>NC_136920.1:79094440-79694440 GCF_949752795.1 Hyperoodon ampullatus
TCAAATCTCAGCAAGTCTTTGGATGAGAACAGAATCCCCTAGACTACCCTGCCTCCTTTATAGACTTCTGAGTGTATTTGTTATCTTTTACTGAAGTTATTATTTTCACAGGGGAAATCTGTTGTAAACTTGTTTGCTGTGCCTCAATCAAAACTAGCAGTATTATGAAAATTCAGCGTGATTTGTACTCTTGATGCAGGAAACCCTAACAATCGTTAGTGTTCTTGAGAGTGATTGATTCAGTTTAATTCAATTCAATCAATTCAAGTGTGGAGTATATTTAGCGTTTGTTAAATGTCAGTCATATTATCGGATATTAAGATACAAAGATGAGTATATTTAAGAATCTGTTGTCATTAGAGTATAACAAACAATTGAGCTACACAGAGGTAAAATTACAGTTTTGAGGAGAAAGTGATTTGAGTGAGAGAGAAAATCAGTTTCACTGCATTTGGGTTTTAAAGGATGAATAGGAGTTTTCTAAGTGAACAAAAGGGGGAAATATTTTCAACAGTGAGAACAGCAACTGCTAACACTTGTAAAACAACAAGGATAGTAGATTTTAATTACTAAAAAAAGACATTAGTTAAATTGGCAGAGCAAGGCCAAAAAATGGAGACCTTTATGACATGTTTAGAAGTTGGACTTTATCATTAGTGCAATGGAAAGATGTTGAAGTCTTTAGACAGTTGATGGTCAAATTTGCAATTTAGAAATAATATTGATAGTAGTGTTGAGGATGAATATGAAGGGCAACAGTTCAGATGGGAGGGGCAGAAATAGATAGAGGGCAGCCTAGGCTAGTGATGACAAGGATCTGAATCAGGGCAGAGGAATATGATTAAAATGAAGGACTTTAACAGATCTCTAGGCAGCAGAACTGATTAAACCTAGTAATATATGGGAAAGAGGGAAAAGTGGGGAGGGGGAATATATGAGGGAAAGGCAGGGGTCAGGATTACTTCTGTATTTCTGTCTTTGCTTAGTGGACAGTGGTACCAATAAGAAGTAACACCTGATTCTGAAGTTGTATGGTTTAGCTTAAGAGGGAGCATGATTGCTTGTGATTAGAATAGTATGCAAGTTACCTGAAGATTCAGAAAGTCTTACAGTCTTTCCAAATTTAGGTACAGAAGCACGTGAACTAATAGCCCCGGATGTTTGGTGTTCCCTGTAGTTGGCTCTCAGTGTCAGTGACTCTAGCTTCCTGAACTATTCGTTCCTGGTTATGTCCCAATTCTGGTGCAAGTAACAGGGTATAGGGATCATCATCCCAGAGGCCTACTTATTGACCTTGATTATTTAAATAGAAGCCACCAATATAGCTGTGCTTTACACTTAGTTCTCTCATGTCTTGACTTTCCTTCTGAATATTGCAGTGTAGGTTCAGTAGTTTTTCCTCTGGATGGCAATATTGCTGCTTTGGCCTTTGTTCTATCCCTTGTCTTGATATCAGAAGTCTTCTGAAGATGTTTTTTCTTCACTTCTCATTTCAGAGATGGGAGGTGCAGCAGGAAGTCCGGAGGTTGACTAGAGCATCACTCTAAGTTGAGTTGGAGGGGAAGAGGTTGAAGATGGAAAGTTGCTTACTTTCAATCAGAGTCAAGCACTTAAAAATTTGGCCAATCCATTGTTTATGATGTGGTGAAAAAATGGGGTGTGTGTGAGCAGATGTGGCTGTTCTTTTATCCTGGTTGTAATAATGGAGTTTTGTAATCAAGACTTTTCTTTTACTGACTCTGTCCAAGGAAGCTTCTGAACAGATTCTGTGACTCAAAGGGAGACTGAAAATAAGCAAGAGATAGCATTCTCCCTGAATATGGGTAAAAGGAGTTCCGTGGCTTTAGAACTGTAAGAAATGATCAAGACATATATTCCAGATACCTATTGCAGTATAACAAACCATTCCAAAACGCAGTGGTAGATACAATAGAAACCATGTTGTTATAGTCAGGACTTTGTGAGCTAAGAATAAAGATAAAGAATACTGGGGATGGCTCATCTCTGCTCCATCATGACTGGGCCTCAGCTGTGGTGGCTTGAATGATTGGAGATAGATTAGACTACTTGACTGGTGTCATATGTCTGGGGCCTTGGTTCTGGCTAAGTTTTCTTTGAGTCACATCTTTTGGTGCTGAAATGTCCAACCAAGATGGCATCTTCATTCACAAATCTGGGGCTTGAGTTGGGCTGCACAGGCTGAAAAATCTGGGGCTGGTTTTCCCTCTGTCTCTGTCTTTCTCCATGAAATTTCTCGGTGTAGTTTTGGAGTCTTAGCAACCTGGATATCTCAAAGTAGTTGAATTCTTACATAGTGAGTGGCTTCACCCAAAGTAAACATTTCAAGAGACTTGGCTGGAATCTGTAAGTCTTCCCGTGACTTAACCTCACAAGTGCAAGAACACCTTTTCTCTTGCATTCTGTTGATTGAATAAGCCACTGGATCGGCCCATATTCAAGAAGAGGGACACCACATTCTACCTTTCAATAGAGAGGTAACAAAGATTTTATGGTTCTATTTAATGTACTATAGCACATGATGAAAAAAATCTTATAATGATGACTTTTCAGTTTAAGTGGAAATTAATCTCTCCCTCTGTTTTCTGAATTGCATTATTCTCTGGGTAAAAATAAAAAAAGGGGGGACATAAAATCTGAAGTTCTTTGCATTCAGCCTGATTTTAAAGATACCCGATTAAGGATCTTTTTATTATGTAATAGTTTTCCCACATCAGAGAACATTGGTAATATTAAGAGCTATTTACTGAGCAACTGTAATTGCTAGACACTCTGCTTGTGTTTTAACTTATTTGATCTCAAGCCCCATGCAAGATAGGTATTACCGTTCTCAGAGATAAAGGCATTGAGGCTGATGCAAATTAAGTGATTTTCTCAAAGTTACAGTAATAGATAATATGTTTAGATTCAAACAAGGTCTATCGGATGACTCTCCCTGTTTCGCTCTACTCTGCTATGTTTAATGAAAACACAATTTTAGACATCATTACACAAACGTAGTAAAATCTCAGTTAAATGAGATGCTTGAATCATGTTTGATCATTTTCGTGTGCCATTTCAATTCTGCTTTGGAGTTAGTCTAGAATATCTTCGTTTTAACTTAATAAAGAGTAATTTTAAATCAAGAAGTAACCATAATTAAAGCTTGATAAGATATTTCATATTTTTATGTTTTTTTCTTTCCCACCAGAAGGATGGGTTAAAAGCTTGAAAGCATTGATGCAGAAAAATGAATATAAATATGCATGTCTCATGGAATCTCCTGGAATTGGTTCTTTGACACAAATACTTGTTTTGAATCTAAACATGAAATTCTGTTAACTGAAATGACAACCTTTCCACTTACATAGGCTTGACACTAGGAATTAGTTTCATCTCTTCCTTATGCTTACCTCTAATTATGGAAATAAAAATGTATTTATTTAGCAAGGTCTCATCCCTCTTATGATTTCCTTTCTTCCCGGTTCTGCTCAGATTTAGACTTTTGATAGCTTTTCTATTAGTGCCGTGTCAGTGGATATTTGCTTCTATGCTTTCTCTAGTATTGAGCCATTTTACACACTTTCTCTGAGGCATGCTCCAGGTCTGTTATTCACAAGCAAGTTAGTTCATATTTCTGCACATTTGTTTATTTGTAAAGTCTTACCTCCTAGGTTATTGTAATAAATAAATAAACTTACATATACATAAATAATATTCTGTTTGTTACCTATATAGATATATTTAAAGATGAATTTTACGGTTCCAAGGAGGAAACGGATATCAGGTTTGTTTCTCAAAACAAATGAACACAGAGAACACAAAATGAATAAGCAACACAAAAGCTCACAATATATGAGCAAAACCAAATTAAGCAGGCCTGCCATATACAGATTCACAGGTTGTGCCCTCTAAAATTCCCAGGGGGCACCATTCATGTAAAGAAAGTGAATGACACTCGTATAAATATGCAGTGCACCACCTGTACAACTGAACATGCAGACCCTGAAAATGAGCTTTAATGTTATCTTCTGCCTTCCTTCGACCCAGTAGGGAGAAGAGAAGAGGATAATGAACTCAGGGGAGAGTAAATAGTTACTTTATTACTTGTTCTTCTCCAGGCCTAGAATTTTATATGCTCCTATTGAAGGGAGGTTGGTGATTTTGTTCAGTAGCCTGCAGTCACAGGGAGGTGCACTGCCTCTTTCACCAAGTATTTACACCAGTAGGTGTAACCACAATGGCAGCGTGTGGTGTGGGTAAAAATGGTCACCTCACATCTCTGTCATGTCGACTCTCCCTTTTATGGTGCTAATTGGGTGTTGTAGTCGCTCTTATGGAGAGCCACTGAATGGTCAGTCTGGGTTGCCTATTCAAAGAAACTCACCACATTTTCAAATTACATTACAAAAAGGCCCCTACATTTCAGGCATACCATTTTGCTTAAATTCAAACTACTGTACTATAATCAAGTTGCATCTCTTGCTTAAGTCTTAATATCCACAAACCTCAACAAATTCAATGGACAGTAGGTTGACCAAAGGGTGAAAGTTTTTTAAAAAGTAGCATTTGTATTGGGAGCAGAGTTTGGGTTTCCTTATGGTCGGGTTTCCTGGGGCCTCTTTAATATTCAGGCTAAATGCAAGCTCTTATCCACACTATTAGAATGCATCCTCTATCTTCAAACACATTTGACAACTTATTGCGTATAGAATAAAGTAAAATGTGTAGTAAGTCCTTACAAAAATCACTCCAGATTTGCCAACATTACTACATTTTCATCTTTCAAACTTCAGTTTAAATGTCACTTCCATGGAAAGGTCTTCCTGACAGTTTATCTAAAATAAAATTGTGCATGTCATGCTCTGTCACAGACGCTTATCTCTTCCTCCAATAAACTGTATACTATAAGAATAGTAATCTTTATAGCTCAACCTGTGTTTTCCATCTGTTCAGTTCCTTAAAGCAGATACTAAATGAATATGCGTTGGAGAGTGAAATAAGTAAAGTAAGGAAGAAAGGCCAGAGGGAGGAAGGGAGGAAGGAAGGACCTCTGGCAAAGATTCTCTCTCTGTCTTTTTTCATTCTGGCTGCTGTAACAAAATACCACAGACTGGGTAGCTTATAAACAACAGAACTTTGTTTTGTAATGTTATGGAGGCCTGAAGTCCAAGATCAAGGTAGCAGCATGGTCTCATTCTGGTGAAAGC
The DNA here is from genome assembly GCF_949752795.1 of Hyperoodon ampullatus. Taxonomy (NCBI): domain Eukaryota; kingdom Metazoa; phylum Chordata; class Mammalia; order Artiodactyla; family Ziphiidae; genus Hyperoodon; species Hyperoodon ampullatus. The sequence goes on from NC_136920.1 coordinate 79,099,648, forward strand.
CCTCTTCCTGATTCATAGCCAGAACCTTCTTGCTGTGTCCTCACATGGTAGAAGGGGGCTAGTGAGCTCTCTGGAGCCTCTTTTAAAAGACATTGATCCCATTCATGAAGGAATTTGTGGAATCTAAAAAATACAACCAACAAGTGAATATAATGAGAAAGAAACAGACTTACAGATGTGGTGAACAAACTGGTGGCTACCTGTGGGGAGAGGGAAGGGGAGAGGGTAGGGGATTAAGAGGTACAAACTATTATGTATAAAATAAGCTACAAGGATATACTGTACAGCACAGGGACTATAGCTAATATTTTATGATAACTATAAATGGAGTATAACCTTTAAAAATCGCAAATGACTATATTGTACAGCTGTAGCTTATATTGTATACCAACTATATTTCAATTAAAATAATAAGAATAGTCACAAAAAATCTGAAATAAAAGGCATGAATCCCATTCATGAGGGTGCCACCCTCATGACCTAATCACCTTCCAAGGGCTCCGCCTCCTAATACCACCAATCTGGGGGGTTAGGATTTCAACATATACATTTTGAGGGAACATAAATATTCAGACCATAGCACTCTTCTTTGACCAAACTCGAGTCAGGCTTCTCTGAGTCCTCTTTCTAACTAGTCCCTGACCTTAGGCTCTGTCCTTGGCCCATTTAGACTAGTATTAGCATGAATTCTGGTGGGTCAGTTTAGCAAAAATCCTCTACCCTTGATATATGGTCAAACTCTTTATCCCTCACCGTTCATGTCTTACCACCCTAGCCTGACTACAGAAAAAAGTTCTGCCAATTGGTTTAGCCAGAAGTCTCCTTACCCCTGATGTTTCCTCTTAGTGATTTTCTATCCACTGACCCCCACCCTGCTCCTTGCCTTTATATCTCTACTTGTTCTTATTATATTAGGAGTTGAGCCCCATCTCCCTCTCCTACTATACAGCCCCTCTGTAGTAGTCTCCCTGACTTATCCTTGCTATCTTTAACAAGTATCATGTATACTTGTTTTCTTCAGTACCTTCCAAGGCTTTCCTTACCTACATCTCTCTGCATATGCTGTCACTTTTTCCATGCCTTTGTTCACATTGTAATCTGTGCTTGCGATGCCCTACCCTTTATGCCCTAGTTCATATCAGACCTCTCTGTAATATCTGTACCCTTCTAGTCCTGTATTAAATACACTGCCCTTCAAGATGGCCTGTAAAACTCCTGTTTGCATAAATATTTGCCATTTTTCACCTTCCTGTTTCCTCTTAGACTCTTAAATAGAACAATGTGTGCACTTGCCTTCTACTAGATTGTGAACTGTAGTGATGCAAGAAGTAGGCATCATTATGTGCCCCTCCAATGCCTAACACCAAATGTTATGCACAGTTAGAAACTCAATAAATACCTGATTAGTTGAACTATGGTCCTACTATATAGTGAAAAATTCAAAGGCTATTGAATTGGATTCTGATCTCCCCTGCTCATGAGCTGTGTGACATTGGGTAAGTTATTTAATCTCTCAGTTTTAGTTTCATTATTTGTAAAAGGCAATGATACCTAAATGGATTGTGGTAAACTTTAGTGACATTCTATGTAAAATAAAGTAAATGTGATACTATATGTAAAGGTGTCTCCTGCTTAAGGTCAGGAATCCATTTGTAAAAATCAAGCAGTTTTTGTTAAAATGTAACCAGGAAATGATTTCCTATTATTTTAATGGAAACCTTTAATATGTTTTATATGTTAGCCCAACAACTCCAACAAATTTCCTGAAACGCAATGAAACAAAAGAAACAAAATATTGTTATAATATAGATATTTAAAATCATCATATCCTAATCACCTAATGATTAATATGGTTTTAACAAACATTGCTTTGCAGTAACATGGCCTCTCTTAACCCCAGTAACATCAGAGTTGCACATCCTCTTCTGTGACACTTTGCAGGCTTTTCAAAATGTCTACACAGGAGTCTGAAGTTTTACCCAATGTATTTGGAATGTAACTCAAGATTTTCTCCAACCACTGTGTTCTTATAAAAGTTACCTTGAGTTTGCAGATGCAAATATGTTTTATTGCTGTATAATCACTGGCTGAAGAATATTTGATTGAGAACTAATTAAATTCTCTGTAGTGTAAGTATTAAAGCAAAGAGCTCTTCTAACAGGGAAGTAATAGGAGATATTTTGTGTGTTATATCTTCATATAGGATTGCTAAACAGTGTTGTTCTTAATAAATGTTATTTTCTAACTTCCTTCCATTATGAATCAAATTAGTTCTAAACCCAAGATTTAGTTTAGTCTTCATTTCTCAAATTCAGTTAAAACATTCATTTTGGGGGTTTTAAGAATTTAATTCAGTTATGCAAAAATATATCTAGGGGGTTATTTTATTTTTTAGTTTTAATTTAATTTAATTTTTTTCTTGAAGTATAGTTGATTTACAATATTGTATAACTTTCTGGTGTACAGCAAAGTGATTCAGTTATATATATATACATACATATTCTTTTTCAGGTTCTTTCCCCTTATAGGTTATTACAAAATATTGAATATAGTTCCCTATGCTATACAGGAAGTCCTTGTTGGTTATCGATTTTATATGTAGTCGTGTTTATATGTTAATCCCAAACTCCTAATTTATCCCTCACCCCCTTCCCCTTGGCTAACCATAAGTTTGTTTTCTATGTCTGTGGGTCTATTTCTGTTTCATATATAAGTTCATTTGTATAATTTTTTTTAGATTCCACATATAAGTGATATCATATTATATTTGTCTTTCTGTGTCTGGCTTACTTCACTTAGTATGATAGGTCCATACATGTTGCTGCAAATGGCATTATTTCATTCTTTTTTATGGCTGAGTAATATTCCAGTGTGTGTGTGTGTGTGTGTGTGTGTGTGTGTGTGTGTGTGTGTATGACACATCTTCTTTATCCATTCATCTGTTGGTGGGCATTTAGGTTGCTTCCATGTCTTGGCTATTGTAAATAGTGCTACAGTGAACATTGGGGTGCATGTATCTTTTCAAATTATGATTTTCTCCTAGGGCTTTATTGATAATGACATACACTCTAGCCCACCTACCTCACTTATATTTCCATATATCCTGAGTGAGTCAGTCTCTTTTTTTTGGCTTTTTAAGAAATCTGGATGCTTTCTAGATAATAGTTATCTCCATATGCACATCTGAACCATTTGCATGGTTTCTTTGTCAGTTTATTATTAGGGAAGCTTAGAGTAATTTCATAACAACATAGAAAGTGATTGTATACAAACTTTATTTTAACTGTGGACTACCCCCACTCCTACCCCAAATACTCATAGACTGAAAGGTCATCAGAGATGAGCTTGTCTTTGGGAATTGGAGCGTGGAAATCAGAGAAAGGAAGGAAATCACGGAACTACTTCAGTTGGAGATGAAGGAGTGGGTAAATGCCCTTTTCTTGGAAAAAAGATGAATTTCCTACTAGAGGAGAAATCTCTTAAAATATTCAGCTGCGCCAGTGATTAACTCTGTTGCAAATTTAGTTGCATTCGGCAGGTACTGCAGGGAACAACTAGTGTGTATGCCTTGGCATAGTAAAAAAAATTATGTAGACAGAAAGTATATTTCATTTATCTAGTTACTGAATAGCCTGAAATATAGAGCAGTCGAATACTATTTGTAATTTGCGTGAGTGTGTGTGTGTGTGAGAGTGAGCAAAGCTGTGTTTGACACTAACATCCATTTTTCCTGACTTAAGAACAATATTTTAATAGATAACTGTGGTTTAAAGAACTGATTGATGCCAGACAGGAAGTTCTCCTCATATTGATTATGTGTAAAAATGCCTAGGAGGGCTTGGGACTGACAGAAACCATCAGTAAACTTCAAAACTCAAACGAGAATTTAGTTGACAGCAGGGTGTTCAGTACAGAAAATAGTTTCAGCACTGACACTGTCTTCTAAGGATCAGTATCTATCCATCTGTATAACAGATATCTGTGCGAAAGACAGTGTGGTATGGTGGAATGAAAACTGAACTTGTAATTGGAATATGGGGATTAGGTTCCAGCTGAGTTCTTTCTACTGGTGCTATCTTGGAGAGTTACACCTCTAAGAATAACATTCTTTGTTTTTAAACTATGTCTAAGGATCTTTTGAGCTCTATATTTCTATGAAACTCTGATCCTATTTTATCATTGTAGGGGTACTGTGTGTTGGAAGATAGCTAGATAGATCAATGGGTGCATGTATGGGTGGGTGGAAAGATAAGTGAGTACATACACACACATATACATATACGTACATATGTATGCACAATATATACATAAAAAATATATATACTTACATATATAGGACTATATATGTGTGTGTGTAACACCTACAGGTTATTTCCATGCATATGTGTCTACATAGAGTGACATCACAAATTCTGGCCATGGTTTTCCTTTTCATTTGCAAATATGACAATAAATCATCTAACATCATTACAGAGGTAAGACCTCTTAACAGCAAATGGGTCTTGAAAGAGATTTTAACATTGTGAAAGATACATTAAAATAATCCACAAATACTCATATGCATGTATTGTGAAAATGCTTCTTAGTGGATACAAATGTAAAAGGTGAATAATAAAAGTATCATGAATTCTTTATTCTTCATCGATAAAGAATTCTAATTTTGAAAATTTACTGGGCAGTACTAAATAAGTGAGTATCAGGAGTCTGATCTTGCCAAAATAATAACTTTAACTTTTGATGTATAGTATAAATACTATTAGCAGAAACATATTTTTCTAGCAATGACCTTAATAAAAATAAAGCTCCTGTAAATAACACACAGTGAAATCTACATTTTACTCCGTTAATCAACATGTTTAGGTTCATGGGACACTAAAGACCACAGTCATCAATATTACCGAGCATTTTATTAAGTATATATTATTACACCGTGAGTGGGTAGACATTTAGATCTGTATTCTACACAGACTGAGTGCATTTCTGCGGCATAGTTGTCTTTAGTTGAGTGGAATAGGCCCATGGGTGAGAGGTCACAAGTAATCAGCTATCTATATATACTTGGAAGTTTAGAAATAGTTGAGAGTTTATTTATTTATTTTACTTTAAATGTGTACAGTTTATTATATATCAATTACACCTCACTAAAGCTAAATAATTGAGTTTTCTTGGGATTGATTAGAGACAATGTTTTGAGATAGAGAATTATCTTAGAGAGTAAATGAAGAGTTGGGATAAATGATCATTTTCTCTGGAAGGAAAAGGGTTTATAATAGGAACCCCTAAGAAGGCATATTGAACTGGCCTTATTTAACATTTTTTTCAAGGGATCAAGATAAGAAGTACCATGGGAGAATTTCCAAATTTGTGCACAGAACTAAGTTCTTCCAGGTAATAAAAAGATCATCAAAGTAGGATGAACAGGAGTTGAAATGAGCAGAGGCGCTCTAATGAGAGCAGGGAGAAACAGTTCAGGTGAAATCATTGAAACTCTTCTATGAGATGGAAGACCCTGAGAACTGATTATCACTGCGGAAGAAAGCCTAAGGACTCCGTTGCCTGAAGGTTCAAAGATTACGACCAGGAAACCAACATTGACAAAATTTGTTGGACATCATCACAAAGGATATTGGAAACAAAGTGAAAGGTATTGTCTTACCCTTGGACAAAACAGAAATTTGTCTGAACCTAGAAGTTCTTATGAAGTTTTGATAAGTACACCTTAAGATACAGAGGGAAGCAAAAACCATCGAGGGGGAGAAGGAACTTCCGTTTGAGAATAGGCAGTTGGAAGAACTCCTCAGTCTGGAAGACACGATGTGGGAGGGAATCTGAGTAGCTCATGTAACGTGTGTATAGATTATTCACTAAATCTTGAGTTAGCTCTTAAGATTGAGAAGAAGCAGCATTAGGGAAAAATAAAGCAAGCTGCCCTCCACATCCTAAGACACGGTACCAACTGAGACTATAAATCTGCAGGTCCAGATTCATTCACAGATGGTAGGCTGATGGGAAGCTGTTAGCCAGAGTTAGTGGGGTAGGGAGCAAATCCCCAACTTCAGATGCTGTAGAGGGTAACAACCTGCCTCTCTCATGCAGGGGGAGATGGAATTCTCAGCTCAATGCCTCAGGACTCCGGTCCATTATCATGGCTGTTCTAATCTGTTTCTGAAGTGGTCTCTTCTACAGCATTTAAAAAAGTGACTGCATTATCCTGAACATTTTTATCAAGTAACAAGTCAGCTGATATAAATGCATAAAGTTGGCTGAAAGCAGGCCTGGATTTCAAAGCCCCTTCGGCATGTCTAGGTTGGGCACACGTCATGGAGCCTAAGAGTTTATTTAGATGGGGAGTCTTAAAAAGCTGAAACTAAAAGTGACCATAAAATCATCAAACTTTAAAGTCGGAAAAAGTCTCATTCTTTTTCAAATGTAAAAAGCATTAACTGAGTCATTAAATGAGCTTTTAAAAAAGCCTCCTGGCAAGAGTGACAGATATAGAACTTTAAACCCATGCCTCTGGGGCCAATGCTCTTTCTATCATAAAATGTTTCTCCCTAACATTTGATGAATCAAAACATACACACACAAACACACACACACACACACACACATAACGTTAAGACCCAGGGTTCACTCTTCAACTTGCTTTCAACCACATGGAAACTTTATGGATTGAGTCTTTCAGATATTATTTCAGAGCAGATAAGCCAAATGCTATTTCTCTCACCTGGCTCCAAGCACTGTTTAGTCTTCTCCAACTGGGTATAATTATTCACTAGGGATCTCACCTGTTGTTCAACACTCAAACTTGTGATGGCCATGCTGTGGACTCCATTGTCTTGAGAGGAAAGCTTACACACCAAAACATTTGGGTGGGTGAAAGGAACACAGGAGAGGAGACTAGAGGAAAGGTATCGGTAAATATGTAGTGAGTTGTTGCTTTTCTACCTTGATTATGCCTGAATGGCTATTTTTATTGACACGAGCTTGCGCTACATGCTTGATGCATGACACACGCAGACTCCCTTAACTTAGAACATAATTGTGGCACATGTATCTCCAGCTACAAATATAGGTACCAAAGAGCCTAAGGAGCTCTGAGGGTCATATAAATTCATTTATTTTTTGAGTTTTTCTTTTTTTGTGTGAGAATTGAATAGAAATAAAAGCTAAAATATATCCCTTACTCACCTGGCAATTTCTTTTCATCTTCCTTTTCTCAGGTAACATCTCCTCTAGGAATCCTCCCATACCCAGGAAAAGATAGTTTCTCCTACTCTATACAATCAAAACCCCCTGAGCAACCCTTTCTCATACCTTTTATAGAAAAGTGTTGAATTGTGGATTTACTTGTCTGAATCTTCTTTAACCTGTGAGAAAATTGAGTGCAGGGGCTGCATCTTCCAACAGTGTATCTTCCAGTGCCAAGCACAAAAGAGTCAACTAACATGTAGCTTTAAAAAAAGTATCTTGTACATATTGTAAGTGTTCAATACATTTGTACATCAAATACATGAAATAATCAAGGCTAAGAAATACGCTAAGAAAAAATTAATGTTAAGGAGGATTTATAAATGAGTAGAAAGGGGGTTTTAGGGAAGAAATCATGATTTAAGATTATTAGTTTTTTTTAACCTGGTATATGTTGAGGATTGCTATAGAAGAAAAGGCAATTCAATACTTTGAAAATGTGTGAAGTCTATATTCATTAGTTCATCAGCTAAAATAAGGTGGTATGCACACAGCTGCTCATCTTTCAAAATTTTTCATAAATGTCAACTTGTTGAAAATATTTTGAAACTAATTTTTCTTCACCTTTTAAATTCTCTTGGAATTAAACATGGTGATTTACCACTAAGACCTTCAAGATGTATTAACTTATTTAGGCCACCATAATAAATTTGAGAGAGAGTCTTTGTACGGAGATGCATTTTAAAAAGCACAGTTAATCACCCAAAAGTAATTTATAAAGGAATTCAAATTTTAAGCATTACTCATAAAAAAATGTTGAAAGGAATTAAATTCATAAAAAGTTGAACATTCTTAAATCTTCATCCCCCTACTCAATTTTCTTGTAGTTCACAGTGCTGCAGAATTTCTAGTGCAGAAATCCTCAAATATATCCAGCATTTTTTGGCTTTTCCCTTTTCTTTACAAACCCTCCATTATTTTCTTTTTCTTTTTTTTAAACATCTTTATTGGAGTATAATTGCTTTACAATGGTGTGTTAGTTTCTGCTGTATAACAAAGTGAATCAGCTATATGTATACATATATCCCCATATCCCCTCCCTCTTGCGTCTCTCTCCCACCCTCCCTATTCCACCCCTCTAGGTAGTCACAAAGCACCCAGCTGATCTCCCTGTGCTATGCGGCTGCTTCCCACTAGCTAGTTATTATTTTATATTTGGTAGTGTATATATGTTCATGCTACTCTCTCACATCGTCCCAGCCTAACCTTCCCCCTTCCTTGTGTTCTCAGGTCCATTCTCTACGTCTGTGTGTTTATTCCTTTCCTGCTCCTAGGTTGATCAGAACCATTTTTTTTTTTAGACTCCATATATATGTGTTAGCATACAGTATTTGTTTTTCTCTTTCTGACTTGCTTCACTCTGTATGACAGACTCTAGGTCCATCCACCTCACTACAAATAACTCAGTTTCGTTTCTTTTTATTGCTGAGTAATATTCCATTGTATATATGTGCCACATCTTCTTTATCCATTCATCTGTTGATGGACACTTAGGTTGCTTCCATGCCCGGGCTATTGTAAATACAGCTGCAGTGAACATTGTGGTACATGACTCTTTTTGAATTATGGTTTTCTCAGGGTATATGCCCAGTAGTGGGATTGCTGGGTCGAATGGTAGTTCTATTTTTTAGTTTTTTAAGGAACCTCCATACTGTTCTCCATAGTGGCTGTACCAATTTACAGTCCCACCAACAGTGTAGGAGGGTTCCCTTTTCTCCACACCCTCTCCAGCATTTATTGTCTGTAGATTTTTTGATGATGGCCATTCTGACTGGTATGAGGTGATACCTCACTGTCATTTTGATTTGCATTTCTCTAATGATTAGTGATGTTGAGCATCTTTTCATGTGTTTGTTGGCCACCTGTATGTCTTCTTTGGAGAAATGTCTATTTAGGTCTTCCACCCATTTTTTGATTGGGTCGTTTGTCTTTTTGATATTGAGCTGAATGAGCTATTTGTATCTTTTGGAGATTAATCCCTTGTCAGTTGCTTTGTTTGCAAATATTTTCTCCCATTCTGAGGGTTGTCTTTTCATTTTGTTTATGGTGTCTTTGCTGTGCAAAAGCTTTTAAGTTTCATTAGGTCCCATTTATTTATTTTTGTTTTTATTTTCATTACTCTAGGCGGTGGGTCGAAAAAGATCTTGCTGTGGAAAACTGTAAATTTTAAATGATTTGGTTCATTCAGTGAATTATGAGTGTTAATGAATGCATTAAACAGTCCACAAAGAGAGAGTCCTTTAAGCATCTGTTGTGTGCTAGGGTTTCCTCTACTAGGCCACAATTAGAAAAATCTGTTTGCTCAAAAAGCACATAGGTCAGTACAGAAGACTAACATAAAACCATCATGAGATGCATTGATAGAAATGTGCACAAAGTGCTATGTTTACATTTGATAAAGTCATTTACTATGAGTGCCTAGGGCCTATGGCAGGAAAATGATGTGACAAGAAAAGTTTTATAGTAAAGGTGATATCTGAGAAGAGCATCAAAGAATAAACACGACTCTGTCAGATGAACAAACTGTGAAGAATCTGTATTTGGCATTGGGAACAAAGTGATCACAAAAAGCCCAAGTAATACCGTGGTTCCTCTGGAGAGCAAAAGTAGTTGGAACTGACTCAACTGTAGCTCACATATGTAAGACAACTGAAGGGGAGCTGGAAAGATGAGCAGATACAAAGCAGCACAGCCTTTTACAACTATGAAAGTTGGGGACTGCACAACTCCAGGGGGTACCATTCATAATAATGTCAATGTGAATGACACATGCTGGAGTTGTGTACAGCCCTGAGCAAGACTTCTGAGCAGGTACCAAATTAGTAGAGTATTTTTATGCTAAGTGTATAAGTTAGGATGCTTTTGGTAGCAAAAAATGGAAACCAAATCTGTCCTCAACTTTAAGAGGATTTTGGAAAGAACATCAGGGCTCATGTAACAGAGGAGGACCCTATGGGGCCTTCCTAGGATAGAACCCTCCCCCATATCCTCTACTTTAGCTCCTCTCTGAAGTACATAGATAACAGTATTTGATGCACATTTCCTGCTTTACAGATGCTAAAACCCCCACCAAATGGAAGGTTAACTACTTAATGACCATGAGCACATAGCCCCCAGGCCTACTGGAGCCAAAGAATTGATGACGTTAACCCCTGTGACACTGTCCTGTAACCTCACCATCAACCAAACAGAGAACTGTGCACAAGCTGATCACATACCTTGGGACTCCCCTCCCTCACCTTGCCTTTAAAAACACTCTGCTGAAACCCATCTGGAAAATGAGGCTTTTTGAGTACTAGCTGTCCTGGACTCTTTGTATGGCGCCTTACAATAAAACACGGAACTTTCTTTCACCACAACCCAGTGTCAGGAGATTGGGTTTATTGCACATGGATAGGTGGACCGAAGTTTGCTTCAGTGACACTCATAATACGGCTATGGGGTTTTTGCACAGCAATGGAAACCATAAACAGGACGAAAAGACAACCCTCAGGATGGGAGAAAATATTTGCAAGTGAAGCAACTGACAAAGGATTAATCTCCAAAATTTACAATCAGCTCACGCAGCTCTATATCAAAAAAACAAACAACCCAATCCAAAAATGGGCGGAAGACCTAAATAGACATTTCTCCAAAGAAGACATACAGGTGGCCAACAAACACATGAAAGGATGCTCAGCATCACTAATCATTAGAGAAATGCAAATCAAAACTAGAATGAGGTATCACCTCATACCAGTCAGAATGGCCATCATCAAAAAATCTACAGACAATAAATGCTGGAGAGGGTGTGGAGAAAAGGGAACCCTCCTACACTGTTGGTGGGACTGTAAATTGGTACAGCCACTATGGAGAACAGTATGGAGGTTCCTTAAAAAACTAAAAAATAGAACTACCATTCGACCCAGCAATCCCACTACTGGGCATATACCCTGAGAAAACCATAATTCAAAAAGAGTCATGTACCACAATGTTCACTGCAGCTGTATTTACAATAGCCCGGGCATGGAAGCAACCTAAGTGTCCATCAACAGATGAATGGATAAAGAAGATGTGGCACATATATACAATGGAATATTACTCAGCAATAAAAAGAAACGAAACTGAGTTATTTGTAGTGAGGTGGATGGACCTAGAGTCTGTCATACAGAGTGAAGCAAGTCAGAAAGAGAAAAACAAATACTGTATGCTAACACATATATATGGAGTCTAAAAAAAAAAATGGTTCTGATCAACCTAGGAGCAGGAAAGGAATAAACACACAGACGTAGAGAATGGACCTGAGAACACAAGGAAGGGGGAAGGTTAGGCTGGGACGATGTGAGAGAGTAGCATGAACATATATACACTACCAAATATAAAATAATAACTAGCTAGTGGGAAGCAGCCGCATAGCACAGGGAGATCAGCTGGGTGCTTTGTGACTACCTAGAGGGGTGGAATAGGGAGGGTGGGAGAGAGACGCAAGAGGGAGGGGATATGGGGATATATGTATACATATAGCTGATTCACTTTGTTATACAGCAGAAACTAACACACCATTGTAAAGCAATTATACTCCAATAAAGATGTTTAAAAAAAAGAAAAAGAAAATAATGGAGGGTTTGTAAAGAAAAGGGAAAAGCCAAAAAATGCTGGATATATTTGAGGATTTCTGCACTAGAAATTCTGCAGCACTGTGAACTACAAGAAAATTGAGTAGGGGGATGAAGATTTAAGAATGTTCAACTTTTTATGAATTTAATTCCTTTCAACATTTTTTTATGAGTAATGCTTAAAATTTGAATTCCTTTATAAATTACTTTTGGGTGATTAACTGTGCTTTTTAAAATGCATCTCCGTACAAAGACTCTCTCTCAAATTTATTATGGTGGCCTAAATAAGTTAATACATCTTGAAGGTCTTAGTGGTAAATCACCATGTTTAATTCCAAGAGAATTTAAAAGGTGAAGAAAAATTAGTTTCAAAATATTTTCAACAAGTTGACATTTATGAAAAATTTTGAAAGATGAGCAGCTGTGTGCATACCACCTTATTTTAGCTGATGAACTAATGAATATAGACTTCACACATTTTCAAAGTATTGAATTGCCTTTTCTTCTATAGCAATCCTCAACATATACCAGGTTAAAAAAAACTAATAATCTTAAATCATGATTTCTTCCCTAAAACCCCCTTTCTACTCATTTATAAATCCTCCTTAACATTAATTTTTTCTTAGCGTATTTCTTAGCCTTGATTATTTCATGTATTTGATGTACAAATGTATTGAACACTTACAATATGTACAAGATACTTTTTTTAAAGCTACATGTTAGTTGACTCTTTTGTGCTTGGCACTGGAAGATACACTGTTGGAAGATGCAGCCCCTGCACTCAATTTTCTCACAGGTTAAAGAAGATTCAGACAAGTAAATCCACAATTCAACACTTTTCTATAAAAGGTATGAGAAAGGGTTGCTCAGGGGGTTTTGATTGTATAGAGTAGGAGAAACTATCTTTTCCTGGGTATGGGAGGATTCCTAGAGGAGATGTTACCTGAGAAAAGGAAGATGAAAAGAAATTGCCAGGTGAGTAAGGGATATATTTTAGCTTTTATTTCTATTCAATTCTCACACAAAAAAAGAAAAACTCAAAAAATAAATGAATTTATATGACCCTCAGAGCTCCTTAGGCTCTTTGGTACCTATATTTGTAGCTGGAGATACATGTGCCACAATTATGTTCTAAGTTAAGGGAGTCTGCGTGTGTCATGCATCAAGCATGTAGCGCAAGCTCGTGTCAATAAAAATAGCCATTCAGGCATAATCAAGGTAGAAAAGCAACAACTCACTACATATTTACCGATACCTTTCCTCTAGTCTCCTCTCCTGTGTTCCTTTCACCCACCCAAATGTTTTGGTGTGTAAGCTTTCCTCTCAAGACAATGGAGTCCACAGCATGGCCATCACAAGTTTGAGTGTTGAACAACAGGTGAGATCCCTAGTGAATAATTATACCCAGTTGGAGAAGACTAAACAGTGCTTGGAGCCAGGTGAGAGAAATAGCATTTGGCTTATCTGCTCTGAAATAATATCTGAAAGACTCAATCCATAAAGTTTCCATGTGGTTGAAAGCAAGTTGAAGAGTGAACCCTGGGTCTTAACGTTATGTGTGTGTGTGTGTGTGTGTGTTTGTGTGTGTATGTTTTGATTCATCAAATGTTAGGGAGAAACATTTTATGATAGAAAGAGCATTGGCCCCAGAGGCATGGGTTTAAAGTTCTATATCTGTCACTCTTGCCAGGAGGCTTTTTTAAAAGCTCATTTAATGACTCAGTTAATGCTTTTTACATTTGAAAAAGAATGAGACTTTTTCCGACTTTAAAGTTTGATGATTTTATGGTCACTTTTAGTTTCAGCTTTTTAAGACTCCCCATCTAAATAAACTCTTAGGCTCCATGACGTGTGCCCAACCTAGACATGCCGAAGGGGCTTTGAAATCCAGGCCTGCTTTCAGCCAACTTTATGCATTTATATCAGCTGACTTGTTACTTGATAAAAATGTTCAGGATAATGCAGTCACTTTTTTAAATGCTGTAGAAGAGACCACTTCAGAAACAGATTAGAACAGCCATGATAATGGACCGGAGTCCTGAGGCATTGAGCTGAGAATTCCATCTCCCCCTGCATGAGAGAGGCAGGTTGTTACCCTCTACAGCATCTGAAGTTGGGGATTTGCTCCCTACCCCACTAACTCTGGCTAACAGCTTCCCATCAGCCTACCATCTGTGAATGAATCTGGACCTGCAGATTTATAGTCTCAGTTGGTACCGTGTCTTAGGATGTGGAGGGCAGCTTGCTTTATTTTTCCCTAATGCTGCTTCTTCTCAATCTTAAGAGCTAACTCAAGATTTAGTGAATAATCTATACACACGTTACATGAGCTACTCAGATTCCCTCCCACATCGTGTCTTCCAGACTGAGGAGTTCTTCCAACTGCCTATTCTCAAACGGAAGTTCCTTCTCCCCCTCGATGGTTTTTGCTTCCCTCTGTATCTTAAGGTGTACTTATCAAAACTTCATAAGAACTTCTAGGTTCAGACAAATTTCTGTTTTGTCCAAGGGTAAGACAATACCTTTCACTTTGTTTCCAATATCCTTTGTGATGATGTCCAACAAATTTTGTCAATGTTGGTTTCCTGGTCGTAATCTTTGAACCTTCAGGCAACGGAGTCCTTAGGCTTTCTTCCGCAGTGATAATCAGTTCTCAGGGTCTTCCATCTCATAGAAGAGTTTCAATGATTTCACCTGAACTGTTTCTCCCTGCTCTCATTAGAGCGCCTCTGCTCATTTCAACTCCTGTTCATCCTACTTTGATGATCTTTTTATTACCTGGAAGAACTTAGTTCTGTGCACAAATTTGGAAATTCTCCCATGGTACTTCTTATCTTGATCCCTTGAAAAAAATGTTAAATAAGGCCAGTTCAATATGCCTTCTTAGGGGTTCCTATTATAAACCCTTTTCCTTCCAGAGAAAATGATCATTTATCCCAACTCTTCATTTACTCTCTAAGATAATTCTCTATCTCAAAACATTGTCTCTAATCAATCCCAAGAAAACTCAATTATTTAGCTTTAGTGAGGTGTAATTGATATATAATAAACTGTACACATTTAAAGTAAAATAAATAAATAAACTCTCAACTATTTCTAAACTTCCAAGTATATATAGATAGCTGATTACTTGTGACCTCTCACCCATGGGCCTATTCCACTCAACTAAAGACAACTATGCCGCAGAAATGCACTCAGTCTGTGTAGAATACAGATCTAAATGTCTACCCACTCACGGTGTAATAATATATACTTAATAAAATGCTCGGTAATATTGATGACTGTGGTCTTTAGTGTCCCATGAACCTAAACATGTTGATTAACGGAGTAAAATGTAGATTTCACTGTGTGTTATTTACAGGAGCTTTATTTTTATTAAGGTCATTGCTAGAAAAATATGTTTCTGCTAATAGTATTTATACTATACATCAAAAGTTAAAGTTATTATTTTGGCAAGATCAGACTCCTGATACTCACTTATTTAGTACTGCCCAGTAAATTTTCAAAATTAGAATTCTTTATCGATGAAGAATAAAGAATTCATGATACTTTTATTATTCACCTTTTACATTTGTATCCACTAAGAAGCATTTTCACAATACATGCATATGAGTATTTGTGGATTATTTTAATGTATCTTTCACAATGTTAAAATCTCTTTCAAGACCCATTTGCTGTTAAGAGGTCTTACCTCTGTAATGATGTTAGATGATTTATTGTCATATTTGCAAATGAAAAGGAAAACCATGGCCAGAATTTGTGATGTCACTCTATGTAGACACATATGCATGGAAATAACCTGTAGGTGTTACACACACACATATATAGTCCTATATATGTAAGTATATATATTTTTTATGTATATATTGTGCATACATATGTACGTATATGTATATGTGTGTGTATGTACTCACTTATCTTTCCACCCACCCATACATGCACCCATTGATCTATCTAGCTATCTTCCAACACACAGTACCCCTACAATGATAAAATAGGATCAGAGTTTCATAGAAATATAGAGCTCAAAAGATCCTTAGACATAGTTTAAAAACAAAGAATGTTATTCTTAGAGGTGTAACTCTCCAAGATAGCACCAGTAGAAAGAACTCAGCTGGAACCTAATCCCCATATTCCAATTACAAGTTCAGTTTTCATTCCACCATACCACACTGTCTTTCGCACAGATATCTGTTATACAGATGGATAGATACTGATCCTTAGAAGACAGTGTCAGTGCTGAAACTATTTTCTGTACTGAACACCCTGCTGTCAACTAAATTCTCGTTTGAGTTTTGAAGTTTACTGATGGTTTCTGTCAGTCCCAAGCCCTCCTAGGCATTTTTACACATAATCAATATGAGGAGAACTTCCTGTCTGGCATCAATCAGTTCTTTAAACCACAGTTATCTATTAAAATATTGTTCTTAAGTCAGGAAAAATGGATGTTAGTGTCAAACACAGCTTTGCTCACTCTCACACACACACACACTCACGCAAATTACAAATAGTATTCGACTGCTCTATATTTCAGGCTATTCAGTAACTAGATAAATGAAATATACTTTCTGTCTACATAATTTTTTTTACTATGCCAAGGCATACACACTAGTTGTTCCCTGCAGTACCTGCCGAATGCAACTAAATTTGCAACAGAGTTAATCACTGGCGCAGCTGAATATTTTAAGAGATTTCTCCTCTAGTAGGAAATTCATCTTTTTTCCAAGAAAAGGGCATTTACCCACTCCTTCATCTCCAACTGAAGTAGTTCCGTGATTTCCTTCCTTTCTCTGATTTCCACGCTCCAATTCCCAAAGACAAGCTCATCTCTGATGACCTTTCAGTCTATGAGTATTTGGGGTAGGAGTGGGGGTAGTCCACAGTTAAAATAAAGTTTGTATACAATCACTTTCTATGTTGTTATGAAATTACTCTAAGCTTCCCTAATAATAAACTGACAAAGAAACCATGCAAATGGTTCAGATGTGCATATGGAGATAACTATTATCTAGAAAGCATCCAGATTTCTTAAAAAGCCAAAAAAAAGAGACTGACTCACTCAGGATATATGGAAATATAAGTGAGGTAGGTGGGCTAGAGTGTATGTCATTATCAATAAAGCCCTAGGAGAAAATCATAATTTGAAAAGATACATGCACCCCAATGTTCACTGTAGCACTATTTACAATAGCCAAGACATGGAAGCAACCTAAATGCCCACCAACAGATGAATGGATAAAGAAGATGTGTCATACACACACACACACACACACACACACACACACACACACACACACTGGAATATTACTCAGCCATAAAAAAGAATGAAATAATGCCATTTGCAGCAACATGTATGGACCTATCATACTAAGTGAAGTAAGCCAGACACAGAAAGACAAATATAATATGATATCACTTATATGTGGAATCTAAAAAAAATTATACAAATGAACTTATATATGAAACAGAAATAGACCCACAGACATAGAAAACAAACTTATGGTTAGCCAAGGGGAAGGGGGTGAGGGATAAATTAGGAGTTTGGGATTAACATATAAACACGACTACATATAAAATCGATAACCAACAAGGACTTCCTGTATAGCATAGGGAACTATATTCAATATTTTGTAATAACCTATAAGGGGAAAGAACCTGAAAAAGAATATGTATGTATATATATATAACTGAATCACTTTGCTGTACACCAGAAAGTTATACAATATTGTAAATCAACTATACTTCAAGAAAAAAATTAAATTAAATTAAAACTAAAAAATAAAATAACCCCCTAGATATATT
Source organism: Hyperoodon ampullatus (assembly GCF_949752795.1). Lineage (NCBI taxonomy): Eukaryota > Metazoa > Chordata > Mammalia > Artiodactyla > Ziphiidae > Hyperoodon > Hyperoodon ampullatus. The sequence continues at coordinate 79,117,296 of NC_136920.1, forward strand.
TTTGCATAACTGAATTAAATTCTTAAAACCCCCAAAATGAATGTTTTAACTGAATTTGAGAAATGAAGACTAAACTAAATCTTGGGTTTAGAACTAATTTGATTCATAATGGAAGGAAGTTAGAAAATAACATTTATTAAGAACAACACTGTTTAGCAATCCTATATGAAGATATAACACACAAAATATCTCCTATTACTTCCCTGTTAGAAGAGCTCTTTGCTTTAATACTTACACTACAGAGAATTTAATTAGTTCTCAATCAAATATTCTTCAGCCAGTGATTATACAGCAATAAAACATATTTGCATCTGCAAACTCAAGGTAACTTTTATAAGAACACAGTGGTTGGAGAAAATCTTGAGTTACATTCCAAATACATTGGGTAAAACTTCAGACTCCTGTGTAGACATTTTGAAAAGCCTGCAAAGTGTCACAGAAGAGGATGTGCAACTCTGATGTTACTGGGGTTAAGAGAGGCCATGTTACTGCAAAGCAATGTTTGTTAAAACCATATTAATCATTAGGTGATTAGGATATGATGATTTTAAATATCTATATTATAACAATATTTTGTTTCTTTTGTTTCATTGCGTTTCAGGAAATTTGTTGGAGTTGTTGGGCTAACATATAAAACATATTAAAGGTTTCCATTAAAATAATAGGAAATCATTTCCTGGTTACATTTTAACAAAAACTGCTTGATTTTTACAAATGGATTCCTGACCTTAAGCAGGAGACACCTTTACATATAGTATCACATTTACTTTATTTTACATAGAATGTCACTAAAGTTTACCACAATCCATTTAGGTATCATTGCCTTTTACAAATAATGAAACTAAAACTGAGAGATTAAATAACTTACCCAATGTCACACAGCTCATGAGCAGGGGAGATCAGAATCCAATTCAATAGCCTTTGAATTTTTCACTATATAGTAGGACCATAGTTCAACTAATCAGGTATTTATTGAGTTTCTAACTGTGCATAACATTTGGTGTTAGGCATTGGAGGGGCACATAATGATGCCTACTTCTTGCATCACTACAGTTCACAATCTAGTAGAAGGCAAGTGCACACATTGTTCTATTTAAGAGTCTAAGAGGAAACAGGAAGGTGAAAAATGGCAAATATTTATGCAAACAGGAGTTTTACAGGCCATCTTGAAGGGCAGTGTATTTAATACAGGACTAGAAGGGTACAGATATTACAGAGAGGTCTGATATGAACTAGGGCATAAAGGGTAGGGCATCGCAAGCACAGATTACAATGTGAACAAAGGCATGGAAAAAGTGACAGCATATGCAGAGAGATGTAGGTAAGGAAAGCCTTGGAAGGTACTGAAGAAAACAAGTATACATGATACTTGTTAAAGATAGCAAGGATAAGTCAGGGAGACTACTACAGAGGGGCTGTATAGTAGGAGAGGGAGATGGGGCTCAACTCCTAATATAATAAGAACAAGTAGAGATATAAAGGCAAGGAGCAGGGTGGGGGTCAGTGGATAGAAAATCACTAAGAGGAAACATCAGGGGTAAGGAGACTTCTGGCTAAACCAATTGGCAGAACTTTTTTCTGTAGTCAGGCTAGGGTGGTAAGACATGAACGGTGAGGGATAAAGAGTTTGACCATATATCAAGGGTAGAGGATTTTTGCTAAACTGACCCACCAGAATTCATGCTAATACTAGTCTAAATGGGCCAAGGACAGAGCCTAAGGTCAGGGACTAGTTAGAAAGAGGACTCAGAGAAGCCTGACTCGAGTTTGGTCAAAGAAGAGTGCTATGGTCTGAATATTTATGTTCCCTCAAAATGTATATGTTGAAATCCTAACCCCCCAGATTGGTGGTATTAGGAGGCGGAGCCCTTGGAAGGTGATTAGGTCATGAGGGTGGCACCCTCATGAATGGGATTCATGCCTTTTATTTCAGATTTTTTGTGACTATTCTTATTATTTTAATTGAAATATAGTTGGTATACAATATAAGCTACAGCTGTACAATATAGTCATTTGCGATTTTTAAAGGTTATACTCCATTTATAGTTATCATAAAATATTAGCTATAGTCCCTGTGCTGTACAGTATATCCTTGTAGCTTATTTTATACATAATAGTTTGTACCTCTTAATCCCCTACCCTCTCCCCTTCCCTCTCCCCACAGGTAGCCACCAGTTTGTTCACCACATCTGTAAGTCTGTTTCTTTCTCATTATATTCACTTGTTGGTTGTATTTTTTAGATTCCACAAATTCCTTCATGAATGGGATCAATGTCTTTTAAAAGAGGCTCCAGAGAGCTCACTAGCCCCCTTCTACCATGTGAGGACACAGCAAGAAGGTTCTGGCTATGAATCAGGAAGAGGGCTTTCACCAGAATGAGACCATGCTGCTACCTTGATCTTGGACTTCAGGCCTCCATAACATTACAAAACAAAGTTCTGTTGTTTATAAGCTACCCAGTCTGTGGTATTTTGTTACAGCAGCCAGAATGAAAAAAGACAGAGAGAGAATCTTTGCCAGAGGTCCTTCCTTCCTCCCTTCCTCCCTCTGGCCTTTCTTCCTTACTTTACTTATTTCACTCTCCAACGCATATTCATTTAGTATCTGCTTTAAGGAACTGAACAGATGGAAAACACAGGTTGAGCTATAAAGATTACTATTCTTATAGTATACAGTTTATTGGAGGAAGAGATAAGCGTCTGTGACAGAGCATGACATGCACAATTTTATTTTAGATAAACTGTCAGGAAGACCTTTCCATGGAAGTGACATTTAAACTGAAGTTTGAAAGATGAAAATGTAGTAATGTTGGCAAATCTGGAGTGATTTTTGTAAGGACTTACTACACATTTTACTTTATTCTATACGCAATAAGTTGTCAAATGTGTTTGAAGATAGAGGATGCATTCTAATAGTGTGGATAAGAGCTTGCATTTAGCCTGAATATTAAAGAGGCCCCAGGAAACCCGACCATAAGGAAACCCAAACTCTGCTCCCAATACAAATGCTACTTTTTAAAAAACTTTCACCCTTTGGTCAACCTACTGTCCATTGAATTTGTTGAGGTTTGTGGATATTAAGACTTAAGCAAGAGATGCAACTTGATTATAGTACAGTAGTTTGAATTTAAGCAAAATGGTATGCCTGAAATGTAGGGGCCTTTTTGTAATGTAATTTGAAAATGTGGTGAGTTTCTTTGAATAGGCAACCCAGACTGACCATTCAGTGGCTCTCCATAAGAGCGACTACAACACCCAATTAGCACCATAAAAGGGAGAGTCGACATGACAGAGATGTGAGGTGACCATTTTTACCCACACCACACGCTGCCATTGTGGTTACACCTACTGGTGTAAATACTTGGTGAAAGAGGCAGTGCACCTCCCTGTGACTGCAGGCTACTGAACAAAATCACCAACCTCCCTTCAATAGGAGCATATAAAATTCTAGGCCTGGAGAAGAACAAGTAATAAAGTAACTATTTACTCTCCCCTGAGTTCATTATCCTCTTCTCTTCTCCCTACTGGGTCGAAGGAAGGCAGAAGATAACATTAAAGCTCATTTTCAGGGTCTGCATGTTCAGTTGTACAGGTGGTGCACTGCATATTTATACGAGTGTCATTCACTTTCTTTACATGAATGGTGCCCCCTGGGAATTTTAGAGGGCACAACCTGTGAATCTGTATATGGCAGGCCTGCTTAATTTGGTTTTGCTCATATATTGTGAGCTTTTGTGTTGCTTATTCATTTTGTGTTCTCTGTGTTCATTTGTTTTGAGAAACAAACCTGATATCCGTTTCCTCCTTGGAACCGTAAAATTCATCTTTAAATATATCTATATAGGTAACAAACAGAATATTATTTATGTATATGTAAGTTTATTTATTTATTACAATAACCTAGGAGGTAAGACTTTACAAATAAACAAATGTGCAGAAATATGAACTAACTTGCTTGTGAATAACAGACCTGGAGCATGCCTCAGAGAAAGTGTGTAAAATGGCTCAATACTAGAGAAAGCATAGAAGCAAATATCCACTGACACGGCACTAATAGAAAAGCTATCAAAAGTCTAAATCTGAGCAGAACCGGGAAGAAAGGAAATCATAAGAGGGATGAGACCTTGCTAAATAAATACATTTTTATTTCCATAATTAGAGGTAAGCATAAGGAAGAGATGAAACTAATTCCTAGTGTCAAGCCTATGTAAGTGGAAAGGTTGTCATTTCAGTTAACAGAATTTCATGTTTAGATTCAAAACAAGTATTTGTGTCAAAGAACCAATTCCAGGAGATTCCATGAGACATGCATATTTATATTCATTTTTCTGCATCAATGCTTTCAAGCTTTTAACCCATCCTTCTGGTGGGAAAGAAAAAAACATAAAAATATGAAATATCTTATCAAGCTTTAATTATGGTTACTTCTTGATTTAAAATTACTCTTTATTAAGTTAAAACGAAGATATTCTAGACTAACTCCAAAGCAGAATTGAAATGGCACACGAAAATGATCAAACATGATTCAAGCATCTCATTTAACTGAGATTTTACTACGTTTGTGTAATGATGTCTAAAATTGTGTTTTCATTAAACATAGCAGAGTAGAGCGAAACAGGGAGAGTCATCCGATAGACCTTGTTTGAATCTAAACATATTATCTATTACTGTAACTTTGAGAAAATCACTTAATTTGCATCAGCCTCAATGCCTTTATCTCTGAGAACGGTAATACCTATCTTGCATGGGGCTTGAGATCAAATAAGTTAAAACACAAGCAGAGTGTCTAGCAATTACAGTTGCTCAGTAAATAGCTCTTAATATTACCAATGTTCTCTGATGTGGGAAAACTATTACATAATAAAAAGATCCTTAATCGGGTATCTTTAAAATCAGGCTGAATGCAAAGAACTTCAGATTTTATGTCCCCCCTTTTTTTATTTTTACCCAGAGAATAATGCAATTCAGAAAACAGAGGGAGAGATTAATTTCCACTTAAACTGAAAAGTCATCATTATAAGATTTTTTTCATCATGTGCTATAGTACATTAAATAGAACCATAAAATCTTTGTTACCTCTCTATTGAAAGGTAGAATGTGGTGTCCCTCTTCTTGAATATGGGCCGATCCAGTGGCTTATTCAATCAACAGAATGCAAGAGAAAAGGTGTTCTTGCACTTGTGAGGTTAAGTCACGGGAAGACTTACAGATTCCAGCCAAGTCTCTTGAAATGTTTACTTTGGGTGAAGCCACTCACTATGTAAGAATTCAACTACTTTGAGATATCCAGGTTGCTAAGACTCCAAAACTACACCGAGAAATTTCATGGAGAAAGACAGAGACAGAGGGAAAACCAGCCCCAGATTTTTCAGCCTGTGCAGCCCAACTCAAGCCCCAGATTTGTGAATGAAGATGCCATCTTGGTTGGACATTTCAGCACCAAAAGATGTGACTCAAAGAAAACTTAGCCAGAACCAAGGCCCCAGACATATGACACCAGTCAAGTAGTCTAATCTATCTCCAATCATTCAAGCCACCACAGCTGAGGCCCAGTCATGATGGAGCAGAGATGAGCCATCCCCAGTATTCTTTATCTTTATTCTTAGCTCACAAAGTCCTGACTATAACAACATGGTTTCTATTGTATCTACCACTGCGTTTTGGAATGGTTTGTTATACTGCAATAGGTATCTGGAATATATGTCTTGATCATTTCTTACAGTTCTAAAGCCACGGAACTCCTTTTACCCATATTCAGGGAGAATGCTATCTCTTGCTTATTTTCAGTCTCCCTTTGAGTCACAGAATCTGTTCAGAAGCTTCCTTGGACAGAGTCAGTAAAAGAAAAGTCTTGATTACAAAACTCCATTATTACAACCAGGATAAAAGAACAGCCACATCTGCTCACACACACCCCATTTTTTCACCACATCATAAACAATGGATTGGCCAAATTTTTAAGTGCTTGACTCTGATTGAAAGTAAGCAACTTTCCATCTTCAACCTCTTCCCCTCCAACTCAACTTAGAGTGATGCTCTAGTCAACCTCCGGACTTCCTGCTGCACCTCCCATCTCTGAAATGAGAAGTGAAGAAAAAACATCTTCAGAAGACTTCTGATATCAAGACAAGGGATAGAACAAAGGCCAAAGCAGCAATATTGCCATCCAGAGGAAAAACTACTGAACCTACACTGCAATATTCAGAAGGAAAGTCAAGACATGAGAGAACTAAGTGTAAAGCACAGCTATATTGGTGGCTTCTATTTAAATAATCAAGGTCAATAAGTAGGCCTCTGGGATGATGATCCCTATACCCTGTTACTTGCACCAGAATTGGGACATAACCAGGAACGAATAGTTCAGGAAGCTAGAGTCACTGACACTGAGAGCCAACTACAGGGAACACCAAACATCCGGGGCTATTAGTTCACGTGCTTCTGTACCTAAATTTGGAAAGACTGTAAGACTTTCTGAATCTTCAGGTAACTTGCATACTATTCTAATCACAAGCAATCATGCTCCCTCTTAAGCTAAACCATACAACTTCAGAATCAGGTGTTACTTCTTATTGGTACCACTGTCCACTAAGCAAAGACAGAAATACAGAAGTAATCCTGACCCCTGCCTTTCCCTCATATATTCCCCCTCCCCACTTTTCCCTCTTTCCCATATATTACTAGGTTTAATCAGTTCTGCTGCCTAGAGATCTGTTAAAGTCCTTCATTTTAATCATATTCCTCTGCCCTGATTCAGATCCTTGTCATCACTAGCCTAGGCTGCCCTCTATCTATTTCTGCCCCTCCCATCTGAACTGTTGCCCTTCATATTCATCCTCAACACTACTATCAATATTATTTCTAAATTGCAAATTTGACCATCAACTGTCTAAAGACTTCAACATCTTTCCATTGCACTAATGATAAAGTCCAACTTCTAAACATGTCATAAAGGTCTCCATTTTTTGGCCTTGCTCTGCCAATTTAACTAATGTCTTTTTTTAGTAATTAAAATCTACTATCCTTGTTGTTTTACAAGTGTTAGCAGTTGCTGTTCTCACTGTTGAAAATATTTCCCCCTTTTGTTCACTTAGAAAACTCCTATTCATCCTTTAAAACCCAAATGCAGTGAAACTGATTTTCTCTCTCACTCAAATCACTTTCTCCTCAAAACTGTAATTTTACCTCTGTGTAGCTCAATTGTTTGTTATACTCTAATGACAACAGATTCTTAAATATACTCATCTTTGTATCTTAATATCCGATAATATGACTGACATTTAACAAACGCTAAATATACTCCACACTTGAATTGATTGAATTGAATTAAACTGAATCAATCACTCTCAAGAACACTAACGATTGTTAGGGTTTCCTGCATCAAGAGTACAAATCACGCTGAATTTTCATAATACTGCTAGTTTTGATTGAGGCACAGCAAACAAGTTTACAACAGATTTCCCCTGTGAAAATAATAACTTCAGTAAAAGATAACAAATACACTCAGAAGTCTATAAAGGAGGCAGGGTAGTCTAGGGGATTCTGTTCTCATCCAAAGACTTGCTGAGATTTGATTCAGAGGGGAAAGATTGATTTTTCTAGCTTAAGTTAAACGAGGCATCGAACAAATGTCAAAAGCAGGACATGGACTTAGATTCTTCACTGTCACACCAGTAAGGTTACCATCCTTCCATCTCCTTTAGAACAAACAAGAAAGCCTGCTGTGGACCGTGAACAAAACAACTGTGAATTTACACAGCTCCTTAAACTTCTAAGCTGTGTACTGAGAGTGAATTAGAGGTCTCCTCCAGATAGCATTGCAAATGAGCATTATTTTATTTTCACCAAGCCTTTCAGGTGATACATGCAACAAAATCAGCAAAGTCAGTACTCACTGTGGCAGACAAAGTAACTATTATGTATCTGTCCTAAAAGTTCCTGTGATGTTCTGGCTAGTTTTGCTTAAGTAATATTTATAACATTTATGAGAAAGGAGGACAAAAATGAACCTGATGCTTTTGTGGAGAAGGAATTCCCTGGCTGAGCAGAAAAACCTGCCAAAGTTTTGGTGTTTCTTGTTTGTTTGTTTGAAACAAGATTGAAGGACCGTATAATGCAAGATGAACCCATTAACAGTTAAAAGGGACAGGACACACTAAAGAGACTCAGCTAGGGCCCTGGTAAATTATCAAAAATTGTGGGCTTTCTTAGTGAGAGTCTATGATTTGAGAAATTCATGAGGAGAAAAGGCGGAGGGCCTTGGGCACCTGAAAATGAGAATTGCTGCATTGAACTAGGCTGACTTTGGCAATGCATTTTGAAGAAGGCAGTCATATGGAATGTAACGAATAAATAGAGCATATCAGAGCCTGAAAACCTGAGAATAGGTTCATGTGGGTGAAACGAGGTGAAGCACGGTACTTGGTACACTATAAACCCTCAGTAACATTGGCTGGTTTTGAATGAAATGAAACCTAACCTGAATCCAGTCCCTGCTCGGTAACAGCGGGGAAGATAATGGGTGCCTAGGCAACGTCTAGCAAGTTCTGGGATAGAGGCGGCTCCCAACTGTTGCGTCGCCAGGGGCCACAGAACTCAGTCGGGAAGGGAGAAGGGAGGAATCTATGCGGAGGACCGGACACTCTGGCAGGAAGTAGAAAGCGAAGAAAACTAAACGACCATTGGTGAATTTCAACACCACGTCGTGAATTTCAGGTAATTTTCCACTTGTTTATTCAGATGGAAAACTCGGATTCCAACGGTGAAGGAGATGGAGTTTCGGCCCAACACATAAGTCAAAAGGACCGATTGGTTCGGGAAGAAGATTTCTCCAGGTTCGTAAATAATCGGAGTGAAGAAGATTACGAATTTATGAGAGACAACAATCTTCTAGGCATTCCAGGTGAAAGTATGGAAGAAGAGTTGCTGACAAGACTTCAGCTAATTAAAGAAAACGCACCACAAGACTCAGATGAAAATACAGGTATATTTTGCTTTTGGAGGGAATAGGATGGAATGAATAAGGAACTTCATAATAGTAAATAGTAACTTCATAATAGTAAATAGTAAATTATACAGAAGTGACTTAAATTAATTTGGTAAGTAACTTCTCATAAAAAGAACTGGCATTTACTTGATTTTTGGTGAGAATGTCAAGGTATGTTTGTTTGTTTTCCTGATTCACATTTGGGTTGTTTTAATTGGGAAACAGTGCAAAGTAGCCTATTTGTATTTTTCTTGGTTTTCTACCTCAACTGAAAGTCCCTCCTACTTCCTGAATTATTTTTTCTACATAGACATGTAAAAAAAGCAAACAGAAATATTCTCAACTGGGGACAATTGTGCTCTCTCCAACACCTGGGGACATTTGACAATGGCTAGAGATATTTTTGGTTGTCACAGGGGAGGCATGGGTGTTACTAGCATCTAGTGGGCAGAGGCCAGGGATGCTGCCAAATATCCCACAATGCACAGGATAGCTCCCCAAAACAAAGAATTGTCCAGCACCAAAAGGTCAATAGTGCTAAGGCTGAGAAACCCTGCCAGAGCCTCAGGTCTGGTGCCTTCCCTCCCAGTGTGAAGCAGAGGATTTTGCTGTCTAGTGAAGAGGAGACTATAATACTTTGGTTCTTGAATATGGTCTTATAGGTACCATGCTAGGTTCAGTCTATTCATTGGATCTGACCTTCAATTTAATGTCAATTAAAAATCTTGGTAACATTAAGAAGTATTCAAAATGCAAACACTTTTAAACCTCTAAAACTTGTTTATGTTTGGGCAATAACCTTATATTTTAAAACAGCTTATCTATTATCAAAAGCATGTAAGTGAAGAGCCTAGAAGTAGTCATGTTGGAGACTAATGAAAATTAGACAATAATGCAAATTGAACTAAAATACTAGCATTGTACCTTAACTGGTGTTTACCTTGTTTAATTGCATTAGTGTTTTTGACAGTGGACTGAAAAAAAAGTCTCTTGACATTCCTCCTACAGTGGTACACAGGGCTGTGTATATGATGAAATACTGAAAATAGACTTCCTCCGGATTCTCTTTTTAAAAAATTCTCTAAGTTTATCTAGGATCAGCTCACTCTTTTCGGATGGAATCGAAACTTTTCTACCTTTACTTATAAATCTACACAGTGCAGTTTATAAAATATTAACTCTATAAATGTGAAATCAGTTTAAAACATCTGAGTATTTAAGTTCTCATTTTTTGTTTGTTTTTGAAACAAAGTTTCAGAGTGCTATTTTATGATGGTTCTAATTTTGGTAGTTCTTTTATGCACCCTCCCCATTTTTTTTGTTAACAGACAGAGGAGACTCTTCAGATGATGTGTCTAGTGGTGACTCTATAATAGACTGGCTTAACTGTTCTGGACAAACTGAAAATATGACAAGTGGACAAAGAGAAAACCAATCTTGGAGAGAAGAGAGCCAAATTAATCCTAAAAGTGATCAGTTCATATTCAGTTTAGAAATAAATGTTAACCTTGATAATGGGAGTCCAAATCCAGAGAATGAAGATGTAGCATCTGCAAGACTTCCCAGAAGAGAAAATATGGAAGACAGCCAAAGGCAAGTGGAAAGTCCACAATCTGAATCAATATTTACAAGACCATCTATGTCTGAACAAGATACAACTGAAACATTAATGGAATTCCCACCTACCACAAGTCAGAGAAGAGCAAGAAGTAGGAGCCCAGAGTATCGGAGAACCAGAGCAAGAATTGAAAGTTGGTCACCTTCATGTTCACTTAGGGAAATTGTACAAAGACTTAATCATAGTATACCATCTCAGAATTTTGAGCAGCCTCTGCTAAGTGAGAATGCGAGATTTTCTAGAACTGAGCACCAGGAAATATTGAGACAGCAAATGACTGGATTTGAGTTGCAAAATAGAGGTCTTATTGAAACTTCTAGAACAAGGAATGCCGTTCGTGGAGAAAATTCTCCAGATACAACCAGCAGTGGTGAATCTTGGGGAATGAGGGAAATATATCCAACCATACCCTTCAATCTTGAAGTAGGACAAGTTCATTCTGGAGCATATTCTCAGAGAGACAGCAGAGCTAGTAGAACTCAGTTAACATCTGAGACACCAAACAACACTGTCACTTCTGAAAGTGAACGAGGACTGAGGCATATGTATTCACATTCTGAGCAGGCAGGTGTGAGAGCTTATGTCAATACCATTAGAAATCCCATTTGTAGAATATTAAATACTACCTTAAATGATACAACATCTGTTCCAATTCAGAGCACGTTAAGGCAGACAATGACAGAATTTAGTAACTCAAGTAACCTTATGGACAGTGACAGTAATTTAGAGCATAGTGTCTCACCTCCAAGTCAAAACATGGAATGGCTAGAGTCACCTAATGGTAGTAGTAGTGGTATATTTGGTTCTGATTCAAATCCTAGCTATGATACCCATTCAAGTTCCACACTGATTTGTCATTCAAGCCCCGATTGTATGTCTATTTCCAGTTCTAGTCTTATTTCCAGGTCCAGCTCAAGTGATGAAAATTCAGAAATTAGCTCACGGGTCCCGGAAGATCCCACATGCCGCGGAGCGGCTGGGCCCGTGTGCCATATGTAACAATTGAACTGAATCACTAGTTCCTGAAGGAATTATTGGGCTTTCCCCAATTTCTGTTCCATAATAAAAGGAAATATTAAAAAGTCAAACAATGTTGTTCAATCTGACAATAAAAATTAATTTCACACCATAGCAGTTCACTGAATTTCAATAAAAACTTAGCATGTGCACTGGGTTGGGATGTTCCTGATTCTATGGGAGAAATGTCTTAATATGATATAATGAATCTAGATAGATCCTAGTAGTATTATCTAGTCATGTAAATCCCAGACATCTCTTAGCCCTGTACAATCCTGGCTGTGCATGCAAAGAAACAGAAACCCAACCAAATATCAATAATTAAGAAGCAATTTAAGACTACATTAGAGTCATTCACATAAAGAAGTCATGTTACATTCATAGAATGCCATAAAAAGCTTGAAACCCTTCTCTTCCTCTCTCTCTCCACAGCAGTTTATCCCACCTCCCTAACACTACCTTAAAGTTTCTCCTATTCCCCACTACCAATGTATCAGTCAGTTCTAGCTAAAAACTGATGGCACACTTTAAAAGAGTGATGGAATAGCATTTAATGAAGAGACTGAAGTGTGTAAAGAATGAAGGGAAACCAAGAGATGATGAAGTACCTTGAGGCTAGCAGCTGTGAGAAGCCAGTATTATAACCACTAGGTTTGAAGGGGCATAGAGAGACAGCAGTTCCTGCAACCCAGAATGTCTTATTAGAGTTGTAGTAGAAGCCCACCCAACAAGAGATGTAACCTTAGAAAATGGCATCCACTGTCAACCTGAAGTTTGGAAGGGGGCAGATCATGGAAACAAATACCCTTGCCTTCTTTCCTCCTGACTTCTAATCTCGTCAGTAGTTCATATTAACCAAACCCAACCTGAAGACACAGAGAGACTGGTCCATGAAGCTGATAAAGGTCAGCCTCCTGGAATCATGGAGCAGGGTTAAGAAGGATGGCGAGTAGATCCGGTAAGCAAATCAGAGACCATCTACCACAACCAGTATTCCCAACTCTCTTCAAACCCAGTCTGTGTATGCTTTCTTGCCTCTTCCGCTTCCGCTTGTTCTCTATTCCACTCTATGACTCAGCTCTTTAACAACCCTCTCTATTTTCCTTTCATTTACTCAGATCTTGTATTTTTTTTTTTTTTTTTTTTTTTTTGGTACGCGGGCCTCTCACTGTTGTGGCCTCTCCCTCTGCGGAGCACAGGCTCCGGACGCGCAGGCTCAGCAGCCGTGGCTCACGGGCCCAGCCGCTCCACGGCATGTGGGATCTTCCCAGACCGGGGCACGAACCTATGTCCCCTGCATCGGCAGGCGGACTCTCAACCACTGCGCCACCAGGGAAGCCCCAGATCTTGTATTTTTAAAAGTGATAAGATGACAAAGCCTTAGAACTTAATTACCTTTCTCTTAAACATGTCACACTTTGATTTGCTGTGATTGTAAACAACTAAGGAAAAAGGGCAGTTAGAGGTATGTCTTTAATTTTTGCTTCTTAAATATATTCAAGCTTCAATTTCTTTCTATATATGTTTAGTTCATATAATTTTTAAAACAGATTCTGATTTCTTATAAAGGGTTTTATGGTTTATATATGACTCTTAATCCTTGTGTGAATGACCCAAAGTACCCAATTGCTGCTTGGAGCCTCACAAGCTGCAATATGAAAGCCTTAAAGGTAAAACTTGGCTTCAAGAAACATGTCTACATAGTTCAATTCTAATTGTCCCCAGTAAAACCATCACCCAAAACCCCGAGTATTTGAAATCAAAATTTAGGTCATGCTTCCTTCCAACCTAAACACAGTGAAGGATTTTTCTCCTAATTCAGCCCGAAAACTATTTTTGGGGGGTTGTATTGGCCAGTCCAGAAAATTTTGCTTAAAATTTTCAATCCTGGTATAGGTGAGAGTACATTGTATTATAACCTAAAGCAATAATCAGAAATTTTGTGCAATGTGCAACCTATACAAATGTAGGCAGTGTTAAGTATACACCTTCTCTAAAAGGTTAAATTCAGAAACATCACTGACCTTTCTTTTCTATGTGAATTGCTGGCAGCCACAGTATTTGCACATAACTACAAAATATAAATGGGGAGTGGTGGTGAAGTTTTTGAAAACATCTTTGAGGTAGCATATTTTTCACACAGAAGATATCTGCATGGCCAGAAATGAAGGCTTGGATCAAACCTCTGAAATTTACATTAACTTCTGAAAGTTGCTTGAATAGTCTGATTTTTAGGAAGTATTTTTGATATCAGATATACTTCATTTAAAGTGAGTAGAATAATTATAACAGTACTTGGCTTTCATACTATCCTAACAGATTAAAACCTTCCAAAGGATGATAATTGCTTAATTAATGCTTCAGTACATTCACATGCACCTTCTCTGGTCGACAGAATTCTAAGATGATGCCCAATGATCCTTGTAGTAGCCCCTCTCCTTGAATATGAGACCTGTGAATGTGATGGAATATCATTCCCATTATTAGATTATGATATATAGCACAGTTGATTGGGAGATTATCCAGAGTGAGCCTGACCTAATCAGGTGAGCACTTAAAAGGCACAGAGAGGACTTCTAATCCAGATAAGATGGTTTATACTTCCCTCTCCCTGCTCCCCCTTTATACGCACAACTATATATTCTGGAAATAATATGAGGCAACCAAAGGAGATCTCTGAAAGGTCTAGAGAAGGTGAATTGCCTAGGGACCCTCAGAATGGATGAACAACCTCATGGCAGGGCACCTTATGACCCTCTACCAACAAAAAAAATGTGATCCAGGCCCAGCATTTCCTAACTCCCAACTTAGTAACAGGAAGTGGCTCAAAGAGGCTCTTCCTCCATCACATCAAATGGGAATCCCCCAAACACCAGGCGAGCCTTGCAGAACCTGCAAGGACGAACAATTGGAAGCCCTGATGACAATAAGTGACCAGGGAAAGTGCTTTCCTTCCCCACTGGGCCTGAGATCCCCCTTCACCAGCCAGACACATCAGTGGCTAAGGGTCCCAGCAAAAGTGCTCCTACCACAAAAAGCTCCCACCTGGAAAATGCTCTCCTCAGATGGGCCTGAGACTCCTCTCCCCTCCCCAGAAACATCTGGCAACTTGCTCGTACCAGCAACGGAGATCCCTCCACAGAAAGCTCTCAACCTGGTAAGCACCCTCCACTCCTTATAGTCCAGGGAGACCCTGTCACAAGTGCCTGGCCCAGGAAGGACTCTTCATCAAGTGTTCCAGAGATTCCCTTCCCTCAGCAGAAGTACCAAGTGCCATATCCTGGGGAAGCTACTTCAGACCCCATAAGCATCATGAGAAGGGACCAGAGGTAACCCCACCTGCACAAGAGAAACAGACCAAAAGAGTACCACAAAGGTTCTGAAAATTAGGTTATCATTTAACCACAGTCCATAAAAGTACAGGAAATGTGTGCCAAACCTATAAAGAGTGAATGCCTGCTAAAAATTAAAAAAAAACACTTTAAATAGGGACCAAAGTATCCTAACATAATAGCCAAAATGTCCCAAAGACAATAAACTATCACTACTTATACCAAGAACCAGATACATGACAGCTTGAATAAGATGTGATAGATGATGCCAACGCAAAATGAATTAGATGTTAGAATTATCTGACAAGGGTTTAAAAATGCTGAATTCAGACCTTTAAGACCTTGAACACAGAACCTAGTCACTCCATGCCAGTATCCCAACCTACAGAACTGTGAGCTAATACAGGGATGCTGTTTTAAGCCATTACATTTGTACTAATTTCTTATGCAGCAACAGAAAACTAATACAACTTCTCATCTGGGATCCATCCTGTACCTAGAAAATGATTATAATGAGTCCTAGACAAGTAAATGGCTTAATGTCTTGGTTCTAGGCCCACTACGACATGATATTCTACCATTTTTCCCAAGAATGGAATCCCTAATTCCTGCTACTGAAGCTCCTAGAGGACAGTATCCTTCCTGTTTGAACAACCACCAATATCGTATCGCTCTAACTTTACTTCACATCACCCTATCTCATTGTACCAGTGTATGCTGCTTATATCATAAACCCAGTTCAACACTCTGACTTTGAAACTATATAGCCACTTATTTTTGTCTCAAAGCGATTGCTGAGTATTATATTGCTCTTCCAAATCATATTCCTCTCTGTCTGCCCTGACAAATCAGAAATGGAGAAGATTTGTACCTGAATCTGCTGAGCTCAACCTGATACGTTTTTTACATTACAGTATATCAGTTTAAATACACAGCATCACTGTGATTGTGAGCATAAATATTTCCATCTTAAGAATTTTCTCTGTATTTTCTTTGTAGTTTTAAAAATATTTGTTTATTTTGGCCTAATTCCAAAAAAAAAAAACCCTTATCTGAATAACAAATTCTTTTTGAAAGTAGTTATAGCCTGTGGATAAGCTTTTGACAGCAATATAAAATCTATCTTTTTTTGGCTAACCATGAAAATAAGTTGTGCTCTCAATATTCCATGAAGAATTAAGTATAAAGATTCTTTTGTAAATGCAAACAAGCCTGAGCATTGAACAACATGAACATCAAAACACTGCATGTACTGGAAAGTTCACAAAGAAATGTGACATTTCTGTTAATTAATATTACTTGTTATCCATATACAATACTTTGAGATCTTCAGTATCTTCTTTACTACAATTAACCAAACATTTCATGTCTTTTCATTATCTGAGAGGTGAATGTATACTCCCTTCAATGAGAAGTTTCCTGGTATAAGAATTTCGAATGGAAATCTGAACTGCATTCCTTTTCTGTGACTTCATTTAAGATTTGAAAATTCTTTACCATCCTAACTCAGGCTTTTTCACTATGAAATAAGACGCTCTCCTTTGTGTGATATTCAAAACTCTCCATTTTTAATCATCAAGCCAGCATCTTTAACATCACTGCAAAAATGTGGGGATTTGGAAAAGCATTTTGGGGAAATTCCTTTTTCTCTCATCCACCATTTGTTGAGGACAGACACTAATTATAAGCCAACTCTGGGCTCTGGGTTCTCCATTCTGACATCACTAGTCACAACACAGTTATCTACCACCCCTGGCCTTGTCATCTTCTATTCTGGCAGTTTTTTTTTTTTCTTTAGTAGCACTTGTGACTCTCTAAAACATTTTTTATTTATCTTGTGCTTGTTTTCCTCCCCATTCCTATCCCAAAATAGAAGCTCCAAAAGATCTTTCTTTTTTTTTAATTACTACTACATTTCTAAAAACTAGAACAGTTACTGGCGCGCACACACACACACACACACACACACATTGCTTCAGAATTTTTGGCCACTGTGAACATCTCAGACTTATTTTTCACCCTTTATTCTCCAAAGAAAACCTATTTTAATACTGTTACCTACCATCCTGGATTTGATCTATTTCAATCTAGATCTCTCTCACTTACTTAACATATTTGTATAGGGTTTCTTGCCTATTAAGTCATAATATCTGCCAACCCTTTTCTAAATCACTATTTCAGGCATTCAACACTGACCAAGAATGTGCCATGCCCAATGCTGGGTGCTAGGGTTATAGTTAAGAAGTATAGCACTTATCATTAAGCAATGTATTACATTTTAAAGAAGGCAGATGAATAAACATACAGTAACACTCTATGTGAGGGATGCCCTGACACAGATTCAGATACAGGATATAATGGAATGATCTAGGAGGGGAAATCTACACCAATAATTCAAAACTCCTTAAAGTTGGGTTATATCTGAGTTGTATCTTACAGGACTAGTAGCAATTAGCCAATGAAATAGAGTCATTAATTTTATTCTAAGCAAAATAAACACTGCATGCAACAGTAAAGATGCACTGAAAATTTAGGGCTCAGTAAACAGTAAGTATGAATCATCATGCTCTGGGGTAGAAGAGGAAGAGATGTAAGTACATTAGCAAAAAATGAAGAGATGAGGCCAAAGAGGTAACAAGTGGTGTTGTGTATCAGGCTGAAGAGTTGAACTAGATCTCTAAGCAATGCACAATCAACACGATTTTTCTAATAGGAATAAAATTTTTCAGTTTTTAGAATGGTCATACTAGCAGGGATATGAACAGATTGTCAAAATTTAGATTGTCCCACTTACGGAGTTATGGCATTAACTGGAAGAAAAAACTATGAAGTCCTGAAATAATAGTGAGACAGTTGAGATATGGATGCATATAGATTCAAGTAGTATTAAAGAAGCACAATAAAATTTGGTGGCTGCTTGGATAATTTAAAGATGACCTTAAGTTTCTGGTTTAGGTGACTGAGTAGATGGTGAGAAGTTCCACTGATACAAGAAATGCAATATAACTTGTTTGTCATAGTAGAGGAATAGATGACAATTCAGCTGGAATCTCTGAGATTTGAGACGTCAGAGTGATATTTTAGTGGCAATGTTCATCTAGCTATCACAGAATATCACGTATGCTTCTAAAATCAGGATAAAGATGCCAGACTGAAGTCAAAGAAGTATGAGTATTGCCTGTGAAAGTATGTTCCATGGTAGTTGTGGAGGGAGATGGATGGAATCCTTTGGAACAGGAGCAATTATAAAGTAGACAGACATAAAGAAGCTAGCAAAGATAATCAAGACAGAAAAATGAGAGGTGTAAAGATAATCATAAACACAGAGCTCACGGTCTTCATTCGTAAATATGAAGAGAAAACAAAATATCTCTAGATGTTAAGAAGAATGTAAACTACTAGGAAAGCAAGGGTTTTGTAATTTTCACTACAATAGTCATAGCACCCAAAATACTGCCTTGTCCAAAGTAGATGTTCCATAAATATTTGTTGAGATATTTGAGATAGGCATGACATAAGACAGAATAAGATAAATATTAAAAATAGAAAAATAAATCCTGGGAGAAATAGGAATAATTCATGGACTAGGACAGAACCTGAAATGCTTAGTTTTACTATGAACAGATGGAGACCTGCCACTATTCTAAAAACCTACAAATGTTGAAAGAATAAGTCTTTGGCAGGAACTGTAACAAACATACTGGCCATTATAGATCACCTGGAAACAGTCTTTACATATCTTTTTTAAAAGTCTCCTTTTTAAAAGAAAGAATTGGTAAGAGGGTGGTTAAATGCCTTTCTGTCAGGCTTTTTGTTTCGGAGAAAAAGGTGTAGGTGAAGTAACTCTGCCCCACATAGACTTTCAGTCTACTTCTCCCTCTTGCCATCCTGAGTTACTCAGGAGTTCTGCTGGGCACATATATATACACCTCCGAAGCTGAAGCCCCCTCCTTGCATATTATAGTAGTGGGCTTCCCCTTCTTTCAGATTTCACCATTATTATGATAAATTCTTGAGAGGCAAAGGTAATGGCTACGTATGCTTACATTCACAAACATCTTGAAGCAGAGCCTATTTTCTTTTGTATTTTGAAATCCAATATAAAGGAATCAAAAAATTCAGCAACAGGGAAAGAGTTTCAGAGTATTTGAACTTGAAAGAGTATATACCCATAACTTCATTTTTGCAAGAAAATTAGCTTCTTGAAATCTTATGCAATTGCTGCCATGGTCATTGTATTAATTATAAATTGTAATTTTAGAGAACCCTTACAAATTAGTTTAAAGGCTAAAAAGGAATTTATTGACTCACAATACACCAAAGTTTGAAAGTGCTGATACTTTCAGACACAGGTAAGTGTGGGAGCCCAAAGGATATAAATAGAAAATGTTTCTCTGACTTGGATATTCTTCCCTCTGCAGTTTGTTTTGTTTTGTATTATTCTGGGGAAAGCTTTCTCCAAGGGGTGGCAAGAAAAATGACCAAAAGCAACTCTATTTTTATATATTACCAATTTACTGAACCCAGGCAAAGAGAAAGCCTTTATACAAAAGACTGACTCAGCTTGGGATTTCTGTTAAAACCTCAAGTTCTGGAATTCTAACTGGCCAGGTCTTGGTCACATGCCCAGCACGAGAATATGGAGGTGGGATCTCCAAGCCAAACGGAGATGGAAATGTGGACAAATTCACCAAAAGTAGCAATGAAGGTCTTCTAAGGGTTCTCTTTGTTTTTCATACTCTTTTTGAATCAATTCTGGTGATATGTATTTTACTAGGAAATAATCAATTTCATCCAGTTTTTAGATTTTTACAGCATATTTATGTTCAGTGCATCATCCTAAATTTAATATATTTCCCTTTGTATTTTTTTTCTTTCTGTTCCTATACTTTATACCTTGGCTTTCTCCCTTTTTCCTTGATCAGAATATCAGATGACATTAGATAAACTCTATATTAAGGTTTGATTGGAGAAGTAGAACCACTAGAAGGACTTTATTATAGAGATTAAAACTTACATGATAGTGGGACTTGGTTAAGCAGTCTATGTACATCCACTGCCCTGCCTCTTGGTGCAAGTCCCGAAGTCAGTAGGGCTGGCAGTCAGGAATGAGAGATGATTTGAAGTTAGGAGATCAAGGATAAGCTGGAACCTTCAAAGATAAGCTATAATCCAACTAGAAAAATGAACTGAACACCATATTAAAAGGATTATACATCATGGCCAAGTGGGATTTATTTGTAAAATGGTTCAACATACAAAAATCAATCAATGTGATACACCACATTAACAGAATGAAGGACAGAAAAACCACATGATCATCTCAATTGATGCAGAAAAAGGCAGAAAAAGTATGTTCATTGGAGTTCAAAACTCCATAGAAAGTTTAAATAACATATTTGATAAAACTGAATTTGAATTTTATAAGTTGGAAATAAGCCAGAAAAAATTATGAGAATAAATGAAAATGTGAATGATAAAGGAATAAAGGATAAAACGGAAGACCCACATTCATCTAATAATATTTTTAGAAGGTGAGATTAGAGTGAATTTAACAAGTATTTGAAGAAATAGTACTTCTCAGAGATTAAGTTAGAAATAAATCCTCAGATAAAAGAAGTGCATGGAGTCACCAGTAAAAGAAATGAAAACAAATACATGACTATATCCTGTATCGTGTACCTCACCTCAGCCTGATCCTTCCTTTGTTCCACATTACAAGAATGTGCAACACTGGCAGACTACTTATATATACAATCTGACAGTGTCTCACTGTGTTCATGATTCCAACAAATCTATCCCCCACCTCTCTCCTTACTCCAGCAGGTGAGAATATTCCTAAAGCAACCCTTTCAGTTCCCCCACAGGCTAAACCCATGGATGAACTCTTTCTCCTTTCTTCACATTCCCTCCCCATAATTTTGAGATCCAGTTTACAGAACTTCCAGAGGTCAAATCCCAGCTTGATCATGCATTCTCATATTGAATCGCCATCCTTCCCTGCTTCACTGCTTTTGCCCTGCAATCCTGTTCACTTGCATTGTACTCTCTAATTAAATAATAGCACATAAACTCTTGGCCTGAGGCTCTGCTTTCTGGGGAACCAAGGCTAAAAAACAGCTGGCAAACCACATCACATAATGGCAAAGAGGAAAGTCTAAAAAACAATTTGGAAGAAAGAAAGAATATCAAATAAGAAGAGCAATTAGACTGGTAGCAATCTTCTCATCAGTAACAATAGATGCCAGAAGATAGCTGAAAGCACTATCCTTAAAGTACTAATGGAAAAATCACTCTTAACCTAGAATAGAACATTTAACTAACCATATTAAAAAATGCAAGAGAGGACATTTTCAGACAAAGACAGAAATTTCTACCTATAGACCCTCAATAGTAAAACTTCCAAGGAATAGGTTTCTTACTGAAGGGAATTAAACTCACCGTGAAGAAGTGGGATTAAAGAACAATACTGAGCAAAGAAAGTGATATACACGTAGATAAATCCAAGAAGGATTAACTGTTAAACACTGTGTAATTGTGTGACTAATTTGGGGGCCAAGTCAAAAATAAAGTGCAATTCAATGGAATATTACTCAGCCATAAAAAGAAACGACATTGAGTTATTTGTAGTGAGGTGGATGGACCTAGAGTCTGTCATACAGAGTGAAGTAAGTCAGAAAGAGAAAAACAAATACCGTATGCTAACACATATATATGGAATCTAAGGAAAAAAAAAGTCATGAAGAACCTAAGGGTAGGACGGGAATAGAGACACCTACTAGAGAATGGGCTTGAGGACACGGGGAGGGAGAAGGGTAAGCTGTGACAAAATGAGAGATTGGCATGGACACATATACACTACCAAACCTAAAATAGATAGCTAGTGGGAAGTAGCTGCATAGCACAGGGAGATCAGCTCGGTGCTTTGTGACCACCTAGAGGGGTGGGATAGGGAGGGTGGGAGTGAGGGAGACGCAAGAGGGAAGAGATATGGGAACATATGTATATGTATAACTGATTCACTTTGTTATACAGAAGAAACTAATACACCATTGTAAAGCAATTATACTCCAATAAAGATGTTTAAAAAAAAAGAAAACTTTTTCTCTTAAGCTAGCAGCAATTGGGTAAGATACACCTTTGTAAACAAAGATGAAACATTTACTTTTTCTCCCTACCTGACCCTCCAGATTTTGGAAACTCTTGAGTATTCATCTCACGGCAATACAGTTAGTTATCTGCAGAAGTGCAATAGATATCTGCTTTTCTTGTAACAGGACACAATAGGAAACTGATTATATTAACCAAGGCTTTGACTGGAATGTAATATTTGAGAATAATGTACATAGAATCAAATATGACCAGACAACTTTAAAAAATTAAGGGTGACTTTATGGAGCGAATAAAAACCCTTGAAAAGACAGCCTGGAATCTTGCTTACAGGGTTCCCAACAGCCTAATCAGGTGAGTAATGAACTTCTTGACAGGTGCAGTAATCTCAGGATAATTGGGGAACCTAGAGAAGAGAAGAATTCACCTATATCTATAGGTATTGCAAGTGAAGTCAGATAGCAAGTCTTTGGTTTGGCTTCCTACCCTTGAGAGGCTTTTACAAGTTCAATCTCAGGAATTCCCTGGCGGTCCAGTAGTTAAGACTCCGTGCTGTCACTGCTGAGGGTGCAGGTTCGATCCCCAGTTGGCGTACTAAGATCCCACAAGCTGCGGGGCATAGCCAAAAAAAAAAAAAGTTCAAAAGTTCAATCTGAGATTCCCTATGAAAAATTCCAGCAAAGCATGTTTAAAAGAGCTTATGTGGTCAATCACTATTCTTGCTGCACTTCTGTACAAAGTCAGGACAAGTTTTATTGAAATTAGACTTACTTTGCAAACAAATTAGTCTTATTTTGTTTCTTTGTAAAAATGGGGGTGTAGAAATTTTTTAGAGAGATAAAGTATGTTTCAGCAATACACCTTTGTGGATATTAGATTCTAGAGCTGTTTCTTGTCTTTGAGGTTTTATTATTTGCCTGTAAAGTGGACTGGATCTTTAATTCCTTCAGTTCCCTCAAATACCTGGCTACAACTCTCCAAACTAATATTTCTGATTTTCTCCCATCCTTAGATGGGAGAACAAAAGCTTTTTCCTGCACCCCTGCAAACAGAATGTGAATGACTTGATATAAACTTCAGAGAAATCACCACAATAGCTTGTTTAGACAATCGACTTTGTGCCTGTTACTGCATGGGCCACTCAGACTGGTACACCCAGTACCCTCATCAGAGACATTCAAACTGCAAACCAGGAAAATCCATCAGATTCCCACTGTCTGTCTGCCCTCTCTCCATCTGAAGATGTTTCAAGCCTGACATCTAGATCTAGAGGTCTTCTTGACTGGCAGCTCTCAGGACTCAGACCTTGGGTTCATAATTTGCTCCAACCATTAACCTTCGTTTTTCTTTTTCTTCCATAGAAACTCTCTATTCCATGGAAATCCTCTTACTAAATATCTGTATTGCATAAAGCCTGACTTTGGGAGCCCACCTGCATCATCCACCTCCTGAAATGAAACACAACTGTTAACTCAACTGACCTATTCTCAAGACTGAGACTGGGTCAACGAGATAGGCAGCAATCTATCAACTTAGCGTCTGGGTTGTGAAACTTATTTGAAGTTTCAAAGGTGGAACTTAAGGGAAGCAGCATTTGCCACCCCAAAATATGCTACTTTGGCAGGAGGATTATTTTGAGCTATAAACAATCAAAACCCAACAGATTCAGGAAAAGCTCTTTACCTCTACCTCAAGTTCCTAAATTTACATTGGAAAGGGAGCCTATACAGGAAGAGAGCTATTACCAGAGATAACTTTTTACCTAAGAAACTTACCTGCATAATAGGATAACCATTGTTTTCTAAACATCTCCTCTGCATTCCTGTGAATGCCTTCCTTCCTTTTGTATCCCCAGACCCCTACCCCTTTCCTTAGCTCGGGATGTTATATAAGCTTCAATTACCTGGCTGCCTTTTGGGTCTCATATTTTCTGGGACTCTCTTACATACGAAATTAAATTTGTCTTTCTCCTGTTAATCTGTTTTATGTCTATCTGTTTATTAGACCAGCCAAAGAACTTAGAAGGATAGAAGGAAAATTTTTCTACCCTTATAGCATCTTAGCCAAGAATCTAGAAGGGTAAAGGGAAAATTATTTTTCCTCCCATACAACACTAAAACTTTTCTTATTTTCCCCAAAATGTACTTTTTACTGCTCGTGAATTTCCCCATGATTCAATCTAATTCAACCATCAACCATCGTATTTTGCTATGATCATGGAAGTCTTCCATGATCTGGAAGAGTTGATCTATTGTCCTGTACTTCTAATTACATTGAATACTTTGCAGAGTCAAGGCCAGCTGTTCTTCAGTATGTTATACTTTCAGGATTCATCAGAGTGTGTTCCCATGTTTAAATTCAGATAAAATATTTCTGGCAAGGACACCACGTAGGTAATATTGTGTAACTTTCTCTGCATTTCATTAATGCCAGGTCATAACATTAGTGATTTATGAGAGGGCCACTGATTTCTCTGTTGTAAAGACATATTTTCCATTTGTAATTAATTCGTAATTTAAGGGATTGTAAAGAGCCTGTTCTCCACATTTCTTTACCATATGGTTTCAGCCATTGACCCTTAACTGAAAATATTATGACATCAGGAGTTACAAAACAGTGAGTTTCTAATTCTGAAATTCTTTTTACATTTACTTGCTGAGATCATTTGGTATGATCTTAAATCCTATATTTAAGAGATCATTTCCTATCTTTTCTATCCCTCTCCTCTCTTTCCAAAATAATTATGAAATTTTCTTTACTCTTATTCATAGATATTTATTATTGTTTAATGTACTACCATCATTATTCTCTGTAATGCTCACACTGTACCAAATGTATTCATTGGGCCCAACTTCAAGTCAACTACTGAATTTTTTGGATATGGTCTCATCTGTGTTTGAGCACTTCCTTGCTTTCTGGTTTACCCTGTACTTTCTCTGACCTTTCCTACAACAGGCCATATCTCCAAGGAATCCTGGTTCCTTTCAGCAAGGAATGATTTTTAAAAACCAAGATCTCAGTATTATTTATGCTCTTTGCTACTGGCAGGTCAAAATGTCAAAACCCTATAATCATGTATAACTCTCTCTTTTTCTTCCTAATTATTTTCTAGAGTTAGAATAGAATTGCTATAGTGAAGTACAGTTTCTTTAATGAATGACACAATGAAAAGAGGGTTATATATTCTGATTATGCATTATTTTGTTTCTGTAGGACCTCTGATCTCCTCCATATAGTTTTTTCTTTCTCTTCATCTTCAAAAGTCCAGGGGATGCTCATCCCTTCCAAGTTGCTCCCTTTCTCCCAGAAGCAGTGCCTTTCTATGACTGTTACCTCTGGTCCCACACTTTTAGGT
Source organism: Hyperoodon ampullatus (assembly GCF_949752795.1). Classification (NCBI taxonomy): domain Eukaryota; kingdom Metazoa; phylum Chordata; class Mammalia; order Artiodactyla; family Ziphiidae; genus Hyperoodon; species Hyperoodon ampullatus. The sequence continues at coordinate 79,142,711 of NC_136920.1, forward strand.
CCCTTCCTTTGGATTCTTAGTACCCAGTGTTTTCTAATTCTTCCTGTCTCTTACTTGTTTTTGGTATTTTTCCATTCAGGGTAAGACCTCATTTTTCTAGGAGAAATTTATCTGTGTTCTGGCACCAGTTTTATCCTGCTGCATGCTCGTGATTTTCAGCAGTCTCATCTGAATCTCCCCTTCACCCTGGGCTTCAAGATGAGTTTTGTTGGTTTCAGATGTCTTCCTATTAGACATAAACCCAAGTTGTAGTATTCTCTGACTTCTATGCTTTTGGCATAAGTTTCTCATGGTTTTATTTTCTTTCCTTGTTGATCTCTATGGGTTCTAGAGCATGTGTGGAAAGATTAGGATTTAAGAAGCTGCTATCATCCTATAGAAACTCAGAGGTCAGAAACAATCATTGTACGCTTGGAATTATTTTTATGCTTTATTTAAATAAGCCTTGCCTTGCCTTCTGAGTTATTCCGTATTCATAAAGGGGAAGCACTTTAAACACACATATAATACAATTTTATTATAAGATTAGCAGTAACTTTAGGCTTAATTCCAGCAGGGCTTATGCCTCTGAACCAAGTTACCTGTCACTTTTGAGGTTTACTTGCACTGCTCTGAAAGTTTTAAAAACAGAAACACACAAAAAGTTAAAGAGCTTTTTCTTAACTTCTTTGGTCTAGCACTCCTGAATTAACTAAGAAAATAATCACTTGCTTATGTGCCTACTGACTAATGATGTGTTGGACATCAAAAATTAATTTTAATCTGTTTCTCATTTCTTTTCCTGTTTGGTCTGGTGTTTAGCTGGTTAGGCTGTCTGTAATCAGATGTTTGCATTCTTTTTAACTAAGAAACAGTAAATCAAGTGAGAATACAAAAAGGAAACAAATGACACTGGACCATTTAAAATTCCCAATAATACATTGTCAGTGTCCTCTTAAAATTTAATGAGTATGTTTTCCATTATGTCAGCCAGATCATTAATAATCAATTGCCTTTACCTCCAACTAGTATACAAGCTATAGTGACACTTCAGTGCTTGTTCATAGAATCAAGATTACCTTAATCCTGCTGTGGACCACAGACATATGGTTCCTTGGCCGGGAGGTCCTCTAAACAGATCATTGTAAAAGGAACAATGGGAACGTAAAGTTATAATATACTTTGTACCTACCTTTCCAAAGCTTACAGTCTTATGGGAAAGCAACATTTAAACAATACCAAAAACATGCAATTATAAATATCAACAGTTGTTTGACATAAAAAATGGGCTATTATGAGACACATAAATATAACACTGGTCATGATTCAGATGTGGGGTTAGCAATCTCTTTGAAGAAGGGAGAATTTCACCAGGTCCTACCAACAGGAATTAGGCAGAGGAAGGTACCAGGGGAAAAGAGGTAAGCAGGAACGTAGATGACATGGCATGCATCCAAACTCAATCCTCCTTACTTTCTATCTCCTATTTGAGTGGCAAGAAGAGGCAGAAGAAGAAAAAAAAGGACTACCTAACAGAGTAGGTCATTGGTTTGCTTAATGTTCCAGCCACTTGAGTAAAAGAGAAAGAACCACTATGATAAACTAAAATTTAACACATCCAATTCCAAAAGTAAACAAGACATTCATTCTAACCAATTCATAAACTATCCTTCTCCCTCCAGACGTGTTATGTGAGGGATTAGGAAAGGGTCAGAAAGTGGACTTGAATCACTTCTCATGGAAGCAACATACCTGATTTCAAGTGTTTCAGCAAGAAACACTGCCTTTTCAGCAAAGCATAGCTCACCTCCCTGATCCCTCTGTAATGTATCTACAGTCATATCCACTTCTCTTACCTGTCCCACTAAAGGAAGTATTCTTCCTCATGACTGTGACAATCCTTCCATCTGTGTTCTGGACTCCATATGCTTTCATTTCTTCAATCATCGTAATTCATCTGATTTATATATCATATCTTCTTCCTTTCTACTGGTTCTTTCCTCTTCAGAATTTAAGAAAATATTCATTTAAGCCACTCAAATCTTCAAAAGCAACTCTCCATCTATTCTGCATCTCCCTCACCCTGCCAGAAATCTTACTATTCCTTTCATGTCCCTCATACTTTAGTTCTTTTGAAATGTCATCTAAATTCTCTACATCTACGTTTGTCTTTTGTTTTTTGTTTGTTTTTTTTGCAGTACGCGGGCCTCTCACTGTTGTGGCCTCTCCCGTTGCGGAGCACAGGCTCCGGATGCACAGGCCCAGCGGCCATGGCTCACGGGCCCAGCCACTCCGCGGCACATGGGATCCTCCCGGACCGGGGCACGAACCCGCGTCCCCTGCATCGTCAGGCGAACTCCCAACCACTGTGCCACCAGGGAAGCCCCTGTTTTTTGTTTTTAATAAATTTATTTATTTATTTATTTATAGCTGTGTTGGGTCTCCGTTTCTGTGTGAGGGCTTTCTCTAGTTGTGGCAAGCGGGGGCCATTCTTCATTGCGGCGCGTGGGCCTCTCACTATCGCGGCCTCTCTTGTTGCGGAGCACAGGCTCCAGACGCGCAGGCTCAGTAGTTGTGCCTCACGGGCCCAGTTGCTCCGCGGCATGTGGGATCTTCCCAGACCAGGGCTCGAACCTGTGTCCCCTGCATTGGCAGGCAGATTCTCAACCACTGCACCACCAGGGAAGCCCCTCTACCTCTACTTTTTAATCCCCATGCACTTCCCAACCCACTGGAATTTAGCTTCTCTAGTCACTCCACTAGAAGGAATTACTCAAATCACCAAAACTTTCAATTTGTCAAAGCCAATTGAAAATTTTTGGAAACCATCTACATTACTTCTGAAACCTACTATACTGATTGCCACCCTCCATTTCTCTGAAATTTCTTCCTCCTTTGATTTCTATGACTCCTCTCCAGATGTCCCTTGCTTATTTTTCCTGCTGCAATGTCTACTTTTGATGTTTTCCAGAGCTTCCTTCTCAAAGCTTTTTAAATGTCAATATAAAAGAAATATTGTTCTGTGAGCATTCCCAATAATTTCCTATAAAAGAGGTTCTGATTCTTCTTTATTAGTGTTTTTGCTGATATCCATTCTCTGAAAGGGTTTGAACATTCACAGCCTAGTTCTTTGAGTTGCATGGGACATAAAATTAGGGGAAGAGGAACAGTTAAACAATTAAAAGAAATATATTATTGCTTAAAGCAAAGATATTTTGTCAGAGTTTTTAAAAAGAACTGTAAAGAGGGTTGGGGTTCTACTGAAGAGTTTGGAATAGATAGCTGAGAAATTTTATGGGTGAAAGGAAGTATAAGAGAAAGAAAATGGCATTTTAATAAGGGTTTCTCTAAACTCCATATATCTTTGCTAATGTTTTATAAACAATTAAATAACTCCAATTATTTTGAAGTTTATTTAGTTTATGGTCTGTTTCTTATACTAAAATGCCACTCTCAGACTAGAATATATGTTTCATGTGTTCAAGTGAGTTATCTTCAGATTAAAATATAGTGATGATATGGGTATTTTATTTTGTGAAAATTCATTGAGCTATGCACTTATGATTCATAATTTTTCTAACTATACTTCAAAATTTTACCAATTTTTCTCATGATGACTCTCTCACAAATCTAAATGTAAGCTCCAGACATACATTTTCAACCACTTACCAGATACCTCCATTACAATGCATGATAGGCAACTAAAGACAAGGTGTTCAAATGAAAAACCTCTTCCTACTTTTTTTTTCCTATTTCTGTAAGCAGAACCACAGTATAGCCAGTTTTTCAAAACAGATTTTCCTTCTCCATATAATAAAGGTCCTGAGTCAGGGACAATCTACATCCATGCCCTCTTCTCCATAGGCACAGGTACCATCTTAGTTGGTTCATGCAATATTTCTAACCTATATACTGGTCTCAGTGAGGGCAGTTATGCATCCCACTATCCATTCATCTCAGTTATTCTGCAGGGATCCTGTTAAAGAAAATCTAAATATATACCTGTCACTTCAGTCTCTTTAGCAGAGCATAATAGCAGCCAACATTCATATAGCATTTGTTATATGATAGAGGCTACTGTAAAATCTTTGCAGCTATTAACTGATTTAACCCCTCAATAACTTTATAAGGAAAATATTATTATTATCTCAATTATACAGATGTAAATCTGAGGCACAAAAAGGTAACAGTGGGCAGAACTTGGATTTGAACTAAGGCTACACAACTTCTGAAACACATTACCTAACTTTATTGTGGTAACCACTTCACAATATATATGTATGTCAGATAATCACATTGTACACTTTAAATTTACACAATGTTTTTGGTCAATTATACCTCAATAAAACTGGGGGGTTTAAAAAGAAACTCTGCTTTAGCCAGCTCTCAAGATCTGGTACTTTCTGCTTTTCTAATTTTCCTTTCATTGACTTTCTTTAAATTACCTGAAAATATCATAGGTTTTATGTGTCTGAGATCTTTCACATTCTTTTCCATTCACCTGGGATACTCTCTCCATGGTCATGTCCACACCAACCTTGTGTATCTGATTAATTCCTCTTTCAAGAAGAAAAGTATATTACCTTCTCTAAAACATTCCCCTGACATCCCTATCTTTATCTTATGAGATGACAAGGATATCTGTACCACTGCATTTGTTACCTGCTATTATAGTTTTTTCTTTGCTTATTTGTTATCCTCATTAAGAAAAAGATTATGAGGCTAATCACTGTTTAACAACAGTAACTTATACATTACACGGTACAAAATGAACACACAAACTATTTATTTACTAAACTGATGAATACAGATCCAGAGAAACTATATTTATGAGAGTGATTGATTGTAAAATGAGAACGCTGCTTTGATGATAATTTTTTTCTTATGGAGATTATATGAACTAATATATTTAGAACATTTTTAAAGTATCTGGCAGATAGTATGAGCTCAAAAGACTATAGTAAAAATAATAGTAATATAATAATTATAATAACTTTGAAATAGACCTCTAGGATTCCAAAATCTACTTTGCTTTCTGACCCAAGCTTTGCAAAACAGATTTATAGAAAGAAAATGAGAAAGAAGAAAATTAGGAGCAGGTAGGTTAGAGGTGGGAAAGAAAAGTCTAGGAAATTTGCAATAGGGATAAGTCTAAGTATAAGCAACACAACGAGGATAAAGTTTTGAATAATGAATGCAAGATATAAGAAGAAAGCTTAAATATGGAAATTTAATATTCAACCCAGAAGTTGTATCTAAAACCCCTTGCATTTAGTGAGCAAAATATACATTTCACTAACTGAATGGTTGATTGTAATTAAATACTGAACTCTTTAGCAGACAACCTGAATCCTGGTTCTTTCGACAGTGAGGTTTGAGAAAAACAGGGTCTTCTTACAGTCTTCTAAATAAGCTAAATAAGCAATAACACAAACGCTTCTCTCTCTCTCCCCCCCACCCTTTGTGTGTGTGCGCGCACATGCGCGTGCGCACGCATGTGTGTGTACCCAGAGATTTTTGTCAAAGCCATTTGTTGCTAAGCAAAAGATCAAGAAAGGGATTGTTGAAACTCATCTTTAAATGCTTAATACCTATATTCTCACCCCTGAACGTGCATATTTACCTCTTCTCTTAATAAGCAGGCACTTGAGTGCAGGTCATTTTGCTCTAGATACACTATTCAGCACTGAGGAAGGGGGAAGCTTTCTGTGGAAGACAAGGAAAGATGCTGGTTATTTGGAAACTTTTCTTCTGGCACCTCTTTACCTAGTTGGATATTCCATGATCACTCTGACACAATCTAGCCAACTTTAAACTTCATCATACTCTCTCTTTCCAGCAACCAAAGCATCCACAGCAGTTTCCCAGGTCTGTCCAAGGTGAGGGACATCAGCCACTCTGAAAGGCAGTTCCAGGGACACAAAAAGTATCACAAAAAGAAAAGTTTCTTGATGATAGAGACGACTGAGGTCCAGATTTTTCTTTCTTTCTTTCAATACTTAAAAAAATTTTATTGAGGTATAATTGATATAACATTATATTAATTTCAAGTGTATAACATAATGATTTGATATTTGTATATACTGTGAAATGATCATCCCCAAAAGTCTAGTTAACATCCACCACCATACATAGTTACAAAAGTTTTTTTTCTTGTGATGAGGACTTTTAATTGGTAATTTTATTTTAATTGAATTAAAGACTATTTGAACAAGTACAAAGTTTATCCTGTTAAAGATCTCACCTTCAAGAAGAACACAAATGGAGCAGTGAAAAGGAAAAAGAATAGGAAGTTCAGTCAAATAAATCTAAGAAATTAGGGGTAACAGAGGCACGGAGCAGAATTTCCCTCATATTAGATGCTAGGGGCTCAAAGAGGAACAACTCCACCAATGCTGTATCACTTCCAGTTCTTTGTAAAAAATAAGTAAATACATACATACATACAAATACAAACAACAGAATTTATTAGTATTGTGTCATTTATCCTAAAGATATTTAGAAATTCCTTTAGAAAATATTCATTGTTTAAATTGAAATCTGAGCTTTACCCGAGCCCACACATCTTGTTGTTGCCTTGTATCTATGGATTACATACATAGCATGTGTTGTGAGAAATTTCAAATAATTTATTTATAAAGTCATAGTTTTAATCGTTTTTAAAACTCAATTAAATGCCACTAATAAAAATTACCAATTTTAGAAAGGCAATCTGGGAATGTAAGTGCAAAATTCTTGTCATAAGACATTAAAGTAGAAAAAAATATATGATCCCATCTTAAAGAAGTATTCTATCTTATTTGATGAATTTGTTCAAGCACAGATTTAGGTTAAAATAAGAAAAATGACATTAGAATAATATTAGGAAGATCCTAAGAATTTCCTTATTTTATTTTCTCTTATTTGTATTTTTCTCTGTATGTGTGTATATACTCAATATATATGTACTCATATGCCCTGTTGTAATTCTCTGTCATATATATATATATATATATATATAATTCTCTGTCCTATATATATCCTAGTAGATGGAAAAAACCAAAACAACCAATATGAAACAAGAATTTTTAAAAAGCCATCACAAAATATAACATAAATTTGAAATGAATCATGCCTTATCACAGAAACAAAATGTACAGATCGGAAAACAAGTCTATAAGATTGTGCAAGTATGATATTCAAATTGTCCATTATCTTTTGTATTAAAGAAGAAAATGGATTCTATGCCATCTCATGGCAAATCTAAGGGCTGTTTACCATCAAGTCCAAATCTCATCTGTTTTCAATTTCACAGTTCCAAAAAGCTCTAGAAAAAAATATCTAAATGACTATGAATGCTCGTAACACTTCTCAAACCACTTTTCATACTCCTAAATTATCAAATCAATGCAAATCAGTGCTATTAATGCTACCCACTCCTTGGAAATTTTACTTTTTCATAAGTATTTATTTTAACCAAAATAATGTAAATATAATCTGTTAAAGCTCCTAGGAGGAAAAGATTTTATTTTCCCCATAAGTCAGTGAAGCCATTGCAAATAGAAGCAATACTGTGACCTAATATGACCAATGAGCAGAGTATACAGTGTTGACTAGTCCACAAGTCTCCATTTACTTAGCAGTAAATCAGTGTAATCTACACTGTAATCCATGGTGTTGCTGCAGTCACAGTAAAGACTGAAAGGCCAGCTTTGTTCCTTTTGCTAGACCCCTTAATTAGAAGATGAAATATAGCGCTTTAATGGTCCAGTAAAAGAATTAAGAGATCAAATTTAAATTGCTCCATGATCAATTTTGAATGTTTTTTTGCTGTTATTTATTTATTTATTTTTGGTACGTGGGCCTCTCACTGTTGTGGCCTCTCCCGTTGCAGAGCACAGGCTCCGGACGCGCAGGCTCAGCGGCCATGGCTCATGGGCACAGCCGCTCCGCGGCATGTGGGATCTTCCCGGACCAGGGCTCGAACCTGCATCCCTTGCATTCGCAGGCAGATTCTTAACCACTGCGTCACCAGGGAAGCCCCTTGAATGTTTTATATATAGAATTCTTTAAGGGAATAAAAGCTGCATAGTACTTTGACACAGAAAACATTCACTTGGATTCAGCAAAAATTTGAGATCGCATTATATGAAAGGAATTGGGCTAAGTATTGTGGAAGTGAACTAATAAAAAGGTAAGAAATCTTGCCTACAAAGAGCTCATGGAATAGTATACTAGAAAAGTATACATAAAATGACTCTAGAGCAAAGTTTAATGGGATAAGGACTATGGAAGAATTTCAAATTGCTAATATAGGCAGATGACGGAAATGCTTCTTTTGCCTCCTGAGAATGCAAAACGATTCATGAAGGAGAAGGTGGTACTTGAAGGATCCTTCAAAGACTGAAAACTCTTTGACAGAGGTAGAGGAAAGAGCCATGTAAAAAGGTTCATTGTAAAGGTAAAATTACTAAAAGGTACAGGGGTTTTCAGAACATAGTGAGTCATTCTCTATGTCCAGATTATCATGGAGAAAAAATGAAAAACAATGCTTGTAAGGCAGATGGCACATCACCATATTTAGAAAATGATCATTAATTGTTTAGAGGGTAATAAGAGAGCAATATAATTCAAGGAAGAAATGGATACAGTCAGAATCAACCTCAAGATTATTCTCACGTTAGCACTTATGGAATGATGATATGAAAAGCAGACCCATTCCCCAGCAAAACAATCATAGCTGGTGAAAATGATTTTTTTTAAAACCACTTAAAGCCTCTACTCATAGGGCAGAGGCTTATAACAAAAGAATATACTCTGAAAGTAGCATTACCTTGCTGAAAGAAATTAAAAACCTAAAGAAATGGAAAGACATCTTGGATCAGAAGACTTCATATTGTTGAGGGAGAAATATTCCTCAAATTTATCTACACCTTAAACACAATCCTTATCAAAATTCCAGTTAGCTTTTTTGCACAATTTGACACATTGACCCTAAATTCATACGGACATTCAAGGGACCCAGACTAGCAAAAACAATCTTGAAAAGAATGGAGGACTCACACTTCCATACGTCAAAACTTAAAACAAGGCTACAATCATCGAGAGAGTTTGGTACTGGCATAAGGCTAGACATATAGATCAGTGGAATATAATGGAGAGCCCAGAAATAAATCTTCACATTTACATTTAATTGATTTTCAACAGCACTGCTAAGATAATTCAATGGGGGAAAGAATAGTCTTTACAACAAATGCAGCTGAGATGACTGAATATTCATATTCAAAAGAATGAAGTTGGACCCATCTCTCATATCATATCATAGAAAAAAATTAACTCAAAATGGAAATGTAAGAGCTAAAGCTATTAAACTCTTAGGGGTAAATCTCTGTGACCTTGGATTAGGCAGTAACTTTTAAAATATGATACCAAAATCATAGCACAAGCAACAAAAGAAAAAAAATAGATAAATCAGACTTGATAAAAATTTTTTTAAAAAGACTTTTGTGCTTCAAAGGACACTATCAGGAAAATGAAAAGACAATGCACAGAATGGGAGAAGATATTTGCAAAGCATATATATAATAAAGGGCCTGTAATCTAGAATATATAAAGAACTCTTACAGATCAATAATAGACAAATAATCCAGTTATAAATGGGCAAAATATCTGAATAAACATTTCTCTGAAGAAGATATACAATGGTCTGTAAATTCATGAAAAATTGCTTAATGTCATTAACCATCAGAGAAATGCAAATTGAAACAACAACGAGATACCACTTCACACACCCTGACATGGCTATCATCAAAAAGACATAACAACAAGTGTTGGTGAGGATGTGAAGAAATTAGAACCTTCATATACTGCTATTGGGAATGTAAAATGGTACAGCTGCTTTGAAATAATCTCACAGTTCCTCTAAAAGTTAAACATACAGTTACCACCATATGACCCTGAAATTCCATTCCTGGGTATATACCTAAAAGAACTGAAAATGTATGTCACATAAAAAAAGTATATGCAAATGTTTATAGCAGCCTTATTCACAGTAGAAAAAATAAAATATTGTATACCTATGCAATGGAATACTATTTAGCAATAAAAAGAAATGAAGTATTGATATATGCTACAACATGGATGAGCCTTGAAAACATCATGCTAAGTGAAATAAACCAGCCACAAAAGACCACATATTCTATGTAATCATTTATGAGATGTCCAGAATGGCAAATCTATGGACAACAAGTAGATTTGTGGTTGCCAAGGGCTGAGGGAGATGGGGGTACAAGGTAGTGGCTACTAATAGATATAGTGTTTCTTCTGGGGATGACGACAGTATTCTAAAATTGACTGTTGTGATAGCTGCACAACTGAGTGAACGTACTAAAAGCCATTGAATTGTTCACTTTACATGGGTTAATTGTATGGTACGTGAATCATAATCAAAATAAAGCTGTTATTTAAAAAAAAGAAGAGTAATATTCTACCATCAGTGTAGAAAGTGGAGGGTACAAACCTGACGTAAGAGAGACCATGAGAATGATATTTTTTTTGTGGTGAGACACACTGAAAATCTGATCCAGGAAAATGAAGGAAAACTAACATGTATCAGACTTATATTTCTGAAAAGATAAAAGGTGTTTCCTCTTTAAGAAATCAGAAATGCCTCTGTACTTTTTTATTTTTCCCTATATAAAGTACATTATTACAGGAAAGAATCAGTGCCTCTCATGATAGTTGAATGCTGAACTTCATCTTTTAACACTTTAATTTCTAAAATTCACAAAGTTTTGGTCTGTGATTAGTCACATTATGCTTTCAATGTTATAATGGCTGATACTTTTCTCCTATATAGTTAAACTTTACACAACACAGCTTCTTGGTTGTGTTTCCGTTTGCTAGGTCAGAAATGAACCTACAATTTCACAGTCATGTTCTTTTCATTTGATTATTCAAGTAATAAAATATGAAGTTTCTTGATATTTCAGGAAGAACAAACTTTGCATGCTTCCACAGTGAAAATTAAGGGCAAAATTAGATGAAATTGAAGTTCAGAGAAGATGAACATAATGATGCATGCCTGGAATGATTTATAAAGAAATATTAAACAAGGGAGACTACACTTGGAAAACTTGGAAAAGCAGATGACTAAGTAGAAACATCATTATATACAAATATTTGATCATATCAAAAGAGAGAGAAGTGACACATAGAAGCCAAGCATATAGAGAATTAACAGTCATGCTGATAAAAAAAAAGGAAAATCAAAATGAAAACTAAAAGAGAAAGCTAGTATAATAATCTGATATTGAAAAGGTTTCCTAGACAACAAGATGTCAAAAATGTTTTTATTGTGCATTGGTATAAAAACCCAAAATTATGGTAACAATTACCTTTAAGATACAACATTAACATGCTCCCTAATACTTCAAGAAGCAAAACATTGGGCAATTGAGCAAACAGATGGGATCCTACATCGATAATCACTTTTCAGAAATATGGCTTTGAGAGATGTTAAACAACCTCAGCAGGCTCCTTTTCAATAGCCTTATCTCCTGATATTGACTTCCATGGCCAGAATAGGATGGATAATTGGAAGACTCTGATTTTCATACAGTAATGTAATCTCTTTCATTTGAGTGAAGTGAGCTCTGAAAGCATTACTTGGAACACATGGTGCTGATTCATTACATTTCACTTGATAATTGTAATAATGGGTGTGTGTAATTTTAATTGTACATCTCTCATCATATGGAAAAAGTATATGCCATATCACAAAGTGGGGAGATAGTGAACTTTCAAAGGTATCTGATTATCAGATGTTTTCCTAACTGGCCATTAACTGTAGGCAATTTGCTAATCATCTTTTCTTCTTTAAATGAAAATGTCACGTTGTCCTTGACCTTAAGTGGAGATGTTCTGCCTGTGATTCATACTGCAGGGAATAATAATAATAATAACAGTTACACACAATGGTCACTAGACTAAACCAAGTTCCCATTGAATGACGGTCACCTAAATTTTTAGTCCTTTGCTTCATACTTTAGCTTCTGACACACCAATCTTAGGTCATCCTGGTTGTACTGACACATTTAATTCTATTTCACTGATTTGCAATCTTAACCTGCCCCACTCAAAACTTACTCAGAAAAAATGTACTTCAAGGATGAAGTCTGAACAAAATATTTGAAATAATTCATATGGCAAAATTTATTTCATCTAGGAAAGAATTGGTAGAAATTTTATTATAGGAAAACGTAATGCTTGTATCTTTAATTGAAATAGTTTGAGGATACAGCACACACTGTGACACAAAATGGGAACTTAACAAACATGTGTTGAGCAAACAAAAGAATAAAAAATGGATTTTAAGAAAGATACAAGTTGCAGCCATGGCTGAAGAATTATATCTAATATGTAATTTGTGTATTGGAGTATTATTGGCTATGGCAAAAGAAGAGCTATGCTGCATCAAACTTGTAAAACACCTAATGTTGTATGCTAAGGATTTTGGTATTTATTTCATGGATTTTAAAGTAGATAAATTTCATGAGTATTGGGGGAAAAGAAAAATAGAATGGGATGGATGTTAAGCGAGAACTTGGTTTCAATGATGTGAGTGTGAGCTACAATTTCTAAGGATGGAGATCAGTAAGAATGTAATAAGGTACAGATCTTCCTCAACTTATGATTGGGTAATATCCTGAGAAATCCACTGTAGCTTGAAAATATCATATATTGAAAATGCATTTCATAGACCTAACCTACCAAACCGCATAGCTTGTTAGCCTACCTTAAACAGGCTTGGAACACTTACACTAGCCTACATTTGGGCAAAATAATCTAACAAAAAGCCTACTTTTAATAAAGAGTTAAATATCTCATGTAATTTATTGAATACTGCACTGAAAGTGAAAAACAGAATGGTTAATGGGTACAGAATGGCTTTAAGTGTACCAGTTGTTCCCATTCATGATAGCGTGGCTGACTCGGAGCTGCAGCTCACTCCTGCTGCCCAGCATCACGAAAGAGTATCATACCACACATTGCTAGCCTGGGAAAAGATAAAATTCAAAATCTGAAGTATGGTTTCTACTGAATGTGTATTACTTCCACACCATCACAAAGCCGAACCACGGTAAGTCAGGGACTGACGATATTTGATGATTTGGAAGTCATTGGTGACTTTTGAGAAGGTACATTGACAAACAGGTGGAGACAAAGCAAGAAAAAGTCAATTACATTTTCTGTTCTGACCAAAATAGAGTAACAGGGATCAGAGTTACCCTCTGGAACACCTAAAAAAAAAGGGTAGGGAAATAAGACAACAGTTTGCAAGACACTGGACATCAAGGAGCAGAGACTCATTCCTGAGAGACAGGAAATAAATGATGTGAGCCTTATGGTTGCTTCACGTTACCTGAGTTTCCAGGCCACAGCTCAGGGAGGGGGATCCCAGGCAGAGACCAGCAGTCTCACTAAATAAAGGAGAAAGGGCTGAGAGACTCTACAGAACACGGTGGGTAGAGTTTTCAAGATAGAGTACCAGAGAGGAGAACGATTCACAGAGAAGGAACTCCAGAATCTTGCACCTAACTGTTCAGCTGTTTACTGTTCACTGATTGGCAATCTTAACTGTTCAGCTGATTACTGTTCAGCTAACTGTTCAGCTGATTACTGATCAGCTTATGTGTGTGAGTACATTACTAGAGGGCAGGAAAGGAACCACTTAAATGGACTATAGAAAAGAGTGCCTAGTATTCATATAGGGCCTGAGATACTGACTTTTCCTATCAGCCAGACTGTAAAACCTCAAGATTAACAGGGCAATGGACAATATACATGGAAAGGTCTTGCCTCGGTGGTTGGGAATATTTAACCATATATTATAAAAGAACAATACAGGAACATTATTTAGCCATATAATATAACAGGAGACTTCTATATTTCTTTCTACCAAATCTTTAAAAGGACCTAAAAGGATCAAACCATTTCCAAGCAACTTCACAGTATCCCAGAAAAAAAGGTAAAAAATATTTGTAAAAATAAAAAATTATCCAGCACCCAAAAAGGTAAAATTTACAATGGCTGGCATCCAATAATCAATTATCAAGGAAGCAAAGAGGCAGTAATCGCCCTTGTAATGAAGAAATGAAGCAATCAAAGCCAACTCATAATCGACACAGATGTTAGAATTAGCAGAAATGACCATAGAACAATTCTTATTACTATACTCAAAAGGTTCAAAAAGTTAAGTTAGAGACATGGAATATATTTTTTAAAGTCCTAAATCAAACTGCTAGAAATGAAAAATGCAAAGTGTAAGATAATAAAAAAAACACACATTGAATGGCATCCATGACATTATTAGACACTGCAGATTAGTGAACTTGAAGACTAAGCAAGAAATATTAACCAAAATAAAACACAAACAAAAAGAAAAGATTTTTCAAAATGAGCAGAGCATCAGTAAACTGTTTGAAGAAAACTTCAAACAATCTAATGTATATATATAAAAAATTGGAGTCTCCAAAGGAGAGGAGAGAGAAGGCAAGACAGAAAACCTGTTTGACGAAATAATGGCAACTTTTCCCCGATTTTAATGGAAACTATGTCCCCAAATCCAAGAACTTCAACAAACTTCAAGCACAAGAAACATAAAAAAAAAGAACAAGTCATATCGCAAACAAATTGTTCAAAAACCGTGATAAACAGAAAAGTTTTAAAGCAGCCAGAGGGAAAAAAGACACATTACATACAAAGAAACAAAAATCAGTATGAAATCAGACCTCTTATCTGAATAATGCAACTGAGAAAAAGTAGACAGCCTCCTTAAAGAAAGAAAAAAAATTGGTAAACTTAGAATTCTATGTACAGTGAAAACATCTCTTTAAACCAAGGCAAAATAGGGATTTTTTTCAGTCATACGAAAGATGAACAAATTCATTACCAGCAGACATAAAGTACCCCCAAAAGAGTTGAATAATTTCAATTAGGCAGAAGGAAAATTATACCAGATGGAAATAAGTATCTAAAGGAATAAAGAGTAGTGAAATTGATAACTACATGGGTAGATAAATAAGATTTCCTATATATTAAAATCATTGGTGATTCAGTATTTAAAGAAAGGTATTTTTTTAGGTAGTATGGAATTTATAAGATACATAAGAGCAAAATGGATGTCAACAGTAGAACAAAATTGGGAGGAGAACTCAATCAAATAGAAGACAGAAAAAATAGAGATAAATCAATGAAGGTAAAAGCTGATTCTTTAAGAAGACCAATAAAGTATAGTAACCTCAAGCCAGTCTAATTAGTAAAAAAAAAAGACTGCTAAAATCAGCAACGGAAGAGGTGACATCACTCTACAGATTCCACAGCTATCTAAAGGATAACAAGAAGTAACATGTATACTTTGACTACAATTTTGACAAGATAGATGAAATAGATATATTCCTTGAAATACACAAACTAATAAAGTTCATTCAAGAATAAATAGACAATGTGAATATACCTATATCTATTAAAGAAGTTGAATTTTGCTTCAGGTTCATCAATATTTTATCAACTATGAGACCAACATTCATATATACTCCTCTCATATTTTTGTAATGCTATGAACATTACACTGTTGTATCAATTACTGGTGAAAATGAAGCCATAAGTAAAAGCAGAATTACTCTTTAAAAAAAATGATCTAGTTGGGCTTCCCTGGTGGCACAGTGGTTGAGAGACCGCCTGCCGATGCAGGGGACGTGGGTTCGTGCCACAGTCTGGGAAGATCCCACATGCCGCGGAGCAGCTGGGCCCGTGAGCCATGGCCGCTGAACCTGCGTGTCTGGAGCCTGCGCTCTGCAATGGGAGAGGCCACAACAGTGAAAGGTCCATGTACCGCAAAAAAAAAAAAAAAAAAAAAGATCTTGTTAAGTCACTACAGCATGGGAGGAATCTCAAAATAATAGTGTTGAGTAAAAAGAGAATTGTATAGCTCCACTTATATTAAGATTGTAATGAAATAATTATGACAATTATTTTGTTAACCAAAAATTTAAACCTATGGTCAAAACAATGTTAACTCTCCTTAATGAAATTATTAACTCCCCTTTTACAATTCCATCAAGCCCCCAAAAGCAGATTGAATACTACTTACTTAAATTGTAGGTAAAACTTGAGTTATGCCATTTTACCTTATCTCCCAACTAAATATAATTTTTATATTTTACAATATTCATAAAAATTCACCACAAAGGAATATTTCCATATCCTATATCACAGATACAGAACAGCAGGGTGCTTCAAGTCCCTGGCAAATGTAGTTTGCAAAACAGACATCTGTGATCAAAACTACACAGCAACATCAAATATCCTCAGAAATCTATTCATATGCTTTGCATTTCATGAATAGCAATTTAAAATTCACTCATTAAGAAATCAAGCAACTCCTTTACATTTCCAAAATAACAGCTAAAACTGTCTGGGACAGGAAAATTTGTAGCTAGAAAAATTCATAGTGCAGACCTAAAGTGTACTTCTGTTTCCATTAATGAAGGAATTCATAGATAAATGGAAGTATATGTATATATTTCATCCTTATAGGAGAGGATATCTGTTTATGTGCAAATATTCTATCTCAAATGAAGTTGGCCTGTGAGCATCGTGTGCCTGAAGAACCAGGTCCTTTCTATGTAGTTTTGGAAGCCAAAGCCTAGAATTGCTCTCTAATCTAAAATTTCTCACCACAACCTTAAGTCCATATCACTGCTGTATCTTATTTATGCAATGATTTCCAAATTAGTCTCTCTTCTTAAGTATATTTTTATAAAATGCAAATCTGGTCAAATTCATATGCTTGTTAATTCTCCAGGCTCATCTAAACTTACCTATACGCATAAACACATCTCTCTCACACACACACAGCCACACAAACACACTCTTACATTCCAGATTCCAGTCAACATGTCCTTTTCATACCTCTATGTCTTTGTACATGATCTTCCCTATTGTTAGGGTTTCACTCAGGCCACTGTGATCTTGTTTCAATGCTCTCTCCTTCGAGGCCAATTTTATGATTGGTTTTATTAAGATCTTATGTTTTTAGACAAGGACCCTCATTTGCCAGTTGCCTTCTACTGAAGAATTCATTCTAATACTCCAGACAAATGAGTAACTAATGCCTTCAAAATCTAGGAAATTGGGGCTTCCCTGGTGGCGCAGTGGTTGAGAGTCCGCCTGCCGATGCAGGGGACACGGGTTCATGCCCCGGTCCGGGAAGATCCCACATGCCACGGAGCAGCTGGGCCCGTGAGCCATGGCCGCTGAGCCTGCGCGTCGGGAGCCTGCGCTCCGCAATGGGAGAGGCCACAACAGTGAGAGGACCGCATACCCCCCCTCCAAAAAAAATCTAGGAAATTGAAAAACTTATTTACTCACACATCAAAGAGGCCAATATTATGCCCTCTGGCTCAGCATTATCTGGTTTCTGTGGCTCTTCATTCAAGCCTTTGACTTTGTGAAGCAGCTTTCACCCTTACACTATTCCATCCCATAAAATCTGCTTTTCCACATTTTGGTTACGTGACCTTGCATTTCACAGAACACATTTACTCAACTATAAAGTGGAAACCATATCATCAAACTCAAACTTTGGTGAGAATTAAATGATCACTTTACATAAGTCCCTAATATTACAAGCATCACAGAATGATACTCAGCAAATATTTGTAGAAGAGTAGGAGGGAGAGAGGAAGGAAGGAGAGTTCCAAAAAGGTACAGAGAACCCAAGACAAAAAAAGCTTTAATGGGGTTTATCTTGTGTGATAGCCTTCAATTAAAGCTCAGTCGATCTTATCTATTAAGATGAAAAAAATGTATTTGCAAAATGAGAGTCACTAGAAAAGCTTCCTATTGCTTATTGGTGATGGCTACTTCCAGTGAAATAAACTTTCCTTGGAGAAATTATGTGGTTTTTTCCACTGCTATAATTACCTGTATTGGTATAAGTTGTCATATAGAAATAAACAGGAGCAATGTTTGATCTCTTTGGATTTTTTTTTTTTTAGCATCAATGAGACTTTAAGAAATAACCTGCCCTCAAACCTGTAGTTTTTAGGAGAGAGAAACCAGCAGAGCCTTATATATCTGTGTTAGTGTAGCCTCCTAAAGTTTTCAAAGTCCATTCACAATCTTTGGGTTTTGCTTTGTGTTTTTTTTTTTTTTTGGTTGGTTGGTTGGTTTTTTTGTGGTACGCGGGCCTCTCACCGCTGCGGCCTCTCCCGTTGCGGAGCACAGGCTCCGGACGCGCAGGCTCAGCGGCCATGGCTCACGGGCCCAGCCGCTCCGCGGCATGTGGGATCCTTCCGGACCGGGGCACGAACCCGTGTCCCCTGCATCGGCAGGCGGACCCCCAACCACTGCGCCACCAGGGAAGCCCATCTTTGGTTTTTTTGAGGTTAACGATATAGAGAAACCAGAGGGTATTATTGTCTTCATTTTAATAACTGAGAAAACTCCAGATAACTTGAGTTACCTAAAGTGTGAGATCTGAGTCAGTGTCTTCTAATTGTGTGCATTATTTCCACACTGACATTCAGCAATATTATGAAAAATGAAATATACATCTTGAAACCTTGGACCCCAACTATTGAAACTAGGGCAATAACATATGTACCGGAGCCTCTAATAAAGAAAACACAAAGATATGCTTTCATTTTCTGGAATGAGTTGTACCCTGCTTTTCATCTTGCCTGTTGTTGGTCAGTTATGTGGCAGGAGGGGGAATAAATTCCTTTCTGGATGTAAAAGCCACAGACAAGGTGGAAGTGGACTGCATGGCCACTCATACTCGTATCATGCTCTCCTGATCTTTCACCATTTAAAAATAACTTAAGGATATTGTTCTCTTTCAATCTATCATTAGAGTAAATAAGGAACTTTTATTGTGCATAATAAAGACAATGCCTTTAAGTAAGCAAATATTTATGGCATAATTTATTCAACAGATATTTCCATCATGAGGAAGAAACTGATAGTACATGGAAGGATTGAAAGGTAATGAATAGCCACTCCTGTTATTTAATATCTTACAAAATAGAAACCTGTGATTTCTTAATTATCGCCCTTTCACTGCTTTTTTTTGCCCAAGTGCAGAGCACTTAACTTTTTACATCAAATGGTATCCTACTAAAAAAGGGAAAATATTATACCTCATCCTATTTTTTGAAACATATATTTTCTATTTGCTACAACCCTAGTGAAAACAAACATTGTGTAATTATTAAACATTGCTAACCAGGTTAATTATGCTCATATTAAAATTCTTTAAAATAAAGATTTGCTGAGGTTAGGAAAATAGGTTGCAGTAGGCTGGAGCAAACTTTCTCTCTGTTAAAATTCCCTTTGGTGATATGTGTGTCCATGTGAGCCTCCACTTTAAGCCAGCCACGTGCCTAAAGGTGATGGTATATTATACAAATATTATAATAATCAATTGTATTACAGTGTCACATAAGGGGTAACAAAACCTTTGGAGAATTTCGTTCTAGGAATATGTAGTTTAATAAAGAAACAGGAAATTGTTTTTCATTTCTGACACTCTGCATGAAACAGCATTAAAAGTCCAGCCTTTTGAGCCAGGCAGAAATGAGTTCATAGTCCAGCACTGCCATGTTGTTATCCTGCGGCTATAGGCAAGTGGCTTTGCAGAATATGTTATCTCATATACATACATATATACACACATACATACATATATATATATATATATATATATATATATATATATACACACACACACATACATATATACCTAAATATAAAAGAATATTATTCAACCATAAAAAAGAAGGATCTCCTACCATCTGTGACAGGGCTGGACCTTGAGGACATTATGCCAAGTGAAATAAGCCCGACAGAGAAAGACAAACACTCTATGATCTCACTTATATGTCGAATCTAAAACAAAAAACTCACAGAAACAGCAGAATGGTGGTTGTTAGGTACTGGTGGGTGAGGGAAATGGGTAGATGTTGGTCAAAGTGCACAAACTTCCAGTTATAAGGTGAGTAAGCTCTGGGGACCTAAAATACAACATGGTGACTATGGTTAACAGTGCCATATTATATACTTGAAAGTTGCTAAGACAAACCTTAAATGTTCTCACCACATACACACAAACATTTAATTATGTGAGGCAATGGATAAACTAACCTTACTGTAGTAATCATTTCATAATACATACAGGTAACAAATCATCACATTATATACCTGAAACTTATACAATGTTATTTCTCAATTATATCTCAATAAAGCTGAAAATTTTTTTAATTAAGAAAATAAAAATTGGGCTTTCCTAGTGGCACAGTGGTTAAGAATCTGCATGCCAAACTTGCACAAGCCTCTTAGATAGCCTCATCCACCAGAGGGCAGACAGCAGAAGCAAGAAGAACTACAATCCTGCAGCCTGTGGAAAAAAAACCACATTCACAGAAAGACAGACAAGATGAAAAGGCAGAGGGCTATGTACCAGATGAAGGAACAAGAGGAAACCCCAGAAAAACAACTAAATGAAGTGGAGATAGGCAACCTTCCAGAAAAAGAATTCAGAATAATGATAGTGAAGATTATGATGCAGGACCTCAGAAAAACAATGGAGGCAAAGACTGAGAAGATGCAAGAAATGTTTAACAAAGACCTAGAAGAATTAAAGAACAAACAAACAGAGATGAACAATACAATAACTGAAATGAAAACTACACTAGAGGAATCAATAGCAGAATAACTGAGGCAGAAGAACAGATAAGTGACCTGAAAGACAGAATGGTGGAGTTCACTGCTGCGGAACAGAATAAAGAAAAAAGAATGGAAAGAAATGAAGACACCCTAAGAGACCTCTCGGACAACATTAAATGCAACAACACTCGCATTATAGGGGTCCCAGAAGGAGAAGAGAGAGAGAAAGGACCCGAGAAAATATTTGAAGAGATTATAGTCGAAAACTTCCCTAACGTGGGAAAGGAAATAACCACCCAAGTCCAGGAAGGGCAGTGAGTCCCATGCAGGATAAACCCAAGGAGAAAAACGCCAAGACACATAGTAATCCAATTGGCAAAAATTAAAGACAAAGAAAAATTACTGAAAGCAGCAAGGGAAAAACGACAAATAACATACGAGGGAACTCCCATAAGGTTAACAGCCGATTTCTCAGCAGAAACTCTACAAGCCAGAAGGGTGTGGCATGATACCCTTAAAGTGATGAAAGGGAAGAACCTACAGCCAAGATTACTCTACCCGGCAAGGATCTCATTCAGTTTCAATGGAGAAATCAAAAGCTTTACAGACAAGCAAAAGCTAGGAGAATTCAGCACCACCAAACCAGCTCTACAACAAATGCTAAAGGAACTTCTCTAAGTGGGAAACACAAGAGAAGAAAAGGACCTACAAAAACAAACCCAAAACAATTAAGAAAATGGTCATAGGAACATACATATCGATAATTACCTTAAATGTGAATGCATTAAATGCTCCAACCAAAAGACACAGGCTTGCTGAATGGATACAAAAACAAGACCCATATATATGCTGTCTACAAGAGACCCACTTCAGACCTAGGGACACATACAAACTGAAAGTGAGGGGATGGAAAAAGATATTCCATGCAAAAGGAAATCAAAAGAAAGCTGGAGTAGCAATACTCATATCAGATAAAATAGACTTTAAAATAAAGAATGTTACAAGAGACAAGGAAGGACGCTACATAAAGATCAAGGGATCAATCCAAGAAGGAGATATAACAATTATAAATGTATATGCACCCAACACAGAAGCACCTCAATACATAAGGCAACTGCTAACAGCTACAAAAGAGGAAATCGACAGTAACACAATAATAGTGGGGGACTTTAACACCTCACTTACACCAATGGACAGATCATCCAAAATGAAAATAAATAAGGAAACAGAAGCTTTAAATGACCCAATAGACCAGATAGATTTAATTGATATTTATAGGACATTCCATCCAACAGCAGATTACACTTTCTTCTCAAGTGCACATGGAACATTCTTCAAGATAGATCACATCCTGGGTCACAAATCAAGTCTCAGTAAATTTAAGAAACTTGAAACCATATCAAGCATCTTTTCTGACCACAATGCTATGAGATTAGAAATGAATTACAGGGGAAAAAACGTAAAAAACATAAACACATGGAGGCTAAACAATACGTTCCTAAATAACCAAGAGACCACTGAAGAAGTCAAAGAGGAAATCAAAAAATACCTAGAGACAAATGACAATGAAAACGAGACGATCCAAAACCAATGGGATGCAGCAAAAGCAGTTCTAAGAGGGAACTTTATAGCTATACAAGCCTACCTCAAGAAACAAGAAAAATCTCAAATAAACAATCTAACCTTAAACCTAAAGGAACTAGAGAAAAAAGAACAAACAAAACCCAAAGTTAGCAGAAGGAAAGAAATCATAAAGATCAGAGCAGAAATAAATGAAATAGAAACAAAGAAAACAATAACAAAGATCAATAAAACTAAAAGCTAGTTCTTTGAAAAGATAAACAAAATTGATAAACCAGTAGCCAGACTCATCAAGAAAAAGAGGGAGAGGACTTAAATCAATAAAATTAGAAATGAAAAAGGAGAAGTAACAACAGACACTGCAGAAATACAAAGCATCCTGAGACTACTACAAGCAACTCTATGCCAATAAAATGGACAACCTGGAAGAAATGGACAAATTCTTAGAAAGGTATAACCTTCCAAGACTGAACCAGGAAGAAATAGAAAATATGAACAGACCAATCACAAGTAATGAAATTGAAACTGTGATTAAAAATCTTCCAACAAGCAAAAGTCCAGGACCAGATGGCTTCACATGTGAATTCTATCAAACATTTACAGAAGAGCTAACACCCATCCATCTCAAAGTCCTCCAAAAAATTGCAGAGGAAGGAACATTCCCAAACTCATTCTATGAGGCCACCATCACCCTGGTACCAAAACCAGACAAAGATACTACAAAAAAAGGAAAATTACAGACCAATATCACTGATGAACATAGGTGCAAAAATACTCAGAAAAATACTAGTAAACATAATCCAACAACACATTAAAAGGATCATACACCACGATCAAGTGGGATTTATTCCAGGGATGAAAGGTTTCCTCAATATACGCAAATCAATCAATGTGATACACCATATTAACAAATTGAAGAAGAAAAACCATATGATCATCTCAATAGATGCAGAAAAAGCTTTTGACAAAATTCAACACCCATTTATGATAAAAACTCTCCAGAAAGGGGGCATAGAGGGAACCTACCTCAACATAATAAAGGCCATATATGACAAACACACAGCAAACATCATTCTCAATGGTGAAAAACTGGAAGCATTTCCTCTAAGATCAGGAACAAGAAAACGATGTCCACTCTCACCACTATTATTCAACATAGTTTTGGAAGTCCTAACCATGGCAATCAGAGAAGAAAAAGAAATAAAAGGAATACAAATTGGAAAAAAAGAAGTAAAACTGTTACTGTTTGCAGATGACATGATATATACATAGAGAATCCTAAAGATGCCAACAGAAAAGTACTAGAGCTAATCAATGAATTTGGTAAGTAGCAGGATACAAAATTAATGCACAGAAATCTCTTGCATTCCTGTACACTAATGATGAAAAATCTGAAAGAGAAATTAAGGAAACACTCCCATTTATCACTACAACAAAAGAATAAAACACCTAGAAATAAACCTACCTAGGGAGACAAAAGACCTGTATGCAGAAAACTGTAAGACACTAATGAAAGAAATTAAAGATGATACCAACAGATGGAGACATATACCATGTTCCTGGGTTGGAAGAATCAATATTGTGAAAATGACTCTACTACCCAAAGCAATCTACAGATTCAATGCAATCCCTATCAAATTACCAATGGCATTTTTTATGGAACTAGAATAAAATATCTTAATACTTGTATGGAGACACAAAAGACCCCAAATAGCCAAAGCAGTCTTGAGGGGAAAAAAACGGAGATGGAGGAATCAGACTCACTGACTTCAGACTATACGACAAAGCTACAGTAATCAAGACAATATGGTACTGGCACAAAAACAGAAACATAGATCAATGGAACAAGATAGAAATCCCAGAGATAAACCCACTAACCTATAGTCAAATAATCTATGACAAAGGAGGCAACGATATACAATGGAGAAAAGACAGTCCCTTCAATAAGTGGTGCTGGGAAAATTGGACAGCTACATGTAAAAGAATGAAATTCGAACACTCCCTAACACCATACACAAAAATAATCTCATAATGGATTAGTGACCTAAATGTAAGACTGGACACTATTAAACTCTTAGAGGAAAACCTAGGAAGAACACTCTTTGATAGATACCACAGCAAGATCTTTTTTGATCCACCTCCTAGAGTAATGGAAATAAAACCAAAAATAAACAAATGGGACCTAATGAAACCTCAAAGCTTTTGCACAGCAAAGGAAACCATAAACGAGATGAAAGACAACCCTCAGAATGGGAGAAAATATTTGCAAACAGATCAACGGACAAAGGATTAATCTCCAAAATATACAAACAGCTCATGCAGCTCAATATTAAGGAAACAAACAACCCAATCCAAAAATGGGCAGAAGACCTACATAGATATTTCTCCAAAGAAGACATACAGATGGCCAAGAAGCACATGAAAAGCTGCTCAACATCACTAATTATTAGAGAAATGCAAATCAAAACTACAATGAGGTATCACCTCACACCAGTTAGAATGGACATCATCAGAAAATCTACAAACAACAAATCCTGGAGAGGGTGTGGAGAAAAGGAAACCCTCTTGCACTGTTGGTGGGAATGTAAATGGATACAGCCAGTATGGAGAACAGTATGGAGGTTCCTTAAAAAACTAAAAATAAAATTACCATAGGATCCAGCAATCCCACTACTGGGCATATACCCAGAGAAAACCATAATTCAAAAAGACACATGCACCCCAATGTTCACTGCAACACTATTTACAACAGCCAGGTCACGGAAGCAACCTAAATGGCCATCGACATACAAATGAATAAAGAAGACATGGTAATATATACAATGGAATATTACTCTGCCATAAAAAGGAACGAGATTGGGTCATTTGTTGAGACGTGGATGGACCTAGAGACTGTCATACACGCGTATGTGGAACCTAGAAAAATGGTACAGATGAAACGGGTTGCAGGGCAGAAGCTGAGACACAGATGTAGAGAACAACATATGGACACCAAGGGGGGAAAGCTGCAGGGGGGTGGTGGTGGGGGTGTGATAAATTGGGTGATTGGGATTGACATATATACACTGATGTGTATAAAATTGATGACTAATAAGAACCTGCTGCATAAAAAAATAAAATAAAATTCAAAAATTAAAAAAAAAGAAACTGCCTGCCAATACAGGGGACACGGTTTCGAGCCCTGGTCCAGGAAGATCCCACATACCGCAGAGAAACTAAGCCTGTGCACCACAACTACTGAGCCTGCGCTCTAGAGCCCGTGAGCCACAACTACTGAGCCCATGCACCACAGCTACTGAAACCTGCAAGCCTAGAGTCCATGCTCTGCAACAAGAGAAACCACCACAATAAGAAGCCCACACAACACAACAAAGAGTAGCCCCTGCTCGCCACCACTAGAGAAAGCCCATGTGCAGCAACAAAGACCCAATGTGGCCACAAATAAAATAAATAAATAAATTTATTTTTAAAAATAAATAAAAAATAAAAACCACTGAAATCTACTATATATTGTATGTTTGCAATCTTTCCTCCAATTTTTTTAAAAAGCAAATTTAGCATGATGAACCTTCAAAATTTTCACAGTACAGTACAGTGCATCAGTACCAATATTTAGTGGATCTGTATTCAGTGGACTAAAAAACTCCATAAGATCTACTACTTATTACACCATTATTATTGAGCCTCTGGGAGAGAAAAATCTGTAATGGAAACACAGACAATATCTAAGGTTCCTTTTCTGCTGTTTTTAGAGAGACAAGACAGTTACTCTTGAAATTAAATAAAAATTCAGGACAATAATATAAGAAATGTCTAAAGGCCATATAAATGTAGCCCTTGATAAGCTACTTTTTGAAGTTTAGTTCCTCTGTCTCAAACTAATCTTCAGGATTTACTGATTCCAAAAGCTACTCACATGCTGGAAATGTACTACCTACTAACACTTCTACAAGAAAAACTATAAATGAGATTTCAGTGACTAGCTGGAAAAGAAAAAAAAAAGAAAAAAGGGGGGAAAGTATTATGTTAGCCTTCCAAACTCACAACAGAAGAACCTAAAGTTTAAAAATGAACTTGAGTTTTTTCATAATGAATAGACTACTTTATCAAGGTCAGTCTTTTAAAAATAATTGCTACCACATATTAATTGAAGCCAATGAGCTAAGTGTAACATTAGCATCATTTTAAATGAATCATCTAACTTAATACTTATAATATATGGTATTATTAGCCCCATTCTTCTGATGAGTAAATCACTATATGCAAGTTCACATAGCTTGGAACAAGCTTTCAACTGAGGACTTTTTGACACAGAAGCCCAAGTCTTTCATACCTGCGAAAGAAATAAAGAATGCTTACTGCATTCATTTTGTACCTATATATCTTAAATGAAGTAGCAGTACACTGAGAATATATATAGATCATGAATTATCTCAATTCCCAGGGCTGCTATTATATCATTAAGCTATTATTGTTAACTTTCTGCTAACTACCAGAATATTGACTATTATAACTAAAATTAAAAAGAGGACTTCAATTTACAGACAAGTGAAGTCACACAGTATATGTGTGTGGTAACATCTCAAATTTGGGTATTGACTTTTACCTTTTCAGTATAACAGTTTATCAAATGACAGCATGGTGCTTAAAAGATTTTACTTATAGGCTGTTTTCAAGAGGCAAATGTCTTGGGAATTTTTCTCACTTCACTGTTCTTTAGCATAATGTATACCCTATGGCTCATTTTCCTAGTTAATGATCAACTTGAGCAATATGTCTTTTTAATGTGAATATGAAATTTGTGTTCTGCAAAGATGGTGATGACAGAACACAGCAACAAGCTTTTCATTCATTTATTTTTGCTAGTCTTTTTAAAATTAAAGTCATCTGACCAATAGTTTATGAAATTATTATTTAGAGCAAGAACCTTATTTATTTACTCCTGGGTAAGAAAATGAAAAAGTTAATAAAGTTCATAAAACTCCATTACCTAATGAACTCTAGTTCAATAATGCACCACAGACTTACATACAAAGGGCCTTGCAAACACTTAACCATGAGTTAAATCAATCAAAATAAATACAGTTGCAACCACAAAATTGACTACATTGAAAATATTTATAACATTTCTGAGAATGTTTTCTCCATCCTGCTGGGTAAAAAAGTCACTGCTGTAAACAACTGTGGTTTTTCTTGTAATTTGGCAACAAAACAGTCAATATACAATACAGCTCTTCTTATTACAAATATATAGACAGTCAATACGTATGTTGACTGATTGGTTTTACTTTTAAAAAGCTATTTCTGTGGCCCACTGTTGATCTGATTATAATAAATTTTATACCAGAAATAATCTTAACACAGTGTTTTTTTAGACCCTGTCAACAGTTAGTCTCCAAACCGACAGATCTTGATTGAATACTGTTTTCCTAATAGTGATAAGGAGGAAAGCTAAAGTAAACTTAGTCAAGCCTTTCTGTAGTACTTTAATTCCCTTCATTTAATATAATTACTATCATCTAGAAAAAGACAACCAAACTTTAACCTGTCACCAAAATAAAGATGTGATAAATTAGTTTCAAAATCCTGGAGGAGGAAATGAAATGGGCATGGAGGAAAAAATGATATTCCCTTGCTCCTATCTTCATAAAGTACTTCTTAATTTATTTATTTAATACAAAGATATTAGAAATTTCTAATAATATACCAGATTAAATTTAACAAAATTTGATTGTAAAATATGTATTTCCAATGCTGTATATTCTAAAGTGACATGGTTCCATTTCTTAAACTGCCCTGTGCCTTAATATGTTCTTTAATTTATAAATATTTTAGTAAAATAAATCTGAAAAATTCGCCCTATAAAATCGCTTCTTAGAGTTTCCCAATGCCCATGAGTTCATTAAATGCCATTTACAATAATGGATTCAAGAAATAAATTTAATATTTGTTAAGCGCAGTGTTTCCTAAAGTCATTTGACTTTAGAAAAGATTTTTTTTTCAAGTAATACCTACGAAACTCTCATATATCAAGTGGAACATCCTTTGGAAAAACACCAGGTAAGAGAATATTATCTGTGTTTACAATTCAGATTAAGCAAGTTATAAAAATCAACACAATATTACATTTATATATTATAAATAAATAATTAAAATACTATTTCTGGAATTTAAATCTTCAGTATATGAACTGAATAATGCAATGAATCAGACAAAAGGGAAATAAAATTGAGGAAATACTACAGAATGTTAAATAAAAGTTACAGTGATTAAATATATGAGGGATAATTAAGAAATATGGTGATTAAGTCCAACACAAAACTAGCAGAAGTTCTAAAATCAGTTAACATAAGAAACAGAGAAGAAATCATCAGAGACATTAATAAAATAATATCCCTTAGCTGAACAAATATCTGAGTTTTTAGACTGAAATAGGTCCACAGAGTAATTTACAGAGTTCAAAGTGTTAAAAAAAGATTCATAGCGAAACATACGCTGATGAAATTTCAGAAACTTAAGTATAAGGCTTTCTAAAAAGATGTCAGAGCAGAAAAACAAGGGACCTACTAAGGAATCAGATGTACATCTAACCCTTTACCAGAACTGCTGGATACTAGACGTCAACAGAATAATGCCTGATAAAAACTATTTTATACCAATAGTTTATACCCAGTCAGATGACCAATTCTGTGAAAGAAGAAAAAAATGCAAATGCGAAGAAAATTTTCCCACCACATGTTCATATTTTTAAAATTCTATTAAAAGTATTTTGACAAAAAACTATTGCTTCAATTTATGTCAGAGTGTTCTGCCTATGTTTTCCTCTAGGAAGTTGTATAGTGTCCACTCTTAAACTAAGGTCTTTAATCCATTTTGAGCTTAGTTTTGTACATGGTGTTAGAGAACATTCTAATTTCATTCTTGTACATGTAGCTATCCAGTTTTTCAGCACCTCTTATTGAAGAGACTGTCTTTTCTCCACTATATATTCTTGCCTCCTTTGTCACAGATTAATTGACCATGAGTATGTGGGTTTATTTCTGGGTTCTCTATCCTGTTCCATTGATCTATGTGTCTGTTTCTGTGCCAGTACCATACTGTTTTGATTACTGTAGCTTTGTAGTATAGTGTGAAAACAGGAAGCATGACTCTTCCAGCTCTGTTCTTCTTTCTCAAAATTGTTTTGGCTATTCGGGATCTTTGGTGTTTCCATACAAATTTTAAAATTATTTGTTCTAGTTCTGTGAAAAATGCCATTTGTAATTTCATAGGGATTGCACTGAATCTGCAGATTGCCTTGGGTAGTATGGTCATTTTAACAATATTGACTCTTCCAGTCCAAGAACACAATATATCTTTCCATCTGTTTCTGTCATCTTCAATTCCTTTCATCAATGTCTTATAGTTTTTGGAGTACAGGTCTTTGCCTCTTCAGGTAGGTTTATTCCTAGGTATTTTATTCTCCTTGATGCAATGGTAAATGGGATTGTTTCCATAATTTCCCTTTCTGATATTTCATTGTTAGCATATAGAAATGCAACAGATTTCTGTATATTAATTTTGTACCCTGCAACTTTACCAAGTTCACTGATGAGCTCTAGTGGTTTTCTGGTGACACCTTTAGGACTTCCTATGTATAGTATCATGTCATCTGCAAACAGTGACAGATTTTACTTCTTCCTTTCCAATTTGGATTTCTTTTATTTTTTTTTCTTCTCTGATTACCGTGGCTAGGACTTCCAAAACTATGTTGAGGGCTTCCCTGGTGGCGCAGTGGTTGAGAGTCCGCCTGCCAATGCAGGGGACACGGGTTCGTGCCCCGGTCTGGGAAGATCCCACATGCCGTGGAGCGGCTGGGCCCGTGAGCCGTGGCCGCTGAGCCTGCGCGTCCGGAGCCTGTGCTCCGCAGCGGGAGAGGCCACAACAGTGAGAGGCCCGCGTACCAAAAAAAAAAAAAACCAAAAAACCAAAAAACAAACAAAACTATGTTGAATGAAAGTGGCAAGCATGGGCATCCTTGTCTTGTTTCCCATCTTAGAGGGAATGCTTTCAGCTTTTCACTGTTGAGTATGATGTTATCTGTGGGCTTATCATATATGGCCCTTATTATGTTGAGGTAGGTTCCCTCTATCCCCACTTTCTGGAGAGTTTTTATCATAAATGATGTTGAATTTCATCAAAAGCTTTTTCTGCATCAATTGAGATGATCATATGGCTTTTATTGTTCA
Organism: Hyperoodon ampullatus; assembly: GCF_949752795.1. Lineage (NCBI taxonomy): Eukaryota > Metazoa > Chordata > Mammalia > Artiodactyla > Ziphiidae > Hyperoodon > Hyperoodon ampullatus. The sequence continues at coordinate 79,173,208 of NC_136920.1, forward strand.
TTTTGTTAATGTGGTGTGTCAGACTGATTTGGGATACTGAAAAATCCTGGCATCCCTGAGATAAATCCCACTTGATCATGGTGTATCATCCTTTTAATGTTTTGTTGGATTCAGTTTGCTAGTATTTTGTTGAGACTTTTTGCATCTATGTTCATCAGTGATATTGGCTGGTAATTTTCATTTTGTGTAGTATTTTTGTCTGGCTTTGGTATCAGGGTGATGGTGGCCTCAAAGAATGAGTTCGGAAGTGGTATTTCCTCTGCAATTTTTTGGATTAGTTTCAGAAGGATCAGTGTTAACTCTTCTCTAAATGTTTGGTAGAATTCACCTGTGAAGCCATCTGGTCCTAGACTTTTGTTTGTTGGAAGTTTTTAAATAACTGATTCCATTTCAGTACTGGTAATCAGTCTGTTCATATTTTCTATTTCTTCCAGGTTCAGTCTTCAGAGATTGTACCTTTCTAAGAATTTGTACATTTTTTTCTAGGTTGTCCATTTTATTGGCATAGAGTTGCTCACAGTAGTCTCTTAGGATCCTTCGTATTTCTGTGGTGTCAGTTGTAAGTTCTTTTTCATTTTCGATTTTATTGATTTGGGCCCTCTCTCTTTTTTTCTTGATGAGTCTGGCTAAAGATTTATCAATTTTGTTTATCTTTTCAAAGAACCAGCTTTTAGTTTCATTGATTTTTTTGGACTGTATTTCATTTACTTCTGCTCTATTTTTTGGATTCCTCTCCTAAAGTAAAGAAAATATAAGCAAAAATAAACAAATGGGACCTAATTAAACTTAAAAGCTTTTGCACAGCAGAGGAAACCATCAACAAAATGAGAAGACAACCTATTGAATGGGAGAAAATATTTGCAAATGATATGACCAATATAGGATTCATATCCAACATATATAAACAGCTCATAAAACTCAACATCAAAAACAAACAACCCAATTAAAAAATGGGCAGAACTGAATAGACATTTTTCCAAAGAAGAAATGCAGATAGCCAATAGCCATATGAAAAGATGCCTAACATCAGTAATCATCAGGGAAATGCAAATATTGGGTGGGCCAAAAAGTGCCTTCAGTTATTAAGGAAAAATAAAAGACACATCTTTCATTTTCACCAAGAACTTTATTGAACAACATATTCACCCATTTGTTCCACTACCTTCTGCCATTTTTCAGGCAAATTCATGATTCCATCTTCCCATAACATTTTATCTTTTTGAGCAAAGAACTGTTCCAGGTGCCTTTTACAGTCTTCCGGGGAATTGAAATTTTTTCCATTAAGAGAATTTTGTAAAGACCAAAATAAACGGAAATCCAAAGGTGCAATGTCTGGTGAATAGGGCAGATGAATCACAACTTCCCAGCCAAGCTGTAACAGTTTTTGCCTGGTCATCAAAGAAACATGTGGTCTTGTGTTATCCTGGTGGAAGATTAATGCATTTTCTGTTGACTAACTCTGGATGCTTTTGTTGACTGCCACTTTCAGTTGGTCTAATTGGGAGCACTACTTGTTGGAATTAATCCTTTGGTTTTCTGGAAGGAGCTCATAATAGAGGACTCCCTTCCAATCCCACCATATACACAACATCACCTTCTTTGGATGAAGACCAGCCTTTGGTGTGGCTGGTGGTGGTTCATTTCGCTTGTCCCACGATCTCTTCCATTCCACATCGTTATACAGTATCCACTTTTCATCACCCATCACAATGTGTTTTGAAAATGCAACGTTTTCATTACGTTTCAGTAGAGAATCACAGGTGGAAATATGGTCAAGAAGATTTTTTGCACTTAACTTATATGGAACCCAAACATCAAAGTGAGTCACATAACCAAGTTGGTGCAAATGATTTTCAGTGCTTGATTTGGATATTTTGAGTATGTTGGCTATCTCCCACGTGGTATAATGTTGATTGTTCTCAATTACTGTTTCGATTTGATTGCTATCAACTTCAACTGATCTACCTGACCATGGAGCATCATCCAGCGAGAAAGAAATCTCCAGCACGAAACTTCACAAACCACTTCTGTCATGTTCAATCAGTCACTGCACCTTCTCCATACATTGCACAAATCTTTTTGTGCATTTCAGTTGCGTTTTTACCTTTCTTGAAATAATAAAGCATAATATGCCAAAAATGTTGCTTTTTTCTTCCATCTTCAATATTAAAATGGCTACACAAAAATTTACCAATTTTGATAAGTCTTTCTTTATATGCATGCTGATATGACAGCTGTCACATACAATCTCACAAAATTGTTTTGAAGAAAGTTAAAGACAACTAAGTGCTACTAGAGCCATCTTACAGAAAAAACTGAACAAACCTTTTGGCCCATCCAATAAAAACCACAGTGAGATACCACTTCACACCTGTCAGAATGGCTATCATCAAAAAGTCAACAAATAACAAATGTTGGTGAGGATGTGCAGAAAAGAGAACCCTTGTACACTGTTGTTGAGAAAGTAAATCGGTGTGAAAAACACAGTGGAGTTTTCTCAGAAAACGAATGGCAGAGATACCATGTGACCCAGCAATTCCACTCCTGGGTATATACCAAACAAACAAACAAACACTAATTCAAAAAGATACATGCATCCCAATATTCAAAGCAGTGTTATTTACAATGCCAAGGTATGGAAGCAACCTAAGTGTCCATCAACAGATAAATGGATGAAGAAGATGCGATATATATATATATATATATATATATACACAAATATATATATAATGGAATACTACTCAGCCATAAAAAAGAACGACATTTTGCCATTTCCAGCAACACGGATGGACTTGGAGGGCATTATGCTAAGTGAAATAAATCAGACAGAAAGATAAATACTGTATGATATCGCTTATATGTATCATCTAAAAATACAGCAAACTAATTAACATAACACGAAACGAGCAGACTCACATATATAGAAAAGAAACTAGTGGTTACCAGACATGAGGGGAAAGGGGAATATAGGGGTGGGGGAGTGGGAGGTACAAACTCTTGGGTGTAAGACAGGCTCAAGGATATACTGTACAACACGGGGAATACAGCCAATACTTTGTAATAACCGTAAATGGAAAGTAACCTTTAATATTGTATAAAAATTTTAAGTACTTTAGCAAAATAATTTTTAAATGAAAGAATAATATGAGAATTTTAAACAGTGGTGATACCATATGATCTGTAAGAAGAAAATAAATCTCCAAAGAAATAAAAATAAATACATTATGGCTGCAACTAGAGAAAACCCGCATGCAGCAACAAAGACCCGACATAGCCAAAAATAAATTAATAAATAAATACACTTTTAAAAATAAAGAAATTAAATAAATAAATACATAAGACTTTGGAAACTGAGACATTTACCTCTTAAGCAGTAGGTGATTAACATCACAGATTTATATTTGTTACTCTATAGATCCAATTGCAATCCTTGATTTTTCCATGAATAATAACAGTTAGATTTTTATCTCTTTTATGGTGCTTACAACAATGCCCATGAAAAAGCTGTTTTCTAAAGATTTGAATTCATCTTGGATTATTCTTTTATCACAGTATTTTTCATGACAGAATTAATTGTTCTAAACATGTTTATTAACTTGTCAAGGGAATATTTATCATTTCCTTTGTTAGATGTAGCGGAATGATGTTTTCTACCTAACTAACAAGTATGCCTTAGTTTCTCCTTGTGAATGAGGAACGATAAATGCCTCTTTTGCCTCTGGCTCTTCCTCTGTAAACTGGACACAATATATATTCTTTCTAAATTTCGTATGAAATCAAACAAATGGGTTATTTGTAAATCAATATAATTTATGTAACATGGTTTTGCATGTTATCTGTCTCAGAATAAGCATCCAGTATAATATTGCTATTTCATACAGTATAATTATAATTAGAAAACAGAAGTAAACTATATTCAACGCATAAAGGGGAAGCAAAAGTCATAGAGATCTTCTTATATCTCACAAATATTTTCATTTATTTATAGGAATATGCTTTAAAGTCTCAAGACATTTCGTAGATTTCATGTTTATTTATATAGTAAGAGAATTTTCATAAGGGTATAATTTTAGCTTCCTTACTTAGAAAAATTCTGAGGAACTTATATAAGAGCCAATGTTTCAACCATTCCCTTTAATAATACTGTAACTAGCAAGCTAATGAGTATTCACTTATCTAAAATATCCTAAAGTTCAACTGGGCAGCTTCAAAATTTTTCATATGACTGTTGATTAAAACTTTTATTTGTACCTTGTATCCATTTCATTTTTTTTACTTTCCAAAAGAATATATTGTATAAAGGACTCATATCTAGGATATATAAAGAACTCTTAAAACTCAACAATGAGAAAACAAGCAACCTAACTTTATATATGTGTGTATACACACACACACACACACAATCTATAAGAACAAAAGAAAGAAAAATACATATACACATATTTTTACCAAAGAAGATATACAGATATACAAATAAGCATATGAAAAGATGCTCAACATCATATGTCATTAGGGAGATACAAATAAAACCACAATGAGATATAACTACACACCTATTAGAAGAGCTAAAATCCGATAACTGACAATACCAAATGCTGCTGAAGTGCAACAAGAACATACATTCATTGCTAGTGAGAATATAAAATGATACAGTTATTTGGGAAGACAGTTTGACAGTTTCCTACAGAGCTAGGCATAGTTTTACAATAGGATCAGGCAATCATATTCCCCAGCTAATTGAAAACCTATATTCACACAAAGGCCTATACCCAAATGGTTACAGCAGCTTTTTTTATAATTGTCCCAAACTGGAAATAATCATATCATATTATCCTTCAACAGGTGAATGGATAAACAAACTTGGTATTCGAGATGATGGATACTTCAGGGGATAAAAGGGAAGAAACTATAGATTCACAGAACAACATGGATGAATCCTAAATGCATGTTGCTAAGTCAAAGATGCCAAATTCAAAAGTCTACATATTGTATGATGCCGTTTATTCAACATTCTGGAAAAGACAAATTGTAGGGATGGAAGACAAATCAGCATTTGTCAGAGGTTGGGAGTGAATGACTACAAAGGCCACTCACAGAGAATATTTTAGGTTGATGAAACTGTACTGTATGGTACTAGGCATAAGATACATGACTACACATCTGTCAAAACACGTAGACTAGTACATCAAAGGGTGAACTTTAATGTATGCAATTTTTAATCAGAGTATCCTGGATGTAATGCATACTGTGACAAAGAAATTTAACTGTATTCCCAATATATGATAAAACGGCACTGAAGGGGGTGGAGAAAAAGGAACTGACATAAGTGACTTTGGAAAATGATGTTTTGATTGGTAAATCTAAGACTAGGTGCAAAAATAACTGTACATAAACACAATTTTAGTTGGTAAGTTTGCTTCTCACAGGAATACAGTTAAGAAATATGAAAACACATTTACACTAGTGTAGAACAAATAAGTAAATAAATGGTAAATAATTTGAGTCAGGTTTCTCACTGTTAGTAAAAGAAGTTACAAATAAGCAAGAGGCAAAAGCTAGAATGAACCATGTGATACTGGATTAGAGTCAGACATTAGTATGAACTCACGTTTAGTTTAATAGGTATAGAGATAGACACCTATAGAAAGGATTATAGATATGTGTATACATTGGTTAATATACATGCATATATTCCATAACTCTGCGGAGAGACTAGAAACAATGACACCAAGTAGCAACAAACACATCTAGCATCCAGGCCTTAGTTTCTAAACATGGTTCTCCAAAATAACAAAAACCAGACATCCTTGGAGAAATGACTAATTCTAGGCCTGGGGCAATGAAAACACAAGGTGAGCCTGGAGCATTATGTAGGGCCAGGAAATAAGGCAGCACTCAAAAATCAAAAGGATAGAGGCAGATCAAAGGGACACAAGAACCCAACTGAAGGAGCACCTGATGGCCTAAGCTGGAACAATTTGAGTCATTAAATTAATTAAACTTTAAAGTTATAGAGAAATATAAAATAAATATTCATGAGTCCATACTGATAGAAATAACTGAATACATAGATAAATGGGGAAAAAGGTACAAATCTTTCTTACAAAGAATTTCAAATAACATATGTAAATACTCTTCCCTCCAGGAGATGGGGCTTAAACTCCCTCTTAGGAGTATTGGCTGGATTCCAAAAAATAGATTATGGAAAGGGAACAATAGTAACTTCACAGTGAAGAAATCTGGCAGACCTCACCTTAACCAAGTGATCAAGGTTAACATCACCAGTAAGTCATTACTGACACAAGGTGATGAGAAAGACATTTCACCTCTATGGTAATCTTCCCCCAAACCCCAAAAACCCTGGTCTGTCTAATCATGAGAAAAACAGCAAACAAAGCCAAATTCAGGGCCATTCTACAAAAGCCTGGCCAGTACTTCTCAAAATTATAAAGGTCATGGTAAACAAGGAAAGGCTGGGAACCTGTCAGAGACCATAGAAGAGAGATTATAACTAAATTCAATGTGATATACTTGATTAGGTCCGAGAACAGAAAAAAGACATAATTGTAAAAAAAAAAATCGATAAATCTGAATAAAGTCTGGAGTTTAGCTAAAAGTAATGCACCGCTGTCTTTTTAGTTTTAACATATGTACTACGTAAAATAGTAACATTAGAGTAAGATGCGTGAAGAGTATATGAGAACTCTCTGTACTATTTCTGCAACTGTTTGATGAATCTAATATTCTCAAAAAAAGGTTTAGTTTTTGTTTAAGTGCATAGTTGCATTGCATTATGATGAATCAACACAGAATAGCTATTAAGCATAGTAGAAACTGTAGCTCCTGTAAAATGCAGATTTGCAAAACCCCCTCTCTCCATATAAATTGTATCAGAATTTTCTAGAAATGGAGCCAAGAACCTGCATTTCATATAGCTATAGGTGAATCTTATGCACACCAAAATCTGAGGATTCCATTTCTAGAGCCCTGTGCCTTTTATAGTCCCAAAAGACTTTTAAAGGCTTTAAAAACCAAAGTAGTAATGGTATTATCCAAGGTAACCAAATTTGAAGAAAGTCAAAATTCAGCATATGCAAGATAGTAAGGAAAGATAATATGTATATAACTGGTGGGCACACAGGATAACAGGGTCATGATAGTTTGGCAAGTGGATTCAAAGTATGGTAAGTATCCAAGTGGCAGCTGAAAGACTAAAAGTGGAAGCAACTTGCTTATTCAATCAACCCTTCCTGGGTTGAAGAAAAGTGATATTGCTATGGAGTGCAGAGAAATTACAATGGGCCTGTTCAATCAATAGGCAACAACTGCCTTAGTATGAAGTGATACTACTCCAAAAATGAATAGTGCTGTACTGACAACCAAAACCAACACCACCAAGCTAATAAACAAATGCTCAAGAAAGTTGAAAGGCTCTGACTGGAGTGTTCTATAATGAACAGATGAACAAGGGAATGAGAATAAACTATGAAAATCAACGTGATGAAACTCACTGGTTAAATGAAGCCTAATTGGTCTCAAGTATGACATCCTGTGTGTCTCTGCCCACCCTCAGTTGCCTACCACATTTACTGTGGTAGAATTCATGCTGGCTCGGGGCACCATTTTTGAGCCCCAACAGATTCAAGTAGTCCACAACCTTGCTGCCTCCTCCACCCACACAGCATATGCCAGCCCTCCTCTGATACCCAATCACATTCCCTCTGAATGAACCCACTTCGGCATTCTTCTGCCTGCATCAGCTAGCCCTCACTCATGTTTACCATTTATGATGGTTAATTTTACATGTAAACTTAGTCTATGGTGCCTGGTTCTTTGGTCTAGAAGCTGCTGTGAAGGTGTATTTTAGATGTGATTAATTTGTAAATGAGTAGACTTTGAGAAAAGCAGATGATTCCTCCATAGTGTGCTGGACGTCATCCAATCAGCTGAAGGCCTTCAGAATGAAGACTGAAGTCCTCCCATGAATAAAGAACTATGCCTCCAGACTGAAATATAGAAATTCTGTCTGAGTTTCTAGCTTTTGGACTCAAGACTGCAACATGAACGTTTACCTTAATTTCCAACCTGCTGACCTACCCTGCAGATTTCTGACTTGCCAAGCCCCACAGTCACATAAACCAAAGCCAATAGACAATTCCTTAAAAGAAATCACCCCTCCCCACATATATACATTTGATCCTTGGACAACATGGGGGTTAGAGTGCAGTTAAAAACTGCATGATCCGGTTCTGCGTCCGCAGATTCAACCAACCACGAATCGTGTAGCACTGCAGTATTTACTGAAAAATATCCGTGTATAAGTGGACCCACACAGTTCAAACCCATATTGCCCAAGGGTCAACCGCAATACGATAGTTTACCCTATTATATAAAATACAATAACCTATTATATATCCAATACAATCCAATATAATATAAATATTCTATTAGGTCTGTTTCTCTGGAGAACCCTAACTAATACACTATTCTGATCATTTTTCTACCAGTAACACTGTAACCATCTTCTCTTATAATGAAATACACTGCAGCTATTTTACCACTGCTACACCCAATGATATTTTTTCTTAGTAAGGTATGATATTTAGATAAGTTATAATCAATATATAGACTGAGAGATTCCCATTTTGTTCTTTGCACCAAATAGCATAGAATCAATATTCCATATCCTGGCTGAGTATCAGAATCACTTGTGGCACTTCTTAAAAGTACAGTTGATCCTTGAACCACACGGACTTGAACCGGGTGGGTTCACTTAATCTACAGTACTACTCACTCTGGGGTTGACTGAATATGAAGATGTTCAACCATAGATACAGAAGGCCGATTGTAAAGTCATACCTGAATTTTCGACTGTGTGAGGGTCCACACCCTTAACCCCAAAGTTGTTCAAGGGTCAGCTGTACATATGCCAGAGTTCAACCCCGAACTTGCTGAATCAGAATTTCCTCAACTGATTTTGATTCACAGCCAACGGCTGAAATCCCTGGGCATAAAATCATTTGACCATAGTATCTGCAACAGGATCTAGTCCAAGGTCACTTTTTTAAATAGAGAACTTGAGGTTAAGGGAGAATAAATTACTTATTCAAATTCCCAAAAAGGGTAAGAATGAACAGTATCAGGCTGCTATGTTTTTCATATTTCTCTAAAGTACCTTTTATTTTCTTATATAGACATTTCCAGAAAAAAGATAACAAGTGGCATTCCAATCACTCAGTGCACACAGTTATGCATATCTTATCATCTGATCCACAGCTCCAGTTCACTAATATAGATAAATTATAATATTTAGAAAATAAAAAGAGGCAGCTGTATTTTATAAGGTAGTTCATGCCATGTACACATCAAACTATCTGGTATATAGTTAGAAGACCTTGTAAATAGTTAAAATCTTGGCTATTAATTGTGTTGTAATAAAACTTTGAGGACATGTAAATGGTACTATGTTATGTTTGATGATTTAATCAAAGAAGGGTGACCTCACTTTCCTAGTGATGGAACTTCGGTAGATGCATTCAAAGAGCTAACATAAATCTTAGCTTATTTTCTAGTAGCTAGCAAAAAACTTCCAAAATCACTTCATATTGTGGATATGAAAACACAAAATAATCAATAACCTCAGTTTTCCACCGCTGACTTCTAACACTCCATGGCTTCTAATACAACATTTGTATTTTTTAAAGAATTAAAAATTGACAGAGTATATACATACACAATCAGCTAAGATGCATGTTTCCACTAATGTCTACTTTACCTAACTAACGTCCAATATTGGAAGGGTAGGCAAAAATATTCAATATTATTATTATTTTTAAATTATACCACTCTAACCCTAATTATAAAATACAGAATACTATTTTATATTAATAATCATATCTCTTTATAATAATTTACTACACATATATTCATACTACAATCCACAGTAAGGTACTAATTTTAGCGAACATTAACATTAGTGATCAAAGCTCAATATGTACGTACGAATCTGTGCACTCCATACATACATACACACAGAATGGTTTTCTAAGATGTCACTGAACGTAGCACAAAATGTGAATTGAGATGTTATTTTGTAGAGAGTTCTAATATTATATTATTACCTGTTTTCTCTTGTTCATTTGACCCAACAGCATTCTTTTGCAACAAGATAGTCTGAGGGATGCTCTACATCATCCAGCTATGAAACAGAGTTTTATAAACCCAAGTGTCCCATAGAGACATTTACTCCAATGAACTGGTATAATTCAAAATGTAATCTAACCAAACATGCTTCATAGTCTGGCTAGGAGAAGCAATACCATGGTTTATAGAATAGTGTCTCTGGAAAGAAAAGGAAGTGGACTCTTGGTTCTGCATAAAATCTTGTTAATCCTATTTCCATTCCCCCCTCCTACATTTGTAACAACTGAATAAACTGATTATGTTTTTTTATCTTGTAGCTGCACTCTCTGTAGACAGACTGATTAAAATACTTACATTGATGTGATCAATACAGTTACCAATCAATAACGCTCCAGGAATTGATTTTTATAATTTGAGGAATTCTGCACCTTGATTCATTTATATGCTATTGTCTTTTTTCTAAAAATTAGGGATTGTTAATGTGGAAAATTAAAAAAAGGATTAAGGGGGAAGGGCCACGTAGGGAAAATTGCAGTTCTCTACAGCATAACTGAGGAATACATGTGATTAAGGAAAAAGTGATGATTTGGGGGGGGGATAAAAGCGTGGATAATTGATAGAGAACTCGTGAAAGAGGGAAGCAATTGTGAATAGATTATCGTGGATGTGGAACTGACATTTCCAGTTATCATTACTGTTTTTTGTCCTTGACAGTTAAGATCTGAGGAATGTTAAGCAATGTTTCAATAGCTGCATGTATAAGAAAATAATATTCCCGCCACCAGAAGCTACTCTAGTACAGCTTCCCCCTTCTACTCTAGGCCATGGGCTCTACCACACAAACACTCAAAGGCAAGAGTGTTATCCCTTAAAATTGTCAGTAGTTCTCTTCCCCTCAACTCCCAGTTCCAACAGCCTCTTCCCTTTCTAATGGGCTGCCTTTAGCCTCACCTTCCTTCCCAGATCCAGCAGTTACTCCACAATAGATCTGCATTGCACGTCCTGTAAAGGAATGCAAGGTTTTGTCTTGGCGTTCAGTCTCTCTTCCAAGAGATACACACACACACACACACACACACACACACACATATAATGTATAAATTCATATTACTGTCAATGGTTTCAAAGAATCACTTTTCTGGCAGAAGAAAATCAAGGGATTACATTACTAATGGAGCATTGAGTCATACAACTGACAGTATTTGGCAGATTATTAATGAGCCTTTAATCCTGGGTTGTTTGTCATGTATGAAATCAGAACTTAAGAGCACCATCTACATTAGCAAAAGCAGGTTGATAATCTTTCTATTTAAAGAATGTATGCCAATCTTTTAATTCACTTTATAATAAATGAGATTTAAAATCATTTGGGCAGAAAGTTACTAAATATCAGATATTTCCTAGAAATTTGAAACTTTAAATAGGTTTAACTGACCTTAACTACTCAGATATATTTGGAAAATGGCAAAAGACTTCAAGAAAATAAGTCAAAAGGACATTGTTTATTTTTCATGTATGAACTGAAATATAAAAAACTCAGAGGAAAAGTAATAAATGTGAATAATACACAGGAAACACTTTACAAAACATTTACTTTGGAAACCGTGCTTTTTGCTGAGTTTAACAGTGGTTGGTTGAGGTATCATATTTTTATAAAAAAGGAAATCAGCAAATAAGTCATTGAGAATATGGTATAAAAGTTCAGAAAATTAGGGCTTCCCTCGTGGCGCAGTGGTTGAGAGTCCGCCTGCCATTGCGGGGGACACGGGTTCGTGCCCCAGTCCGGGAGGATCCCGCGTGCCGCGGAGCGGCTGGGCCCGTGAGCCATGGCTGCTGGGCCTGTGCATCCGGAGCCTGTGCTCCGCAGCGGGAGAGGCCACAGCAGTGAGAGGCCCGCGTCCCACAAAAAAAAAAATTTAGAAAATTAAAATGTGAGAGCACATTACTCATGTCAAATTATGAAGAATAATGATTACATTAAATACAAGCTTATTAACACATTGGGTTAATAGTATAGTAAGGTATGGAATCATAAGGAACATTTTATTAGGATTTTGCATTTTTTTCCTAACTTGTATGGAAAAACTTACACTTGATTTTAGTGAAACAAAGTATCTACACCTTCAACCGAGACATTCTGGATTTGTAGGTTGACTAACACCATTCCACCAAAAATATTTTCCCTAAACCTAATTGCTATGTAGGAAAAGGTATGAGAACGTCTGTAGCAATTTCTGGATCTGTGACAATAGTAGTAAAGATTTCAAACAAAATATTATTGAATATATATGAATATTTCAATATATATATACATATTCTATTATCAACTCATTAGCATCTAATTTTACATCCATCCCATATACATTCTGTCAGTGAACATAGTGAACTGAAACCGACTCTAGGGCCCATGAGATTAAAGTCAACGCCTGTTGCAATCATTCAGCATTTAGCACAAAGCTGGAATATATTAGGTCCTAGATAGTTATTGACTAGATATATGGTGTGTCCATGCCATTCTAATTCAGTGTTCTCTACCTGTATTGGTGAATTCCATGGATCTGTTCTTGTGTTTACATCCAAATGAAAAACTCCTGGAAGCATTTTCAGAATTATCTGGATCTGTCTATAGCTCAATGCAGCAGCACAAACTCACTGTCCATGCCTGCGTGTGTGTTTTGAATCACACTGAGTGTGACTGCTGCTAGGCTGGCATGTTCTAGTGTAAAAAGGACAACTGTCGCATGTCCACCCTTATAGTCACATTTTACCAGCTGCAAACACTAAAATTTCCTTTTAAAGTGACGACTGGGAGGTGAAAAATAGTTTAATAGAATGAAACTCAAAGGGAAGAGTGTTATCCCTTAAAATTCTGTCAGTAGCGCTCTTCCCCCTCAATTCCCAGTTTGAACAGCCTCTTCAGTTATTGAAGTTACTGAGGCTTTTAACGGTATTTCATGAAATCAACAAACTGCATCAGAATTACTTTTCACAAACTAATAAAAAAGAACATGGACAGACAATATTTGAATGATGACTTCCACTACCTGAAAGCAAAAGTACATTATGAATCATCATATGAGCTAAAGTATGTCATGTCTTCAGTAAAGAAGGGTGGTAGAGCGCTAAGATCTTTCACGGATGTCGGGACACAGACACGGCGCACTCGAAAGGAAACCTGCATCTCGTCAACTAGTGTGTTCTCAGTGACAAGGGACTGTGTTTAAGACAAAAAGCATAATCGGATGCATAATTGGAACTTCTTAATTTTAATAGTTTTATAGTTGTATTTGCATATATTTACAAATTGTTTGGTTTACAGTTATAAAAGCATACCAATTTCTATGCCTGGTTTTATGTTTATGCATATTAAATTAAAATTATAATAGTAATTTATCACCATTGGGTGTCTTTGATTTTTTTTCCTTCTAAAGGAAATAGAGTTTAAATATATATTCAACATCTACTCCCACTCATTTTTTTAATTTGGAGAAATAATGAGACTAAAGCTTTTCATAGGCCACTCAATATTTTAATTTCTATTTTTGAGCCCCTACTATGTGAAATTTAGCATCACAAGTTGAACAGTCTTTGTTCTAATGGAGCTCATGGTCCAGCCAAACTTCCCAAACTACCTAGAGAGGAATCCAATTCAGAGTGTCACTCTCTGCTATTTATAAGCTCTGTGTTTGATCATGTTACATACTGTAATTCACAATTTCTTTATCTGTAAAATATGGGTAATAATAATCAAATCTAATCCAGTATCTGTAATAATGAGGTAATGCAGAGTGAACAGCCCAGAGATATAGAATATTGATGTATCACTTTTCACTACCTCTCATTAAATGATTTATTTATACGTATGTATACACACACACACACACACACACACAAAACACAGAGAGTGAGATAAGCCACCAACTGCTGCTACTTATGGTCTACTTCCTTAAGATTATACCATTGATCCTACTTCATCTATTAATTTTCAAAGAAGGAATTATATGTAGCATTTACTAGCACTTAGCTACAAAAGAAATACAAATATGAGGAGCTTATAGAACAAGTTTTTATGTTAGTACCTATAAAATACCTGTCATATAATAGGTGCTCAATAGAAATATGCTGAATGAATGAATGAGAGCTAATCATTGACATGGAGTCAGAACTTATTGTCTAATGTCAGTTGTGTAACTATTAGTTCTGTAACATTTGTAAATTAATGAAGGGAACTGAAAGTCAAAACAGTTTTCGCAGATTATAGCATGAGAATTTTTATTTGTTGACTCTGCATTTATCATGAATAATACTGTGATAGCTAATTTTTATATGTCAACTTCAAAGGGGGTACCCAGATATTCAGTCAAATATTATTGTTTGTGCCTGAAAGGGTGTTTTTCCATGAGGTTAACATTTGAAATAGTAGACTAAGTAAAGCAGATTGCTTTCCTTAAAGTCGATGAGCCTCATACAATCATTTGAAGGCCTGAATAAAATAAAAATGCTGACCTTCCTCTGAGTAAGCGGGAACTCCTCTTGCCTGACTGCCTTGGAGCAGGGACATTGTTTTTTCCTGCCTTCAACTTGAATTTCCTGGGTCTTGAGCCTCCTGGCCTTTGGACTGGACCTACACCATGGACTCTCCTGGTCTCAAGTACGGCAACTGCAGATTTTGAGACTTGTCAGCCTCCATAATCACGTGAGCTAATTCCTTATTTTATATAATATACAAATATATCTTCTATTGGTTCTGTTTTTCTGGAGAATCCTAACATAATACCAACACTGACCACAAACATTTCAAAGAAACCTTCATCTTATAGTCCTATATTGATATTTTAAAAGACATTATCTTAGCACAGACCAAGTTATAAACTATAAAATTTGATTATCTAATTTTTTTTAATTTTGGGGGCTTCCCTGGTGGCACAGTGCTTAAGAAACTACCTGCCAGTGCAGGGAACATCCGTTCGAGCCCTGGTCCGGGAAGATCCCACATGACACGGAGCAACTAAGCCCATGTGCCACAACTACTGAAGCCCAAGCACCTAGAGCCCATGCTCCGTAACAAGAGAGGCCATCGCAATGAGACGCCCATGCACTGCAACAAAGAGTAGCCCCCACTCATTGCAACTAGAAAAAGCCCACATCCAACAAAGACCCAATGCAGCCAAAAATTAAAAAATAAAATAAATACATTTAAAAAATAAAATTGTAAATTTTTCTAAAAACATGATCTGCTCTGAAGTTTTTTCATTCTGTGTTTGTATTTAGCTTTACATTCCTCATTAAAGAAAAACTGGATGCAATGTTTTTGTTTAGATATATGTATATTTCCTTCATGGAAATTTGAGGTTCCAGTTCATGCTAGTTTATTGATTTCCCTTAAAACAGTTAGATTTTAAACCTTAGGTTTCTCTCAGTTATAACATGTATTTTAACATTATCTTCTAACCTAGGGAGTAATGATGAGGGATAAAAAATCTGAGAAACACCATTATCACCCCTTAGTACACATAGAACCATTCAATAGTATTATTTTAATATTTGAAGAGTAAAGTTGTCCAGATAAATTAATTATTAAATAATCTTGGGACACAAGGAGAAAATGTTCTACAAAATCAAGATTTCTTCTATTTAAATAGATTCTTCCAGTGAAGTCTACAATGGACTATTCCCAGGAAATTTTTGAAAGACTGCAATTATATTAAGACTAAACACTGGTGTTAAGCAAACATAGAATACAATTTTATCTCACTGAGAAACTGATCATGTAGTTCTTTTCCATCTCTAATATATGATCCTATCATTAACATCAACTTATCAAATAGACATTGTTATTATTCTATTTCTTTATAGACCCAACAATTAAATGCCTCTAAAATTGCTTAGATAAGTGTACAAAGTGACAGTTGATATTTGATCCTTTGCTTCCTTCATAAACAATGATTATAGCACAGCATGAGCTTTCAAAGAGAAATAAAGGGACCCCCCAAAAAAGTACATTAGTCAAAGTCATGGTAATAAAACTAAGTGAAAACAGCTATTTTATCCAAAAACTTTAAAATCATTGAGAGCACTTAAAACAGTCCATCACTCTTTCTTGTACCTTGAGAACAGAGACCATGTCTGATTCTTCTGTGTGTCTCCAGAGTCAAACACTGACACATATTTGGAATACTGTATAGAAATGGCTGTTGAATTAATTAATTATAAATACCTAGATTGGTCTTATGTCTTCCACTATAACATCTTTAACTTCTAAGAAAATATTGACTTTTTAATATCATATACATGTGTAATATCTTATACGTATTTACTGGAGACAATAAAGGGAGAAAAACAGTAATTTTTTGTTTTGTTTTGTTTTGGTCTGCTTCTCCACTAGAATACAAACCTCATGGGAACAGACTTTGTCTCTCTTTGTTACTAATACATGCCCAAATCCCATACCAGTGCCTGGGCCATATTAAGTAATCAATAAATATTTACTGAATGAATGAATGAAAGATAATTTGAGATCAATGGTATTTCCTACCACTGTGGCTCATTCCATACAACATCATTGAGGGGTTAAAAAAAATGCTTGCTGAGTGGCAGTGAAAGGACAAATGAGGCTGGAGGGGAGAAATACATCCACACAGTTAAGCTCTTTCTCTAAGAATACACCTAAGCCTTTTGTTTTCTGACAAACAAAAGAGAAGTCTGAACTTACCCAAGACGAAGGAAATTGGTATATCACGTGAAAGGGACTCCGAGACGGGTACCGCAGGCCCCACGGCTTCGCCTTCACCTTGGCCTTCACACCCACCACGCTGCCCACGCCGCCCTCGCAGGTGCGCCAGAGCTACCACGCCGACTGCGAGGCCGCCGTCAACAGCCATTTCACCCTGCAGCTCCAGGCCTCTTTCGTGTGCCTGGCCGCGGCCTTTTACCTCCACCGCGACGACGTGGCCTTGAAGCACTTCAGCCGGTTCTTCCTGCGCCACTGTGGGCCCAGGGCCTGAAGCGCCTGCAGAACCACCGCGGGGGGCCGCCTCAACTTCCAAGACATCAGGAAGCCAGTCAGTGGCGAGTGCAAGAGCGGCCTCAAGGCCATGAAGTGCCCCTTGTTCCTGGAGAAGCAAGTGACCCGGAGCCTGCTCCACTGCACCAGCTGGCCACCGACAAGTGCGACCCCCACCTGCTCCACTTCCTGGCAACTCACTACCTCAGCCAGTAGGTGGCGCTCATCAGACAGCTGGAGGGTCATGTCACCACCCTGAGCATGATGGGGGCCCCAGGCGTCGAGCTGGCAGGGTAACTCTTTGAAAAGCTCACCCTGGGCGACGGCGAAAAGAAGAACTGAGCCTGGACTGGACTTCCCCAGAGCCACGGGGTGACCAGAGCCCTGGTCACCATGCCTGCCATGCAGACAGCAAGAGTGCCCTTGCAGAAGAAGTTCACTTAAGTTTTGGTTTTGGTTTTTTTTTGGCAACAAGGGCAGGACTCTCTTTTCCTGGACTTTATTTTATCACTTAAGTTTTTTTCTTCCAGTTTTTCCATTTCTTCCAATAAAGTTATTGGTTCATAAATAAATAAAGGTCTCTGGTTGATTCATGTGGGCAAATCTCTCATTTTTTAAGGTTTAAAACAGGTATCCAGGAGTTTCTGAACACAGCCATACCCCAACCATATGCAGCTCAGGATCTCCACAGTGGGAGGGAGAAGGTGTTCCATGGGGCCCTGGAAAACACAAAATCAGTCTTCCCCTTATAAATAATGTAGGTATATGGGGGTAGACTGGGGTGGGGTGGGGTGGGGTGAGGTAGGGGTCCCTGGTGAATGTGGGTGCATGTGCATACTGAAAGTATAGAACCATAGCCTGAAAATCATGATTGCAGTTGCCTCTGGGGAACAAGTGAAGGGAATGGGATTGGGCAGGGATTAAAATAAAGGGTGTCTTCAGTTTCACCTGAAATGTTTATGTGCATTAATTATGCAAATACTAATGGTTAAGTATGAGTAGCAAGATGGGGGGTGGAGGGGTTTGGAAGTCTGAATGGTGGAGTATCTCTTTGACAAGTTCACTCCGGGCAACAGTGATAATGGAAAAATGAGTGTTAGGCTGTCTTGCTCAGAAACACGGAGGTGACCTCCCATGGTCACCACTGCCTGGCATGCATGTTGTAATAACAAAACATCTACTTATATATGTTTTCTTTCTTTGTATCATATGTATATATGCATGCTTGTGTGTGTGTGTGTGTATACATATATATATGTATAAACATATATATATATACATATATATATATATATATATATATATATATATATATATATATATATATATTTTAACTCCAACAAGCAGCAGAGCTCATTTTGAAGTTCATTAGGAAGACGCCCTTTGTTGAAAAGCAGTTCGGCGATCACATTACTGGAAATGATATAGCTGCTTCCTAGACCTTTCCTGAGCCTGGCTGTATTTCTGCCCTTGGGTTTCACATATCCAACTTTGATTTAGTTTTTGTTATTTGCTACCAAGAGAACCTAAGCTAATATGTCTTATTATCAACACACTTTTACCAGCCTCCACTGTATTTACACTAGAGTAAATAGCTCTTCTAGGGTAGTAAATGACATTTTTCCCTTTATCCCTACTACAGAGTCCACTGAAAGGAAAAAGGATCAAGGGTGGAAGGGATCAAATAAGAACAATTTCCCAAATGGAAATACAGAATACTGAAGCCTGCTACCATATGCATCTCTTCTCACCTAAAAGTGTTTTCCTCATAATTTACAGAATTTTAATTCCTTCGATCAACCTTCCCAAGACTGTGTTCAGTATCAGCCAGTGCCTCCAAAACATTCACAAGTGTTCAGTGGAAAACTTGTATTAATCGAATTAGCAGGATCTTTTGTTTTGTTTTTTCAGTTTTTGTTTATTCTAGGAATTGTATGTCTGATGTAAAAAATATACATTTTGAATGTATAACGTGGGGATAAAATATTCAGTGTTTCCCAAACATTCTGATCATGGGATTCTTTTTCTACCAAATCTCACAGAACAGTATTCCAAAGAAAATAGCTTTGGAAACAACATTAAAAGGTCCCACTGTGGGCTTCTCTGGTGGCGCAGCGGTTAAGAATCCATCTGCCAATGCAGGGGACATGGGTTTGATCCTTGGTCTGGGAAGATCCCACATGCCGCGGAGCAACTAAGCCCATGTGCCACACTACTGAGCCTGTGCTCTAGAGCCTGCAAGCCACAACTACTGAAGCCTGTGCACCTAGAGCCCATGCTCCGCAACAAGAGAAGCCAGGGAAATGAAAAGCCCATGCACCACAATGAAGAATAGCCCCCACTTGCCGCAACTAGGGAAAGCCCGCATGCAGCAACAAAGTCCCAACGCAGCCAAAAAATAAAATAATATAAAAATAAAGTAAAAAAAAAAAAAATAGGGCCCTTCGTGTGTTGTTCCAGAAGCACATACCTGGTAGCTAAACCTCATTCACTTTCACTTAGAGGTCATTATGAGGAACGGGAACCTTTGCTGTGAAGGTTTCAGCACAGTAAGCTTTAGACAGTAAGTGTAATGCAGGGCCCTCACCATGACAGTGGGTAGATATCACACACATCCATTTTGTTTCCTGATAGGTAACTCCCAACACTGTATTTTTCCATCTGTTCTAATTTACATTTCTAAATGAATGGTCTCTGGGAATGATAACATTGATGTTTCTCCAGCACGTATATCAAAGTCAAGAGAAAGTTTAAGGCTGCTAAGTAGTTTATATTCTTCACCTCCCTCTACCTATGTATTCATCTCACCAGCAGCAGAATTCTTCATTTATTTTCCAGACTAGATGGCTGAATTTTGGTCAGTAATACACCTTTTGGTCAAAAACAGTCTGTGCCTGCATCTTTTTGAAAATAAGATGACTGTTCCTCTCACCAAAGCATGCTGAAATTTCTCAGAATTCAGACATTTAACTAGAAGAAAAGAAATAAGGCATACATACTACAAAACATTGTATTAATAAAGTCCAAGATTGTTAAATAAATATATAATAAGTAATGTGTTTAATGTGGAGCATGTTTTTCCTCCAGTAGAGATGATCAACATTATTCACATCATTATTTGATTTTTGAATGAGCACCTTATGGCAATGCATTCCTCTTTAGGTTCAATGCAGGACTTATCAAGTTTCTCTCCAGCCCTAAAATACATGATGCAATTCTATAAATTGAAACTGCATTATTCCCAAACAATATAGTGGGCATGAGACAATATCAAAAATCTTGTATATTTTTAAAATTTAAATGTGTTCCCACAACAACCCTTAGGTATCAATTCTCATGACACCTCCACTGAATTTGATAAGGTGTCTATTTTATTCCCAGGCAGATTCAGCGTAATACAAAACTATTATTTTCTCAATATGAGAAATATTCTATCACATTAATACACGATTATATAAGGCTGGAAAATAAGAAGGTGATTAAAGTAAGCTTCTCAACAAGAATACTATTTCAGTCTGGCCCATCTTATTAACCACAACTTTCATTTGTCTACTGTTTGGCTGATTAATTCGATTCAACAGGCATTTACTCTTTTTTTTTTAAATAAAGTCCAATATTCTCGACTGTTTATTCTATTTTATTTTATTTTATTTATTTATTGGCTGCGTTGGGTCTTCATTGTTGCGCATGGGCTTTCTCTAGTGGTGGCGAGCGGGGGCTACTCTTCGTTGCACTGTGCAGGCTTCTCATTGTGGTGGCTTCTCGTTGCAGAGCAGGGGCTCTATGCATGTGGGCTTCAGTAGTTGCAGCACATGGGCCCTAGAGGGCATGGGCTTCAGTAGTTGCAGCATGTGGGCTCAGTAGTTGCAGTGCACAGGCTCTAAGGTATGTGAGCTTCAGTAATTGTGACTCACGGGCTCTAGAGCGCAGGCTCAGTAGTGTGGCGCCCAGGCTTAGCAGCTTCGCGGCATGTGGGATCTTTCCAGACCAGGGCTCAAACCCGTGTCCCTGCACTGGCAGATGGATTCTTAACCACAGCACCACCAGGGAAGTCCCAAGCATTTATTCTTAATAAATGAGTTTCTGCTGGGGAATCAAAGTTAAATAAGACATGTACTTGGTCCAGTTAAACTAGATATATTAGCACTTTGCCAATTTTCTAAGAGTAAAATACAAGTCCAATATGAGGTTATTTTAAGAAACAATTAAATCAATAGTATAGCTAGGGAGTGTTTTCATTTATTACTCTCCATTTTAGCTTTATAAAGAGGTATGCTACCCAGTCATTTAACAAACTCACAAATGGTAATGCGGCAATTTTTAATAAGTATGAGAAATAATGTAGGCCAGATATTCTTCCTCTCTGAATGGTGGACTCTAAATGAATCTAAAGCATCATCAAAAAAAGTAAAATAAATCAAAAACAAATGAAGCATCATCATAATGACCATCATCTGGGTAAATTATGCTGTCGAAATAACATGTTGAGGAACTTCCTCTTCCTAATAATAAGGAATGTTACCTGATGGAGAGAGAGAATTTGGGGAAGAGCAATAATACAACATGATCAACAGATTAAATTTTAGCAAACAAGGACACTCATTTGTTTACATATTTTACACTGCTGTTGCCTACAGACAGAGGAGGCACCTGAAGGTATATTTTACTAGTGTGGGTCACATAGGAGTCTTCTAAGGAACTGGTTTAAAAACATCATTCCAAAACTAGTAAAAAAAAAAAAAAAACTTATTTCCACTGTAGATTTGAACCTGTAAGTAATCTATAGGTAAATGTAATCTAAAAAATATTAGGGCAGCCTTAATGGCAGTTCTTTATATAAAAAAGAAACACATACTTGCTGAAAGCTTTTACAGCATCACTAGCTTGCATCCAATAATAAAAACAGCCTACACTTTTTATTTTTACATCTTTATTGGAGTATAATTGCTTTACAATTTGGTGTTAGTTTCTGCTTTATAACAAAGTGAATCAGTTATACATATACATATGTTCCCATATCTCTTCCCTCTTGTGTCTCCCTCCCTCACACCCTCCCTATCCCACCCCTCTAGGTGGTCCCAAAGCACCAAGCTGATCTCCCTGTGCTATGCGGCTGCTTCCCACTAGCTATCTATTTTACGTTTGGTAATGTATATATGTCCATGCCACTCTCTCACCTTGTCACAGCTTACCCTTCCCCCTCCCCATATCCTCAAGTCCATTCTCTACTAAGGTCTGTGTCTTTATTCCTGTCTTACCCCTAGGTTCTTCATGACATTTTTTTTCTTAGATTCCATATATATGTGTTAGCATACAGTATTTGTCTTTCTCTTTGTGACTTACTTCACTCTGCATGACAGACTCTAGGTCCATCCGCCTCACTACAAATAATTCAATTTCGTTTCTTTTTATGGCTGAGTAATATTCCATTGTATATATGTGTCACATCTTCTTTATCCATTCATCCAATGATGGAAACTTAGGTTGTTTCCATCTCCTGGCTATTGTAAATAGAGCTGCAATGAACATATAGGTACATGACTCTTTTTGAATTTATGGTTTTTGAATTATGGTTTATGGTATATGCCCAATAGTGGGATTGCTGGGTCATATGGTAGTTCTATTTGTAGTTTTTTAAGGAACCTCCATACTGCTCTCCATAGTGGCTGTACCAATTCACATTCCCACCAGTAGTGCAAGAGTGTTCCCTTTTCTCCACACCCTCTCCAGCATTTATTGTTTCTAGATTTTTTGATGATGGCCATTCTGACTGGTGTCAGATGATATCTCATTGTAGTTTTGATTTGCATTTCTCTAATGATTAAAGATGTTGAGCATTCTTTCATGTGTTTGTTGGCAGTCTGTATATCTTCTGTGGAGAAATGTCTATTTAGGTCTTCTGCTCATTTTTGGATTGGGTTGTTTGTTTTTTTGGTATTGAGCTCCATGAGCTGCTTGTAAATTTTGTAGATTAATCCTCTGTCAGTTGCTTCATTTGCAAATATTTTCTCCCATTCTGAGGGTTGTCTTTTGGTCTTATTTATGGTTTCCTTTGCTGTGCAAAAGCTTTGAAGTTTCATTAGGTCCCATTTGTTTATTTTCGTTTTGATTTCCATTTCGTTAGGAGGTGGGTCAAAAAGGATCTTGCTGTGATTTATGTCATAGAGTGTTCTGCCTATGTTTTCCTCTAAGAGTTTGATAGTTTCTGGCCTTACATTTAGGTCGTTAATCCATTTTGAGCTTATTTTTCTGTATGGTGTTAGGGAGTGATCTAATCTCATACTTTTACATGCATGTACCTGTCCAGTTTTCCCAGCACCACTTATTGAAGACACTGTCCTTTCTCCACTGTACATTCCTGCCCCCTTTATCAAAGATAAGGTGACCATATGTGTGTTGGTTTATCTCTGGGCTTTCTATTCTGTTCCATTGACCTATCTTTCTGTTTTTGTGCCAGTACAATACTGTCTTGATTACTGTAGCTTTGTAGTATAGTCTGAAGTCAGGGAGCCTGATTCCTCCAGCTCCATTTTTCGTTCTCAAGATTGATTCGGCTATTCGGGTCTTTTGTGTTTCCATATAAATTGTGAAATTTTTTGTTCTAGTTCTGTGAAAAATGCCAGTGGTAGTTTGATAGGGATTGCACTGAATCTGTAGATAGCTTTGGGTAGTAGAGTCATTTTCACAGTGTTGATTCTTCCAATCCAAGAACATGGTATATCTCTCCATCTATTTGTATCATCTTTAATTTTTGACTCTTAATGGACATTTCGTTTGTTTTCAGTTTGTGCTAATGCAAATCATGGACAGGAATCCTGCTGTACTGGTTATTCTGGTGCATTTACACAGGGCAGGGGTGAGGGCTGCTGGCTCACAGGCTATTTATATAACTTCAGTTGATGGAGAGTGCTAAATGCTTTCCAAAGTAGTTGTGTCGATTTATACTCCAGTATAAGTAGGGTAGAAGATTCCCATAGTACTCGAGGTCTACAATACCTGATACTACCAGATTGTATGTATTTGTCCATCTCATTGGCATGTAGTTTCCTTGGTTTTGACTCACTTGTCTCTTATTACTTAATGAAGTCGTACGCTTTTCTCTGTTTACTGGCTGTTTGGATTTCCTTTTTCATGAGGTTTACATCAACTATTGTTATTTTTTATTATTTTTATTATTTTATTATTTATTTATTTGTGGCTGTGTTGAGTCTTCGTTCTTACGTGCAGGCTTTCTCTAGTTGCGGCGAACAGGGGCTACTCTTCATTGAGGTTGCTTCTCTTGTTAGGGAGCACAGGATCTAGGCGCACGGGCTTCAGTACTTGTGGCACGTGCGCTCAGTAGTTGTGGTTCACAGGCTCTAGAGCGCCGGGTCCGTAGTTGTGGAGCACGGGCTTCGCTGCTCCGCGGCATGTGGGATCTTTCCGGACCAGGGCTCGAACCCATGTCCCCTGCCTTGGCAGGCAGTTTCTTAACCACTGCGCCACCAGGGAAGTCCAACTATTGTTATTTTCAATTCTTCTCCATTTCCAAGTAATACTCTTACATGACTATTTTCTCACTAAATTGGAGGCATTATCTGTTCATTTTCTAACTTACTAATAAGTAAGGGTTTAGTTCCTTTACACTCTTTCCTATGTCCACACTGCTCAGTAAAGTTATGTCATCATGAGTTATTCCACTGCTCATGATCTCTTTGACTTGTAGTCATATACTTAAAAACCTACATTGTTGATCAACTAGAAACTCTCTCAACGTCACGCTTTGTAAAATGAGGACATTCATACCATCTTCCCTTTTTTCTACCTCCTGTCTACCTTCCAAACCTAGCCTTTACGTTGTCAAAGTTGAAATTTATATTCTGTTCTATGTGCAGTAAAGTCTTCTGTTATTTGAGAGTCAGTACGGAGTAAGGTTTAAGAGAACAGGTGGAGAGCCTGAACTCAAAGGCTCGATCCAACCTTAAATTAGGTACAGCCTGGGCAAGTTCCTTCCCTGACTTAGCTTCCTGTTCTCAAAAATGGGAATGATATTAGCACCAACCTCATAAGGCTATTCAGAGGATTAAATGAGTTAATATATGCAAAAACACTTAGAGCCTAATATATGCTAAGTACATACCAGTATACAATACATTTCAGTACATACCAAGTTAATACTAATACATACTAAGTACAGTTTACTTTAGTTATTTGTGATTACATGCACGTTGACAATAAAAGCTGCAAACCAAGACAGTATTGCCATTATTACAATGAAATTAATATTGCCCACTGCAGATGTACTGTGTCTCTGTGTATAGACTACACCTCGTTCCATACTGTGCCAGTGTCACTGCCCTTGTGCAGGGTGACCACATACCCCAAGCCGCCTTGGGCTGTTCCAGTTTATACCTGTTGTCCTGATGTTACAGCATTAGAGTGCCTCCTTACACTATTGAAGTGTAAGGAGTTTGGACAAGTTCCGGTTTGGACAACAAATTAGATAGGTGGTCATTACCCCTGTGTGTCACTGAAAAGGGGGACATCTATAGTGTCAAGTTGAAGTGGATTCTTCCTTTCCTCACCAATACTAGGTTAAAAATCAACCATAGTTTAGTTGGCTTTATGTTTATGTCCGTATAGCCTTTTCTCCTCTGGAGTTCAAGTTCCTTCTCCTCTTCCTCTCCCTCCTCCCTTCCAACAGTGCCTAATACCTAGTAAGTACAATATGCCTCAAGGTGTTTCTATGCTCTCAATCACACAATCAATAGAAGCCTCTCCACTCTAGACTAGCTGCAATCTGCACTGAATCCCCTATTACCTTCCTTCTTGGTTTATTGCCTCATTTGGCTGGATTATGTCTATAAATAGCTTAAGGTGTAGCACAGGAGGTCAATTTTTCAAATTTCTTTCTGTACGAAATATCTTCTTCAGCCTCCACTTATGACTCATAGTTTGGCTGGATACAAACCCCTAGGGTGAAAATTATGTGCCTGAGAAACTTTGGAGGTATCTTTCTAATGCCTTCCAGGATCCATGGTGCTCATGACAAGTATGATAAAGTCAGATTTTAAATTTTCTTTTTAGGTAGCCAGTATTTTTCTCTCTGGAATGGATGTATCCTCCTTGTATTTCATTCTATTTTAATTTATTTTTTCAGTATTTTAAAGTTTCACAAGGAAGGGTGCCTAGGTATGAGGCTATTCTTGCTCGTCTTGTATAACTATTTTCAGTCTGAGGCCTGATGTCTACTTTCAGCTGTGGGGAATTTTATTGCTCTTTGGTAGCTTCCCTCCATTTTTTTTTCTGGGTCTGGAGTTTCTAATAGTAACATGTGGGATCTCCCAGATGCAGCCTCTCTAACATATTTCTATCACATTTTCCATTGTGTCTTTCTTTTTTATACACTGAGAAATTTTTAAAATTCCTACTGAATTTATTTCAGCAACCATATTTTCATTTCCAGGAGACCTCTCTTGATTTCTGACCATTCTCTTTTTAATTAACTCCCTAGTCTTATTTTATAGTTTCTAGCTGTTTTTAAACCTCTCTCAGGATATTAATTAAGGTTTTTCCTTAAATTATTTTGTTCCCTAAATTGTCCCTGGTCCTACTAGGATATGTTTTCACTCTTTTTCCCCCTCTCTGACGTTGTAAGCTTTACTCAGCTATCAGGCAAATGACAGTTATTTTCTATTTAAGAATGAGTGCAGAGGGCTTCCCTGGTGGCGCAGTGGTTGAGAGTCCACCTGCCGATACAGGGGACACGGGTTCGTTCCCCGGTCTGGGAGGATCCCACATGCCGCGGAGCAGCTGGGTCCGTGAGCCATGGCCGCTGAGCCTGCGCATTCGGAGCCTGCGCTCCGCGACGGGAGAGGCCACAGCAGTGAGAAGCCCGCGTACCGCAAAAAAAAAAAGAATGAGTGCAGAAAGCTCCCTGAAGTCAACGATTGATTGGCTTCTTATGCAGGAAGAAGCGGGGAGTAACTGTAACAGGATCCCCCCCAAACACAATTTTCTCGGGTGTAAAAACTCACACTAGCTGCCCTAGATCTCGCCAGTTTCACTGTTTTCAAAATGAAATCATCTCATTTCAGGAGGGTGAGGGCGGGGCTGGGTGTCCACTCCTCCAAACACAACCCTTCAATGAGCTCCCCTATTTCAGTCACACTTTTAACTAACTCCACCCTCTCTCATACATGCGCATCAAAGCATGGAGCTACTTCTGCAGGTGAGGTCAGAATGTCCTCAGTTGCACGTGGTCCCTGTGCATATTCTAGGTGATGCTTTTCCTCTGTTCTACTGCTTTGGTTTCACACTCTTCCACCTGTCTTCCGTCTTTCCAAACTATGTTGAAATCTCTTGATTGTCGTGGGCTTATATACTTAAACACTTTGATACCATCATTTTTGTGTCTTGTCAAAATGGAGAAGAGCTAAAAGGGTTCTCATGCATTCTGAATCTGCTATTCTGTGGTCCCAGTGTTTAAACTTCTTGGTCTTCCCCAGTGTCTATCATTGCTTTTAGAAATACAATCTCCTGGTCTACTCGTGAAGGAAATGAATACACCACATCTAAAATGACACGGAATGCGGGTTACATGCTCTAGGGTCTTGTCGTACTCTGCCATTTACTAATAAACCACTTACGTGCTACAAATTGTAGGTGCTCATTTATAAAACGAAAGGGGGTAACTCTACATGAACTAAATATTTCTCCTGCTCTAAATCATAATTTTCTAAGTTCTTTTCTTAAAATTTCTCTATATTACCATTAATTTTCATTAAAAAAATAAAAATCGGGCTTCCCTGGTGGCACAGTGCAGGGGACACGGGTTCGTGCCCCGGTCCAGGAGGATCCCACATGCGGTCGAGCGGCTGGGCCCATGAGCCATGGCTGCTGAGCCCGCGCGTCCGGAGCCTGTGCTCCGCAACGGGAGAGGCCACAACAATGAGAGGCCCGCGTACTGCAAAAAAAATAAAATAAAATAAAAAAATTAAAATCTAACTTTCTCTTTTGAAAATCAAAGAGTAATTCCCATAGTCCTACAATAATGGGATAATTAGTTCTGAAACCTGTCAAGGTTCATGTTTCATATGAAAAGAAAATCACATTAAATAATTTTTAAATTTAAATCATTAAATTTAAATAATTTTTTAAAATTAAACATGGACTTTGTAGTACAAAGACAAGGTCCCCCCAAATGGTGTTGCTTTATTCACTAGAAGTGTTCAGCTCTGCATTGAAGTTGAAATAAAATAAATATATTATTTTTGAGGTGCAAAAATTTCTTATAAAAATCAATTTTTCTTTTCTGTCCATACAAACAAAAGTATGTTGTAATGACATTAGAGGTCAGGTTTATTTGGTAATAGAATGTAGC
This sequence comes from Hyperoodon ampullatus, assembly GCF_949752795.1. Classification (NCBI taxonomy): domain Eukaryota; kingdom Metazoa; phylum Chordata; class Mammalia; order Artiodactyla; family Ziphiidae; genus Hyperoodon; species Hyperoodon ampullatus. The sequence continues at coordinate 79,201,716 of NC_136920.1, forward strand.
TTCTTGATATTTTTGATTTTAGGAAAGGAGAATATCAACATCGAAACGTTTTTCAACTTTACTTTTATTTAAAATGAGGCCATATTTTCCTCTTATAAAAAGAGAGTTCAACTAGAACTGTCAATTTTCTCATCTTTAAACAAGATCACTGAATCAGCTCACTGTATTCATTCAGAACTCAACTTCCTTATCTTATGATCACTAAGGTTCTCCCTAAATCTAATATACTAAGGTTCTAAGGAAAGGGAAATACATTACTAACGACAAGTTTTGATTTTTATTTCTTAGAGTTCAAATGTCCACCATTCACCTTGGTCTAAGTTTAAGGAACCATTCAAGGGGATACAATGCACATGGCATGAGAAAACAGAACCCTCACACAAGCTGTGCTGTGTTGCAATCAGCCTTCCGTTTGAAAAATAATCTTCTCTATAGCTTTAAAGTGATAACTTTGTACCTGCAATGCTTCTTGTTTCCAGCGGATTTTCTCTGGCTCCTCCTGAACACGTTCTGAGGAATCGTTGACCTCTTCGATTTCTGAGGAGGAAGGACTCTCTACTGTCACAGTCACAGGAAATTCTGATGGACCTGAGTGTCTGAGGAAGAAGATACGAAATCACAGAGTTGTTACACTAAAGTGCAAAGAAAGAAGACAAGATTGTAAAATAGATAACACAAGCCAGATCCAAATATGCAAATATTAGAGGGCATTTAACAAAAGTGATCTGCGGTATCATTATTTATAAATGTCTCTCACTGCTCCTTAGTCTAAACGGGGCAATGACTAAGTAAAATTACAGGAACTTATTTTTGCTATGTTACTGTACAGACCTCTGTTGTTCATGGTTGGGATTAGTAATGGGAATTTCCCATATTATTTTATTAAGTTGCACTGCTGGTGGGAATGTGAATTGGTACAGCCACTATGGAGAACAGTATGGAGGTTCCTTAAAAAACTACAAATAGAACTACCATATGACCCAGCAATCCCACTACTAGGCATATACCCTGAGAAAACCATAATTCAAAAAGAGACATGTACCAAAATGTTCACTGCAGCTCTATTCACAATAGCCCAGAGATGGAAACAACCTAAGTGTCCATCATCGGATGAATGGGTAAGGAAGATGTGGCACATATATACAATGGAATATTACTCAGCCATAAAAAGAAACGAAACTGAGCTATTTGTAATGAGGTGGATAGACCTAGAGTCTGTCATACAGAGTGAAGTAAGTCAGAAAGAGAAAGAAAAATACCGTATGCTAACACATATATATGGAATTTAAGAAAAAAAAATGTCATGAAGAACCTAGGGGTAAAACAGGAATAAAGACACAGACCTACTTGAGAATGGACTTGAGGATATGGGGAGGGGGAAGGGTAAGCTGTGACAAAGCGAAAGAGAGGCATGGACATATATACACTACCAAACGTAATGTAGATAGATAGTGGGAAGCAGCCACATAGCACAGGGATATCAGCTCGGTGCTTTGTGACCGCCTGGAGGGGTGGGATGGGGAGGGTGGGAGGGAGGGAGACGCAAGAGGGAAGGGATGGGGGAACAGATGTATATGTATGACTGATTCACTTTGTTATAAAGCAGACACTAATTAAAAAAATAAATTAAATAAATAAAATAAAATAAAATTTAAAAAGGCAAAAAAAAAAACAGTCTGGAAGAAAATGTAGTTTTTCAGAGGAAAATACATCAGTAAAGGGACTGATGAATAATCAGAAAGTCAACATATCTAAGCTGTGAATAATAGACATTAGAATTTAAAAAAATAAATCACATACACATACACAACTAAAACTGACCCATCAAAAATTTCATCTTCTCACCACCCTTAAGCCAAAACTAGGGCAACAGTAATACAATTCTCCCATCAAGCTTTACTGCCACTGCAATGTTGTTCAATAGGACATTTCCAAACATGTAAAAACTGACCTGGCCACAACCCCATAAAAGTCTACAGATCATAAAGAAGTGTGCTGGGATTATATAACCACACAAAAAACAAGTCACTAGGACATCATTTTGACAACAAGCAGCAAACCCTGCAGCACAGGAAAACCCTAACAGGAGAACGAGGTGCACACCCCTCTCTCTGGGAATGCAAGGCCAGGACTGACACCCAAGATGCTCTTCTCTCAACCTCAGCAGTGGTGCCATTCACAGAGCAACTATGCAGTCTCCCAAGACCACTGGGAAGGAGAATCTGATACTGACAGTATTAGCTTGCCACGAGGCCATAAGCGAGGGAATGTCTGTGGCCTTGGTGAGAGAGCAGAGGTTTGGGAGATGTTGCTTTATATTGGCTTTCAGATCAGGAATTTGTACATATAGCCCGCAAACAACGTTTCTTGAAAACATGTGAACATTCTTGAGTATGACAGCTCCAGGTGAGGGGTCAGAAATGGCAATCAAGTTCGTTTCACTGGGTAACAGCTGATTTGCGGACTGGAAAACAGGCTTCCTTGTTTACAGACATCACCACAAGGCTGCCAGTTGTGCGCCAAATCCACACAACTACACAGTTGCATTGGGAGAGCGACCAAACATGTTTTACATGGATTTATTTCAGAGAGGGAAATGCTTCATGTAAGGCTCTGTCAGTTTAAAAAGCAAGAAGAATGACCATCCACCTTTCCCAATTCAAGCCCTATATATCATAAATGTGATAGCTACACACCAGCAACTGCTTACATGTATCACAAGCTTTGATGAATGGAAAGCCCCTAAAAAGATATCAACAAAACGAAGTTAGATCTTCATGTAAATACATCACCAGTTAAACCCAGTTAATACAACTATTTAGTATTATGTACAGTATCCATACAGAATAGTGTATAAAAATAAATAAGCTCAAAAGAAAGGACCTGGAAGGCTCTGCTATGGAGAAAACTGAACAGCATTAAGCCGACTGGCTTGGTAATAACTCTCTGAACGGCTGAGAGCCCCCTTCAGTTCCTATGTTCAGGATGGTTGAGATTTCAGTCTCACTTCTTTAAATGGTGATATTAATTGTTCTCTAATTTACCACTCTGTGTAACGAGGATGGACCTGAGATTAAGTGTCTCAGGAAGAAGATAGGAAACCACAGAGTTGTTAAACTCAAGTGCAAACACTGGGGATTCAACACTATAGTTTAGGCAACAGCAATTCACATCACCGTTTGGTCATATTCTTTCTACAAAGCAAAAGCTGCACTCACATGTATGAAAAGACAAATATTAACTGCCATCTGTATCAATATGGTAATGTGCTTCAATCACATATGTTTTCATGAAAGTTTAAACATCAAATCACCTTTAAGATCTTGACCATGTGATCTGTTCCCTGCTATGTCAGATTATACCCTGTGAAGTTTACTGTCTTAACAGTGATAGAGTTCTTTATACCTTGACAAGTAACTAAAAGGAAAAAAACACACACACACACAATAAGATGAAGAGCCTATACATTTGTCAATCTTGACTTATTTGCTTTTCTTGAGTCAATTGGAGGTTTATAGCCACATTCTTAAAATCATTAACTACAATCTTCCCAAACAGGTAATTGATGAACTGATGCATCCTAAAACTCATCAGTAACAAAGTGTTATTCCAGTTTACAGCAACAGTTTAATTCTATTTAGGTACTAAAACTGAATACACTGAATACTGCAAACTTTATTCCCAACCACTCAGTAAAGTACTACATACTTTTGAGACAAAGGAAAAAAAAAGAAAAACCTAAAAAGCATAAGACTCCTCCGATTTTCATTTCCAATGATACGTGCCAATCTTGATGATCAATCAGTGATTTAAATGTCAACTATAAACCCAGTATTTTATTAGCTGCTATGCAGTATACTAGAGCAATAGAAGAGAGAGGACCTCAAACTCTCTGTTCCCTCAGATTGAAAGGCAGGCTTCCTGACCCCTCCAGACCACTACTGGACACATGGAAGGCACACTAACCTTTCAGGACCCTAATCAAGAGTCACCTGCTTTGTGATTACTGCCATGACACACCCTCACCAACACCACTGAGTTTGCTGCTCCTACGGGACGTTACATATATTTCTTATTTTAACACATACCACAGTGCATCATAATTATGATTGCACATAGATGTTCTAACAATTGAAGGAGAATGATGACTTTTTTGCTCTTCATCTTGCTATTTCCCTTCCCATAATATTTCTTGAAGAGAAACCATAAAAATATAAACAGAGAAAACAGAAAATATACAAAACATGTAGTTTGTGGCTTAACACAAACTTAAGTAAGATTAATTCTGACAGTATCCAGCATGACAAACTTCCATGGTACAAATGAGAATGGACCAAGGTTTGAGCAGGTACAGGAGACAATCCAGGCCTGAATACTACCAACAAAAGGTAGACAGGAAAAGGTAGACAGACATGGTGTGTGGGAAATCACGAGACCAGTCTGATGGCAAGAGACTTAAACAAGACTGAAACCCACTTTCTAAACCTCCATCCCCAACTGGACAATTCACAAGACACAGGTGCACCAAAGAAGCCAATTATTCAATCCCTTTAACGGGGAGGAACAGTTTAAACTTTTACTGGTTTAGTTAGCCCCAAAACCAACTATCAAATGTTGGCAGGACACAATGAAGGCTCACATTTGTTAACATAGTTACGTCTCTCTCTCACACAACTAGCCCACTTAGCTCCATGTTCCTTAGCGCACCCGACGCACTTACACAGCATTTATGAGCTTTACACAACTGAAAGGTCACATCTTTATTTCTTATCGCAGGAACACGACTTCTGTAAACTCTTTTTCTGTCACAACCTAAAGCAAAATTATTGTAAAATGAGTGATTTAAACCATACATTTTATCATCATTAAAAAGTATCTAAATAAAAACAAAAGCATCTGCTCTGGGCTAAGGATTAGAAACAACTCCTGCCCTTAAAGCCTTCATTAAGGAGGAAGATGTATAAACTTAAAAGTTCAATCACATGAGATAAATAAATGTAACCTTTATGCACAGAGGTTCCTATGGAGGCAAAAAGTTATATCTAAGTGACGGCTTCATGATAACCCTGAAGTACAGTCTGGAAAGATGAGGCTATGCAGAGGTGGAGTAGGAGGTGCATTAGCTGCAGAGGGAACATGTGTGAAAAGACACTCAAGCCTGACTCCTGCTGGGCACTGTAAATACTGCAGGTGGGGATGACTAAAGGCCAGGGGTCCAAGTGTGAGAAGAGACAGAAATGAAAATAGAGATGTTGGTCCAAGCAAGCCTGGGAGAGAGCATGGCTTGTATCCCACAGGTGGTGAGACCTGGGGCTACCACTGGCTGAGTAAGGATGCCTCTGCTGATTAGAAAAAGGCTCCCCGCTGCTGAAGGACCGACTAGATAAAGGGAGTGATCACAAAAAGCTCCCCTTCCTAAGGGCAAAGAGCCCTATAAGGCTTGGCCGAGCACAGTTCATACTACACGCCTCCGTGCAGTGCACACGCTGGGCGGCTAGTATGCACTAACTCTGTGTGGGCAAGCCATTAGCAGCATTATTTTAAGCACATCTTTTTCTGTTAGAAGATCACTTAACCCGAGTAGGCAGATGAACTTAGAGGAACTGAACCCAGGGGCCGTGAAACCACCCAGGAGTTTCTGCCATAGTCTGGGCAAAATGTAATATGGATGAAGAAGCAAATTTAGGAGGAGGCCAAAATTTACAAGATAGACCCACTGGATGCAAGACATAAAGAAAGCTCAGTGAAGGAACTCTGAAGAGAATGGGCTCTACAATAAATTTTTCTTACATTCAATGTCAAATATCAGGCAAAATTAAGTACAGTGGCCTTTAAGGTCCCTTCCAGCTCTAATTTCTTTTGATTTCTAACTTATTACTCTGGTTAAGTAAAGTCCCTTCAGAGGTACAGAACAGTTCTTATACCTGAATGGGACGCAAAGAATAATCTGACTTCTCTTCACCAGGGGAGGAGTTGAACTATCCTTGCAGAAGAGATAACACATGGTGTGAACCCCAGATCCTAGAAAAGGGCCAGGCACACGATAAGTATTCAGCTTTTCAAAATCAAATGAACAATCATTTCCTGTCCTAGATCTTTACACCCTTCCTCTGCTGGCTACTTTCTCACAGCTTATAAACATCCTCAAATATACCCACTTAAAAATCTCTCAGACCTATGATTCTTTGGATCTTCTTGTGGATAACCTAAGTCTCTACCATGCCTTCAAACACCTGGCCTCCCAAAAAGCCCAGATCTGTACCTTGGGTCCAGACCCGTCTACCAGGCCCCTCTAAAGCACTGAAGATGAAGTAAGATCCTCTCCCCACCCCCAATCCCTTCCCACTGTGCTCTGTATCTCTCAAAAAGATGCAGCTGTAAACTGTCACCCACGCTTGCTGCCCTCCCTTTTCTAACTGGTCACCAGGCCCCACCCATTCTCTCTCAGATCTGCAAAACCCAGTCCCACCTTTCATAACTTCAGTGGGACCCTCAGATTACAATTCACCCTGCACCAAATCAACTGCCTCCCACATGGAGGTCCGAGTGAGCCTCTAAACCACAAGTTCATCTCACTGTTCTTTGGTGTTTCCCACAGCCTTCAGGATAAACATCCAAACTTCTGACAGGACAAACAAGGCCCCCTTCTCTTGGGCCCCACTACGTTTCCAGTATCAAATCTCATTTCTTTCCCAAACCCTGAGTTGCAGTCCTGTACAGTAGTTTTGCCATATTTTCTTATATTTCTCAAACTTCAACACACACTGCTCTCTCCTGCCACCCCAGGAGCTTCTACATATCCTTAGAAAGGATGGCACCTCCTCCAAAAATCCTACCCTGAACTTTCCCTTCCAAGATTCTGTGCTCTGCAAAGGGGAAAGATCGGGGGGAAGGATACATTAGGACTTTGGCATTAACATATACACACGACTCTATATCAAATAGATCATCAACAAGGACCTACTGCACAGCACAGGGAACTCTACTCCATAGCCTGGAACAAACTGTACGGGAGAAGAATCTGAAAAGCAATGGATATATGTATAACGGAATCACTTTACTGTACGCCTGAAACTAACACAATATTGTAAATCAACTATCCTCCAATATAAAATAAAAATTAAATCAAAGAAAAAAGAGATTCTGTGCTCTATAGCACCAGAACTCACTTCTTCCAGAGCACTGACTACTGTGCTTGTGTTTACTTGCTGCCCAGCAGAAGGGAAGATTACCTAGGGCAGAAGCATCGTCTCCAGCAGCCCTTGGTTCTGACAATTCATTCAAGGGCCAGGATACTTTGCACACATAACCTGCTTAATTAATTCTAAGAACCCACAGAAAGAGTGGTTATTAATGTCATTTGACAAGTGCGGGGATTGTAGTGCAAAAGAAACCTGCCCAGGCCACAGACAGCATAAGCCCTGGAATTCAAACCCTAGGCTGCCTTCACACCAGTGCTCTTTCCACTATATGATACGACTACTGAAAAACAGATTTTTTTTTTTCCTGAGCCCTGTTTTAATGGAAAGGAAATGAAGCTGGGATATATCCATTTCCTAATCGCTTTGGTGTGTACCAGGCAAAGTCATTCAACAGACCAGGTAACATCTGTGCAACAATTAACGATGCTCCAAACTGTGCTAAGTGTTCTACCTTGTAGAGTCTAGAAGCATTAACACAGTGCATCCTTGTAACCGCCACAGAGACTGGGTCCTGTTAAGCCCACGCTACAGATGAGAACACTGAGACCTTGAAGCCTTAAGGCACTCGGCCGGGGTCACCGAGCTGGCAGGAGTCCTAGGCCGCACGCCCCGTCTAGTGCACGCACACCCGGTCACTGGGCACTGGTTCTAGTGCCCACCCTCCACCTTGCACCATTTAAAACCCCGCTTCTCAGCGCCCACACGAGGGGCCCTGGAAGCGGGAAGTACAAACCTGTCTCGACAAGCCGTGGCTGGAAGAAGCTCTGGATACAGATCAGGGGCAGCGGGTGCTCAGGAGCGGTCGGCCTTAAGTCCAGCAGGCCCTCCTGTAGGGAAGCGCGCACGGAGGGCAGAGGCACCGAGTCCTACAGCGCGCACAGGTCCTCAGAGCGCGGAAAGATACCGGCCACGCTGTCCCGGCGCAGCTTCACCAAGTGATCATGGCCCGAGCGCGGCCTCGGGGACGCTGGCTGCGGACACGATGCCCACACCCGCCTGGGGGCTCCGGCTCGCCTCCCAGCCCCTCGGGCGCCCACCGCCCGGCGGCTGCGGCCCCGCACCGTGCGCAGGACCGGCGTCGCAGCCAGAAGACGTAGGGCCACGGGCCCCAGCTACGCCAACCCCCCCATGCCGCGCTCCAGAGACCCCGCAGGGCCTGGTGTTGGCGCACGCATCTACGCCCTCCACGCCGCGGGGCTGCCGTTTAAGTCAGCGGGCGGGACCGTGGGGGCGGGGCTCGAGGACGTCAGCACGCTCGCCGTGCGTCACGTCCGCATGCAGCCCTGTCTCCCATGGTGACGCGGCCTGAAGAGTAGGGCCTTGAGCTCTGAGACTAAGGCAGCGCGAAACGTTGGAGGTGTGGAGACTTTGGGGTTTCCAAAACGCGTTTGCTGACTCATCCAAACAAAAGTGAGACCTGGTTGTATCAACGCATTTGAAAAGTAAACTCCCGTAAGTGTCTGTGCTCCCCCCGCCCAGGAGAGAGCGTGTATTCCGTGAGGGACACACGAAAGGCTGAGTGAACGTCTGCCTGTGGTCCCTTACCTGGTGCACGGGTGTGTGAATTTATGCGGAGAGCTCTTAATTTCTGTAGTTTCTGCTAACTTGACACGGTAGTTGGCATATGGTGACGTGTTCCATGCATTCAAGACATGATCGTGGTTACTAATAATCACTTTGTTTTGTACTGACAACTCCACAGAGAATTTACTACTGAATATCCACTTTACAGAAGAGAAACTGAGGCGTAGGGAGTGAAGTGACCGAGTAAGAGTAAGGACTCAGACAATTGGTGTTAGTAAATGAACCCTGCAAGGAGGCCGTTAGCCTGCGGTGGCTCTAGTGATGCGGCCGCCTACGTAAAGCAACCAAAATCTAAGCCTGTCAATGCCTCAGGGTGACGCACACCGCTGAGGACAACCAGTCACAAACCACCAACTAGGCTTTAAAGCGATAGCAAGTCAGTCACTTCCTTGCTTTGCTTCTGCCCTTTGAAACTAAAAATCTCTGCATCTCCTGTGGCTGGAGCGCTCCTCACCACTTCCGCTTTGGCGGTGCCTGAATTGAATCTATTTTTGCTCACGTAAAGTCTTCTTTTAAACATGCCTCAGTTTGTCTTTTAACATTGGCCGTAGAAGTTGGATTTGTGTCCAGTTTCTAGAACAGTGGTCGTCCTCTGGTGAGGCCTTAGGCGTTATGCATACAACGTTCCTCTTCTACCACCACCTTCTGGATGCCTCCACCCACTACCAGCTCCCGCGTATCAGATGCCCTAGACGTGGTCAGCAATGGCTTTCACATGCAGCGTGCTCACATTATAACATCGCAGACACTCCTCCGTCCTCCAGCCAGCGTGTGAACTGAAACATTACCATTCCTGTTGAAGAGCCTGCTGTGACCACTTTCCCAAACACAGCCACTCCCCAGCTGACCCTGGGTAACCACTCTTCTGAACTTGGTCTCCATCACTGCATGGATGTCTTTCTATTTAGGCTACATTTTTAAGTATTCTTAAACCTCATATAGTATTCTACTATGTTTTCTCTTCTTACTTGCTTTTTTTAGTGTTATCTTTGCTAGGTTCATCCATGCTGACACGTAAAGATCTGTCTAGTTCATGTACTTTCCTCACTATGTAGGATTCCCATGTAGGGAAATACAATAATTTATATGTGCATTTTCCTGTTGATGGACATTTAAATGGTTTCCAATTTTCAGTATGATTTCTGTTTTAAAAAATTTTGTATACTTTTTAAAGGATACTTTACATTTACAGTTATTACAAAATATTGGCTATATTCCCTGTGTTGTACAATACATGTTTGAGCCTGTCGTACACCCAGTAGTTTACATCTCTCACTTCCCCACCCCGTATTGCCCCCTCCTCCCCCTCCGCACTGGCAACCATTAGTTTGTTCTCTATATCTGTGACTCCCCTTCTTTTTGTTATATTCGGTAGATTGCTGTCTTTTTTAGATTCCATATATAGGTGATATCCTACGGTGTTTGTTTTTGTTTGACTTATTTCACTTACCACAATGTCCTCCAAGTCCATCTATGTTGCCGCAAATGGCAACATTTCTTTCTTTTTTAAGGCTGAGTAGTATGCCATTGGTTATATGTACCACATCTTCTTTATCCATTCATCACTTGATGAGACTTAGGTTGCTTCCATATCTTGGTAATTGTAAACACTGATGCTCAGAACATTGGGGTGCATGTATCTTTTCAAAGACATGTTTTTGAAAACACGTGTTTTTGTTCTTTTTGGATTTATACCCAGGAGTGGAGTTGTTAGGTCATATGGTAGTTCTATTTTTAGTTTTTGAGAACCCTCCGTACTTTTGTCCACAGAGGCTGCACCAGTTTACATTCCTACCAACAGTGTACCAGGATTCCGTTTTCTCTAAAAATTGTACATTTTCTTCCTAGGGGTAACTGAGATGATAGTTGAATAATAACATAAGATCAGGCAAAGTCTAAAGAAATTTTAGAAAAGCTGGATAGAGTAGGAAAACTTCTGTTCGCTGGCGTCTGAATGTTAGAGAGACACCAAGACATGTGGGCCAAGTTCTGGAGAGAAGGGAAACAGAAGCAAGCTTCACATTTGGTGCAGCTTTTCTCCTTGGGGCATTTGCTGATTCAAATGTTACAGCCTAAGAGCTGAAAAGCCAAAGAGATCAAAAGACTCTAACGACAGAAGCCAAACGGCAAGAACCGTTTTCCATTGATAAACAGCATTTTAACTATGTAGAAGCAGAAAATGAAAAGAAAGAACTTTGCATTACATTTAATAAAAGTTTAGGGAGATCTTTGTGGCATATTAGTGAACTTATTTGTGGAAATTTAGCCATGTACATTGTGTTGGAGAGGCACCAAGAGTTCAAGAATTCTCACAATTTGAGGACACAGTTGCCTTAAATGTAGGCATGGTGGCATCCATTTACACAACAATGATTTGGAGGATGTTGTGTTAGTCAGCTCTTGCTGTGATAATGCTTTGGAACAAATCACCCCAAACTCAGTTACATAAACAAGAATTTATTTTTCTTGGACCTATGGGCTAGCTGCAGTGGCTCTCTTTTAGACCTCTAGATGGCTAGTTTTGCTCCGTTTCCTGGGTCAGTTTGAGGTCTCTCACACACATCTTCCTCTGGAGCCCAACTGTGAGGCCTCAGCTCCCAGGGCCTGTCTTCTCAAAAAGTTCACTGAAACATAAGAGGTGAGCCCAACCGCACAAGCCCATTTAAGGCCTCTTCTGCTCATTTAAGGCCATCATGTCTGCTCATACTTCAGTGACCAAAACATGTCACAGATCTAAGTTGTATTTAGAATATGTGTATTTGTTTAAAGTTGGGTGCTCTCACAGAAGAATATTGCATTTTGGACAGTGTTAGCTTAGCATTTCCATTGGCATTTGCAAACGTGATAAATGTCGTGTGCACTTTTTCACCTTTGAGAACTTTTTGAAGTTGTGGGACAATTTCTATGGGAAAAGAGGAAGGTATATTTTAGAAGTCAACTCTAGTTATAGCGGTGTTGGGAGAAGAATTAATGAGATAAGGTCAATACAAATGAAAGATTTGGGATTCACATATTCATAATTAGCATTAGCATTCTTCAGAACATTCCTGGAGAATTGTGATGCTTGCTTTACGTGATTTTATCATAAATCATTATAATCTGACCAAGCCACTTCAGTAAAACATACATCATACAGTACATCGCATTTTAGTTTTTCCTACCACTGCACAACTTATCATCAGGCACGAAAGGCTACATATGGTATGGTTCCATTTATGCGAAATGTCCAGCAGTGGCAGATCCATACACATGGCAAATATTATACATTAGTGGTTGCCAGGGGTTTGGAACAGAGGGAAATAGGGAATGAGTCCTTAAAATGGGTGTAGGTTTCCTCTTGGGGTGATGAAAATGTTTTGCAGCTGGACAGTGGTGATAGTTGCACAACATTGTGACAGTACTAAATTCCACTGAATGGTACAGTGAATTGTAAAATGATCAAAATGGTGAATTTTGTGTTCTGTTCATTTTACTACAATAAAAAGGAGAAAGCATTAGGGAAAGACTTAGAGTTTGGGAAAGTAAGGTGAACTGGTCAAGAAAAAGACAGCTCTACTGTTCAGTTTTCTCTCAGCTCTCCCAGTGCATTAATCCTCAGCAAAAAGTAGCCTGAACTTGTAGATGATAGTCATTCAACACAGTGCAGGGAAAAGTAAATAAAATAAAAGCCAACTCTTCTTCTTTAGCACATCTATGAAAGATTAACTTCCTGCTCAGCCACATGGACATTCATGAAGACGTTTCACTTTAGGTGCCTCTACTTCAGTACTTTACTCACAGCTCATTCACACATGTAGGCAACAGCATTCCTTAATTTGATGGACTCTGCAGTGCTGGTTGTGATCAGTCTCATGAAAAGAAAGGGAAGGAGGAAAAAGCCTCCACATTGACTTGGTGGTCTTGACAAAATGGATGCAGAAGACAGCTTGAGTGTCAAACTGGAAACTTATTTTCCTTTTCCTTTTCTTTTTAATCTTTCCTATCAGGTCTTCTGCCCACTTCCCACCCCCTTCTTTCAAACAGGAGAGACACTAATTAGCTGCTTTTTTGTGTTTGTGCTAAAACAACTAATGTTTCGGGTTTCTTGTTGTTCGGTGAACGTTATTGTTTTTACTGCCAAATGAGCTTTGGTGGTTGATGTAGGGGGTCTCTTGGGAACTTAACTTTTTCCAGTTTAAGTGGGAAAGCTTTTGTGTTTGAATGGGCTTTTACTGGGTGCTTCAAGATTTGCTCTTGGCTCTTTGATGGGGGACTGGATAGCACTGTGTTTCCTTTGAGGTTCCGATAAATAAAGGATCCTATGTCCTCCTGGGCACTTTTTGTTGATTTTGCTGTGTGTCCTCTCTAATAGCCAGATGCAGATTCCAGGAAAATGACATATAAATGAATATAAGTAATCTAATATTTTTAGAATTTGCTTTGGCCATACTCCTGGTCTTATTCTACTTGTAGCAGATGGCTTTAAAGAGCATTAGCTATGTATATATTAAATATAATATAAATATACCAATATTAAATATTATATTGATATATTAATGTAATATACTAATATTTATATTAATGTATAACAATTATGTGTTATATTAATATATATTTTTGCCTAGCATATATTATATACAAAATATATGGGTAATGAAGTGTATTTATATGGTTAATATGTTCATAATATTAATATGATATATCCTGTAATATTGATTATAAAACAACTATATCATAATATATAAATTATAAATATATATATTTATATATATTATAAATATATAATTATTATTATCTGATATAATACACTATAGTTAATATATTCTATATAACACAATACATAATGTATTAGTATGAGACAATTATATTATGTACTATAAATATAATACATCTATAAAACTATATATATTTTAATTATACATTACACATACAAGTATGTATAGCTATTTATAATTTTATTTGCATAGGAATCTGTTCATCATAACAATTGATGTAAAAATATGCAATATTTTCAATCAAATGGGCCTTAACTTCACTATCTACACATAACTACTTTTATAATCGTGAACCCTGTCTAACTCATGCTTCCATATCTCTCAACCTGCTTTTCTACACATGCACATAGACGACACACATTTCTACACGATATATATGTATACTACCATTTTTCAGTTCAATGTATATAACTATATAATATATATAATTATATTCCTTTGTATGTATACAAATATAAATCAAAGGTATGTGTATAGGTTTGTATTTCATACGTTTATATAACTATATCATACAAATAATATATGTGTATATAAATACATGACTATATACATACATACACAGAAATATACTTATTTAAACAAAAGGGACCTAAATAAACATAGTTCTCTAAGAATAAAACTAGTTATGTCTCACTGTTTCAATAACAGTGTATAGTTTTGTACTGTATGTGCTTCTGTAATTGTTATGAACAATTCCCATTTGTTGAATGTTAAGTTGTTTTAATTTTTTTGCCATTATTAATGAAGCGCTAAAGAATACGCTGGGCAAGATTACTTGAAAAACTCTCCTAAAGGAAGAGGGTTAGGTATGCTAGGTTAAATGTACACAACTTATTTTTAAGTGCGTGGTTGATTTTTGAAGTATGCAGTAGAAATTTCCAGGACCCATGAAAGAAGGGTGGTACATGTGTGAGAGTTATAGCTATATTAGGAGTGGATTGAAGATCTTGATAGCTTAGAACAGAAGCTGGAAATCCTGTTTTTATGGAGCCAAGTGGCAAATATTTTAGACTTTGTAGACCAAAGAGCAAAATTGAGGATATTATTTAGGTACTTATATAACCATTTAAAATGTTACCAGTTAAAATGTGAAAATTATTCATAGCTCATAGGCCATAAAAATAGGCATCTGTCTGGATTTGTAATACAGGCCATAGTTTAATGACACACCTGACATAGAGACTTGTTTTTAAATGGCCATAACCACGTGAGAGGCAGGAGGTAAGACTCCATCCCTACTAGATGGGAAGTTAGAACTAAACCTATCTATCCCTAGCTTCACCTTCAATGAAAGGGTGTGCCAGGAGAAAAAATATCTGCTGGCCAAGGGAGACTAAGACCAAATTCTCTTGGCCTCTGCTCTGGGTAGGAAACAGGTAGGAAATCTTGAGAATTCTGAACCCCAGATGTGTGTTCCCAGTGTTTGGGTTGCAAATTTATGTGCGGTCTTGCAAACAGAAGCTAAGAAATTAACTTAAAATGCTCCCAAATCGGTGGTATTCCAAACACAAAACTAAACCCTTTCTGGAGAGGTAGACCTTCAACACAGGCCTATAGCATTCCCACAGATAAAGTTTAGGTAAACATGAGCTCATGATCTAAATTTACACAATAATGAAGAAATCAGCTAGAAGTGGAGAGAATCAGCAAAAACCAATCAATACCAGAATTAGATTTCCCAAGGCCATCCATCAGATGTTGGAATAATCAGGTGCAAGGCAGAAAATATACATAAAACTAGAACTGAAACAAGGAACAAGGATGTTTTAAAAGACTGGGTAGGATCTTTAAAACATTTTTCAAGTACATGTCATTGATAAAGCTAAAAACTCGAAGGTTGTGTAATACAGCAGATTAATCATGGAGAAGAGTGAATTTATTTATGCTGTTTTTAAAAATATGGCAGGTCAGATTTTCTGCCTAATTTTTTTTTTTTTTTTTTTTTTTTTTTTGTGGTGTGTGGGCCTCTCACTGTTGTGGCCTCTCCCGTTGCGGAGCACAGGCTCCGGACACGCAGGCTCAGCAGCCATGGCTCACGGGCCCAGCCGCTCCGCGGCATGTGGGATCTTCTCGGACCGGGGCACGAACCCGTGTCCCCTGCATCGGCAGGCGGACTCTCAACCACTGCGCCACCAGGGAAGCCCTGCCTAATTATATAAGTAGATTTATCTTTAAAAAATACACATTATTTTAAAGACTTATTGGCTGTAAAATAAGTTAAGGGTATTTCAAAGGGCTTCTCTCCAAAGAAAAGTGAGAAGTAGCAAAACACAGAAAGTCGAGGGGAAAAAATGTCAATATATACATTGCGGTAGGGTGAACTTAGCCTTAGGCTAGCAACAGTGTGGACGAGCTGACCCTTAGATACTTACAACTAAGCTGGAATCTTCAAAAAGTTCAACTATTTATAACTAAAAAGATTTCTTAAAATTAATAACCAAGTGTTTTAATTGACATCAGAAGAGTAAAACAATAAACCCTGAGAACATAGAAAAAATAGAAAATAAAGATATGAGCAGAACTTAATAAAACAGAAAAAAGTATAAATTGAGGTGATTTAGTAAGTCAAAAGAATATTCTTTGAAAAGATTTAAAAAACACACTTTGATTAAGCAAAACAAAAACATAAGTAAATAATATACAGAAAGAATCAGGACAATGTTATAGCAGAGAGTACAAACAGAGAATATATAAAATGCCATTAAATTTGAACATTTCTGTAAAGTGGACAATTTCCTAGCTCCTAAAGTTTACCAAAACTGACACAAGAGGAAATCTATAGCTGGAGTTCTTTCACCAGTAAAGGAATGAAGTCAATAGTTTACAGTCTTTCACCAAGAAAATACCAGACCCAGCCAGATCATTTGGGAGGTCAATTCTATCGAACTTCTATTAAGCAGATAACATCAATATTAACAAAGAAAAACTTCTAGAGAGAGCGAAGGAAGAATGCTCCTTTATTCATCTTCTGAAGTCTATATAATCCTAATACTGAAAATAGATTAGGACTGTAAGGAAAAAGAAATTTACAGGTCAAATTTACTTGTAAATATAAAAGCAAAAATTTTAAACTATGATATTAGCTACCCAAGTTCACTAGAGTAAGAAAAAGCATGAGCAAGTTAGGTCATCCAATGAATGAAAAGGTAGTTTAATGTCAAGAATATATATCAATAGATTGAAAACACCACATTTTATTTCTTTCATCTGTCTCTTTAAAAAATTGATAAGTACTTACATTGATCTCTCTTGTACTACGCACTGTGCTAAGTCACTTACATATTTACTCCTTTAAACCTTCTATCATCCCTGCGGGAAAGTTCTATTTTGCTTCCATTTCTTAGCTAAGACTCTAATCCCCAGGAAAGTGAAGCAACATTTGTAAGTTTTTGTGGATGGGCAGTGATGGGACCAGTACAGGAACATCCAAAGTCTGTGCTTGGAAACAGTGCCCCATGTTGACACTCACATTACAGATGAAAGGAAAGGAACCATGCACTTACCATATAGATTAAATCTCACATTACAGATTAAAGGAAAGGAACCATGCACTTACATTATAGATTAATACCCCCATAACAGGTTAAAGGAAAAAGAAACATGTGCTTCTCTCAAAAGTTGTAAACAAAGCATATCCATTTCTTAATATATTTCCCAATTTCTTTTGCTTGTTTTCTGACCTTTGTAGTGCATTTTGCCATGAGGCAAATTTTATTTCTTATATAATTAAATGTATCCTTTTTTCTTTGTATCTTAGAAAGGTATTCCTCATGAATACTTTATTTCATGTCTCCCAGGTTTCTGATACTTTTACAGTTTCATTATTTTTTAACTTTTAACTACTTGCTGTATCTAGAATTTAGTAATGATAGCCATATTTTCCCACTTTTGTGGAATAATTTTTGCTACTGATCCAAAATGTGAATTTTAGTTTAATCTCAATTCCCTTATGCTCTTGCATCTAATTTTAAGATGCTTCCTATTCCACTGGTTGTTTTGTCTATCTAAAACAAAATGCTACCTTAATTATAATGTAATTATAATATAATAAATGTAATTAGTAAACATAATACGATATATAATAAATAGCATATATAAAATAACAAAATATAATTTACCATATAACAAGGTCCAAGGAGAGCAATACTATACAATCACTTGAAATAGCCCCCAAAAGATAGTTTATAAAATTCAATATTCGTTTGTAATTTAAAAGAAAGAGTAAAATAGGGATTGATGAATGCTTCCAAAATAAGAAGAAATTATATGTCTAAAAGAGAAAGAGGTAAATGATAAACTTTAGTAACACTGGCAATAAATGCAGGACAAGATGAGGATGCCTGATATAATGTTAAAGAAAAAGTATTATGTGACATTGTTTTTGCAGCACTGATGAGTTCAGTGAAAAGAGAATGTCACAGAAAAGATTATCTCGTTCTTCTTAATGTCTGTACACTTATCCATTGCATGAACATAACAGCTTATTTAGCCAATATGTTACTGATCTGCACCTGGATTTCTAGGTTTTCATGGAATTTTATTATGCACAATTGTTTCAAACACTCGGACTTCCTCTCATGTTTATATCTTTTGAAAGAAACAATATCTCCACAGATGATTTATCTGTGCTGGCTGCTAGCTGACTTTGGGTACTTCTCAGTTCTTCCCTTTACCTTCCTTGTCAATATGAAAACGGAAGGCAAGAAGTTCTCCTGTTTAGAGACTGTAAAGATAGATCTTGGTGATAAAGTCTTGGTGGTAAAGGCTAAAAGTATCAACCCAGAACAAACGTTTTTCCAGCTGTAACTATGTGTGATTCCCTTGGCTTGATTCCGTAGAGGATGTAAGACAACACTGTAGAATCTGCCGTCAAAGTGCTCCCAGGGGCTTCCCTGGTGGCGCAGTGGTTGAGAGTGCGCCTGCCGATGCAGGGGACACAAGTTCGTGCCCCGGTACGGGAGAATCCCGCATGCCGCCGAGCGGCTGGGCCCGTGAGCCATGGCCGCTGGGCCTGCGCGGCCGGAGCCTGTGCTCCGCAACGGGAGAGGCCACAGCAGTGAGAGGCTGCCCGCGTACCGCAAAAAAAAAAAAAAAAAAAAAAAAGTGCTTCCAGTAGGATGAGCTAAGTCAAGTATGGTGGCATATGTAATTCAAGACAAAATATAATGTCTCCTTTTCTCTCCTAGCAAAACTTGGTGGAGTGGAAGTAGAAATCACTGTATGCTTTGAATTAAAGGAACACAATAAATCTTGTTTTGGAAGGTAAGTATTCTGGTCTCTTTGTGGAGATGAATTGGAAATTGTCTAGAAGAAGGAAAATGAGGTTAACCAAAGTTAAACTCATAAATAATTGAGCATTAATTAAATATCTGAGGTCTATGTTTGTCTTTGATCATAATTTCTCCCAATTTATAGACCTCTTTGATACCTGATGAATCCTTGTCAAAGATGCACTTAACAATGATTATTACTTGTGTATGAGGTTTTGCCTGGGCCCTGAAGAAACTATCCTAAATTACCAGCTATGATTGTCACTTGATTTCCTGACAGAGAACAATCAGAACTCCTTGTCTTAAGTGGCTTGGAATGTGAAACTAGTTAGTCCCTTAGATATTGTTAGAGGACCCTACAGAGCCCATTGGTGAAAGTTTGGAAAACATTGGGCTTCTTAAAATTGATTCTTGTAGTGCTTTAGGAAAGATCACTGAACCAAAAGGATAACAGTGTTTCTGGTTCTGTTGTTAGCTTTCTCCATGGAAACATTGCTGAAGCTTCTGGACTCAATTTCCTTCCCCATGTGTGAATGTCACTGAAAATATCCAACTCCATTCTATCCCCATATAACTTCAGGAACTAAGCAAAATGAAGACTCAAAATTCATTTCAAATAATGAAATGAATATATAACGTAGAATGGAACTGGGAAAATACCTGGTTTAAATTCTGGAAAGTACCAACTATACAATTCTGGATAAGTTGCTTACTCTTGCTTAGTCTAATTTAATGCCCATCTCACAGGATGTTATGATGATTAATTTAATATCTTTGTATAACATACAGTGTTATGTACTTTCTTCTTGTTTTTCTTGAGTAAATTCATATCCTTAAGCAACTCACTGTAAACAATAGTTACTTACTTGCTTAAATTACTCTTATCTTCTATTATCACCTGAACTGTGTCCTGCTCAAGTTAATATGTGGAATCTTAACCCCCAATACCTCGTAATCTGACTGTATTTGGAGATAAGGCCCTTAAATAGGTAACTGAGGTCAGATGAGGTCAAATGGGTGGGCTCTAATTCAATATGACTGGTGTCCTTATAAAAAGAAAATATTAGGACACAGACATGCACAGAGAGAAGACCATGTGAAGACAAAAGGAAAACATGGCATCTACAAACCAAGAAGAGGTACCTCAGAAGAAATCAATCCTGTTGACACCTTATCTCAGATTTCTAGCCTCTACACCCGTGAGTGAGTAAATTTCTGTTCTTTAACCTCCTCAGTCTCTGGTACTTTGTCATGGCAGCTCTAGGAAACTAATACAACTTTTTATGGCCTCCTTGTCTCAAGTTGAAAGTTCAATATTTGGCATCAGAGCTAAGAAACAAAACTATCATCTACATTCCTTGTTGTAGTCTTTCTTGCCCATTCTCATCGCTAGTAATTTTCATATTTGGCTCTGTTTTCTGTATCTTGTAAACAGAGCGTTACGCTCATTTCTTGTCTTACTGCTAATATACAGTAAATGTGCAGATACCGAATAGATTTTGGAGAAGTGCAACATATAGTTGGTACATGTGTGATATGTGTGTATTCATATAATTTATACTTTTTCTCTATTTTCTTCCTTTGGTGTGAGCTAAGATTCTCTGCTTTTGTGACTAGTGCTCCTGAATACTAATCCCTGAATTTAATTCACCAAAAATTGTCAAAAATAATAATAATATGGGGAAAGAGAGAGTGATAGAGGGAGAAGAACAAACAAGCAAGGGCAGTACTGTGAATTGTTAGGGTCTTATTAATAAGATTATGTTAGTCTAGAGGAAATGACCGTAAGTACCATCAGTGAGCCCAGTTGGTCTTTACTGACTGCTAGACACATCCCTGAGTTCTGTTCTTAGTCTCCAACTGTATGATGACTACTGTCTGGAAGTATTATCTGAACAACTAAAGTCACTTAATGGAAAAGGAATATGTCTTTAGAGAAGCAACAGTAATTTTTCTATCTGATTAAAAAGCCATGTTGACTGTCTGGAAACCTCAGTCATATTTGTAAGCAGAAAAGCATTGGCTATTAAAAGTGGATGATGTAAAGAGATGAGCAGAAACTTTGGCGATAGGTATACCTGGATTTAATTCTCACTTCTACCACTTGGCAGCTGGATGGCCTTAGGCAAGTTTCATACCTCTCTGAAATTCACTTAATTCAGTCTGTAAAATGGCATAATAACTTATTATAGCATCCTTTTAGGAATTTGAAATCAGTTATTGAAATAAAAGTACACACTATATAGACAAGTATGGATTCCTCAATAGGTGTTTGACCTTTCATTTCTCCAGTATCCCACCCCCATGAAATAAAGAAAAATACTTTTTAAAATTTACGAATATTTCATTGTTCTAAAGTTAAAGCCATAAAAATAAAAATAATCAAATGGCCTACTATCATACCATTAGAAGAACAAAAAAATAGGTGTTCATGAGACTTCCAAATTAGAATACAAGTTTTCATTACGCACCTGTTTATGTATGCTATTCTGCTCTTTAAAATAAATAATTAAATTTGAGAGACTTATTTCCTCACTTTTAAGACTTCATTAGTTTACAAATTACATATCGACCTATGCTAAATATTATACCGACCCATGCCAATGAATTCAGTACAGAAAACAAAAAACACTGCACTCAAGCAAACTACATATATATGTGTGTATATATATATATATATATATATATATATATATATATATATATATATACATATTACTTAAATGCATTTATATCCTAGCGTGTCTCATAAAGCATTGTGGTAACTCACCGGAATACAGACAATCAAATATAATGGCAAAAGCACTTAATATAAACAGGGCCAAGGAAACATAGACAGAAGATGAAGAAAAGATGAGGGAAATGTGAACAGGAGGAAGTGTAGTTAATCGAGTTGTATGTTTTGACCTTAAGATTCTCTGTGTGGGGACTTCCCTGGTGGCACAGTGGTTGGGAATCCGCCTGCCAGTGCAGGGGACATGGGTTCGAGCCCTAGTCCGGGAAGATCCCACATGCCGTGGAGCAAATAAGCCCGTGTGCCACAACTACTGAGCCTGTGCTCTAGGGCCCATGAGCCACAACTACTGAAGCCCGCGTGCCACAACTACTGAAGCCCCAGCACCTAGAGCCCGTGCTCCGCAACAAGAGAAGCCACAGCAATGAGGAGCCCGCACACCACAACGAAGAGTAGCCCCCGCTCGCCCCAACTAGAGACAGCCTTTGTGCAGCAACAAAGACCCAACACAGCCAAAAATAAATAATAAATAAATTTATTTTTTAAAAAAAGATTCTCTGTGGATAAAACAACATGTAAATAACTGGTTACAAAGCCACATTATTTAAAGGTGCCAGACTGCACATTAACAGTCTGACACAAAGGGACAGCACAGGAAAACTATTCAAAGATAGAGAGTTTTAAATATTTGCAGTTTGAAACCTTTTAGAGCACGTATAATGAGCTCGACACACATTTCAACACTCAACATGTTAATCACATGTTCAAAGTATGTCTCAAAGTCATTGGAAATAGCTGTTGTCTCTGTCCCTGATATCCAAAACTGATCTGTGATGTGTAAAACTCAGGAGGTATTGATATCCACTTTTTGGCATCTGAACAGGAAGCAAAGTTGTTTCGCAGTGATAATAAAGAATGAAGTAAATGCAAAAGGATACAAAAGACAAAGTACTGAGGGAATGTATTAACAAAACGAGTCAAACTAAATTCTGGTGAACTGGGGCCTACGATTGTACACACTCCATGGAAATACCCCAGCCTAAATACTGGCATAGGAGGAAGGGTACTGCGAAGCCCACCACAGTATAATCCTTTAAAATGTCCCTTTCAAGGTTGGCTCCACTCAACACTGAGTATAGGAAATCTTCCCATCAGGCAGAAACACTGGCTGCCCAACGATTGACCAAGAAATTAACACACTAATGAATAAATGATGCTAATTTATTTCTATCCCTGACAACGGGAAACAGCACACACTCTGTGTCAATGGTATGTCCTCTTTCCCACTTTTCTAAGTGGTAAATTATGTTTTTCCCTTCATTGCTTTATATCATGTGTGGCAGGCATGATGGGAAATGGCTATCAATGGTTCTGTTATTGATTTCCACCTTCATTTCACTGTGGCTAAAGAAGATACTTTGTATGATTTCAATTTCTTAAAAATGTATTGGTACTTGTATTGTGGCCTAAAATATGGTCTTTCCCGGAGAGTGTTCCATGTGTACTTGAGAAAAATGTGTATTCTGCTGTTGTTGAGTGGAGTGATCTATATACGGCTGTTAGGTTTAGTTGATTAAATGTGTCATTCAGTCCCCCTACCTCTCTACTGATCTTCCGTCTAGATGTGTTTTCCATTATTGAAAGCAAGGTATTGATCTCCAACTATTATTTTAGAACTATCTATTTCTTCCTTCAATTCTGTCAGTGTTTGCTTCACATATTTGGGGGTTGTTTGGTACATATATGTTTATAGTTGTTATATCTTCTTGATAGATTGAACTTGTTATCAACATATAGTGGCCTCCTTTTCCTCTTGTGATAGTTTTTGATTTAAAGTTTATTTTGTGTGATAGTAACATAGCCATCCCAGATCTATCTTCCTTCCTTCCTTCCTTTCTTTTTCTGTCTCTCTTTCCTTCTTTTTTGTTACTATTTGCATGGGATATTTTATTCTATGCTTTAACTTTCAAGCAACTTGTGTCTTTTGAAATCAAGTGAGTTTTTTGCGGACAGCATATACTTGGATTATGGTTGTTTTTAAAGTCCATTCTGCCAATGTTTATCTTTTTATTGGAGAGCTTAATCCACTTACTTTTTCAAAACTTACTGATGAGGAAGAACTTAATTCTGTCTGTTTCCTGCTTGTTTTCTGTATGTCTTATGCATTTTTTGCCCCTGATTTACTCCATTACTGACTTCTGTGCTTAGCCGATTTTCTTGTGGTGAACTCTTGATTCCCTTTTCATTTCTTTTTGCATATAGTCTATTGATATTTTCTTTGTGGTTCTCAAGAAGATTACATTTACCATTCTAAAGTTAAAACAATATAATTTCAATTGAAACCAACTTCAGTAGCACACAGAAACTCTGTTCCTCTACAGTTCCATTCCTCCTCTTTACATTATTGTTGTCACAAATTACACCTTGATACTTTGTGAGCCCAATAACATGGATTTATGATTATTTTATGCATTTGTTTTTTCAATCATGTAAGAAATAAAAAGTAGAGTTACAAGCCAATAACACAATACTGGCTTTAGTATTTGCCCATGTATTTATCTTTACTGGAGATTTCTATTTCTTTCTACAGCTTCGAGTTGCTGTCTAGTGTCCTTTCATTTCAACCTGAAGGTTCAATTTAGCATTTCTCCTAGGGCAGTGGTAGGAAGTTGTAAAATAAACGCCCTCAGCCTTTGTTCATCTGGGAATGCGTTAATTTCTCCCTATGTTTTGAAACCAGTTTGGCCAAATATAGAATTCTTGGTGGACAATTTTTTTTCTTTCAGCACTTTAAATATGTCTGGCCTCCTGCTTCCGTGGTTTCATATAGGAAATTAGCTCTAATCTTTTTTCTTTTTTTTTTTTTTTGCGGTACGCGGGGCTCTCACTGTTGTGGCCTCTCCCGTTGCGGAGCACAGGCTCTGGACACACAGGCTCAGCGACCATGGCTCACAGGCCTAGCCGCTCCGCAGTATGTGGGATCTTCCCGGACCGGGGCACGAACCCGTGTCCCCTGCATCAGCAGGCGGACTCTCAACCACTGCGCCACCAGGGAAGCCCAGCTCTAATCTTTTTGAGGATCCCTGCTTTGTAACAAATTTCTTTTTTCTTTCTCCTTTGGGAGAAAAGATTCTTTCTGTGTCCTTTGGCTTCTGAGAGTTTGATTGTACTGTTTCTTGCTGTGGGGTTCTTTGAGTTTCTCTTAGTCCTGAAATCAGCCAAAGATTTATAGCAACCAAACACATACTGAACCAGGGAAGAGGCAATTTGGAAATGGCAGGAAAGCTTTGTGGCATTTTTACTTGCCCTTGCCCCATCCACTGTTAGTGTAGTGATGGTCTTAAAGTGGTGGAGTCTTAATGCAGTGATAGTCTTAAAGTAGCAGCAGACCATTCCTAGTATGGGACCCTCCATCCTGCTTCAGGAGGGAGCAGAAGAGACCGTACTGTCAGATTATTATGTGTATCTGTTCTAACCTGTCTGGGAGCTACCTGAAGGACTGACACAAGATGCTTATCTCTGTCTTAGCTAACTTGGAACACAGTCTGGAAAAGCAGCGGTCATTGCTCAAAAAAAGTGCAAGGTGAACTAACAAAGCACAGATGGCTGGGGCAGAAGACTGTGCATTGAAATACAATAGACCACAGAAGATGCAGGAGCCAAAGTTGGGGGAGATTCTTTGGGAAATTAGAACCTACAAAAAGTACACATGTGTCCAGAGAAATTAAGAAAGCCACATGCATACTCCAGATAAGATGCATGTTCTGAAAACACCAGAGGAGTCTCTAAGCTTTGACCATGGGCTGAGCCCTGAACTCAATGCAGGTCAGCTAAATGTTGAAGGAGTGATCCAGCAATCTGCACAATGGGCAGAGGTGTGTGGTTTTGAGTGTGCATGTGGATGTGCTTGTGTATATTTATTTTTGTTTGTTTTAGTTGGAGGAATTCAAGGAAATCTCTGTCAAAACATTAGCTAAACATGAACTAAAGGAACAGAGACTTCAGTGCGTACATACGATAAGGAGAACAGTCATTGCAAAAATAGTTTGGAAAGGTCCCTAAACAGACTACAACAGCCTTCAACAATCAAAAGCCCAGGAAACCCTGGGAAAGTGGAAGAATCTGATTTCCATAGATACCACATTATAATATTTGAAAGACAAATTTTCAACCAAAAAAATCACAAGGTATACAAAGACATGGAAAAGTATGGTCCATTTAAGAAAACAAATTAATTGATGAAACCATCCCTAAGGAAGCCCAGACATTTCTCCATTGCATATTCTTGCCTCCTTTGTCATAGATTCATTGACCATAAATGCATGGGTTTCTTTCTGGGCTCTCTATTCTGTTCCAGTGATTGATGTTTTTGTGCCAGTACCATACTGTTTTGATTACTGTAGGTTTGTAGCACAGTCTGAAGCCAGGGAGCATGATTCCTCCAGTTGTGTTCTTCTTTCTCAAGACTGTTTTAACTATTCAGGATCTTTTGTGTTTCCATACAAAGTTTAAAATTATTTGTTCTAGGTCTGTGGAAAATGCCCTTGATATGTTGATACAGACTGCATTGAATCCGTAGATTTCCTTGGGTATGATGGTCATTTTAACAATATAAATTCTTCCAATCCGTGACCATGGTATATCTTTCCAGCTGTTTGTGTCATCTTTAATTTCTTGTATCAGTGTCGTATAGTTCCCTGGGTACATGTCTTTTACCTCCTTAGGCAGATTTATTCTTATGTATTTTATTCTTTTTTACGTGATTGTAAATGGGATTTTTACCTTAATTTCTCTTTCTGAGAGTTCACTGTTAGTGTATAGAAATACAATAGATTTCTATATATAAATTTTGTATCCTGCAAATTTACCAAGTTCATTTTTGAGCTCTAATAACTATTTGATAGTGTCTTTCAAATTTTCTATGTATCATGCCATCTGCAAACAGTGACAGTTTTACTTTTTCCTTTCCATTTTGGAGTCCTTTTATTTATTTACTTTTTCTTGTCTGATTGCTGTGGCTAGGACTTCCAAAAGTACCTTCAATAAAAGTGGTGAGAGTGGGCATCCTTGTCTTGTTCCTGATCTTAGGGGAAATGCTTTCAGCTTTTCACCATTGAGTATGTTAGCTATGAGCTTGTCATATATGGCCTTTATTATGTTGAGGTATGTTCCCTCTATGCCCACTTTCTGGAGAGTTTTTACCATGAATGGATACTGAATTTTTTTCAAAAGCTTTTTCTTCATCTATTGAGATGATCATATGGTTTTTAGTGTTCAATTTGTTACTGTGATGATAAGAGACCTAAGACAGCTACAGAGGCTAAGTGACCTTTCCCTCCCTGAATGGGTAGGTATCCTTGTTCTGCCTTCTAATTGAGTTAGTATCTGAGTAAAGAACTGCCAGGTGTCATTTAGTTCACAATACACTGCTGTGGCAATATAGAAATGAATTTGCCTAAATCATTTGGCTTTTCTAAATTATAGTAAATGAATATACTGAATGAATACTTCAACTTAAGGAAATGTTCTTAAAAATATATTCATGTAGGCACTTCAGCGGAGAATTGAAAGCAAAACAAATAACTCAGGTAAAGGGTTGAAATTAAGGTACACTCAGTTGTATCCAGTTTCCTTCTGTAAATCTCTCTTTTTAATTAGAGTGGACAGTCACTGGAGAATATCTGTCTTGGGGCTAAGGAAATCTAAGCCTTCTTGGCCACACTGTATTCTCTTATGTCGTTTAATAAAGACACCAGTTGGGTTGCTGAAAAAGTAGTGGGAAAAATCAATCCCTCACATCCAAAGGGCGGCTCTTGAAAATATGTGGATTGTTGTAGTCATTTTGCTCTTCTGGCCTCAGAAGTTCTAATCTTAACCTTAGCCCTTCATGCAGACTTTTTAAACTAATTCCCACATTACTCATTATGTGACTGTTGAATAAGAGAAACCCAGCTCTTTTCTTATGCTTTCAACCAGTTATCTTCTTCAAAAATTTGTTTGGATTGTTATACCTAATCTTGCCTGGCAAGGGACTTATGGGAAGGTTCTTATTGTTTGAAAGTTTGGTGCCAGTATCTGCAAAGAAAGAAGAAAGTAAAGAAGGAAAGGTGTGTTTATCAAACATCCCAATAGTGACGGTGTGTGAAAGCAACTTTTGCAAAAGTTAATCTGTCAGAGTTTAGCCGTATTATTACATTTTATTTTATTCATTGAACATAAATAATTACCAGTGAATCCTTTCTAGATTTTCTAGTTTCCCAAAGTTCCCTGTATTCACATTCTAAGCTGAAAAATGGTATTTTAAGTCACTGCTCTCCACCTTATATTCTTTATAATCACCCTCATGACCTCTTCCTTCAAAAAAACGTGATCCTGAGAGGTGTCCTTTGTTTGTCTTTGTGGAATAAGTGATGGGGATGCATCCTGGAGACCTGTGAGATGTTTAAATTGTGGCCTAATGAAACTAGGATGGAGAGTTCTGGAAAGATCTGGAAAGATGGCTGGTAGAGTGTGGCCAGATGTGGGAGAAGAGACACATACAGAGAGGGGGAGAGGAAATTTTCAGAGGGAGAAAATTAAACAAATAATTCAATAAGTTTTGTTGTGTGGTGTGGGATGCAAGCCTTTCTCTCCCCCTTTCCTTCACAATCTCTTTGTTAAAGACTGTGTTTTTCATTAGTTTGACTAAGATAGGATTTGCCGTTTTGTTTGGATACTGAGAATGGACCCATGGAAACAGTTACATTTGGGTTATCTCTGACTATCTTTAATGAAGAACATAAATATTGGCCACACTATCTATGTACATGCTATCACCATGCCTTTTTTGTTCTCTGTTCATATATCTAAGTCCTCTTCTTTGAGGTCAATCTCAAATCTCATCTGAAATGTACATTTATTGATAGATTCAACCCATAATGAACTGTCCCTTCTTTGTCCTCCTTAGGCTCTGATTATTTATAAAAACTCATTTTTGAACTTAGAAACTGTCCAATATGATATATTAGTTATTTCATCAGCATCTGTTATATCCTCAACACAATTATAAGCTTCTGTGGGGCTGGGATCATACATTCTGTAATTTTTCTCAGTACTTACACTTACTTTGATAGAAAGCGCATTCATTCATCTAAACATCATTTATTGAGTGTTAATTAAATGTCTCAACTCAGTAAATATTGTTTGAATGAATGCATGCATGAATGAGGGAGTATGCAATAGGTAGCCTAATGGACCGCCCGATGTGAAAAAACCAAAAACATAAACACCAAAGCAAGCCAAAATTGGCCCAGGACTTTCTGTAAAATATCCTGCTTTTGTTGGATGAGGCCATGAAAATCAATATGCTCCTGAAAGGTCTTAAGAGCTGACCAAGAATAGTAAACAATTGAAATTCTCTCAGGCTTATTCAACCCTATCACTGGACACATTTATACCTCTCAGGAATGTTATTAAAAGAAGAGATTAATAAAGCTTTTAGAGATGAGTTGATAAATCTCTAAATATTTAAGTCTTCATTTCCTCCTAGGTTTCTCTATTTTGGGTTTCAAAAGATTTCAAGAAACCACAGGATAATTAAAACATTAGACATTATCTTTCTTACCTTCATGTTTTTTGATGGTAAACACATTTTATTTTCTCCATAGTGCTGCCCAATTTCCACCAGTACAGTTCTTAAGTGAATTTTGCTCTGGATGGTGGGATATATAAGATGTAAATGAATTGTTTGTATATGTTTTAGAATTCTTCAAAAGGGCCTGGCCATGGAAATGCATTGAATATTACTTAAATAAGTAAAGTAACTTCCTCAGAATTATTATTCTATTCTGGTTAGGATACTCTCTGCTCTGGTTTGTTAAAATTTCCCTCTAGAGTGGTTTTAATTTTGTTTCTGGTAGGGTCCTAGGATTTATTGCCACACCCATCCTGCATCTGTTTTTCTTTGAATTACTCTCCTTGCAGTTTCTGATTCCTACAGGGCCTTCCAGGTTAGTGACAACCTGGCCATCACAACTCTGGGAAGGACAGGCCTACTTTTCAGAGGTGTTGATGTTTTCTGTACCTGAAGGTTTTCAAGAGATATCAATCTTCCTCACCACCTCCCTTGGCCCTCTTAATGGACTAAGCAGTTCCTCATGAAATTTCTGTAGGATATCTGTACTAACTTCTCAATATTGTTCCATCCTGAGTCTAAATTCCTGGCCTCAAGGTAATGTTAGATTTCTAGCTCCAGCCCCTATTTACATAAGGCCTATACTAAGGAACGGAACCCATAGACATCAGTCTGCTCTTATTTCTCTGGATTTAATTTCTCTGTTACTTTCTGAAACATGCAGGTGTTCCTTTCTTTCTTTTAATCTCAGCTATGTGCTTTTAACTTTTTCAAAATTGACCCAGAATTTACATGTGTCTCCAGTAAGAGTACATTAAATTGAGCTTAGTCTGCTCTTCTACTGGCATATTTGAGATCCAAATAATTTGCTACTTAACTGGATTCAGTTACCTGTATATTTCAGGCACCTAAAACTCACCATGTTCCAAATTTCCCCCTTTATTGTTAGTAATTTTCTTGGGAATCTGGAGAACATTAGATGGAATAAAGTTAGTGAGTGGCCCAGGATTGCCTGAAATTTTGTTTGTCAGAGTGGCCAGGGAAAGTTAAGCAAAGAAGACAACCAAATGAAAAAGAGAATCACATTATTATGGCTGAGACAAGATTCCATGCAGAGCTCTCTGTAGAACTGGGTTGGGTCATAACTTATGCCAGAGCTCTAGGTGGGGTTGTCACCATCTCATGCCAAGCTCTCAGTTCTGGGCTAACGTCAACTCTGGTCCACTCTATGGAGTGGAAACTTTGGAGGAATGGCCAATGTGTTCTGCGGTGTAGGAAGAGGGAAATTGTGAACGTTCTTTTCTAAATTGTGGAGGAACTAACCACTGTAAATGTGCCTTGAACTCTGGTGTTTAATTTGACCAGTCAGATCAACGACTTTCCCCTTGAATGAAATGCTGCTACGTATATGAGCGGAAAAACAAAACTGGTATAAGGAATAGATAGCTAGTGGGAAGCAGCCGCATAGCACAGGGAGATCAGCTCTGTGCTTTGTGACCACCTAGAGGGCTGAGATAGGGAGGGTGGAAGGGAGGGAGATGCAAGAGGGAAGAGATATGGGGACATATGTATATGTATAACTGATTTACTTTGTTATAAAGCAGAAACTAACACACCATTGTAAAGCAATTATACTCCAATAAAGATGTTAAAAAAAAAAACTAGTATAAGGAGATGGAGAGACTGGGAGTCTTATTTTCCCAGCAATTAACTTTTCCTCGACCATGACCTTCCCTTTGAGTCTCCTAGACCTTAGGGATGATCGCAACCCCTTGGGTTGGGTGATGGCAACCCCATCTTCACTAGGACCTCTGTAGTTAACTTTGATTTTTCCCACTCCGTCTATCCATCCCATGTATGCAGTCAGACATTTGATCTTGGACTTTTACTGACAAAATATCCTTGAATATAACCATTTCTTTTCACTCCCACTGCTACTGCTTTTGTCACTGCCTTAACTAGGGCTTTATCTTTAAGTCCTTTATATACATATATAAATAAAATATACAAATAAATAAAATATAATATTAATTCTGATGATTTTAAAGTCTTTTCTTGATAAAGACTTTTCCTGATAAAGATACACAATATCTTATATAAATATTTTTGTATTATCTGTTCCTTTCTTAGAATTTTAGTCATATGATTCTATCTCTTGGTATGTCTAGAACTTTTTGATTGAATGCTGACTATTTTATTTGGCTTTTCAAATTTTTCTCAGTGGAAATGTTGTTTTGCTTCAAAATATTTTACTCTACCTGGAAGTAGCAAATCTTCAATTTCCAATTTTTTAAATGCTTTCAAATATCAATACTATAGGTGTCACAAAATCTAGAAAAATGACATTTGAAAATTAACTACTGCCAGATGTGTCTCTATAAAACTGTTTCCCCACTCTTGTAGCTATATATTCTTTAACTGCCTCCTCATATGACAGTTTATGTGTTTTAGAAATAGAATTTTAAGAAATAAACTTTGTAGTTTATAGACATAGATTTCTTTTAACATGGTTGATTAGAGTTTGCTTTTAGTTATTAATAGTTTAGAAAAGTTTATTTCAGCGTCACAATTTCTTATTGATAATGTCACATTAATTTTCATTGTTAACTTTGAGAAAACCTCTATGGATTACTTCCTCATAAATATTTACTATTATAAATGCATTACTGATTTCAGTACTGCTATAGGATTGTGCATTACAGGAATTCTGATAAAATACTCATTCACACCATTCCATTACACACATTACTGATGGGGTATATTCTTTTATTTATTTATTTATTTTTGACTGTGTTGTGTCTTCGTTGCTGTGCACAGGCTGTCTCTAGTTGCAGCGACTGGGGGATGCACTTTGTTGCGGTGTGCAGGCTTCTTATTGCGGTGGCTCCTCTTGTTGCAGAGCACGGGCTCTAGGCACGCAAGCTTCAGTAGTTGTGGCTCGCAGGCTCAGTAGTTGTGGCTCACGGGCTCTAGAGCGCAGGCTCCATAGTTGTGGCACACGGTCTTAGTTACTCCGCGGCATGTGGGATCTTCCCGGACCAGGGCTCGAACCCGTGTCCCCTGTATTGGCAGGTGGCTTCCTAACCACTGTGCCATCAGGGAAGCCCCTGGAGTATATTGGTTTTTGTTTTTGTTTTTTTTTGCGGTATGCTGGCCTCTCACTGTTGTGACCTCTCCCCGTTGCGGGGCACAGGCTCCGGACATGCAGGATCAGTGGCCATGGCTCACGGGCCTAGCCGCTACGTGGCATTTGGGATCTTCCCGGACCGAGGCACGAACCCGTGTCCCCTGCATCGGCAGGCAGACTCTCAACCACTGCACCACCAGGGAAGCCCTGGAGTATATTCTTGACAGAAGGAAATTTCCGTTTTGACTAAGCATTGAAGAAAACTGAATCTTTGACTAACTAACTGCCATCTGTATCAATATGGTAATGTGCTTCAATCACATATGTTTTCATGAAAGTTTAAACATCAAATCACCTTTAAGATCTTGACCATGTGATCTGTTCCCTGCCATGTCAGATTATACCCTGTGAAGTTTACTGTCTTAACAGTGATAGAGTTCTTTATACCTTGACAAGTAACTAAAAGGAAAAAAAAACTCACACACACAATAAGATGAAGAGCCTATACATTTGTCAATCTTGACTTATTTGCTTTTCTTGAGTCAATTGGAGGTTTATAGCCACATTCTTAAAATCATTAACTACAATCTTCCCAAACAGGTAACTGATGAACTGATGCATCCTAAAACTCGTCAGTAACAAAGTGTTATTCCAGTTTACAGCAACAGTTTAATTCTATTTAGGTACTAAAACTGAATACACTGAATACTGCAAACTTTATTCCCAACCACTCAGTAAAGTACTACATACTTTTGAGACAAAGGAAAAAAAAAGAAAAACCTGAAAAGCATAAGACTCCTCCGATTTTCATTTCCAATGATACATGCCAATCTTGATGATCAATCAGCGATTTAAATGTCAACTATAAACCCAGTATTTTATTAGCTGCTATGCAGTATACTAGAGCAATAGATGAGAGAGGACCTCAAACTCTCTGTTCCCTCAGATTGAAAGGCAGGCTTCCTGACCCCTCCAGACCACTACTGGACAAAGGGAAGGCACACTAACCTTTCAGGACCCTAATCAAGAGTCACCTGCTTTGTGATTACTTCCATGACACACCCTCACCAACACCACTGAGTTTGCTGCTCCTACGGGACGTTACATATATTTTTTATTTTAACACATACCACAGTGCATCATAATTATGATTGCAGATAGATGTTCTAACAATTGAAAGAGAATGATGACTTTTCTGCTCTTCATCTTGCTATTTCCCTTCCCATAATATTTCTTGAAGAGAAACCATAAAAATATAAACAAACAGAGAAAACAGAAAATATACAAAACATGTAGTTTGTGGCTTAACACAAACTTAAGTAAGATTAATTCTGACAGTATCCAGCATGACAAACTTCCATGGTACAAATGAGAATGGACCAAGGTTTGAGCAGATACAGGAGACAATCCAGGCCTGAACACTACCAACAAAAGGTAGACAGGAAAAGGTAGACAGACATGGTGTGTAGGAAATCACGAGACCAATCTGATGGGAAGAGACTTAATCAAGACTGAAACCCACTTTCTAAACCTCCATCCCCAACTGGACAATTCACAAGACACAGGTGCACCAAAGAAGCCAATTATTCAATCCCTTTAACGGGGAGGAACAGTTTAAACTTTTACTGGTTTAGTTAGCCCCAAAACCAACTATCAAATGTTGGCAGGACACAATGAAGGCTCACGTTTGTTAACATAGTTAAGTCTCTCTCTCACACAACTAGCCCACTTAGCTCCATGTTCCTTAGCGCACCCAATGCACTTACACAGCATTGATGAGCTTTACACAACTGAAAGGTCACATCTTTATTTCTTATCGCAGGAACACGACTTCTGTAAACTCTTTTTCTGTCACAACCTAAAGCAAAATTATGGTAAAATGAGTGATTTAAACCAAACATTTTATCATCATTAAAAAGTATCTAAATAAAAACAAAAGCATCTGCTCTGTGCTAAGGATTAGAAACGACTCCTGCCCTTAAAGCCTTCATTAAGGAGGAAGATGTATAAACTCAAAAGTTCAATCACATGAGATAAATAAACGTAACCTTTATGCACAGAGGTTCCTATGGAGGCAAAAAGTTATATCTAAGTGACGGCTTCATGATAACCCTGAAGTACAGTCTGGAAAGATGAGGCTATGCAGAGGTGGAGTAGGAGGTGCATTAGCTGCAGAGGGAACATGTGTGAAAAGACACTCAAGCCTGACTCCTGCTGGGCACTGTAAATGCTGCAGGTGGGGATGACTAAAGGCCAGGGGTCCAAGTGTGAGAAGAGACAGAAATGAAAATAGAGATGTTGGTCCAAGCAAGCCTGGGAGAGAGCATGGCTTGTATCCCACAGGTGGTGAGACCTGGGGCTACCACTGGCTGAGTAAGGATGCCTCCGCTGATTAGAAAAAGGCTCCCCGCTGCTGAAGGACCGACTAGATAAAGGGAGTGATCACAAAAAGCTCCCCTTCCTCAGGGCAAAGAGCCCTATGAGGCTTGGCCGAACACAGTTCATACTACACGCCTCCGTGCAGAGCACACGCTGGGCGGCTAGTATGCACTAACTCTGTGTGGGCAAGCCATTAGCAGCATTATTTTAAGCACATCTTTTTCTGTTAGAAGATCACTTAACCCGAGGAGGCAGATGAACTTAGAGGAACTGAACCCAGGGGCCGTGAAACCACCCAGGAGTTTCTGCCATAGTCTGGGCAAAATGTAATATGGATAAAGAAGCAAATTTAGGAGGAGGCCAAAATTTACAAGATAGACCCACTGGATGCAAGACATAAAGAAAGTTCAGTGAAGGAACTCTGAAGAGAATGGGCTCTACAATAAATTTTTCTTACATCCAATGTCAAATATCAGGCAAAATTAAGTACAGTGGCCTTTAAGGTCCCTTCCAGCTCTAATTTCTTTTGATTTCTAACTTATTACTCTGGTTAAGTAAAGTCCCTTCAGAGGTACAGAACAGTTCTTATACCTGAATGGGACGCAAAGAATCATCTGACTTCCCTTCACCAGGGGATGAGTGGAACTATCCTTGCAGAAGAGATAACACATGGTGAGAACCCCAGATCCTAGAAAAGGGCCAGGCACACGATGAGTATTCAGCTTTTCAAAATCAAATGAACAATCATTTCCTGTCCTAGATCTTTACACCCTTCCTCTGCTGGCTACTTTCTCACAGCTTATAAACATCCTCAAATATACCCACTTAAAAATCTCTCAGACCTATGATTCTTTGGATCTTCTTGTGGATAACCTAAGTCTCTACCATGCCTTCAAACACCTGGCCTCCCAAAAAGCCCAGATCTGTACCTT
Organism: Hyperoodon ampullatus; assembly: GCF_949752795.1. Lineage (NCBI taxonomy): Eukaryota > Metazoa > Chordata > Mammalia > Artiodactyla > Ziphiidae > Hyperoodon > Hyperoodon ampullatus. The sequence continues at coordinate 79,237,310 of NC_136920.1, forward strand.
GGGTCCAGACCCGTCTACCAGGCCCCTCTAAAGCACTGAAGATGAAGTAAGATCCTCTCGCCACCCCCAATCCCTTCCCACTGTGCTCTGTATCTCTCAAAAAGATGCAGCTGTAAACTGTCACCCACGCTTGCTGCCCTCCCTTTTCTAACTGGTCACCAGGCCCCACCCATTCTCTCTCAGATCTGCAAAACCCAGTCCCACCTTTCATAACTTCAGTGGGACCCTCAGATTACAATTCACCCTGCACCAAATCAACTGCCTCCCACATGGAGGTCCGAGTGAGCCTCTAAACCACAAGTTCATCTCACTGTTCTTTGGTGTTTCCCACAGCCTTCAGGATAAACATCCAAACTTCTGACAGGACAAACAAGGCCCCCTTCTCTTGGGCCCCACTACGTTTCCAGTATCAACTCTCATTTCTTTCCCAAACCCTGGGTTCCAGTCCTGTACATTAGTTTTGCCATATTTTCTTATATTTCTCAAACTTCAACACACACTGCTCTCTCCTGCCACCCCAGGAGCTTCTACATATCCTTAGAAAGGATGGCACCTCCTCCAAGAAGCCTACCCTGAACTTCTCTTCCAAGGTTCTGTGCTCTGCAAAGGGGAAAGATCGGGGGGAGGGATACATTAGGACTTTGGCATTAACATAGACACACGACTCTATATAAAACAGATCATCAACAAGGACCTACTGCACAGCACAGGGAACTCTACTCCATAGCCTGGAACAAACTGTACGGGACAAGAATCTGAAAAGAAATGGATATATGTATAACAGAATCACTTTACTGTACGCCTGAAACTAACACAATATTGTACATCAACTAGCCTCCAATATAAAATAAAAATTAAATTAAAGAAAAAAGAGATTCTGTGCTCTATAGCACCAGAACTCACTTCTTCCAGAGCACTGACGACTGGGCTTGTGTTTACCTGCTGCCCAGTAGAAGGGAAGATTACCTAGGGCAGAAGCATCGTCTCCAGCAGCCCTTGGTTCTGACAACTCATTCAAGTGCCAGGCTACTTTACACACATAACCTGCTTAATTCTAAGAACACACAGAAAGAGTGGTTATTAATGTCATTTGACAAGTGTGGGGATTGTAGTGCAAAAGAAACCTGCCCAGGCCACAGACAGCATAAGCCCTGGAATTCAAACCCTAGGCTGCCTTCACACCAGTGCTCTTTCCACTATATGATACGACTACTGAAAAACAGATTTTTTTTTTTTCCCTGAGCCCTGTTTTAATGGAAAGGAAATGAAGCTGGGATATATCCATTTCCTAATCGCTTTGGTGTGTACCAGGCAAAGTCATTCAACAGACCAGGTAACATCTGTGCAACAATTAACGATGCTCCAAACTGTGCTAAGTGTTCTACTTTGTAGAGTCTAGAAGCATTAACACAGTGCATCCTTGTAACCGCCACAGAGACTGGGTCCTGTTAAGCCCACGCTACAGATGAGAACACTGAGACCTTGAAGCCTTAAGGCACTCGGCCGGGGTCACCGAGCTGGCAGGAGTCCTAGGCCGCACGCCCCGTCTAGTGCACGCACACCCGGTCACTGGGCACTGGTTCTAGTGCCCACCCTCCACCTTGTACCATTTAAAACCCCGCTTCTCAGCGCCCACACGAGGGGCCCTGGAAGCGGGAAGTACAAACCTGTCTCGACAAGCCGTGGCTGGAAGAAGCTCTGGATACAGATCAGGGGCAGCGGGTGCTCAGGAGCAGTGCCCAGTGCACCCCGCGGAGGCGGTCGGCCTTAAGTCCAGCAGGCCCTCCTGTAGGGAAGCGCGCACGGAGGGCAGAGGCACCGAGTCCTACAGCGCGCACAGGTCCTCAGAGCGCGGAAAGATATCGGCCACGCTGTCCCGGCGCAGCTTCACCCAATGATCATGGCCCGAGCGCGGCCTCGGGGACGCTGGCTGCGGACACGATGCCTACACCCGCCTGGGGGCCCCGGCTCGCCTCCCGGCCCCTCGGGCGCCCACCGCCCGGCGGCTGCGGCCCCGCAGCGTGCGCAGGACCGGCGTCGCAGCCAGAAGACATAGGGCCACGAGCCCCAGCTACGCCAACCCCTCCATGCCGCGCTCCGGAGAGCCCACATGGCCTGGTGTTGGCGCACGCATCTACGCCCTCCACGCCGCGGGGCTGCCGTTTAAGTCAGCGGGCGGGACCGTGGGGGCGGGGCTCGAGGACGTCAGCACGCTCGCCGTGCGTCGCGTCCGCATGCAGCCCTGTCTCCCATGGTGACGCGGCCTGAAGAGTAGGGGCTTGAGCTCTGAGACTAAGGCAGCGCGAAACGTTGGAGGTGTGGAGACTTTGGGGTTTCCAAAAAGCGTTTGCTGACTCATCCAAACAAAAGTGAGACCTGGTTGTATCAACGCATTTGAAAAGTAAACTCCCGTAAGTGTCTGTGCTCCCCCCGCCCAGGAGAGAGCGTGTATTCCGTGAGGGACACACGAAAGGCTGAGTGAACGTCCGCCTGTGGTCCCTTACCTGGTGCACGGGTGTGTGAATTTATGCGGAGAGCTCTTAATTTCTGTAGTTTCTGCTAACTTGACACGGTAGTTGGCAAATGGTGACGTGTTCCATGCATTCAGGACATGATCGTGATTACTAATAATCACTTTGTTTTGTACTGACAACTCCACAGAGAATTTACTACTGAATATCCACTTTACAGAAGAGAAACTGAGGCGTAGGAAGTGAAGTGACCGAGTAAGAGTAAGGACTCAGGCAATTGGTGTTAGTAAATTAACCCTGCAAGGAGGCCGTTAGCCTGCGGTGGCTCTAGTGATGCGGCCGCCTACGTAAAGCAACCAAAATCTAAGCCTGTCAACGCCTCAGGGTGACGCACACCGCTGAGGACAACCAGTCACAAACCACCAACTAGGCTTTAAAGCGATAGCAAGTGAGTCATTTCCTTGCTTTGCTTCTGCCCTTTGAAACTAAAAATCTCTGCAGCTCCTGTGGCTGGAGCGCTCCTCACCACTTCTGCTTTGGCGGTGCCGGAATTGAATCTATTTTTGCTCACGTAAAGTCTTCTTTTAAACATGCCTCAGTTTGTCTTTTAACATTGGCCGTAGAAGTTGGATTTGTGTCCAGTTTCTAGAACAGTGGTCGTCCTCTGGTGAGGCCTTAGGCGTTATGCATACAACGTTCCTCTTCTACCACCACCTTCTGGATGCCTCCACCCACTACCAGCTCCCGCGTATCAGATCCCCTAGATGTGGTCAGCAATAGCTTTCACATGCAGCGTGGTCACATTATAACATCGCAGACACTCCTCCGTCCTCCAGCCAGCGTGTGAACTGAAACATTACCATTCCTGTTGAAGAGCCTGCTGTGACCACTTTCCCAAACACAGCCACTCCCCAGCTGACCCTGGGTAACCACTCTTCTGAACTTGGTCTCCATCACTGCATGGATGTTTTTCTATTTAGGCTACATTTTAAAGTATTCTTAAACCTCATATAGTATTCTACTATGTTTTCTCTTCTTACTTGCTTTTTTTAGTGTTATCTTTGCTAGGTTCATCCATGCTGACACGTAAAGATCTGTCTAGTTCATGTACTTTCCTCACTATGTAGGATTCCCATGTAGGGAAATACAATAATTTATATGTGCATTTTCCTGTTGATGGACATTTAAATTGTTTCCAATTTTCAGTATGATTTCTGTTTTAAAAAAATTTTTATATACTTTTTAAAGGATACTTTACATTTACAGTTATTACAAAATATTGGCTATATTCCCTGTGTTGTACAATACATGTTTGAGCCTATCGTACACCCAGTAGTTTACATCTCTCACTTCCCCACCCCGTATTGCCCCCTCCTCCCCCTCCACACTGGCAACCATTAGTTTGTTCTCTATATCTGTGACTCCCCTTCTTTTTGTTATATTCGGTAGATTGCTGTATTTTTTAGATTCCATATATAGGTGATATCCTACGGTGTTTGTTTTTGTTTGACTTATTTCACTTACCACAATGTCCTCCAAGTCCATCTATGTTGCCGCAAATGGCAAAATTTCTTTCTTTTTTAAGGCTGAGTAGTATGCCATTGGTTATATGTACCACATCTTCTTTATCCATTCATCAGTTGATGAGACTTAGGTTGCTTCCATATCTTGGTAATTGTAAACACTGATGCTCAGAACATTGGGGTGCATGTATCTTTTCAAATACATGTTTTTGAAAACACGTGTTTTTGTTCTTTTTGGATTTATACCCAGGAGTGGAGTTGTTAGGTCATATGGTAGTTCTATTTTTAGTTTTTGAGAACCCTCCATACTTTTGTCCACAGAGGCTGCACCAGTTTACATTCCTACCAACGGTGTACCAGGATTCCGTTTTCTCTAAAAATTGTAAATTTTCTTCCTAGGGGTAATTGAGATGATAGTTGAATAATAACATATGATCAGGCAAAGTCTAAAGAAATTTTAGAAAAGCTGGATAGAGTAGGAAAACTTCTGTTCGCTGGCGTCTGAATGTTAGAGAGACACCAAGACATGTGGGCCAAGTTCTGGAGAGAAGGGAAACACAGATGCAAGCTTGACATTTGGTGCAGCTTTTCTCCTTGGGGCATTTGCTGATTCAAATGTTACAGCCTAGGAGCTGAAAAGCCAAAGAGTTCAAAAGACTCTAACGACAGAAGCCAAACGGCAAGAACCGTTTTCCATTGATAAACAGCATTTTAACTATGTAGAAGCAGAAAATGAAAAGAAAGAACTTTGCATTACATTTAATAAAAGTTTAGGGAGATCTTTGTTGCATATTAGTGAACTTATTTGTGGAAATTTAGCCATGTACATTGTGTTGGAGAGGCACCAAGAGTTCAAGAATTCTCACAATTTGAGGACACAGTTGCCTTAAATGTAGGCATGGTGGCATCCATTTACATAACAATGATTTGGAGGATGTTGTGTTAGTCAGCTCTTGCTGTGTTAATGCTTTGGAACATATCACACCAAACTCAGTTACATAAACAAGAATTTATTTTTCTTGGACCTATGGGCTAGCTGCAGTGGCTCTCTTTTAGACCTCTAGATGGCTAGTTTTGCTCTGTGTTTTGGGTCAGTTTGAGGTCTCTCACACACATCTTCCTCTGGAGCCCAACTGTGAGGCCTCAGCTCCCAGGCCCTGTCTTCTCAAAAAGTTCACTGAAACATAAGAGGTGAGCCCAACCGCACAAGCCCATTTAAGGCCTCTTCTGCTCATTTAAGGCCATCATGTCTGCTCATACTTCAGTGGCCAAAACATGTCACAGATCTAAGCTGTATTTAGAATATGTGTATTTGTTTAAAGTTGGGTGCTCTCACAGAAGAGCATTGCATTTTGGACAGTGTTAGCTTAGCATTTCCATTGGCATTTGCAAACGTGATAAATGTCGTGTGCACTTTTTCACCTTTGAGAACTTTTTGAAGTTGTGGGACAATTTCTATGGGAAAAAAGGAAGGTATATTTTAGAACTCAACTCTAGTTATAGCAGCGTTGGGAGAAGAATTAATGAGATAAGGCCAATACAAATGAAAGATTTGGGATTCACATATTCATAATTAACATTAGCATTCTTCAGAACATTCCTGGAGAATTGTGATGCTTGCTTTACGTGATTTTATCATAAATCATTATAATCTGACCAAGCCACTTCAGTAAAACATACATCATACAGTACATCGCATTTTAGTTTTTCCTACCACTGCACAACTTATCATCAGGCACGAAAGGCTACATATGGTATGGTTCCATTTATGCGAAATGTCCAGCAGTGGCACATCCATACACACGGCAAATATTATACATTAGTGGTTGCCAGGGGTTTGGAACAGAGGGAAATAGGGAATGAGTCCTTAAAATGGGTGTAGGTTTCCTCTTGGGGTGATGAAAATGTTTTGCAGCTGGACAGTGGTGATAGTTGCACAACACTGTGACAGTACTAAATTCCACTGAATGGTACAGTGAATTGCAAAATGATCAAAATGGTGAATTTTGTGTTCTGTTCATTTTACTACAATAAAAAGGAGAAAGCATTAGGGAAAGACTTAGAGTTTGGGAAAGTAAGGTGAACTGGTCAAGAAAAAGACAGCTCTACTGTTCAGTTTTCTCTCAGCTCTCCCAGTGCATTAATCCTCAGCAAAAAGTAGCCTGAACTTGTAGATGATAGTCATTCAACACAGTGCAGGGAAAAGTAAATAAAATAAAAGCCAACTCTTCTTCTTTAGCACATCTATGAAAGGTTAACTTCCTGCTCAGCCACATGGACATTCATGAAGACGTTTCACTTTAGGTGTCCTCTACTTCAGTACTTTACTCACAGCTCATTCACACATGTAGGCAACAGCATTCCTTAATTTGATGGAATCTGCAGTGCTGGTTGTGATCAGTCTCATGAAAAGAAAGGGAAGGAGGAAAAAGCCTCCACATTGACTTGGTGGTCTTGACAAAATGGATGCAGAAGACAGCTTGAGTGTCAAACTGGAAACTTATTTTCCTTTTCCTTTTCTTTTTATCTTTCCTATCAGGTCTTCTGCCCACTTCCCACCCCCTTCTTTCAAACAGGAGAGACACTAATTAGCTGCTTTTTTGTGTTTGTGCTAAAACAACTATTGTTTTGGGTTTCTTGTTGTTCGGTGAACGTTATTGTTTTTACTGCCAAATGAGCTTCGGTGGTTGATGTAGGGGGTCTCTTGGGAACTTAACTTTTTCCAGTTTAAGTGGGAAAGCTTTTTTGTTTGAATGGGCTTTTACTGGGTGCTTCAAGGTTTGCTCTTGGCTCTTTGATGGGGGACTGGATAGCACTGTGTTTCCTTTGAGGTTCCGATAAATAAAGGATCCTATGTCCTCCTGGGCACTTTTTGTTGATTTGCTGTGTGTCCTCTCTAATAGCCAGATGCGGATTCCAGGAAAATGACATATAAATCAATATAAGTAATCTAATATTTTTAGAATTTGCTTTGGCCATACTCCTGGTCTTATTCTACTTGTAGCAGATGGCTTTAAAGAGCATTAGCTATGTATATATTAAATATAATATAAATATACCAATATTAAATATTATATTGATATATAAATGTAATATACTAATATTTGTATTAATGTATAACAATTATGTATTATATTAATATATATTTTTGCCTAGCATATATTATATACAAAATATGTGGGTAATGAAGTGTATTTATATGGTTAATATGTTCATAATATTAATATGATATATCCTGTAATATTGATTATAAAACAACTATATCATAATATATAAATTATAAATATATATTTATATATATTATAAATATATAATTATTATTATCTGATATAATACACTATAGTTAATATATTCTGTATAACACAATACATAATGTATTAGTATAAGACAATTATATTATGTAATATAAATATAATACATCTATAAAACTATCTATATTTTATTTATACATTACACATACAAGTATGTATAGGTATTTATAATTTTATTTGTGTAGAAATCTGTTCATCATAACAATTGATGTAAAAATATGCAATATTTTCAATCAAATGGGCCTTAACCTCACTATCTACACATAACTACTTTTATAATCGTGAACCCTGTCTAACTCATGCTTCCATATCTCTCAACCTGCTTTTCTACACATGCACATAGATGACACACATTTATACATGATATATATGTATACTACCATTTTTCAGTTCAATGTATATAACTATATAATATATGTAATTATATTCCTGTGTATGTATACAAATATAAATCAAAGGTATGTGTATAAGTAGGTATTTCATACGTTTATATAACTATATCATACAAATAATGTATGTGTATATAAATACATGACCATATACATACATACACAGAAATATACTTATTTAAACAAAAGGGACCTAAATAAACATAGTTCTCTAAGAATAAAACTAGTTATGTCTCACTGTTTCAATAACAGTGTATAGTTTTCTACTGTATGTGCTTCTATAATTGTTATGAACAATTCCCATCTGTTGAATGTTAAGTTGTTTTAATTTTTTTGCCATTATTAATGAAGCGCTAAAGAATACGGTGGGCAAGATTACTTGAAAAACTCTCCTAAAGGAAAAGGGTTAGGTATGCTAGGTTAAATGTACACAACTTATTTTTAAGTGCGTGGTTGATTTTTGAAGTATGCAGTAGAAATTTCCAGGACCCATGAAAGAAGGGTGGTACATGTGTGAGAGTTATAGCTATATTAGGAGTGGATTGAAGATCTTGATAGCTTAGAACAGAAGCTGGAAATCCTGTTTTTATGGAGCCAAGTGGCAAATATTTTAGGCTTTGTAGACCAAAGAGCAAAATTGAGGATATTATTTAGGTACTTATGTAACCATTTAAAATGTTACCAGTTAAAATGTGTAAATTATTCATAGCTCATAGGCCATAAAAATAGGCATCTGTCTGGATTTGTAATACAGGCCATAGTTTAATGACACACCTGACATAGAGACTTGTTTTTAAATGGCCATAACCACGTGAGAGGCAGGAGGTAAGACTCCATCCCTACTAGATGGGAAGTTAGAACTAAACCTATCTATCCCTAGCTTCACCTTCAATGAAAGGGTGTGCCAGGAGAAAAAATATCTTCTGGCAAAGGGAGACTAAGACCAAATTCTCTTGGCCTCTGCTCTGGGTAGGAAACAGGTAGGAAATCTTGAGAATTCTGAACCCCAGATCCGTGTTCCCAGTGTTTGGGTTGCAAATTTATGTGCGGTCTTGCAAACAGAAGCTAAGAAATTAACTTAAAATGCTCCCAAATCGGTGGTATTCCAAACACAAAACTAAACCCTTTCTGGAGTGGTAGACCTTCAACACAGGCCTATAGCATTCCCACAGATAAAGTTTAGGTAAACATGAGCTCATGATCTAAATTTACACAATAATGAAGAAATCAGCTAGAAGTGGAGAGAATCAGCAAAAACCAATCAATACCAGAATTTGATTTCCCAAGGCCATCCATCGGATGTTGGAATAATCAGGTGCAAGGCAGAAAATATACATAAAACTAGAACTGAAACAAGGAACAAGGAACAAGGATGTTTTAAAAGACTGGGTAGGATCTTTAAAACATTTTTCAAGTACATGTCATTGATAAAGCTAAAAACTCGAAGGTTGTGTAATACAGCAGATTAATCATGGAGAAGAGTGAATTTATGCTATTTTTAAAAATGTGGCAGGTCAGATTTTCTGCCTAGTTTTTTTTTGTGTGTGTGTGGTGTGTGGGCCTCTCACTGTTGTGGCCTCTCCCGTTGCGGAGCACAGGCTCCAGACACGCAGGCTCAGCAGCCACGGCTCACGGACCCAGCCGCTCCGTGGCATGTGGGATCTTCCCGAACCGGGGCACAAACCCGTGTCCCCTGCATCAGCAGGCAGACTCTCAACCACTGCGCCACCAGGGAAGCCCTGCCTAATTATATAAGTAGATTTATCTTTTAAAAATACACATTATTTTAAAGACTTATTGGCTGTAAAATAAGTTAAGGGTATTTCAAAGGGCTTCTCTCCAAAGAAAAGTGAGAAGTAGCAAAACACAGAAAGTCGAGGGGAAAAAATGTCAATATATACATTGCGGTAGGGTGAACTTAGCCTTAGGCTAGCAACAATGTGGACGAGCTGACCCTTAGATACTTACAACTAAGCTGGAATCTTCAAAAAGTTCAACTATTTATAACTAAAAAGATTTCTTAAAATTAATAACCAAGTGTTTTAATTGACATCAGAAGAGTAAAACAATAAACCCTGAGAACATAGAAAAAATAGAAAATAAAGATATGAGCAGAACTTAAGAAAACAGAAAAAAGTATAAATTGAGGTGATTTAGTAAGTCAAAAGAATATTCTTTGAAAAGATTTAAAAAACACACTTTGATTAAGCAAAACAAAAACATAAGTAAATAATATACAGAAAGAATCAGGACAATGTTATAGCAGAGAGTACAAACAGAGAATATATAAAATGCCATTAAATTTGAACATTTCTGTAAAGTGGACAATTTCCTAGCTCCTAAAGTTTACCAAAACTGACACAAGAGGAAATCTATAGCTGGAGTTCTTTCACCAGTAAAGGAATGAAGTCAATAGTTTACAGTCTTTCACCAAGAAAGTACCAGACCCAGCCAGATCATTTGGGAGGTGAATTCTATCCAACTTCTATTAAACAGATAACATCAATATTAACAAAGAAAAACTTCTAGAGATAGCGAAGGAAGAATGCTCCTTTATTCATCTTATGAAGTCTATATAATCCTAATACTGAAAATAGATTAAGACTGGAAGGAAAAAGAAATTTACAGGTCAAATTTACTTGTAAATATAACAGCAAAAATTTTAAACAATGATATTAGCTACCCAAGTTCACTAGAGTAAGAAAAAGCATGAGCAAGTTAGGTCATCCAACGAATGAAAAGGTAGTTTAATGTCAAGAATATATATCAATAGATTGAAATCACCACATTTTATTTCTTTCATCTGTCTCTTTAAAAAATTGATAAGTACTTATACTGATCTCTCTTGTACTAGGCACTGTGCTAAGTCACTTACATATTTACTCCTTTAAACCTTCTATCATCCCTGCGGGAAAGTTCTATTTTGCTTCCATTTCTTAGCTAAGACTCTAACCCCCAGGAAAGTGCAGCAACATTTGTAAGTTTTTGTGGATGGGCAGTGATGGGACCAGTACAGGAACATCCAAAGTCTGTGCTTGGGAACAGTGCCACATGTTCACACTCACATTACAGATGAAAGGAAAGGAACCATGCACTTACCATATGGATTAAATCTCACATTACAGGTTAAAGGAAAGGAACCATGCACTTACATTATAGATTAATACCCCCATAACAGGTTAAAGGAAAAAGAAACATGTGCTTCTCTCAAAAGTTGTAAACAAAGCATATCCATTTCTTAATATATTTCCCAATTTCTTTTGCTTGTTTTCTGACCTTTGTAGTGCATTTTGCCATGAGGCAAATTTTATTTCTTATATAATTAAATGTATCCTTTTTTCTTTGTATCTTAGAAAGGTATTCCTCATGAATACTTTATTTCATGTCTCCCAGGTTTCTGATACTTTTACAGTTTCATTATTTTTTAACTTTTAACTACTTGCTGTATCTAGAATTTAGTAATGATAGCCATATTTTCCCACTTTTGTTCAATAATTTTTGCTACTGATCCAAAATGTGAATTTTAGTTAAATCTCAATTCCCTTATGCTCTTGCATCTAATTTTAAGATGCTTCCTATTCCACTGGTTGTTTTGTCTATCTAAAACAAAATGCTACCTTAATTATAATGTAATTATAATATAATAAATGTAATTAGTAAACATAATACGATATATAATAAATAGCATATATAAAATAACAAAATATAATTTACCATATAACAAGGTCCAAGGAGAGCAATACTATACAATCACTTGAAATATCCCCCAAAAGATAGTTTATAAAATTCAATATTCATTTGTAATTTAAAAGAAAGAGTAAAATAGGGATTGATGAATGCTTCCAAAATAAGAAGAAATTATATGTCTAAAAGAGAAAGAGGTAAATGATAAACTTTAGTAACACTGGCAATAAATGCAGGACAAGATGAGGATGCCTGATATAATGTTAAAGAAAAAGTATTATGTGACATTGTTTTTGCAGCACTGATGAGTTCAGTGAAAAGAGAATCTCATAGAAAAGAGTATCTCGTTCTTCTTAATGTCTGTACACTTGTCCATTGCATGAACATAACAGCTTATTTAGCCAATATGTTACTGATCTGCATCTGGATTTCTAGGTTTTCATGGAATTTTATTATGCACAATTGTTTCAAACACTCGGACTTCCTCTCATGTTTATATCTTTTGAAAGAAACAATATCTCCACAGATGATTTATCTGTGCTGGCTGCTAGCTGACTTTGGGTACTTCTCAGTTCGTCCCTTTACCTTCCTTGTCAATATGAAAACGGAAGGCAAGAAGGTCTCCTGTTTAGAGACTGTAAAGATAGATCTTGGTGATAAAGTCTTGGTGGTAAAGGCTAAAAGTATCAACCCAGAACAAACGTTTTTCCAGCTGTAACTATGTGTGATTCCCTTGGCTTGATTGCGTAGAGGATGTAAGACAACACTGTAGAATCTGCCGTCAAAGTGCTTCCAGGGGCTTCCCTGGTGGCGCAGTGGTTGAGAGTGCGCCTGCCGATGCAGGGGACACGGGTTCGTGCCCTGGTCCGGGAGAATCCCGCATGCCGCCGAGCAGCTGGGCCCGTGAGCCATGGCCGCTGGGCCTGCGCGGCCGGAGCCTGTGCTCCGCAACGGGAGAGGCCACAGCAGTGAGAGGCTGCCCGCGTACCAAAAAAAAAAAAAAAAAAAGTGCCTCCAGTAGGATGAGCTAAATCAAGTATGGTGGCATATGTAATTCAAGACAAAATATGATGTCTCCTTTTCTCTCCTAGCAAAACTTGGTGGAGTGAATGTAGAAGTCACTGTATGCTTTGAATTAAAGGAACACAATAAATCTTGTTTTGGAAGGTAAGTATTCTGGTCTCTTTGTGGAGATGAATTGGAAATTGTCTAGAAGAAGGAAAATGAGGTTAACCAAAGTTAAACTCATAAATAATTGAGCATTAATTAAATAACTGTAGTCTACGTTTGTCTTTGATCATAATTTCTCCCAATTTATAGACCTCTTTGATACTTGATGAATCCTTGTCAAAGATGCACTTAACAATGATTATTACTTGTGTATTAGGTTTTGCCTGGGCCCTGAAGAAACTATCCTAAATTACCAGCTATGATTGTCACTTGATTTCCTCACAGAGAACAATCAGAACTCCTTGTCTTAAGTGGCTTGGAATGTGAAACTAGTTAGTCTCTTAGATATTGTTAGAGGACCCTACAGAGCCCATTGGTGAAAGTTTGGAAAACATTGGCTTCTTAAAATTGATTCTTGTAGTGCTTTAGGAAAGACCACTGAACCAAAAGGATAATGGTGTTTCTGGTTCTGTTGTTAGCGTTCTCCATGGAAACATTGCTGAAGCTTCTGGACTCAATTTCCTTCCCCATGTGTGAATGTCACTGAAAATATCCAACTCCATTCTATCCCCATATAACTTCAGGAACTAAGCAAAATGAAGACTCAAAATTCATTTCAAATAATGAAATGAATATATAACGTAGAATGGAACTGGGAAAATACCTGGTTTAAATTCTGGAAAGTACCAACTATACAATTCTGGATAAGTTGCTTACTCTTGCTTAGTCTAATTTAATGCCCATCTCACAGGATGTTATGATGATTAATTTAATATCTTTGTATAACACACAGTGTTATGTAATTTCTTCTTGTTTTTCTTGAGTAAATTCATATCCTTAAGCAACTCACTGTAAACAATAGTTACTTACTTGCTTAAATTACTCTTATCTTCTATTATCACCTGAACTGTGTCCTGCTCAAGTTAATATGTGGAAGTCTTAACCCCCAGTACCTCGTAATCTGACTGTATTTGGAGATAAGGCCCTTAAATAGGTAACTGAGGTCAGATGAGGTCAAATGGGTGGGCTCTAATTCAATATGACTGGTGTCCTTATAAAAAGAAAATATTAGGACACAGACATGCACAGAGAGAAGACCATGTGAAGACAAAAGGAAAACATGGCATCTACAAACCAAGAAGAGGTACCTCAGAAGAAATCAATCCTGTTGACACCTTATCTCAGATTTCTAGCCTCTACACCCGTGAGTGAGTAAATTTCTGTTCTTTAACCTCCTCAGTCTCTGGTACTTTGTCATGGCAGCTCTAGGAAACTAATACAACTTTTTATGGCCTCCTTGTCTCAAGTTGAAAGTTCAACATTTGGCATCATAGCTAAGAAACAAAACTATCATCTACATTCCTTGTTGTAGTCTTTCTTCCCCATTCTCATCGCTACTAATTTCCATATTTGGGTCTGTTTTCTGTATCTTGTAAACAGAGCGTTACGCTCATTTCTTGTCTTACTGCTAATATACAATAAATGTGCAGATACCGAATAGATTTTGGAGAAGTGCAACATATAGTTGGTACATGTGTGATATGTGTGTATTCATATAATTTATACTTTTTCTCTATTTTCTTCCTTTGGTGTGAGCTAAGATTCTCTGCTTTTGTGACTAGCGCTCCTGAATACTAATCCCTGAATTTAATTCACCAAAAATTGTCCAAAATAATAATAATATGGGGAAAGAGAGAGTGATAGAGGGAGAAGAACAAACAATCAGGCAAGGGCAGTACTGTGAATTATTAGGGTCTTATTAATAAGATTATGTTAGTCTAGAGGAAATGACCGTAAGTACCATCAGTGAGCCCAGTTGGTCTTTACTGACTGCTAGACACATCCCTGAGTTCTGTTCTTAGTCTCCAACTGTATGATGGCTACTGTCTGGAAGTATTATCTGAACAACTAAAGTCACTTAACGGAAAAGAAATATGTCTTTAGAGAAGCAACAGTAATTTTTCTATCTGATTAAAAAGCAATGTTGACTGTCTGGAAACCTCAGTCATATTTGTAAGCAGAAAAGCATTGGCTATTAAAAGTGGATGATGTAAAGAGATGAGCAGAAACTTTGGCGATAGGTATACCTGGATTTAATTCTCACTTCTACCACTTGGCAGCTGGATAGCCTTAGGCAAGTTTCATACCTCCCTGAAATTCACTTAATTCAGTCTGTAAAATGGCATAATAACTTATTATAGCATCCTTTTAGGAATTTGAAATCAGTTATTGAAATAAAAGTACACACTATATAGACAAGTATGGATTCCTCGATAGGTGTTTGACCTTTCATTTCTCCAGTATCCCACCCCCATGAAATAAAGAAAAATACTTTTTAAAATTTATGAATATTTCATTGTTCTAAAGTTAAAGCCATAAAAATAAAAATAATCAAATGGCCTACTATCATACCATTAGAAGAACAAAAAAATCGGTGTTCATGAGAGTTCCAAATTAGAATACAAGTTTTCATTAGGCACCTGTTTATGTATGCTATTCTGCTCTTTAAAATAAATAATTAAATTTGAAAGACTTATTTCCTCACTTTTAAGACTTTATTAGTTTACAAATTACATATCGACCTATGCTAAATATTATACCGACCCATGCTAATGAATTCAGTACAGAAAACAAAAAACACTGCACTCAAGCAAACTACATATATATGTGTATATATATATATATATACATATTACTTAAATGCATTTATATCCTAGCGTGTCTCATAAAGCATTGTGGTAACTCACTGGAATACAGACAATCAAATATAATGGCAAAAGCACTTAATATAAACAGGGCCAAGGAAACATAGACAGAAGATGAAGAAAAGATGAGGGAAATGTGAAAAGGAGGAAGTGTAGTTAATCGAGTTGTATGTTTTGACCTTAATATTCTCTGTGTGGGGACTTCCCTGGTGGCACAGTGGTTGGGAATCCGCCTGCCAGTGCAGGGGACATGGGTTCGAGCCCTAGTCCGGGAAGATCCCACATGCCGCGGAGCAAATATGCCCGTGTGCCACAACTACTGAGCCTGTGCTCTAGGGCCCGTGAGCCACAACTACTGAAGCCCCAGCGCCTAGAGCCCATGCTCCACAACAAGAGAAGCCACAGCAATGAGGACCCCCACACCACAACGAAGAATAGCCCCCGCTCGCCCCAACTAGAGACAGCCTTTGTGCAGCAACAAAGACCCAACACAGCCAAAAATAAATAATAAATAAAGTTATTTTTTAAAAAAAGATTCTCTGTGGATAAAACAACATGTAAATAATTGGTTACAAAGCCACATTATTTGAAGGTGCCAGACTGCACATTAACAGTCTGACACAAAGGGACAGCACAGGAAAACTATTCAAAGAAAGAGAGTTTTAAATATTTGCAGTTTGAAACCTTTTAGAGCACGTATAATGAGCTCAACACACATTTCAACACTCAACATGTTAATCACATGTTCAAAGTATGTCTCAAAGTCATTGGAAATAGCTGTTGTCTCTGTCCCTGATATCCAAAACTGATCTGTGATGTGTAAAACTCAGGAGGTATTGATATCCACTTTTTGGCATCTGAACAGGAAGCAGAGTTGTTTCGCAGTGATAATAAAGAATGAAGTAAATGCAAACGGATACAAAAGACAAAGTACTGAGGGAATGTATTAACAAAACGAGTCAAACTAAATTCTGGTGAACTGGGGCCTACGATTGTACACACTCCATGGAAATACCCCAGCCTAAATACTGGCATAGGAGGAAGGGTACTGCGAAGCCCATCACAGTATAATCCTTTAAAATGTCCCTTTCAAGGTTGGCTCCACTCAACACTGAGTATAGGAAATCTTCCCATCAGGCAGAAACACTGGCTGCCCAATGATTGACCAAGAAATTAACACACTAATGAATAAATGATGCTAATTTATTTCTATCCCTGACAACGGGAAACAGCACACACTCTGTGTCAATGGTATGTCCTCTTTCCCACTTTTCTAAGTGGTAAATTATGTTTTTCCCTTCATTGCTTTATATCATGTGTGGCAGGCATGATGGGAAATGGCTATCAATGGTTCTGTTATTGATTTCTACCTTCATTTCACTGTGGCTAAAGAAGATACTTTGTATGATTTCAATTTCTTAAAAATGTATTGGTACTTTTATTGTGGCCTAAAATATGGTCTTTCCCGGAGAGTGTTCCATGTGTACTTGAGAAAAATGTGTATTCTTCTGTTGTTGAGTGGAGTGATCTATATACGGCTGTTAGGTTTAGTTGGTTAAATGTGTCATTCAGTCCCCCTACCTCTCTACTGATCTTCTGTCTAGATGTGTTTTCCATTATTGAAAGCAAGGTATTGATCTCCAACTATCATTTTAGAACTATCTATTTCTTCCTTCAATTCTGTCAATGTTTGCTTCACATATTTGGGGGTTGTTTGGTACATATATGTTTATAGTTGTTCTATCTTCTTGATAGATTGAACTTGTTATCAACATATAGTGGCCTCCTTTTCCTCTTGTGATAGTTTTTGATTTAAAGTTTATTTTGTGTGATAGTAACATAGCCATCCCAGATCTATCTTCCTTCCTTCCTTCCTTCCTTCCTTTCTTTTTCTGTCTCTCTTTCCTTCTTTTTTGTTACTATTTGCATGGGATATTTTATTCTATGCTTTAACTTTCAAGCAACTTGTGTCTTTTGAAATCAAGTGAGTTTTTTGCGGACAGCATATACTTGGATTATGTTTTTAAAGTCCATTCTGCCAATGTTTATCTTTTTATTGGAGAGCTTAATCCACTTACTTTCTCAAAAATTACTGATGAGGAAGAACTTAATTCTGTCTGTTTCCTGCTTGTTTTCTGTATGTCTTATGCATTTTTTGCCCCTGATTTACTCCATTACTGACTTCTGTGCTTAGCCGATTTTCTTGTGGTGAACTCTTGATTCCCTTTTCATTTCTTTTTGCATATAGTCTATTGATATTTTCTTTGTGGTTCTCAAGAGGATCACATTTACCATTCTAAAGTTAAAACAATATAATTTCAATTGAAACCAACTTCAGTAGCACACAGAAACTCTGTTCCTCTACAGTTCCATTCCTCCTCTTTACATTATTGTTGTCACAAATTACACCTTTATACTTTGTGAGCCCAATAACATGGATTTATGATTATTTTATGCATTTGTTTTTTCAATCATGTAAGAAATAAAAAGTAGAGTTACGAGCCAATAACACAATACTGGCTTTAGTATTTGCCCATGTATTTATCTTTACTGGAGATTTCTATTTCTTTCTACAGCTTCGAGTTGCTGTCTAGTGTCCTTTCATTTCAACCTGAAGGTTCAATTTAGCATTTCTCCTAGGGCAGTGGTAGGAAGTTGTAAAATAAACGCCCTCAGCCTTTGTTCATCCGGGAATGCGTTAATTTCTCCCTATGTTTTGAAACCACTTTGGCCAAATATAGAATTCTTGGTGGACAATTTTTTTTCTTTCAGCACTTTAAATATGTCTGGCCTCTTGCTTCTGTGGTTTCATATAGGAAATTAGCTCTAATCTTTTTTTTTTTTTTTTTTTTTTTTTTTTTTGCGGTACGCGGGACTCTCACTGTTGTGGCCTCTCCCGTTGCGGAGCACAGGCTCTGGACACACAGGCTCAGCGACCATGGCTCACAGGCCTAGCCGTTCCGCGGCATGTGGGATCTTCCCGGACCGGGGCACGAACCCGTGTCCCCTGCCTCAGCAGGCGGACTCTCAACCACTTTGCCACCAGGGAAGCCCAGCTCTAATCTTTTTGAGGATCCGTGCTTTGTAAAACATTTCTTTTTTCTTTCTCCGTTGGAAGAAAAGATTCCTTCTGTGTCCTTTAGCTTCTGAGAGTTTAATTATACTGTTTTTTGCTGTGGGGTTCTTTGAGTTTCTCTTAGTCCTGAAATCAGCCAAAGATTTATAGCAACCAAACACATACTGAACCAGGGAAGAGGCAATTTGGAAATGGCAGGAAAGCTTTGTGGCATTTTTACTTGCCCTTGCCCCATCCACTGTTAGTGTAGTGATGGTCTTAAAGTGGTGGAGTCTTAATGCAGTGATAGTCTTAAAGTAGCAGCAGACCATTCCTAGTATGGGACCCTCCATCCTGCTTCAGGAGGGAGCAGAAGAGACCGTACTGTCAGATTATTATGTGTATCTGTTCTAACCTGTCTGGGAGCTACCTGAAGGACTGACACAAGATGCTTATCTCTGTCTTAGCTAACTTGGAACACAGTCTGGAAAAGCAGCGGTCATTGCTCAAAAAAAGTGCAAGGTGAACTAACAAAGCACAGATGGCTGGGGCAGAAGACTGTGCATTGAAATACAATAGACCACAGAAGATGCAGGAGCCAAAGTTGGGGGAGGTTCTTTGGGAAATTAGAACCTACAAACAGTACACACGTGTCCAGAGAAATTAAGAAAGCCACATGCGTACTCAAGACAAGATGCATGTTCTCAAAACACCAGAGGAGTCTCTAAGCTTTGACCATGGGCTGAGCCCTGAACTCAATGCAGGTCAGCTAAATGTTGAAGGAGTGATCCAGCAATCTGCACAATGGGCAGAGGTGTGTGGTTTTGAGTGTGCATGTGGATGTGCTTGTGTATATTTGTTTTTGTTTGTTTTAGGTGCAGGAATTCAAGGAAATCTCTGTCAAAACATTAGCTAAACATGAACTAAAGGAACAGAGACTTCAGTGTGTACATACGATAAGGAAAACAGTCATTGCAAAAATAGTTTGGAAAGGTCCCTAAACAGACTACTACAGCCTTCAACAATCAAAAGCCCAGGAAACCCTGGGAAAGTGGGAGAATCTGATTTCCATAGATACCACATTATAATATTTGAAAGACAAATTTTCAACCAAAAAAATCACAAGGTATACAAAGACATGGAAAAGTATGGTCCATTTAAGAAAACAAATTAATTGATGAAACCATCCCTAAGGAAGCCCAGACATTTCTCGATTGCATATTCTTGCCTCCTTTGTCATAGATTCATTGACCATAAGTGCATGGGTTTCTTTCTGGGCTCTCTATTCTGTTCCAGTGATCGATGTTTTTGTGCCAGTACCATACTGTTTTGATTACTGTAGGTTTGTAGCACAGTCTGAAGCCAGGGAGCATGATTCCTCCAATTGTGTTCTTCTTTCTCAAGACTGTTTTAACTATTCAGGATCTTTTGTGTTTCCATACAAAGTTTAAAATTATTTGTTCTAGGTCTGTGGAAAATGCCCTTGATATGTTGATACAGACTGCATTGAATCCGTAGATTTCCTTGGGTATGATGGTCATTTTAACAATATTAATTCTTCCAATCCATGACCATGGTATATCTTTCCAGCTGTTTGTGTCATCTTTAATTTCTTGTATCAGTGTCGTATAGTTCCCTGGGTACAGGTCTTTTACCTCCTTAGGCAGATTTATTCTTATGTATTTTATTCTTTTTTACGTGATTGTAAATGGGATTGTTTCCTTAATTTCTCTTTCTGAGAGTTCACTGTTAGTGTATAGAAATACAATAGATTTCTATATATAAATTTTGTATCCTGCAAATTTACCAAGTTCATTTCTGAGCTCTAATAATTTTTGATGGTGTCTTTCAGATTTTCTATGTATCATGCCATCTGCAAACAGTGACAGTTTTACTTTTTCCTTTCCATTTTGGAGTCCTTTTATTTATTTACTTTTCTTGTCTGATTGCTGTGGCTAGGACTTCCAAAACTACCTTCAATAAAAGTGGTGAGAGTGGGCATCCTTGTCTTGTTCCTGATCTTAGGGGAAATGCTTTCAGCTTTTCACCATTGAGTATGTTAGCTATGAGCTTGTCATATATGGCCTTTATTATGTTGAGGTATGTTCCCTCTATGCCCACTTTCTGGAGAGTTTTTACCATGAATGGATATTGAATTTTTTTCAAAAGCTTTTTCTTCATCTATTGAGAAGATCATATGGTTTTTAGTGTTCAATTTGTTACTGTGATGATAAGAGACCTAAGACAGCTACAGAGGCTAAGTGACCTTTCCCTCCCTGAATGGGTAGGTATCCTTGTTCTGCCTTCTAATTGAGTTAGTATCTGAGTAAAGAACTGCCAGGTGTCATTTAGTTCACAATACCCTGCTGTGGCTATATAGAAATGAATTTGCCTAAATCATTTGGCTTTTCTAAATTATAGTAAATGAATATACTGAATGAATACTTCAACTTAAGGAAATGTTCTTAAAAATATATTAATGTAGGCACTTCAGCGGAGAATTGAAAACAAAACAAATAATTCAGGTAAAATTAAAGTACACTCAGTTGTATCCAGTTTCCTCTTGTAAATCTCTCCTTTTCATTTGAGTGGACAGTCACTGGAGAATATCTGTCTTGGGGCTAAGGAATCTAAGCCTTCTTGGCCACACTGTATTCTCTTATGTCATTTAATAAAGACACCAGTTGGGTTGCTGAAAAACTAGTGGGAAAAATCAATCCCTCACATCCAAAGGGCAGCTCTTGAAAATATGTGGATTGTTGTAGTCATTTTGCTCTTCTGGCCTCAGAAGTTCTAATCTTAACCTTAGCCCCTCATGCAGAGAGACTTTTTAAAACAATTCGCACATTACTCATTATGTGACTGTTGAATAAGAGAAACCCAGCTCTTTTCCTGTGCTGTCAACCAGTTATCTTCTTCAAAAAATTGTTTGGATTGTTAGACCTTAATCTTGCCTGGCAAGGGACTTATGGGAAGGTTCTTACTGTTTGAAAGTTTGGTGCCAGTATCTGCAAAGA
Source organism: Hyperoodon ampullatus (assembly GCF_949752795.1). NCBI lineage: Eukaryota > Metazoa > Chordata > Mammalia > Artiodactyla > Ziphiidae > Hyperoodon > Hyperoodon ampullatus. The sequence continues at coordinate 79,258,635 of NC_136920.1, forward strand.
AAGAAGAAAGTGAAGAAGGAAAGGTGTGTTTATCAAACATCCCAATAGTGAAGGTGTGTGAAAGCAACTTTTGAAAAAGTTAATCTGTCAGAGTTTAGCTGTTTTATTACATTTTACTTTATTCATTGAACATAAATAATTATCAGTGAATCCTTTCTAGATTTTCTAGTTTCCCAAAGTTCCCTGTATTCACATTCTAAGCTGAAAAATGGTATTTTAAGTCACTGCTCTCCACCTTATATTCTTTATAATCACTCCTCATGACCTCTTCCTTCAAAGAAACGTGATCCTGAGAAGTGTCCTTTGTTTGTCTTTGTGGAATAAGTGATGGGGATGCATCCTGGAGACCTGTGAGATGTTTAAATTGTGGCCTAATGAAACTAGGATGGAGAGTTCTGGAAAGATCTCAAAGATGGCTGGTAGAGTGTGGCCAGATGTGGGAGAAGAGACACATACAGAGAGGGGGAGAGGAAATTTTCAGAGGGAGAAAATTAAACAAATAATTCAATAAGTTTTGTTGTGTGGTGTGGGATGCAAGCCTTTCTCTCCCCCTTTCCTTCACAATCTCTTTGTTAAAGACTGTGTTTTTCATTAGTTTGACTAAGATAGGATTTGCCGTTTTGTTTGGATACTGAGAATGGACCCATGGAAACAGTTACATTTGGGTTATCTCTGACTATCTTTAATGAAGAACATAAATATTGGCCACACTATCTATGCACATGCTATCACCGTGCCTTTTTTGTTCTCTGTTCATATATCTAAGTCCTCTTCTTTGAGGTCAATCTCAAATCTCATCTGAAATGTACATTTATTGATAGATTCAACCCATAATGAACTGTCCCTTCTTTGTCCTCCTTAGGCTCTGATTATTTATAAAAACTCATTTTTGAACTTAGAAACTGTCCAATATGATATATTAGTTATTTCATTAGCATCTGTTATATCCTCAACACAGTTATAAGCTTTTGTGGGGCTGGGATCATACATTCTGTAATTTTTCTCAGTACTTACACTTACTTTGATAGAAAGCGCATTCATTCATCTAAACATCATTTATTGAGTGTTAATTAAATGTCTCAACTCAGTAAATATTGTTTGAATGAATGCATGCATGAATGAGGGAGTATGCAATAGGTAGCCTAATGTATGGCCCGATGTGAAAAAACCAAAAGCATAAACACAAAAGCAAGCCAAAAAGTGGCCCAGGACTTTCTGTAAAATATCCTACTTTTGTTGGATGAGGCCATGAAAATCAAGATGCTCCTGAAAGGTCTTAAGAGCTGACCAAGAATAGTAAACAATTGAAATTCTCTCAGGCTTATTCAACCCTATCACTGGACACATTTATACCTCTCAGGAATGTTATTAAAAGAAGAGATTAATAAAGCTTTTAGAGATGAGTTGATAAATCTCTAAATATTTAAATCTCCATTTCCTCCTAGGTTTCTCTATTTGGGGTTTCAAAAGATTTCAAGAAACCACAGGATAATTAAAACATTAGACATTCGCTTTCTTACCTTCATGTTTTTTGATGGTAAACACATTTTATTTTCTTCATGGTGCTGCCCAATTTCCACCAGTACAGTTCTTAAGTGAATTTTGCTCTGGATAGTGGGATATATAAGATGTAAATGAATTGTTTGTATATGTTTTAGAATTCTTCAAAAGGGCCTGGCCATGGAAATGCATTGAATATTACTTAAATAAGTAAAGTAACTTCCTCAGAATTATTATTCTATTCTGGTTAGGATACTCTCTGCTCTGGTTTGTTAAAATTTCCCTCTAGAGTGGTTTTAATTTTGTTTCTGGTAGGGTCCTAGGATTTATTGCCACACCCATCCTGCATCTGTTTTTCTTTGAATTACTCTCCTTGCAGTTTCTGATTCCTACAGGGCCTTACAGGTTAGTGACAACCTGGCCACCACAACTCTGGGAAGGACAGGCCTACTTTTCAGAGGTGTTGATGTTTTCTGTACCTGAAGGTTTTCAAGAGATATCAATCTTCCTCACCACCTCCCTTGGCCCTCTTAATGGACTAAGCAGTTCCTCATGAAATTTCTGTAGGATATCTGTACTAACTTCTCAATATTGTTCCATCCTGAGTCTAAATTCCTGGCCTCAAGGTAATGTTAGATTTCTAGCTCCAGCCCCTATTTACATAAGGCCTATACTAAGGAACGGAACCCATACACATCAGTCTGCTCTTATTTCTCTGGATTTAATTTCTCTGTTACTTTCTGAAACATGCAGGTGTTCCTTTCTTTCTTTTAATCTCAGCTATGTGCTTTTAACTTTTTCAAAATTGACCCAGAATTTACATGTGTCTCCAGTAAGAGTACATTAAATTGAGCTTAGTCTGCTCTTCTACTGGCATATTTGAGATCCAAATAATTTGCTACTTAACTGGATTCAGTTACCTGTATATTTCAGGCACCTAAAACTCACCATGTTCCAACTTTCCCCCTTTATTGTTAGCAATTTTCTTGGGAATCTGGATAACATTAGATGGAATAAAGTTAGTGAGTGGCCCAGGATTGCCTGAAATTTTGTTTGTCAGAGTGGCCAGGGAAAGTTAAGCAAAGAAGACAACCAAATGAAAAACAGAATCACATTATTATGGCTGAGACAAGATTCCATGCAGAGCTCTCTGTAGAACTGGGTTGGGTCATAACTTATGCCAGAGCTCTAGGTGGGGTTGACACCATCTCATGCCAAGCTCTCAGTTCTGGGCTGACGTCATCTCTGGTCCACTCTATGGAGTGGAAACTTTGGAGGAATGGCCAATGTGTTCTGCAGTGTAGGAAGAGGGAAATTGTGAACGTTACACTCTAAACTGTGGAGGAACTAACCACTTTAAATGTGCCTTGAACTATGGTGTTCAATTTGACCAGTCAGATCAATGACTTTCCCCTTGAATGAAATGCTGCTACCTATATGAACAGAAAAACAAAACTGGTATAAGGAATAGATAGCTAGTGGGAAGCAGCCGCATAGCCCAGGGATATCAGCTCTGTGCTTTGTGACCACCTAGAGGGATGAGATAGGGAGGGTGGAAGGGAGGGAGATGCAAGAGGGAAGTGATATGGGGACATATGTATATGTATAACTGATTTACTTTGTTATAAAGGAGAAACTAACACACCATTGTAAAGCAATTATACTCCAATAAAGATGTTTAAAAAAAAAACTAGTATAAGGAGATGGAGAGACTGGGAGTCTTATTTTCCCAGCAATTAACTTTTCCTCGACCATGACCTTCCCTTTGAGTCTCCTAGACCTTGGGGATGATCGCAACCCCTTGGGTTGGGTGATGGCAACCCCATCTTCACTAGAACCTCTATAGTTAACTTTGATTTTTCCCACTCCGTCTATCCATCCCATGTATGCAGTCAGACATTTGATCTTGGACTTTTACTGACAAAATATCCTTGAATATAACCATTTCTTTTCACTCCCACTGCTACTGCTTTTGTCACTGCCTTAACTAGGGCTTTATCTTTAAGTCCTTTATATAAATATATAAATAAAATATACAAATAAATAAAATATAATATTAATTCTGATGATTTTAAAGTCTTTTCTTGATAAAGACTTTTCCTGATAAAGATACACAATATCTTATGTAAATATTTTTGTATTATCTGTTCCTTTCTTAGAATTTTAGTCATATGATTCTATCTCTTGGTATGTCTAGAACTTTTTGATTGAATGCTGACTATTTTATTTGGCTTTTTAAATTTTTCTCAGTGGAAATGTTGTTTTGCTTCAAAATATTTTACTCTACCTGGAAGTAGCAAATCTTCAAATTACAATTTTTTAAATGCTTTCAAATATCAATACTATAGGTGTCACAAAATCTAGAAAAATGACATTTGAAAATTAACTACTGCCAGATGTGTCTCTATAAAACTTTTTCCCCACTCTTGTAGCTATATATTCTTTAACTGCCTCCTCATATGACAGTTTATGTGTTTTAGAAATAAACTTTTAAGAAATAATCTTTGTAGTTTATAGACATAGATTTCTTTTAACATGGTTGATTAGAGTTTGCTTTTAGTTATTAATAGTTTAGAAAAGTTTATTTCAGCGTCACGATTTATTATTGATAATGTCACATTAATTTTCATTGTTAACTTTGAGAAAACCTCTATGAATTACTTCCTCATAAATATTTACTATTATAAATGCATTACTGATTTCAGTACTGCTATAGGATTGTGCATTACAGGAATTCTGATAAAATACTCATTCACACCATTCCATTACACACATTATTGATGGGGTATATTCTTTTATTTATTTATTTATTTATTTATTTATTTTTGACTGTGTTGTGTCTTCATTGCTCTGCGCACGCTTTCTCTAGTTGCAGCGACTGGGGGATACTCTTTGTTGCGGTGTGCAGGCTTCTTATTGCGGTGGCTTCTCTTGTTGCAGAGCACGGGCTCTAGGCACGCAAGCTTCAGTAGTTGTGGCTTGCAGGCTCAGTAGTTGTGGCTCACGGGCTCTAGAGCGCAGGCTCCATCATTGTGGCACACGGTCTTAGTTGCTCCACGGCATGTGGGATCTTCCCGGACAAGGGCTTGAACCCGTGTTCCCTGCATTGGCAGGTGGCTTCCTAACCACTGGGCCATCGGGGAAGCCCCTGGAGTATATTGGTTTTTTTTTTTTTTTTTTTTTTTTTTGTGGTATCCTGGCCTCTCACTGTTGTGGCCTCTCCCCGTTGCAGGGCACAGGCTCCGGACATTCAGGATCAGTGGCCATGGCTCACGGGCCTAGCCGCTACATGGCATTTGGGATGTTCCCGGACTGGGGCACAAACCCGTGTCCCCTGCATCGGCAGGCAGACTCTCAACCACTGCACCACCAGGGAAGCCCTGGAGTATATTCTTGACAGAAGGAAATTTCCGTTTTGACTAAGCATTGAAGAAAACTGAATCTTTGACTTATCTTTCACATGCCTGATGATTGAAATAATTTTCCACAGAATAACTTCTGGTTTTATACTTTTCAGTTTTTTTCTTCTTCAAATGCACATGCTTTGAGAGCTGTGAAGTGCAAGACATGGCTATATTGTAAGGTGGTTTTTGTCCTTACGCTTCTGTGTCTTGTGCTAGTTAAGTCAGTAGAGTAATCAGTAAGAGTACTGGAAGTTATTCCTGTAATGGGATATTATATAGTCAATTACATATGGTGGTGTCTGAAAATCACATAATAGCCTCACTTAACACATCTCCTTAGCCAGATTTCAAAAAAGCCTGTGACCAATCCAATATGATCCAACATAGCGGACTATGATAGAAGGAAAATCGGCAGAGAAATAGACACTGGTCTTACCTGATGGAAGTTAAAATATCTCACTTTTGACAATTTTGCAAAAACCTATAATTACATGAACTAATTTCTAGGGTTCTTCGTAGGACCTAAAAAGGAACCCATAGAGTTGTGGAACAACAATAGAAGCTACTGTGATGAGAAGCCCCGGCACCACAACAAAGAGTAGCCCCCGCTCACCTCAACTAGAGAAAGCCTGCACGCAGCACTGAAGACCCAATGCAGCCACAATAAAAATAAATAAATAAAAATAAATAAATTTATCTTTTAAAAAGTAATACTCAGGTTTGAGTCATGAGATATTTGATGAGGAGAAATTAGCTAATGTTTTCAGAACTTTTAAAATACCAAACTCAGGCTCTAAGATTTTAGCATCATATACAACATCGGTTACTTATTAGTGGTTTGGGAAGGCCAATTTAAAATTTTCTCATCTTACTGTATTGAAATTCATGGCCCTAATGTTTTCCACGTTGACTATATGAATGATGAAGAAAAGTCAATCATGTATTTCATTTCCAACTGGACAGAAAACAATATTTTAAAAAGTGTTTGGACTACTGACTTTTGATTTCTTGTAAGGCAAAGGGATAGGTAATTTTTATTCCCTGATTAGGAGAAAAATGGTGGAAGAGGGCAGGGTTAAGAATTAAGATTTCAAGAGCATGAGAGGTAGATGGCCAACCAGAGTTCCTAAGGTTCGGTGCCTGTAACTGTTGCCGCCGCTTAAGCCTGCCAAAGCAGTGGTACGGCTGCTGCGCTCGTGTTTGCTACCTCTAGAAACGTTCTTGCCAGTAGTGTCGGCAGCGGGACTCAATTACCCCCTTTTTTCACTCTCTCCAGAAGCTCCAGATGGCGTCTTCCATGGGCAACGTGGCCGACAGCACAGAACCAACGAAACGTATGCTTTCCTTCCAAGGGTTAGCTGAGTTGGCACATCGAGAATATCAGGCAGGAGATTTTGAGACAGCTGAGAGACACTGCATGCAGCTCTGGAGACAAGAGCCAGGGAATACTGGTGTACTTTTATTACTTTCATCTCTACACTTCCAGTGTCAAAGGCTGGACAGATCTGCCCACTTTAGTACTCTGGCAATTAAACAGAACCCTCTTCTGGCAGAAGCCTATTCGAATTTGGGGAATGTGTACAAGGAAAGAGGGCAGTTGCAGGAAGCAACTGAGCATTACCGGCATGCACTGCGTCTCAAACCAGATTTCATCGATGGTTATATTAACCTGGCAGCCGCATTGATAGGAGCAGGTGACATGGAAGGGGCAGTACAAGCTTACGTCTGTGCTCTTCAGTACAATCCTTATTTGTACTGTGTTCGCAGTGACCTGGGGAACCTGCTCAAAGCCCTGGGTGGCTTAGAAGAAGCCAAGGCATGTTATTTGAAAGCAATTGAGACGCAACTGAACTTTGCAGTAGCTTGGAGTAATCTTGGCTGTGTTTTCAATGCGCAAGGGGAGATTTGGCTTGCGATTCATCACTTTGAAAAGGCTGTCACCCTTGACCCCAATTTTCTGGATGCTTATATCAATTTAGGAAATGTCTTCAATGAGGCACGGATTTTTGACAGAGCTGTGGCAGCTTACCTTCATGCCCTAAGCTTGAGTCCAAATCATGCAGTGGTACATGGCAACCTGGCTTGTGTATACTATGAGCAAGGCCTGATGGATCTGGCAATAGACACCTACAGGCGAGCTATTGAATTGCAACCACATTTCCCTGATGCTTACTGCAACCTAGGAAACGCTCTCAAAGAGAAGGGCAGTGTTGCTGAAGCAGAAGATTGTTTTCATACAGCTCTCTGGCTGTGTCCCACCCATGCAGACTCTCTGAATAACCTAGCCAATATCAAAGGAGAACAGGGAAACAGTGAAGAGGCAGTTCGCTTGTATCGTAAAGCATTAGAGCTCTGCCCAGACTTCGCTGATGCCCATTCGAATTTAGCAAGTGTATTGAAGCAGCAGGGAAAACTGCACGAAGCTCTGATGCATTATAAGGAGGCTATTCGAATCAGTCCTACCTTTGCTGATGCCTACTGCAATATGGGAAACACCCTACGGGAGATGCAGGATGTTCAGGGAGCCTTGCAGTGTTATACTCGTGCCGTTCAGATCAGCCCTGCATTTGCGGATGCCCACAGCAATCTGGCTTCCATTCACCACGATTCAGGGAATATTCCAGAAGCAATTGCTTCTTATCGCACTGTTCTGAAGCTTCAACCTGACTTTCCTGACGCTTATTGTAATTTGGCTCATTGCCTGCAGGTTGTCTGTGATTGGACAGACTATGATGAGCAAATGAAGAAGTTGGTCAGCATTGTGGCTGACCAGTTGGAGAAGAATAGGTTGCCTTCTGTGCAGCCTCATCATAGTATGCTCTATCCTCTTTCTCATGGCTTCAGGAAGGCTATTGCTGAGAGGCATGGGAACCTCTGCTTGGCTAATATAAGTGTCCTTCATAAACCACCGTATGAACATCCAAAAGACTTGAAGCTCAGTGATGGTCGACTGCGTGTAGGATACGTGAGTTCTGACTTTGGGAATCATCCTACTTCTCATCTTATGCAGTCTATTCCAGGCATGCACAATCCTGATAAATTTGAGATATTCTGTTATGCCCTGAGCCCACATGATGGCACAAACTTCCGAGCGAAGGTGATGGCAGAAGCCAATCATTTCATTGATCTTTCTCAGATTCCATGCAATGGGAAAGCAGCTGATCGCATCCATCAAGATGGTATACACATCCTTGTAAATCTGAATGGTTATACCAGGGGTGCTCGAAATGAACTCTTTGCTCTCAGGCCAGCTCCTATTCAGGCAATGTGGCTGGGGTACCCTGGGACTAGTGGCGCGCTTTGCATGGATTATATCATCACTGATCAGGAAACTTCACCTGCTGAAGTTGCTGAGCAGTATTCTGAGAAACTGGCTTATATGCCCCATACTTTCTTTATTGGTGATCATGCTAATATGTTCCCTCACCTGAAGAAAAAAGCCGTCATCGATTTTAAGTCCAATGGGCACATTTATGACAATCGGATTGTGCTGAATGGAATCGACCTCCAGGCATTTCTTGATAGTCTGTCAGATGTGCAAATAGTCAAGATGAAATGTCCTGATGGAGAAGACAATGCAGACAGCAGTAATACAACTCTTAATATGCCTGTCATTCCTATGAATACTGTTGCAGAAGCAGTTATTGAAATGATTAACAGAGGACAAATTCAGATTACAATTAATGGATTCAGCATTAGCAATGGGCTGGCAACTACCCTGATCAACAATAAGGCTGCCACTGGAGAGGAGGTTCCCCGTACCATTATTGTAACCACACGTTCTCAGTACGGGTTACCGGAAGATGCCATTGTGTACTGTAACTTTAATCAGTTATACAAACTTGACCCATCTACTTTGCAGATGTGGGCAAATATTCTGAAGCGTGTTCCCAAGAGTGTACTGTGGCTGTTGCGTTTTCCAGCAGCAGGAGAAGCTAATATTCAACAGTACGCACAAAATATGGGCCTTCCCCCGAACCATATCATTTTTTCCCCTGTTGCTCCTAAAGAGGAACATGTTCGGAGAGGCCAGCTGGCTGATGTCTGCTTGGACACTCCGCTCTGTAATGGACACACCACAGGGATGGACGTCCTTTGGGCAGGGACCCCCCATGGTGACTATGCCAGGAGAGACTCTTGCTTCCCGAGTTGCAGCTTCCCAGCTCACTTGTTTAGGCTGTCTCGAGCTGATTGCTAAAAATAGACAAGAATATGAAGAGATAGCTGTGAAACTGGGAACTGATGTAGAATACCTGAAGAAAATTCGTGGCAAAGTCTGGAAGCAGAGAACATCTAGCCCTCTGTTCAACACCAAACAATACACGATGGAACTAGAGCGGCTCTATCTACAGATGTGGGAGCATTATGCAGCTGGCAACAAACCTGATCACATGATTAAGCCTGTTGAAGTCACTGAGTCGGCCTAAATAATGACTGTGTGCCCAGGAGAATTACCCCTGTAGCTGAGCCTCAACCTTCTGGGGGAAAGGGAACTACTTTTTCAATATCATGTTGCAGATGGGTGACACACAATGATAAGAAATAGCACAGCCAGACTTGCTTCCTGCATGATCATGACAGGGAGAGACACAAGAGATGGGAAACTGCTGTTCCACAAGGAGATTCTATCGAATTTTGCCGCAGCCAGGTGTCTGGAAGGTCTGGAAGGTAAGTCTGGAAGGTCTGATCTCCCTTGGTCTTCCAGGGGATGGATGGTTAGTGTGGAAGGAAGATAGAGATTGCCCAGCCGTTTTGTGATTATCATGGATGGATTGAGTCTTCTGAATTAATTATTTTCTTTCTATTTTGGGTATTGGAGCTTTTAAAAATGTTTGGTTTCAGGTATTTTTATTCATGTGAAGTGTATATGATTCTCTTGAGATCAGGTGTTAAGCTGAAATATTCCTTGTTTTAGCTTCTGAACTCTATAGATAAATGGGGACTTTGCTGGTGTAGTCTTTTTCTAGGTTTTATAAACCGCTTGAGCCTGTATCAGTCATTCTAGTGTGTGACATAACGTTTGGAACTCTCAGTGCTTTGTTGGTTTGTAGATGATGGCTTCAATTCTTTTTCTGGTTCGTTTCCTTCTTCCCTTCCCCCCACTTTAAAAATTCTCCTGTAACTTGGCTAACAAAAAACCAAGTCTGATTCAAAACCTCCCAGAGTGTTTCTCTTAAACACATCATCTGGTGCCAAATGAAGATTCTTAGGAGTGCTTATTAATTATGAAGGGCACAGTTGTGGTACTGTCACTGATGATAATAATAATGGATTTTTGGCCTAGAGTTTTGTCCTATTTCACCAGTGTTTTACTGTTGACTGCCCCTCTATGCTGCTTCCAAAAGTGATAGTGTGTGATAAGATGTTTACTTTCATTTCTAAAGTTTGTTTTGTTTTAGGTGAGTCCTGTTCTTCCTTTTTCTTTCAGCAGAAATGAAATTCCAGGTAAGTATAAGTATTCAAATATTTGATCAGTAATTCACAGTTATCTCCAGTACATGAAATAACTTTCATGAAAAAGCATGTTATAGGTAAAAAGCTCTGAAGGACCAGCTATGTATATGATAATTATGTTTCAGGCCTTCTAGGGTATTATATATAATAACTTGTCTTCTGGTCGTGGTCTTGAAGTCTTTATGGATTCAGCCTCAGTAGTAGCGAACTGCACTGCTACTTGGTTTGGAGTACAAATTAGACTTTAACCCTCCTGGAGGTTGAGTTTTTGGTATTGAAAACCATAGGAATGAAATTATTGTATTTCAACAAAGGATCGAGGGCTTGAGGCTTAAACAAGCCAACATATGTGTGGGAAGCAGTCAGCCTTGAGAGCACCTTCGGACATGCCAGGCATGCCGCTGCTGCTCGAAGGGACTGTCCCTACTTGTTCCCCTCCTTGTTCCATGCCATGGGAGATAAATCACCAGGGCCCAGAAATCAGAAAGAAAGTAAAATGAGACAAGCAAAGCTGTCTCCCCCCTGCACATGCAGGTTATTTTGGATGATTCTGGGTTTATGGGTTTTCTCCCAGGGAAGTTAACCTTGAGCCGAGTCATTAGATAATGTAAACCACCGTCTGGCAACCTTCCCTTTTCTAGTCTATATAATCTGCACCTGTAGCATAATAAAACTTACCTTGCAACCATCAGTTGTCTTGGTCCTTCTGACCCCATTCGTCGGTGCTACTTCAGTTCCTTACCCCGTCCTTTCTGACCCTGGGCGGTGAAATCCTCTTTCTGAGGCTGGTCCATGGCAAGTGGCGCCCGAACAGGGACCTGAAGCGTGAAGGCAATTAAAAGGAAAAGAAAGTGCAGGTAAGAGAACCCTTATGCAAAATATGTGTGGCCACGAGTAAAAGTGAAACTAATAGAGGCATAAGGCAACAGTCAGAAGTAAAAGAAGATGGGGCAAAAGGGCTCAAAGGAGCGTGAATTATTTGCTCAGGTTTTACTTTTGATGCTTATAGCTCGGGGTAATAAAGTTTCTACCTCACAGTTGACTGAATTTTTGCAGCATATCCATGATGTATCTCCCTGGTTTCCTGATGGCGGCTCTGTGACATAGAAATCTGGCAGAAAGTTGGAGAAGGTTTAAAAAATTATTATGAGTCTCGAGGGCCTACTCATACTGCTGTTGTTACATTTAGTTTGTGGAATCTGATAAAAATATGTTTAGGTTCTTCTCATGATAGTGTTGATTTGAATGTAAAGTCAGAAAAACATAAGCCTCTGACAGAAGACAAGACTGTATTATCAGCTACTGTGTCACCACTTCCTAAACCGAAAGAGCTAATTAATTTAAATATTTCAGATGAAGAGGAACATTTTGACTTAACCGATGAGGCTTTTAAACATAAAAGAGAGAGAAAAAAAAAACATAAAAGAGAGAATCATCCTGAGGATGATTTTCTAATGGCTATGATAGATAAGTCAGTGAAAAAGCTGCACATTAGTAAGGACTGTCTTCCTCAAAAATCTACATCTGTAAAAATGCTCAGTCTCTTGCAACGTGCTGTATAAGCAGCAATAAAACGAAGAGAAGATCCTATTTTCTGTTGTCCTGTCATAGAAAGACCTGATCCTAATCATCCTCAACAGGCTATTAGGGAGCATCAGGCTCTTCCTTTTAAAGTTTTGAAAGATTTAAAATCTGCTTGTGCTCAATATGGGCCCACTGCTCCTTTTACTACTGCTATGGTTGACACTATTGCAGGAGAAGCTCTTTCCCCCGCTGATTGGAAGTCTATTGCACGAGCTTGTTTAAATGGTGGAGATTATTTAATATGGAAGTTTGATTTTTATGAACGGGCTGCTGAACAAGCAGAAAAGAATGCTACCCATGATATTCCAGTGGATTATCATATGCTGATTGGGGAAGGACCATATTTTCTTTACAAGATCAATTAAATTATACCTTTGTTGCTTATCCTCAAATAAATCATTTGGCCTTACGAGCCTGGAGGAAATTACCTTCTACACACAAAACTGAGGATCTTTCAAAAATGAGACAGGGACCTGATGAACCATATGCTGATTTTGTAGATAGATTGTTACAGGCGGTGGGGAGACTCATTGTGGATGGACTCACTGGTACAATTGTAGTTAAGCAACTTGCTTTTGAGAACGCTAATAATGCATGTCAGGCTGTGATTCGACCTTGGAGAAAACGGGGAACACTGGAGGATTATATTCGCCTTTGTGCAGACATTGGGCCTGCTTATATACAGGGTGCTGCTATGGCTGCAGCATTAACTAAAGTGGGGTTTAAAAACAATCAAAAGGGAACAAAGACTAGTTTTCAATGCAGAAAGGCAGGTCATTTTGCTGGAGAATGTGGATCTTTTCATTGTAACCCTGCTCCTTCCTTCCCTACTCAAAAACCTCCAGATGGTCAGAAAATCCCTGGTTTATGCCCTAAATGCAATAGGGGAAAACGTTGGGCACGAGATTGTCGCTCAGTGGGCCACAGGGATGGGACACCACTGTCGGGAAACTCCTCCCGGGGCCTTCCCCGGCCCCAACAAATAATAGGGGCAACGTCTGTGTATCCTCCTCAAACTATCAATCAGACATTAACCAAAAACAAAAACATGCAATATCTTCGCTCTCCAGAGCAACAGCAGGAAGCACAGGACTGGACCTCAGTACCTCCGTCCGATATGTATTAACTCCTGCAATGGGTCCTCAGGCCCTCTCTATGGGCATCTATGGACCTTTACCCAAGGGTTTGATTGGACTATTATTGGGAAGAATTAGTGTCACCATGAAAGGTTTAACTATTATGCCAGGACTCATAGACTCTGACTACGAATGAGAAATAAAAATCATGGCACAAACTATTAAAAATATAATAACGATTTCTCCTGGTGATAAAATTGCACAATTGCTACTTTTGCCCTTTGTACCTCATGGACAAATTTTACAACATCAAAAGAGAGAAACAGGGCTTCCCTGGTGGTGCAGTGGTTGAGAGTCCGCCTGCCGATGCAGGGGACACGGGTTCATGCCCTGGTCTAGGAAGATCCCACATGCCGTGGAGCGGCTGGGCCCGTGAGCCATGGCTGCTGAGCCTGTGCATCCGGAGCCTGTGCTCCACAATGGGGGAGGCCACGACAGTGAGAGGCCCGCGTACCACAAAAAAAAAAAAAAAAAAGAGAGAGAGAAACAAAGGATTTTGGATCATCTAGTGCTGCCTACTGGATTCAGAAGATAGGGAAAGAACGTCAGAAATGAAATGAACCATTAATGGAAAGGTTTTTTCAGGTTTGTTAGACACTGGAGCTGATGTCTCTGTTATGACGCAGATGCACTGGCCTAAACATTGGCCCGTTAGTCCTATTATTACAGAACTTCAAGGAATAGGAGAGAGTTCTTCTCCTATACAAAGTAGTCAGTTATTATTATGGCAAGCTATTGAGGGCCATTCAGGATACTTCCAGCCTTATGTTTTGCCTGGGCTGCCTTTAAACCTCTTGGGCCAAGATATATTAAAAGAAATGGGGGGCTTCCCTGGTGGCGCAGTGGTTGAGAGTCCGCCTGCCGATGCAGGGGACACGGGTTCGTGCCCCGATCCAGGAAGATCCCACATGCCACAGAGCGGCTGGGCCCGTGAGCCATGGCCGCTGAGCCTGCGCGTCCGGAGCCTGTGCTCCGCAACAGGAGAGGCCACAACAGTGAGAGGCCCACGTACTGAAAAAAAAAAAAAAAAGAAATGGGAGTATTACTTTATACTCCAAATTCTCAAGTGTCTAATATGGTGTTGGATTAAGGATTTCTTCCCACAAAAGGGCTGGGAACAAATCAAAAAGGAACTGTCTATCCTATTGATGTGAAAATAAAAAGTGATAGACAAGGTTTGGGTTTTTCTTAGGGGCCTCCACTCACTGCTGATCCAATTACTTGGCTGAGTGATGATCCTGTATGGGTGGACCAATGGCCCCTCACAAAGGAGAAATTAGAAGCTGCAGAACAATTAGTACTGGAACAATTAGGGCATTTAGAAATTTCCAATAGTCCTTGGAATACTCCTATTTTTATTATCAAGAAAAAGTCTGGAAAATAGAGGTTATTACAGGGTCTAAGAGCTGTTAATCAAACTATGCTAATAATGGGAGCTCTTCAACTAGGCCTACCCTCTCCAACAGCCATACCACACAATTATCATCTTTTAGTTATAGATTTAAAGATTGTTTTTTCACTATTCCTTTGTTTCCTGAAGATAGAAAACATTTTGCTTTTAGCTTGCCTTCCTTAAATTTTAAGGAACCCATGAGGAGATTTCAATGGAAAGTATTGCCTCAGGGCATGGCAAATAGTCCTACATTATGCCAAATATATGTGGCTCAGGCCTTAACTCCTGTGAGCAAAAGGTTTCCAGCGTTATATCTCATACATTATATGGATGATATACTTTTAGCCACTGATAATATTTCTTGATTAGAGACTGCTTCTCAATTTTTACAACAATCCTTACAATCATTTGGCTTGGTCATTGCCTCAGAAAAAATTCAAAGCCAATCTCCATTTTTCTATTTGGGAAAATATATTGATAACTCTACCATTAGGCCTCAAAAACTGCAAATTCGAGTTGATAATTTAAAAACATTAAATGATTTTCAAAAATTACTTGGAGATATTAATTGGCTAAGGCCTTCCTTAGAACTTACTACTGCTCAGTTAGAGACTTTGATATTCTTAAAGGTGACTCAGATCCTTCTACTTCACGATCTATGACTCCAGAGGATTTCAAGCTTTACAAATAGTTAATAGAGCTATCAGCTCTGCACAATTAACTCGAATACATACCCACCTGCCAATGTCTTTAGTTGTTTGTCCAACACCTCATGTGCCTACTGCCATCTTATGGCAAACTGTTGGAATTATTGAATGGATTCATATGAAAACTACATCCTCTAAAGTTATTAACCCTTATTATGAACTTATTATTAAGTTAATAATGCAAGGTAGAACTAGATGCTTACAACTTATAGGTATAGAACCTTCTCAAATTATTATCCCTTATTCAGTTAGTCAACAAAATTGGCTTTTTCAACATAGTAATGAATGGGGTCTTGTTCTTGCAGGATTTTCAGGTACCTTGGAATGCCATTAGCCTGCTGATAAATTGATCCAATTCAGCAAACTTAAGTCTTATATCTTTCCTTCTATAATTAGGCAACAGCCTATTCCTCATGTACGTTTGGTTTTTACAGACGGTTCTTCTTCAGGAGTGGCTACTGTAATCATTGACGACGGAACAAAACTCATTAAACAAACTTCCTTGACTTCAGCTCACTGTGTTGAACTGTATGCTGTCATTATGGCTTTTAAACATTTGCCTTCTATATCTTTTAATTTGTTTTCTGATAGTAAATATCTTATTAGCTTATTATTTCTTCTGGAGACTGCAACCAGAGGATATACTAATGACCCTGAATTATCATCGTCTTTGCGTTTGCTTCAACAGCTTATTCGTTCCCACGATGGTCCTGTTGCAGCTCTGCATATCCGTGCTCATTCTAACTTGTCTGGTCCATTGTCTAAAATGAATGCGACTGCAGATGTTTTAACTCGATGTAAACGTGATCTTTATCCTGTGCATTTTCCTCCCAAAAATAAAGTTAAAGTTACTCTTCCTCCTCAATCTCTTTTCCCTAAAGCAGGACATATCCCAATTTACCGTCCTCCTCCTTTCCGTTCGTCATGCTGTCAAGAATGGCTAAGGTATTGCATTCATTATCTTCATACTGTTGATACTCATGGTCCATGTCCTGGACACCCTCATATTATGGTAAGTTATGATCAAACTGCTTCACAAGCAGCACAACAATCGCATGCTTTACACCATCAGTCGGCGGCTACATTACGCAAACAATTTTCCCTTCCTCGTGAAGCTGCCCGACAAATTGTTAAGCAGTGCCCACAGTGCTTACCTCACCTTCCTGTTCCACATTCTGGTGTTAATCCTCGTGGATTATTACCTAGTCATTTATGGCAAATGGATGTTACTCATATCCCGTCTTTTGGGAAATTACAGTTTGTTCATGTCACTATTGATACTTATTCTGGTTTCCTCTGTGCTACAGCACAGACCCGAGAAGCTACTAAACATGTTATCACTCGTTTATTACACTGTTTTGCTTTCACGAACCTTCCCAAAATTATTAAAAGAGATAATGGGCCCACTCACGCTAGTGTTGCTTTTGCAACATTTTGTAATTCATTACAAATTACCAATATTACAGGCATTCCATATAACCCTCAAGGACAAGGTATTATCCAACGTGCAAATAGATCTTTAAAGCTAAGTATTGAAAAAAATAAAAACGGGGGAATTATATAGAACAACACTACATAACCTTATAAATCATGCTCTGTTTATTTTAAATTTTCTCACTGTTGACAGGGGAAAGGTTGGTGGCTGAGCCAAGATTGGCCTTTCAATCTCTGGAGGTCCTCGGGAAAGATCCGCTAACCAGCACTTGGCGTGGTCCTGATCCTGTGTTGATTTGGGGACGTGGTCACGTGTGTATATTTCCCAGATCAGCTCCTGGACCTCTCTGGCTTCCTGAGCGCTTGCTTAGTCAAGCAAATAGATGGCTCGCCACAGCTCACAACTAGTTCAGAAGATGAAGAAGTTCTGCATCTCTCCCGAAAATTTTGACAGTGTTGATTGAGAAAAAGAAGAAGAAGAGGAGACCACTTGCCAGGACGACTCAAAGGAGTGATGTTCCAACTTGGGGACAAATTAAACAATTGGTTTCACGAGCTCAAGAGTTAGTGAAACAACAGAATAATCCTGTTACACCTGTGACTTTATTTTTGGCTATGTTGGCAACCATTTCATGTGTTCCCTCTGTTAATGCAGCAACTTACTGGGCCTATGTACCTGATCCTCCACTATTAAAACCCATATCTTGGTCTGAAGCAGAGTTTCCTGTATTTTACAATGATACTGTTTATGGGCCTCTTATTGGAATATAAAACAAATCAATATGTCTGTAAATTATACTAACTGGTTTAGTACCTATCCTGTCCGTCTTAGCCCATTGAATCTGGAAACTGGATGTGTAAAGGCTATTAGTGATGAGCATACAGATGTTTATGAGGGAACGGATCAATCAATTAGTTTGTCAGGCTCTCCAGGCATCCTTCGTTTTACAGGAACCAACATTACTCTTACATGCCCGGCTACCAGCCGACGAGAGGATCTTAAGGATACCATCATTTGCTATAAAAATGGGCAACCTATTAATATTAGAGGTCGAATCTCATACGCCTCACCACTTAGGGATTCCGCTATTACTATAGCCAAGGTTACAGGTGAATATTCAGGAAATTATTTGTGTATGAAGCGTTTACTTGGAGGACAAGGGATACTTATGGCTGGACATATGGTTACTATTCTTAAGAGAAAGTCAAAAAATCAATTTCCTCCTTTTATGACCATTAACTTTCCTGGATCCAATCTTGAATGTCGCAATGCATCTTGGAATAATAACCAAATATGGTGTAGTATAGATTATACCAAGGGGTAAATTCTTATCTCTTCTATTCCCGTCATAGATAGGTTTATCGCATTTCAAAAGAACTGGGATATATGGAAACTAGCTCTAACTTATTCCAACACACCTGTTATAACTTGTGTTGCTCCTCCATATACACTTTTGATTGGTTCTATTAACATTGGTAATTCTTCCAAAGGAGGATATAATATTAGCTGTGTTCATTGTATTTTTACAGTTGTATGTTCCCTTCTGCAGGAACACAATCTGTGCTTATACTAAAGCAACCCATATATGTTATGGTGCCTGTACATCTGAGAGAACCTTGGTATGAAGATACTGGAGTACAGGCATGGGTGGAACTCTCTAAAGCCTTGCAGAGAAGGAGACGCTTTATTGGGTGGCTAATAGTAAGTTGACTTGCCTTGGCTGCTCTGTCTGCTACCGCGGCTACTGCCCGTCTTTCTCTTTCACAGAGTATTAATCATGCTCACTTTGCTAATCAATTATCTCAAAATACCAGTCTTGCTTTATCTTTACAAAGTCACATAGATTTACAGATGAATAACAAGTTAGATGAATTTAAAAACACAATTTTGGGGATTGGAGATCAGATGGCAGCATTAAAATTGAGGATGCGTTTAGCTTGTCATGAAAAGTATACATGGATTTGTGTTACTCCTTACAAGTACAATGACTGTATTTGGGAATGGGAAAAAGTAAAAATGCATCTGCTGAGTGTTTGGTCAGATAATAATATTAGTCTTGATCTTAACAAATTAAATGCTGAAATTCAGGATATGCAAAATGCACATCTTGATGATATTTCACAAGAAGATGTAATTAAAACTTTACTGGACCATTTAAAGTGGTTAAAAACTCAGTCGTGGATTACTGGAGGGTTGTCAGGATTTATTACCCTGGCCATAATTTGCCTATTATTGATAATAATCTTCTCATGTCTGTTTCGTATCCTCATGCAACAATATACTACTCTCGGCACTACGCTTCATGGAATTATTTTGCAGCAAAAATTAAAAAATAAAAAAGGGGGAACTGAAGGAAACAGTCAGCCTTGAGATCAGGCTACGGATATGCCAGGCATGCCGCCCCTGCTCGAAGGGACTGTCCGTACTTGTTCCCCTCCTTGTTCCATTCCATGGGAGATAAATCAGCAGGGCCCAGAAATCAGAAAGAATGTAAAATGAGACAAGCAAAGCTGTCTCCTCCCTGCACATGCAGGTTATTTTGGATGATTTTGGGCTTATGGGTTTTCTCCCAGGGAAGTTAACCTTGAGCCGAGACAGTCTATAGATAATGTAAACCACCATCTGGCAACCTTCCCTTTTCTAGTCTATATAATCTGCAACCGTAGCATAATAAAACTTACCTTGCAACCATCAGTTGTCTTGGTCCTTCTGACCCCATTCGTCGGTGCTACTTCAGTTCCTTACCCCGTCCCTTCTGACCCTGGGCGGTGAAATCCTCTTTCTCCGGCTGGTCCGCGGCACATATGAATATATGTTTTTGTCTTGCTGTACTGCACATATGCTGTCTAGTAACAGATATTTTGTCTGCTAGTAGTGTTGTAGATTATGTCTTTCCAAAGCGCTGAGGCAGTGCACCTATTCTGTAGTTGCAGCTGATGCCTGAATGTATCCTAGCTGACAAATTATTGATTAATAAGAACTTGAATTTCTAAAGATTAGTCCTGTTAACCAAAATCTGAGCAAGGAGTCTCAAATGTAATTCTTAGCCAGAATTACATGTTAATGAACCATTTAACAGTGTAAATCAAGGAACATCAGTGTAGGGATTTCTTTTCATTTATTTTTTACCTGTTTGAAATATCAGTTAAAGGTTGGCAGCTTGGTTGCAGACGAACGGTCGTTTGAAGTTCACCAAACTACTTAATGTGGAATAGGATAACAGACTTCCAACGCCCTCAAGGCTGTGACCTTGCAGCCATTTTACACAGCACATCATCATCCTATAGGGATGAACCTTTCCCTGGCCTGAAAAGCAGCCGCTCTGTTGAAGCTTTGCTTATTGGAACAGGCTTTTGTTTCCAGGTTACATGTCTGTGGAAGACTTAATTCTGAATAGAGATATAGATATTACTGGAAACTAATTGTTTTTCTATTATACTCTGCTTTATCAAAAAAGTAAAACATTTAAATTGTGCTACAAAAATTCAGATGTTGTCTTGCAATCTTTAAACAATAAATGAATGATTTGCCCTTAAAAAAAAGAATTAAGCAGTTAAGCTGTTGGTCCCACATCAGACAAATCATCCTTATACCTCCTGTCAATATTGTTAACAGAGACTGTTATTTTATGAATCCTTATGATCCTGTGATTCTTTCTTTCACGTTTCAGGGCACAGCAGGTGAGAGAGTGGATTTGTTAAACTGGGTGAGTTTATCCTTCTTTTATGCGTTCATTCAATTTTATGTTCATTTACTTACTATACACATATGGCAATAGAAGCTGCTAAAGCAATCATTGCTATTCTGCAAAACAACAAGGCACAGAAGCAGATGTCTTATTTCCGAGATTTCTCCCCCCAGGATTATTGTGATTAAAGCTACTTTGCCGCAATTTCCTGGAGAGGACAAGGGGCTACTCGCTGGAGGTTTTTTAATGACTTGGAGAAAGGCTCAAATATGCCCCCATTATGGTAATCCACCCCAGGGGCAAACCACACAAGAATATTATGAATTTATTTTATTTTTCTATCCTTGCAAAGGTAATACTCAGCTCATTAGAATATGAAAACTATACTGTCAAATTTCAGAATTACATGGATGAAGAAAATCACCAAAGTGGCATCATATCATGTGTGTTATAGTTGTATTGACTATATTAACTATGTTGTGTTAACAATGTATTGTATAACTCTATATTGAAAAGGCAAAATGCTGTACCTTATTTCAGAGAAAATAATTATGTTGGCAAACCCCAAATTGTACATTGTAGACGGGTCCTAGGAAAAGAAGATTTAATTCATAGTGGACAAGAGGTTAGCTTCTGTTTTCAGCCATGTGCTATTTCAAGAATTAAACATCATGAATAATACAGGATATAAGAGGAATAGTCTAAAGACGGAAAAGCACATTTTGATTAGGAAAGAGAATTTAAGGCTTAAGTCTTTATTTTTTTTTAAGGAAAACTGCCTTATTACTATGAGATAAGAAAATTGTTTCCTTCTTTTCTTCCTTGCTTTCTTCTTCTTCTTCTTCTTTTCTTTAACCTTTTTTACTTTGGATATTTGGATATTTGACCTCTAAGCTGAGATGACTGGAAATGCCTCCTCTGGGCACTAAATGCTGACATCTCCTGATAAGAGGGAAGCTGCAAAGTAGAAGAATTGAAGGTCAGTGTGTTGATATTGGTCTCCAGCACATTGATGTACATTTGTGTATTGGGGAAGGGGAGTGAAGCTTGAGAGTGGGCCAGTGGGGAGGGGTAAATATTTTGTGATGCTGTCTACCTATGGGCTTATAAAGTTTACAGCTGCATTAGGAGGACAAGCATTACCATTCGCATGAAAAGTAGGGCAGACGTCAGTTGCAAAAGCTTCTAGCCATACACATAGGGAAATACATAAATGATACACCTTATTGCATTCACCCATTCACCCTCCCCTGTTCACGCTAATTGGAAATTTCTATCCATTTCAGAGAAGTAACACAACTATCAATCATTTTCCCTGGCAGGAATCTTCCAGGAGGAAGAAAATGGAACACACCTAGCAGTAGAGCTCACGCACTAGGCCATGTGTCTTAGATTTAATATCTGATCACTAGCTGGATTGAAGCCAAGAGGTGGTTCACAAAGTTGCTGCATATTAAAATCACCTGGGGAACTCTGAGACCTCCCCGTGCCCAGGCTCCTCCCTAGACCTACTGAATCAAAATCTCTGGGGCTGGGACCCAGACACCAAAGTTTCTCTTAAAAGCTCTTTAGGGGAAGGGATATGGGAACAGATGTATATGTATAACTGATTCAGTTTGTTATAAAGCAGAAACTAATTTAAAAAAATATTTAATACTAAAAAAAAAAAAAAAAAAAGCTCTTTAGGTAATTCATACGAGCAGCAAAGCTTGAGAACCAGCCCGATAACGGGAACAAACGTATTTCACACAGATAAAGTGGGGCAATTCATATGTTAAAAGAACATGAATATATATATATATTTCTTTTTTTCTCTTTATTCTGTTTGTGTTTCAACTAGGCTTTTTTTTTCCTTCTGCAAAAAGCGTTATTGTTTCCATTTGGTCCAAGGCTTGGGAGAGGGCTCCAGGGCGGTTACAAAGCTGCCTAGTGGCTGCAGAGCTGGGCTTCAGGCAGAAACTCTGACGCCAGAGGGGCTCGTCAGAGGCCGCTGGACGTCGGAGACTCCTGTTTGTGCTCGAGCGTGAGCCTTTCGAAAAGATACTCGCCCAGCACAGCCTGCGGTCCAGCCAGCCTGCGGAGGTTGGTCAGGTGGTTGCCCATCTTCTTGATGAGTTTCAGCTGCTCCTCCAGGAAGCGGCTCTCCAGGAAGTCACAGAGGTGGGAGTCTGCACGGGCAGGACCCAGGGCGCGCAGATCCGATAGTGCCTGGTTCAGGTTCTTCTCCCTAAGAATGGCGGCTTGCACAGTGTCCTGGGTTTTACCCCACTCATCTTGAGAAGGCTTCCGCGCATCCTGGAAGAGGGCGCGGCCGCAGCACTTGTTTTGCATTTTCAAGAGTCGCTGGGCGCCCTCACACTTCTCTTCAGCCAGTTGGCGAAAAATGCGGCCCCCATTGTCCAGAGCCCCACTGTTGCTGTGGAAATAGAAGCTTAGAGAGAGGTAAGTGTCCACAGATGCATGTTGAACAGGCGGTGGATGGCGGCCTCCACCTCGATGGAATAATTCTGACGAACCTGGGAACTCGTGGTTGATCAGTGATAAGGAGCTAAGCTCCAAAAACGGTGTTGGCCTGTCCTGGAGGCTGAGGATAGCTGAGTGGCTGATTCCAAAGGTTGCGACAGGAAGAAATGTTGGAGGGTGGTCGGGGGCTGGAGCAAGGAGCGTCCCTGGGTCTGTTCATTCCAAACACTGTGGAAGCAAAAGACAGATCTGCAGGACTCCCGAGTGCACTGCCTCAAATAGGCTTTGATATAAATGAACAAGAAGTCCAAGCAAGGACAAAACTTACCCTTTCCCCCACCAAAATAGCTGGTGATACTAGAATCTAGATCTGGGAAGGGATTCTTCCATTACTTTAATATTCCAAGCCACTAGAGCAGTGGTTCTCAAAGTATGGTCACCTTGTAAGCAAGCAGTACCCTATGGGGCCTTCCTAGGACAGACCCATCCCCCATAGCCTCTGCTGTAGTTCCTCTCTGAAGTCCTCAGATAATAGTATCTCAGGCATATTTCTTGAGTTTTCAGATGCTAAAAACCACCACCCAATGGAAGAAATTAACTCTTTGATGATGATGAGCACACAGCCCCCAGACCTTCTGGCACCTAAGGATGGATAATGTTACCTGCCCTGTGGCCTCAACATCAGCCAGTCAGATGATTGTGCACGAGCTGATCACATTCCCTGGGACGTCCCTCCCTCACGTGGCCTTTAAAAATGCTTTGCTGAAATCCTTTGGAGATTTCAGGGTTTTTGGAACACGGGCCACCCCTCTCCTTGCTCGATCCTGCAATAAACCTTTCTCTGCTCCAGACTGCAACCTTTCGGTTTGTTTGGCCTCACTGTGCTTCAGACACACGAACGTGCATTCGGTAACAACCTGACCAGCTTTACCAGCGTCCCCTGATAATGTGTCAGATAGTCAAGTTTTAGGGCCCTGTCCCAGCCCTATGGAATCAGCAACTCTAGTGGGGCTCAGTGATCTCTGTTATAACTGGCCCTCCAGATGATTTTTATTCACCTTAAAGTTTGAAAATATCTGCCTTGTCAGCTGCCAAAGCGTCCACCAGCAGGTGAAGGGGAGAGACGCCTGGAAAAGATAGGGAGTAGCCAAGGCAAGTACAGCAGCATTTGCCGTGGTAGTAATGGAGAATGCCTTTTCTCCCCTGGTTGGCCCAGACTAGTATCTGGGGGCAGTGGCAGGGTTATTTAGGATGCTTTCAATTTCAATGTAGAGTGACCTCTGTCCTGGTTTGCCAGGGACTTCGCCTGTGTGAGCACTTAAAATCTCATCCTGGCAAACCCCTTAGCCCTGGATTTGAAAAACTTAGGAAATAACATGAAATTTAGGGGAAACATGATCTAGGTTTTGGGCAAGTCACAAGTGCTAATTAAAGCTAAGCAAGTATGGACAACATCTAGCCGTCTTTACCCCTTTGCAGGAAGGTAAATCTGATTGGGTGAAAGAACTTATTGTTAAGAAATCTTTGTAGAAACATCCCCTTCTGCTTAGTCCGCTGGTTCTCACTTCTGGCTAGACAATGGCATCGTCTGAGGAGATTTAAAATGATTTTATTGGTTTAGGATGACCAACTGTTGGTGTGAGGGTTTTTAAAAAGTGCTTCAGATGATTCTAATGTGCAGCCAAATTTAGGTGCCACTGCTTAAGCTTTTGAACCGCTGCTACATATTTTCACCTCATCTTCCTATGAGAATATCCAACTGTAGTTGGTTTGTTGTTTTTTTTTTCTTTTTTTAACTGTCTTATTTAAATAAGATTGAATGTACAGAAAATCCTGCTAGTCCATCTGGTATAGCTGGATCCTTAGAATAATATCATTAAGATATATACCATTTAAGTATTGTGATTGGCCTTTTAAAAATTAACATATGCATTGAATTAGTACCATCTGTTTTGAAGCTGTCATGTTGGGTAGCTCTACCTCTAATCTGCTGCCATTGCTAAATATCTGGACACCTCTTATTAGGAATTGCTTTTAAACATCTTTCGGGGTTAAAACCAAGATTGCTGTATTATTTGTACTGGGACCACAAAAACCTCACAAAGATCCCCCGCTGTACTTTCTACCCCCATCTCTAACCCTTGGCAACTTCTAATCTGTGCTCCATCTCCACAGTTTTGTTATTTTAAGAATAATATGTAAATATCATCATGAATTACTTAATCTTCGGAGATTGGCTTTTTAAAATTTTTCCCTTGGCATCATTCCCTTGAAGTTCATTTCAATTTTTGCATATATTAATAATTTGTTCCTTTTTGTTGCTCGGTAGTATTCTATCATAAGATTTTATCACAATTTGTTTCAACATTCATCCATTGAAAGACATTTGGGTAGTAGCCAGTTTTGGGCTGTTATAAATAAAACTGCTATGAACATTTATGTGTAAGTTTCTGTGGGAACTTAATTAAGTTTTGTTCCTTTTGGATAAATGCTCAAGAGTACAATTACTGTGTTGTAGGGTGAATCTACTTTTAGGATTAAAAGAGACTGTCAAGCTGTTTCTCAGAGTGGCTAAACCATTTTCTTTTCCCACCAGTGATGTGATATCATTTTTCTATGTACTCACCAGCATTTGATGTTGTCACTATACTTTAATTTTCGTTATTCTCTGATATCTCATTATGGTCTTAATTTGCATTTCCCTAATGGCTAATGATGTTGAGCATCTTTTCATGTGCTTCTTTGCCATGTGTATATTCTCTTCCATGAAACGTCTGTTCCTGTCTTCTGCCTATTTTCTAGTTGGGTTTTTTTAAGTTGTTTGGAGAGTTCTTTGTATATTATAGATACAAGTCATTTGTCTCATGTGGGATTTTCAAATATGTTTTCCCACTGTGTAATTTGAGTTTTCATCCACTTAAAATGATCTTCTATGAAGCATTTTTAACTCATTTTGATGAGATCCAATTTATCAATTTTTGCTTTTATTGATCATACTTTCGGTGTCAAGTCTAAGAATTATTCACGTAGTTCTAGATGCCAAAGATTTTCTCCTATTTTTTTTTCTAAAAATGTCCTGCTTTTACATTGAAGATTATGATCCACTTTGATTTAATTTTTGTGTAAGGTGTGGAGGTTTAGGTTAAGGTTCATTTTTTGTTTGTTTGTTTTTGTCGAGGGATGTCCAACTGTTTCAGTACCATTTTTTGAAAAGTCTATTCTTCCTTGATAGCTTTCACACTGCTGTCAAAAACAAGTTAAATGTATTTATGTCAGTCTATTTCTGGGTTCTCTATTCCATTCCATTGATCTGTGTATCTACCCTCCATCATTACTGCAAAATCTTGAAATTGGGTAGATGAATTCCTCCCATTTTAATCTTCCTTTACAAATTGTTTTAGCTATTCTTCAGCCTCTTCTTACCACATAAATCTTAGAATAAGCTTGTCTATATCCACAAAAACCTTGCGGGCATTTTAAGAGTAACTCTGTTAAGCCTCTTAACTTGGGGAGAATTGACATCTTTATTATGTTGTGTTTTGTAATCCATGAACAAGGTATGTCTCACTATTTGTTTGGGACTTTTAAATTTTTCTTCATCAGCATTTTGTAATTTTCAGTATAGAGGACCTATAAATGTCTTATTGGGCTTATATTTAAGTATTTATTTAGGTCAGTTGTAAATGGCATCACATATTTTTATTTAAGCTTCTACACATTTGTTATTAATATATAATTTGATAAAACTGTGTTGATTTGTACTCTAAAACATTTACAAACTAATATTATTTCTCAAGCTTTTTGTGGATTCCTTGGTTATTTTCTCCATTTAGATTATCATCTCCTCTTCAGATACCGTTTTACTTTTCCTTATTTAATATAGTAGTATATGTTACTATTCAACATTCAGTAGGATATATTCCTTCCTATTCAACGTAGTAGGAATAGTCCTTTTATCTTTTAAATAAATGTTTTAAAAATTTAACTTTTAAATTTATGTATTTATTTATTTTTGCTTTATTTTCTTACTAGAACCTCGATTAATATATTTAATAAAAGTGGTGAGGGCAGATATCGGTGCCTTGTTTCTGATCTTACAGAGAAAGCATTCAGTCTTTCACAGTTCGATATAATGTCGGTATAGGTTGTTTGTAGATCCTCTTGATGAGTTTCAGTATGTTCTTTTTCTATTCCTAGTTTGCTTGGGGGTTTTTTTCTTCTTTTTTTAAATTTTTTAATTTTATTATTATTTTTTACAACTTTATTGGAGTATAATTGCTTCACAATGGTGTGTTAGTTTCTGTTTTATAACAAAGTGAATCAGTTATACATATACATATGTTCCCATATCTCTTCCCTCTTGCGTCTGCCTCCCTCCCACCCTCCCTATCCCACCCCTCCAGGCAGTCACAAAGCACCGAGCTGATCTCCCTGTGCTATGCGGCTGCTTCCCACTAGCTATCTACCTTACGTTTGGTAGTGTATATATGTCCATGCCTCTCTCTCGCTTTGTCACAGCTTACCCTTTCCCCTCCCCATATTCTCAAGTCCATTCTCAAGTAGGTCTGTGTCTTTCTTCCTGTTTTACCCCTAGGTTCTTCATGACATATTTTTTCTTAGATTCCATATATATGTGTTAGCATACGGTATTTGTCTTTCTCTTTCTGACTTACTTCACTCTGTATGACAGACTCTAGGTCTATCCACCTCATTACAAATAGCTCAATTTTGTTTCTTTTTATGGCTGAGTAATATGTCATTGTATATATGTGCCAAATCATGAATGGGATTGGATTTTGTCAAATGCTTTCTCTGCATTAATGGATAGGATCACATGACTTTTCCCCCTTAATCTATTGGATATGGTAGATTACAGTGTTTGATTTTCAAATATTTAACCAACTTTGCATAACTGGAATAAATACCACTTGGTCATGATATATTATTCTTTTTATATATTTCTGGATTTAATTTGCTAATATCTGGCTGAAGATCTTTACAGGCAATTTCATAAAACATATTGGTCTATTGTCTTCTTCTTTTTATACTATTCCTGTCTGGTTTTGGTATCAAGGTAATACTGGCTTCATAAGATTAATTAGGAACGGTTCCCTCTACTTCTATTTCTTATCAAATCATGTAAAATTGGTTTTCATTCTTTAAGTCTTGGGTAAAAGTGAAACATCTAAGCCTGAATATTTCTTTTGGGAGTTTTGATATGAAAAATCAGTGTTTCTAATGGTTACAGGAAAATTGAGATTATCTATTTCATCTTGGCTGAGTTTGGGTAGTTTTGGGTGTAGAAGAATTGGCCGATTTCATCTACATTTTTGAATTTAGAGTGTAGACTTGTTCATAATAACTTGTCCCTTATTAACCTGCAGGATATGTCATGGTATCCCTGGTTGCATATCTGATACCTGTGATTTGTGCCATCTCTGTTTTTACCTTTATCAGTCTTGCTAGATCTTTATTGATTAAATTGTTTGTTTCCAAGAACCAGCCTTTTGTTTCATTGATTTTCCCCCCCATTTTCCTGTTTTCAGTTTCATGGATTTCTGTTTCATCTTTATTATTTCCTTCTTTCTGCTTGTTTATTGTTTTTTCCTCTTCCTTTTTTACTATTGTAATATAGAAAATGAGATTATTGCTTTGAAATATTTCCCAATTTAGTTCTATAAACTTCCCTTTTAGCATTACTTTGACTTCATTCCACAAACTTTGATCTGTTATATCTCCATTTTCTTTTATTCTATGCATTAAAATTTTTTTCCTTGACGCTGTCTTTTTTACCCATGAGTTCTTTGGAATTGTGATGTTTCGTTTTCATGTGATTGAAGATTCTCCTGTTGTCTTTCTGTTATTGATTTCTAGTCTGATTCCATTATGGCTAGAGAACATACTCTCTATGATTTTAATTCTTTTAAATCTGCTAATGTTTTTTTATCACCCAGTATATGGTATATGAGTGAATGTTCCACGGACACTTGAATATGTATTCTG
The DNA here is from genome assembly GCF_949752795.1 of Hyperoodon ampullatus. NCBI lineage: Eukaryota > Metazoa > Chordata > Mammalia > Artiodactyla > Ziphiidae > Hyperoodon > Hyperoodon ampullatus. The sequence continues at coordinate 79,287,402 of NC_136920.1, forward strand.
CTCTTATTGAGTGTGTTCTTTAAATGTCAGTTATGTCCTGTTGATTGATGATGTTTTCAGCTCTTCCATATCCTTGCTGATTTTTCTGTCTGGTAGTTCTATAAATTGCTGTGTTGACGTCTCAAATAATAATTGTGGATTTAAAATTTTCTCCTTTTACTACCTTTTTCAGTGTTTGCTTCATGTATTTTGAAGTTCTGTTGTTTGGTGCACACACATTTCGTATCACTAGGTCATCTAGGTGGATTATTCCTGTTATCTTTATGTAATGACCCTGTTTGCCCCTAATAATTTCCTTTGCTCTGAAATCTACTTTATCTGATATTAATTTATCCATTCCTGCTTTTTCTGATAAATGTTCACATGATATATCATTTTCATCCTTTTACTCTGAACTACCTATATCATGATGTTTAAAGTAAGCTTCTTATAGACAGTATATACTTGGATCATGCTTGTGATTTTTTCATCTACTCTTCCAATCTCTGTCTTTGACTTGGTTACTTAGATCATTTACATTAATGTAATTATTGCTATGTTAAAGATTAGGTCTACCATTTTATTTTTTGTTTTGTCTTTTACCTTAGTTTCTCAATCTTGTGTTTCTCTTATTTTGCCTTCTTGTGGGTTACTTAAACATTTTTTAATAAGCCCATTTTAATGTATTTATTTATAATCATGTGTGTATACTGTGTGTATAGTTTTCTTAGTGGTTGCTTTTGGCATTACAGTATACATATGTAACTTATCATAGTCTACTGGAATCAGTGTTTTATGACTTCAAGTGAAGTTTCAAAATTTTACTTCCATTTAGGTCTCTTAATATTCCCCAGTTTTAAAGTATGATTTTCTGTAGTATTTCCTTTCTCTACATTGAGAACCACATCAGATGGTGTCATAATTTTTGCTTTGACCATCATATAGTATTTAAGAAACTCATGAGACTAATGATAGTCTCTTCTATTTACCCCATTTGTTTTCACCCATTCCATTGTTCCCCTTTTCTTTCTGAAGTTCCCAGTGTTCTGTTTTTGTTTTTTGATGTTTTCCTAACTGTAGGTGATATCTGGTCTTTCCAGTGCCATTGGATATGAGTTTCAGGGAACCCTGAGCCTGGCTCACCTAATGCTGCTGAGTTGGAGGGTTTGTATATGTGGGGCCTGTTGGCTCAGCAGATGCTAGCAGATTACACTAATGTTGATGGGACTAGTGCCACAGGAGGATGGGTTCCCATTCAGGCTATGCTGCTGCTACAGTAGAACAAGTGCCCCTCTACTCCAAATGTGGGGCAATGACCTGCTGCTGTCACTGCTTTGTATTAGGCTGCTTTTCCTCAGGTGTGTGATGGGATCCCATGGAAGCTGCTGCTGTTGCTGTCAATCACAATGTTAAATTCATTTCAGAAATACTGAAGTATAAATATATAGCCTGGCTCTTGTAGAACCTCTGTATTTGTTTTTTATTGCTTTCATACAAATTACCAAAAACTTAGTGACTCAAAACAAGGTAAATTTATTACCTTACAAGTCTGACATTGGTGTCAATTGAGTAAAGTAAAAGTGTTGGCAGGATGGACAGACGAATGGATAAAGATGTGGCACAGGGATTCCCTGGTGACGCAGTGGTTGGGAGTCTGCCTGCTGATGCAGGGACACGGGTCATGCCCCACTCCAGGAAGATACCACATGCTGCGGAGTGGCTGAGCCCATAATCCATGGCTGCTGAGCCGGCGCGTCCGGAGCCTGTGCTCCGCAACGGGAGAGGCCGCAACAGTGAGAAGCCCACGTAACACACACGCAAAAAAAAAATGTGGCCCATATATACAATGGAATATTACTCAGCCATAAAAAGAAATGAAATTGAGTTTTTTGTAGTGAGGTGGATTGACCTAGAGACTGTCATACAAAGTGAAGTAAGTCAGAAAGGGAAAAACAAATACCATATGCTAACACATATAAATGGAATATAAAAAAAAAGCAAAAATGGTTATGAAGAACCTAGGGGCAGGGCAGGAATAAAGATGCAGCCATAGAGAGTGGACTTGAGGACACAGGGAAGGGGAAGGGTTATCTGGGATGAAGTGAGAGAGTGGCATGGACATATATACACTACCAAATGTAAAATAGATAGCTAGTGGGAAGCAGCCACAAAGCACAGGGAGATCAGCTCTATGCTCTGTGTCCACCTAGAGGGGTGGGATAGGGAAGGGAGGGTGGTAGGGAGACGCAAGAGGGAGAGGATGTGGAGATATATGTATATGTATAGCTGATTGACTTTGTTATGAAGCAGAAACTAACACACCATTGTAAAGCAATTATAGTCCAATATAGATGGTTAAAAAAGAAAAAAAAGTGTTGGCAGAGCTACATTCTTTTCTGGAGGCTCTTAGGGGTGTTTCTGTTCCCTGGACTTTATCTGCTGCCAGCGGTCACTTATAGTCTTTGACTCAGAGTCCCCTTTCTCCACCTACAAAACCCAAAATGTTGCATCGCTGTGATTCTGCTTCTATTAAGTCATCTCTATCTTTCTCTTTCTACAGTTGGGAATGGTTTTCTGCTTTTAAGGACTCATGCAATTAGATTTGTTCCATGAGGTAATCCAGGATAATCTTTCTATCTCAAGGTCTATAACTTCAGTCATATCTGCAGAGTCCTCTTCACCATGTAAGGTAACATATTAATAGGTTCCAGGGATTAGGGTGAGGGCATTTTTAGGAGCCATTATGCTGCCTACCACACCCTTAACAAGTGACCTTGAGAAAATGACTGAGATTTTTAAAGCCTTACTTTCCTCAAACATAAAATGGAAAGAAAGATAACTAGTTAATATCATGAAAGTGAAACAGTATATATGAAATCAACTAATTCAGAAAATAAGATTTTTTCTTTTTCTTTATGATTTACATGATTCTCAGAGTTCAGTTACTTGAAGAGTTACTTTTTTTTAAACAGAACTAAGGAATTTCAGGGTTCCGATGCTGTAAGATTGTCTGAATTATCTGAGTAACAATTAGCTAAGCACAGGTGTAAAGCATTTGATTTACTCCCTAGTGTTCTTTATCTTCTCATCCCACTAAATGAATATCCCTTGTCTAGCTCCAGCCAGTAGAGTCAGAGCTTGTTTTACTGTTTAACTAAAGTTCAATTTAAATTCTCTCTACATCTCCAGATTCTCAGCCCTGGTTGCATATTATATTCACTGGGGAGATTTCAAGAACTACTGATGTCAAATTTCTACCTATCATGGATATTTGAGGAGGGACCTGGAATGAAATGTTCTAGCTTATGGCTTTGGGCGCCAAATCATGTTACCTGTAGAAGGTATCTTCTAGGTATGAAAATAGTTCATATAAGTCAAATTTCTCAGTAAAAGATGCCAAAACTATGGCTTAGGTGGTAAATTTTCCATGTCAATTTGTCTGGGCCACCATGCCCAGTTATTTGGTCAAATATTGTTCTGGATATTTCTGTGATGGCGTTTTTGTGTTTTTTAAATTCTTTCTTTCTTTCTTTCTTTATATTTTTGGCTGCGTTGGGTCTTCGTTGCTGCCCGTGGGCTTTCTCTATTTGCAGCAAGCGAGGGCTACTCTTCGTCGTGGCGCACGGTCTTCTCATTGCGGTGCCTTCTCTTGTTGCAGAGCGTGGGCTCTAGGTGCACAGGCTCAGTAGCTGTGGTGCATGGGCTTAGTTGGTCCACGGCATGTGGGATCTTCCCAGACCAGGGCTCAAACCCGTGTCCCCTGCATTTGCAGGCAGATCCTTAACCACTGTGCCACCAGGGTAGTCCCTGTGATGGTGTTTTTGGATGAAATTCATATTTAAATTGGTGGTGGACTTTGAGTAAAGCAGATTATCCTCCATAATATGGGTGGGCCTCATCCAATCAGTTAAAGTTCTAATAAAACAAAGACTGACTTCCCTGTGGCAAAAAGGAATTCTGCCAGAAGACTTACAGAAATTGAACTGCAACTCTCCCTAGAGTCTCTAGACAGCCTAACCTGCAGATTATGAATTTACCAAGCCTCTATTATTGTGTGAACCAATTGTTTAAAATCTCTCTCTCTCTTTATCTATCTTTATATAGATACGGATATAGATCTACGTATCAATATTGATATCTATATCTAGATCTATCAATATATATGGGCACATTGTATACACCTGCTGTTGGTTCTGTTTTTCTGGAGAAACTTGACTAACATAGTGGGCCATATAAATAAAAGGATGAACCCAAGTTCACCCAGGTAGAAAGTAGTACAATGAGAACTGGAACTTAAGGCCTCATGACTCATTCAGCTGTGAACACTGACCCAGAACTGGGGTCCGCAAACTCTGGCCCACTGATCAGATCTCGCTTGACTCCTGGTTTTGTGCATAACGTTTTGCCTGAACACAGCCACACCCATTCATTAAGGTATTGTGCATGGCTGTTTCTGTGCTACAGCAGCAGACAGGCAATTGCAATGGATACGTATGGTACACAAAATCCAAAATATTTACTATCTGACCCTTTACAGAAAAGATCTGCTGACCCTTGCTCTAGGATGCCATCTGATTTCTGATAGTCCCGAGGAGAATAATTCATGCACATTGGGATAGATTGTTAATCTCATGTCCTCCTTATGTCAAAGATCTCTTAAATGCTCACCCTTGCAATAGCCAGCTTGGGGAGCACTGCCTGAGGATGCAGAAATATTTCTTGTCAGGTCTTTCCAATCCACACTGCTCCCTGACTATGGTTCTTAAAACCTATTTTTGAAAACAATTTTATTGGAGTATAGTTGATTTACAGTGTTGTGTTAGTTTCAGGTGTACAGAAAAGTGAAACAGTTATACATATACGTATACCCACTTTTTTTTTTTTTTTTTTTGCGGCACGCGGGCCTCTCACTGTTGTGGCCTCTCCTGTTGTGGAGCACAGGCTCCGGACGTGCAGGCTCAGTGGCCATGGCTCACGGGCCCAGCCGCTCTGCGGCATGTGAGATCTTCCCGGACTGGGGCACAAACCCGTGTCCCCTGCATCGGCAGGTGGACTCTCAACCACTGCGCCACCAGGGAAGCCCCACTTGTATTTTTTTCAGAGTCGTTTCCAAATAGCCCATTACAGAGTATTGAGTGGAGTTCCCTGTGCTAATAAGAAGAGCAGGTTCTTATTAGTTATCTATTTTATGTAGAGTAGTGTGTATATTTCAGTCCCAATCTCCCATTTTAACCTCCCCTCCACAATCCCCTGGTAACCCTAAGTTTGTTTTCTACCTCCGTGCCTCTACTTCTAAAACCTGTCTATTTTAACCAACTACCACTCATTGCTTACTGTCTCTGGCTTCATGTACTTGATAATAAATCTACTTCTTGTTCTATCCTGGATGACATGTCCCAAGGACTGAGATAATATTCTACATAACTTGTCCTTGATATTGTCTATCTTGGGGTCTTCATCTCTGTCCCAAAGAAGACAGTCACACTCTGTCTTCTAGTACTACTAAGAATACCACCTTTTAGGGCATCAATTTGACCCAATGCACTGAACTATCCCTTTAGAAGCTGTATGCAACCTGTCACTGGGTTTTAGCACAGGGGTAGAACTCAGATTAGTGTTCCTATTTAAACAAATCTACTTGACCAGAAACCTTTTGTCTCACCATTTATTTTATTACACAAGTAACTTCTGTCTTTGCATCTATGATGTAAATATTTTTAATTTCCTAAATTATCTGAAAAATTATTTAGAGCTTCTGTTTCAGTAGGCATTGGAATTGCTGTGTTATGACTATTTCATTATTTTATTTCCAAATGTTAAATCAGGCTTCAAGCTTTGGCCAAGAGTAGACAGGAAAAGGGTTTAAAAAGAAATGAAGAGTGGGAAAGACTTCTGATGCAAGGGAGACATAATACAGATTTGATTTTGAATCAGTAATTTATACTAAAGGTTTGATTTTGAATCAATAATGTATGTCATTGCAGAATAGCTCCCTGGTAAACTTCCACTCTTTGGTCGTCATTAAGTCCAGAAATCAACAATCAAAACGTGCAGTGCTCTTCTTCATTTTCTAAACACAAACCTAGATCTAGAGGAGAGGAGACGTCATTTCATCACTCAGGCTCTGGACTTACGACTCCAAGTCCTGTCTTCTTTCAACCATACCTGCTAAGTTTCTGTCTAACGTCTTGAGCATGAGGTAATGGCTTCAGCTTTCATCCCCTTCCTCAGTATATAGTTTAGTGACTATGAGTAAGGGATCTAAAACTTGAGAACTTGGGTTCAAATCTTGACTCTCAAATTTACTTGTTGAGTACTCTTGAGCATGTTATCTGTTTTTGCCTCCGTTTTCTCATCTATAAAATAGAGATAACATTACTTCTCTCAGCGAGTTACTATGAGGGTTAAAAGAGAAAATTCATACAGTGAAAGAATTTATCAGTTCTTGGAACACAATAAATACCAGAAAGAGATGTTAGCCATTATCAAGGGCCCCTCATTTTATGGATAATATAGATTAGTTTATATAGGTCTAATATTTACATATACATAAACATTTTGTACCTACATGTGTGTATGCGTTCTTCTTAGAAATTGAGCAGTCAACATTCACATCTAAAAGTATGTGCTCTGTGAAATGTAGATCTCCTGTGTACAGACACAGTGCTATATTATCTCTTAGATAATAGATATCTAACTGTGTTATCTAATAGATAACACAGTTATGTACTGCTACCTAATTAAGAAGTCCAAACTTAGTGTTGAAGCAAAAAAAAATGTTAATATGTGCCCAGATTCTGTGGGTCAGCAATTCAAACAGTACACAGAGGAGATGGCTTGTCTCTACTCCATGACTGATGTCGGAAACCTCAGCTCATGAGGATTGAAATGGCTGGGGCTGGAATCATCTAGATAATTTTAATTCCCATTTCTGGCCCTTGAGATGGGATGACTTGAAGACTGGGCCCAACAAGGACTGTTGACTGGAGTGCCTATAGATGGCTGCCCATGTGGCTTGGACTTCTCATAATGTGGTAGTTAGGATTCAAGATAGAGTATCCCAAGAATGAGTGTCCAGGGTTCAGGCATTCCATGAGAATCATGCAAAAGCTGCATGACCTTTTATGACCTAGTCTTAGATGTTACATAGCATCACTTTCATTGTATACTATTGCAGGCGTTGGAGACCTTTTTCCATAAAGTGTCAGACAGTCAATATTTTAGGCTTTACAAGCCATACAATCTCTTTTGCAACTACTTAGCTCTGCTGCTGTGATGTGAAAACAGACACAAACAATACATATACTGAGGAACATGGCTGTGTTCCAATAAAGCTTCATTTATAAAAGCTGGTAGAGGACTAGATTTGGCCCACTAGCCATAATTTACTGACCCCTGCTCTATTGTTTGTTAGGATTTGGGAGCCAAAATGTTCCTCAGTATTTACTGCTTTGCTAGTCCATTTAAGAAAATGGACTACTGAAAAAATAGCTTCAGACACAATATGGCATTTTATGATTTAGCATAAAATCTGAGAAATATAGAGGTTATCTGAAGCCTGCAATGGTAAAGGTCCCTCTGCTATTGAAGTTATTGTCTTTAAACAAAGATTCTACATCAGTAATGCCATATATATATATATATATATATATATATATATATATATATATATATATATATATATATATGATATTCAGGTTAATTTCCTATTCTCTCTAAGGAAGTAATTGGTTGGTTGGTATGAGAGATGGTGTGGCTTCCAAAGGTGAAAAGTATTATTTTGTTGTAATTTCCGGCTACCTAAGGATGGGAGAGGCCCAGGACACTGCAGTCAGTATATTATGTGGAGTAGGTTATATTGTGGTTTATTCATGAACTTTTACATGTTTATTTTCTATGCAAGTTTGTGTGCTCCTTTTTGAGTTTTGGTAGATAAGTGTTTTGTAACTTTCAAATACTTGGAGTTATATATATATATATAACTTTTATATATACATATTTTAACGTAGTAGTTAAAGCAGTGGAGAGTGTACTATAGTCTACCTAGGTTCAAATTCTGGCTTTACCCTATGACTTCCCTGTGGCTTCCTCTGCTCACCTATTAAAAAGGAGTATAATAAGACTGCTGTGGTGAGTTATCTACTAAGTGCTATTTAAGCATTTGCTATAATGATTATGTATACTCGAAGGCAAGGAACTTGCCCCTTGATCGTGTCTGTATTCCTAGTGCTTAAGAATTCCTAGTGCTTTCCTAGTGCATTGTCTTAGGATAGAGATAGCTCAGTATAGTTCTTCTCACTATAAAGTACTGTTATGTTGAAAGTCTTTGCTTGTGTACTAATAATCTATGACATATCTGCTGAGGACAAGGAAACAAATAGTTTTAAAACGGCAATGGATTACAAAAGATTGTATGATGTAATGCCTTTATTATGTAATTATAAAACTAACAAATGATCATGGTAGAAAATTTGAAAAACTCCTAGACAAAATAGAGATCAATAAAATTTGGAGTAACTTTCAGAATGTAGAGTTGTCCATGAATGTTAGTGCTTTCACATTTTCCGGGACTTTAAGTAGACTCTGCTTCTTAAGAGTCTATTCGTGATATCTTATTTTAATGATGTTTTCATCATGGGGACACACACACACAGAAATCTGCTTAAAAAGAAAAAGAAAGACATGTAAATCACTGATGTTTCAGATAGCCACATGAAATAAAGTGAGAAAGGTCAACAAGCTGAAAGAATGTGCAGTAGCATCTCCTTAATTGCTTACAGAATTCTGATAATTACCTCTTTGTGGATAAAGTAACTAATGGGGAATCTAATTCAAGAAAAATGTATGAACTTCAAGCCGTCTCGAAGCCAAGTATTTCTTTCCACAGGAGGTTACTTTCCACGGCCGTGCTTCCTTATTACCTGACAGGGAAAGAGTATTGTATGGCAAAGGATCTTCCTGAAGGAGGGTGCTTCCCACACTGATTGTCATAAACGACTTCGGAATTACTGTTGCTGTATTACCAAAATCTTAAACTAGGATATTTTGGACAAATGTGGTCCTTAGTTAATTTTTAGAGCTACAAACTGTCAGATGGCTCTGCAATAGCAATTGTCTGGCTATTCTTCAGGGTGATCACAATATGGTAATGACCTTGAGGTATCACTAAAAAGCAGGAAGGTGGGAGTCTTCCTTTGGTTCCAGAGTGAAATGTGAGTTGCAGTTGGAGTTGGAAAAGAGGCCGACAACCAAGTGATAGAGAAGGAAATGTGAGGTCATTAGTGAAAAACCAGGTTTAAGTTAAGGTGAAGAGGCATGAGGAAATGGTCAGCTGTTACAGTATTACAAAGATCATCAAGAAGCAAATCCATGAATGTGGTTTGTATTGCAATCTGCTGAAAAAGAGACAAATATCCTGGCCTGGGCTTCATGGAGATTATATTTTATTGATTCTGATAATAGATTATTGTTGAAAAGGGCCTCCTATAAATTATAACCATGCAAAGGCAGCAAGAGAATTTTTTTTCTTTATGTGTGTGTTTCTCATTCCTACTCACTTGTCACTTAGGGGAAGAGAAAATCACAAAAAACAAACATGTCAAATCTCAGCTATTCATTTTCAAAATATTTTTTTTCCAAATTCCAATGGAGGCAATAGGTTAACTGTTAAGATTTGTAAGGCTCAAAAAGCTAGATTTTTACAAAGTGTAGCCAAATTTTATTCCATAAATAATAGCTTTGGAAAGAATATGTGATGATGCAAAGTCGGAAAAAGCTGGTTTTTCTTCCGTAAATGACTTCACCATGTTGGGAGAAGAGGCAGAGAAGAAATCAAAGTAATAAAACATGGGGTGAGTTTTTCTGATACGGGACTCTAGTGCTTTAAAATAGACTAGATAATCCTAGGGATAATCTGAGGTCGAACAGACCAATGCCTCATTTCCAATCTGGTACCCTGGAAGAAAACAGTGTATTTCCTTTGAGGTCTTGAGAGGTTTTTCTTCTGCTTTGTTTTGGTTTTGGTTCATTTTGTAATCAACCTTATTAAGGTATCATTTACATACAATAAAATGCAGACATTTTTAGTCAACGGTTCAGTGACTTTTAATTAATGTATACATTTGTGTAACTACCACCCCCATAAAGATCGATAACAATTCTAAAACCCTAGAAAGTTTCCTCCTAGGCTTTTGCAAAAGTATCCCCATCTCCCAACCCAAGGCAACCACAGATCTGTTTTTTATCATTAGAGATGAATTTTGCCCAGTTTCGAATTTCGTGTAAGTTGAATAATACAGTAGGTACCCTTTTGATCTGGCTTCACTTGCTCAGCATACGGTTTTTGAGAGTCATTCATGTTGGGATGTTTTAAACCAGGACTTTAGCCTGGGTGGCGATGTTGTCTGAAGGCACCTATAGGTACATCTGAGTCTCTGGCATTGTCACTGTCTGTTCTTGGCTTAGTATTTTCAACTTTACTAAGAAGCACAAGGTTGAAGTAAGGAAGACCATTGTCAGTATAATGGAGGTGAAGTGGGTTCTGTTATATAATATTCTCAGCATAAATTGACCTGCTTGGAATCATCGTGTTGATAATCGACAAAGATACTCTTCCTCCAAAAACTTTGATACTATAAAACGTCTAAAGGACGCTGTCCTAGGACTCTTTTAGTTTTCATTTTTTGGGAAATATTTCCGGAAAATTCAGATGCTCACAACCTGAAAGAAGCAGTTATTCACCTGAAGGCTAGCTCTGCTAAAGTTGAGTTGTCCGACCTTTACATGCTGATAGAACCCAAATAGCCTTGCAAAACAATGCTCTCTTATTGGACATGAGCATATAGATTGTTTAAGTTGGATGTGTATATGCAATAGAGTGAAAAAAACAAAGAATCTTTGAGTTTCCCTTGCTGGGTTTTTTAAATTTTTTCATTTAAGTTTCTATAGCATATGCTAATAGTTTAGGGTAACCTCAGGTTCGTTTTAGGTCCACTCTTTATGTAAATGTTGAAGTACTCCATACCCACCTTTTATCTACCTTCCTTCTTTTCTTCCATCTTTCCTTTCTAACTTCTTATAATCCATTCTACTTAATCCTGCATTTGTTGAGGTGGCAATTACTGTAGGAAAATTGAAAGCAGTGTGAAATTTTGCTGTTCAGAATGCATGTTGACCAAATTCTATATTGAGAAAAGGTCTGAATTTACCCACAGTAACCCTTTCTCAGCGTCTCTGAATAAGGGCCATAGAAAGTGGGCTATATATAATATCCTGACAGGTATGTAAAATTCATAGCAATTGCCCTCAAAGAGCTTACCTAGCGTAGATGCATATGAATGTATTTAATGATTGCTTTATTGGCAGCAGTGCCAACATACACAGTCTATTTTGTTTTATATCATTATCATTACCTGCTGTTTACCACTGTATACATTGCTAATGGTGTGGTTTCTATGGCTTGTGAATTTCATGGCCAAATAATATGTAATTTATGGCACACTTTATTGTAGAAGATGCAGACTCCATAAATTTTCGTGTGCTCTTTGCCCCTTTGGAATGTATTACACTGAGATCAGGCAAAGTAATAAATTTATTTCAAATGTGCGTGATAGCTAAACATCAATTAGGACTGATGGGCAATGTTTCACCTTCCAGCAACAGAACAGTTTTTAAAGACTAAGCCATTGAACGTGGAGTTCCTGAACATGGGACTCAGTTCACTGGGATCCCTTCTTAGAAAAATAAAGGAAAACTTGAATTGGATATGTGTGGCTTATTCAAGTAGTAACTAATCAGCTACATCTTTGTTAAGTTAATTTGTCACAGTCGTTTGGTATTTTATTAACTCTCTTGCCCTTCTTCCCCTGACTCTCACGAGAATGGATCATGAGTATCTTAAAACATACTAAGTCGTCTTCCATCCCTGTTAATCTAACTACAAAAGCAGACTTTCCTTATCCAGTGTAACTTACTGTCTTTTAGAGTAGCTGTGGTTTTAATTCTCTACAAAATCAAAACCAGCAAAGAGAAACATTTTCAAGGAGCCAGCACATTGTAGAGCTTTAGGAAGAAGACTTTAGAATTAAGGGCAACTATATCATTTTATAGCTAAAGCACCTGAGGCCTAATGTAGGAAGGTAACCATCGAGGTCAGGGAAAGGGGTTGAAGATCAGGTTTCAAGCTGAGAAAGAGTCTACAGGGACTCAATCTGAGCAGGTCAAAAACTGAAATGAGACCACGCATGTTCTGGGAAGGCTGGCATCTGGCCTCAAGTGTGGGATTCAGACAGGGAGTGGGCCCGGGGGGAACTGAGCTTCTGCAGTAGGCAGAGAAGTCCACCTCATCTCCGGAAAGTGCCACTGACATCAGGGAGTTGAGGGGAAAGAGCAGTGAATTCCAGTCCACCTGAGAAAGCAGGCCAATCTGATTAACTCTGAATTTAGGCTTATTTCAGATACTTCTTGAGAAAGAACTTGGACAAGAGCAAGTCCCGCACAGCCTCTTTCAATCCATGCCCAGTATTTTCTGGTGGAGCTGCTTAAACCCTCCAAGTGACTCCAGTATTTTAATTTCACTCTATATTTAATTCCGACAGTTCTATGATTGATTATTTAATGGGCAAATAAGTAGGGTCACAAAAGAGTGTGAATGTATTTGACAGGATGAGGATGGGCAGAGTGGAACAGTCTGGAATAGGACACCAATAAAAAGGGATCTTGGTAAATAAGAAGGTCTATTAGAAATGGAGAGGAATTCTCAAGGAAGTTAGTGCCTGACACCACGCCCTTCTCTCTGCATGTTTAGAAGCTAGTTTCTAATTTTATTTTCATAGGAGATGTCCCTGTGATGAATTGTCTTCTACCTCCACACTACTTATCCCATGGAAATATTGTGAAGTTTGTGTGAGAGAAAGTATTAGAATTTGTCTTGGAAGCAGCTATAAACATTTCCTGGAACAATCTAGGGTAGAAGGAAAAGGAAAGGAAGGTGGCAACAAAGGAGAAAGACAGCTAATGCTGCTGGAGTCTCTCGCTGGGATTTGTGGTATCTCTTTTTGAAAGTAAGTACAGAAAGTCAGAACTTGACTGATTGTTTCTTGATGACGGTTTGTTTTCATTTTTGTTTTCTTGCTCTCTCATCAGTTATTCCAGCCAGTGATATGTCATTTTCAGTTTCAGTAAGCATGCCTGTCTTGTTTCCATTTGCATTATTCATGTAAACGTTGATTGAACTGATGACCCCGAGTTATCACGGAAACATTAGATACACCAGTGGATACATTTCTTAATTTTAGAAAAATATTACCGAGTGAAGGTTAAAATAACTCCTCTTAAATTTGTCATTTTAAAAAAACTTCTCCTAACATACAATACCTCATTGCCTAATAATGCCAGATAAATGAAGAATTCCTATGTATTCATGAATGCAGACTAGTCTGTATATTTTTGGGCAGGTATGGCCGAGGGTAACGGCCTGGTTTGCTGGCCATGTCCTGTCTCCTAGAAAGTTGTAGTTTCTGTTGTCTTTAAGTTGGTCCATTGGATATCAGAGGTGAATTTATAAAACTATACTTCCCTTTCCACTTACTTTGTTTTGTTTTGTTTTGTTTTGTTTTACTCGATGTATAGTTGATTGACAATGTTGTGTTTCAGGTTTACAGCCAAGTGATTCAGATTTATATATTTCTTTTTCAGATCCTTTTCCATTATAGGTTATTACAAGGCATTCAATATAGTTGCCTGTGCTATAGAGTAGGACCTCGTAGTTTATCTACTTTATATATAGTATACACTTACTTTGTGTGATCCAGGCTGGTCAGACCACATGATTATTTTCACTTTTGATATAATTTTTTTAGGTCCAACCTCAAATCTTTGATAAGAAGATATTTTAAAAGAAGTTTAGCATCTGCATACTCTAAATCCAACAGTAGTTATTAGAGATATGGTTTTGCACTAGGTATTCCTCTCTTTTTTCTTCTTGGCCAACCAATTGAAAATTAGCTTTTATTTTCTGGTTGGTTTGCTAGATGTTTATGACTATAATAAAAGTCTTAAATTTTGTCTCATATCTTAAAACACAATCTGAATTAGCAATGGATATTGTGCTATACATAGGGGCTGTGATATAAATATAGTTTCTAACTTCAAAAACATATAACCTAGAAAGGAACACAGACACATATGCAGCAATTATGGCAACTGCATTTGTTTACTAAGTGAAATAGTACTGAGATGGATAAAGTGCTAGCAAGCCTTGAACGGCCAAATCAGCTTCAAAAATAGACGTGCAGTTCTTTAAAAATATTTTTAACATTTTTCCAGCTACATGTAGAATATAACAGCATAAAAACGGTATGGGTTTTATTTTAAGTAATTAAGCATTTTGACATCGTCATAATGAAATTAAATCCAGAAGGAGGTTTCTCTCCATGATCTCTTGAAATGGTCCTTGATCATCCACAATATTTCCCATCGTCACAAAGGTGATACCAAGGGCAGGGAACTCCAACATTATTAAAGTTTCATAAAGCAAAGTCAATTTTAAGAATATAATGTCCCCAAACTGATAAAGGTCTTGACAGATAATTTCAAGGGAAGCATAAATTATTTTCTGTTTGTCAGAGGGCAAAAATATTTAGATTGAGTTAATGAATGGTAGAGTTTTTGAGTGGAGAGTGTCCTTAAAATACTATGTAGATCTGTACTGTCAACAGATGCTAGCTACGTGGCATTATTTATATGTAAACAAATTTAAAAATAAGATTAAAAATTCAGTTCCTCAGTTGCATTTGCCATATTTCAAAGATGTTTATTAGCTCCATGTAGCTATTGAATACTGCTTTGCATAGTACAGATATAGAATATTTTCATTATCACCCAAAATTCTATTGAGCAATACTAAAATTATACCCAGATATTCACAGAGAAGGCAACCAAGTCTCAAGGAAATAATCTAACTTCCCCAAGGTCACACAGCTATGTTTTTAAAGAAAAACAAAATGACACAAAGGAAATAGTAACAGAGGCATTAAAGAAACCCAGTAAGTTTCTGGAGCAGTCAAAGTAGGGTTTAAAAGTGCATACTTAGCTGTTAGCAGGGTTGAAGCTCTTGATGGTTGGTAAGATCTACCTGCCTGAATTTGGACATTAGCATTTTATGCAATGAATTAAAAGCAAGAAATCCTTTCAACGTGTGGCTGCCAGCTCCATATTCTTAGCCACTGCCATGCTTCCAGATTATGTTTATCACTTTCATATACAGGGCACCACTGTGAAATGTGATGGTTTATCTGACCCCAGAGAAATCAAGAGATCTTGTGGGGGCTATGGCTATATTTGAAAAGGCTGATTTTTAAATGCATCATGCAGACTGGCCCTGTTTTAAAAGGGATTCCTGCCATCAATAATCAAAATGTAAACTCTCTTCTCACCTTGCAAAAGTCAAGGATAGTCCCTGCATCTTTATTATTTCATTGAAATCCAAATATTATTTTTCCATTCTCTAACTTGTTTTCCTCACAGTGTGATCAACTATTGCCAAGGAAAGAAAGGTTAGATTTATCAATCCAAGTTTGCTAAAGGCCCCCTAGGTAATTGAACGCTCAGGAGAAACAATCCTCATGTATTCTTTTTCTGTTGTTTCAATAGCTTTGTAAAGATTCATTTCAGTATGTTTTGTTCTGTAGCAGAGGTTCTGTGACGTGCTTATCTTCCTCAGAGGTCCAGAAAGCCTGCGAGTCTGTGGGTAAAGAAGGGTAAGGAGAGAGAGGGAAGGAGGAGAGAGAGCGGCTCAGGGCTGAGATAAGGACAGTGTTCTACAGCCCCCTGGGGTGAGGCTGGGGTGCACAGACACGCACGACTAATCTAGACAGAAACTGAGGAATCAAGGGGACGACCACTGTGAAGTCATGTGGTCACCTCTCCCTCTAGAAATAAACATTGCCCTCAGTAAGTCTCCTCCCGCCCCAGAAGAGCATTAGGAAGGTCTGGAGAGGGGGATTATTGGCAGAAATGGAAAAATCAGGTTGAAGGGATTAGCCTGGAGCAGAGAGACCAAGAAACCCAAGCCAGTAGGTGGAAGGCAGACTTTTCATGGAAGTCTCCAAGCCCAAGTCAAGTTCTGGGACCACCAAGTACAAGTCAAAGAGTGCTCATTTAGCCCCTTTGGGCCCCCATGGGAGTGGAGGAAGACTGGACAGAGAGGGAGAATTGAAGGTACAGTATTTACTATGGGATTTAACTCCTGAAAGGCCTCCCAGTAGCTTCAGATCTGCTCAAGAATCCTTCATGTCCTGCTGGTTTGCAGTGAGTGGCTCACAGCTTCAAGGCCTCCTCTGCCAGATGGAGAACTATTTCAAACATCCTGCCTCTATTTTGTACTGTAGCAATGCAGACAGGAAACCTGACCCCATTTTCAGGTTCTAAAGAGAAATTCTAAGTACCTGAAGGACTGAGTAACATGGTGGCTTTTATTTAAGATGGGGAGCTAGAGAGCACATACCTGGACTTGGGCCTGCAGCAGCACCAAATTGCACCAAGAGTTCCCTTTAGTTTCTTTCGCATCTCTGTTTCTCGTTTTCTCTCTGCTGGATTAGCCATGGGGACTCCAAGTTCTTCATTGTGTGGTCCTGGTACCAAGATTCTCCTGGGAATTATAAAGCTATTCACCTTCTACACCGAGCACTTCTTATTTTTTCCCCAGCAACGTTAAGTCATCCTTAAGAGGAGTCAGGTGCTAGCTCTTAAATATATTTTAGTCATCCCTTT
Organism: Hyperoodon ampullatus; assembly: GCF_949752795.1. Lineage (NCBI taxonomy): Eukaryota > Metazoa > Chordata > Mammalia > Artiodactyla > Ziphiidae > Hyperoodon > Hyperoodon ampullatus. The sequence continues at coordinate 79,304,151 of NC_136920.1, forward strand.
GTACATCAAGTGCTCTTTCTTGGAGACTGCTCCTGATGTGGCGTTCACCGTGCTCTCAGCTGGCCTCCTGAAGTTCTGCCCTGCCTTCCCCACCAGGTACAGTCCAGGAGCTGCCTACCTCAGGGTGATAGGTTATCTTCTAGTTGCTTTATTCCTGTCCCTTTTACATTTAGAGAATCTAATTTGCATACATAAACTTCTCTGTGACCACAGCTTTATTTGCAACCCACAAGTTTTGTTATGGCATATTTTCATTATCATTCAATTAATAAAATTCTAATTCCCATTGCGACTTTATCTTTGACCTACATAATGATCAGAAGTATGTTTTTAATATCCAACTATTTGGTAAAATATTGGTTATATATTTTTAAATTTCTTGCTTATTCAGAGTCTTGTTTTATAACTGGAATATAGTCAATTTTATAAATGTGCCATGTGCACCTAAAAATTTCTGCGTAATGTATATATTCCATCATTGTTAGTGCAGTGTTTTATGTAAACTTAGGCCAAAGTTATTAATGATGTTATTCAGATCTTCTCTAATCTGCTGATTTGTTGCTGTGGTTCTATGTTACTGATCTAGGTAATTTAGATTTTTCTATTTCTACTTAGTTTTTTGGAATTTCCTTTCATCTATTGCATTGAAGTGTAGATTTATAATATATTGCTTGTAAAGTAACAGTGGGTTTTATTATCCTGCCTTATCACCAGTGATACTTTTTGCTTTCAAATCTATGTTAACATTAAAAAAACTTCTTCAATTTTACTTATTGTTGTTACGACATCATTTTTGAATCCTTTAATTTTCAATCTGACTCTTGTCTCTTCTAGGTGGCATAGAATTAGGTTTTTTGTTTCAATAATCCTTGTCCTTCAATTTGAGTATTTACAGTTAATGTATTTTCTTATAGACCGTTTACTCCTCATTTACTATTTGTCTCACCTTGTTATGTTCCTTCTGCTCTTCTTCCTTCCTTTTAGATTTCTTCAAATTCCATTTTCCCTTGTATTAGCTTGTTATTTTTACATAAGTAGCAGTTACATATGTACCATGACTTATTAGCTCTTTTACTGCTTCTCAAGCAATGCTCAGATCTTAAATTTCCTTTACTACTTTTTCCTCTTCCATTTGTTTGAATGCATTCTAATTTTTGATATACTTTTATTACTCTTTTGTGCAGTTAGATTTTATTTAGGTTTATCCACTTATTTATCCTTTCTGTTATACATAATTCTTTATAAAGTCCTTATTTTCGTCTGTGATAATCTTCCTTCTGCCTGCGGGTATCCCTTTATAATTTAATTCAGTCAGTTCTGATGAGAACATATTTTCTAAATTTTGTTTGTCTGCAAATTTCCTTATTTCATCTTTCCTTCCAAACAACATTTTCTCTGCCTCTAGAATTCCCAATGGGCAGTTCTTTTCTTTAGCACTTAAAAATGTTATTCCATTATTTTCTAGTATCCAGTCAGTTTCATTGAGAAGAAAGCTGTAATCTTAATCCTATTATTCCTTTGAAAGTAATCTCTCTCTTTTTCCTCAGGCTTCTTTGAAGATGTCATGATTTTCTTTACTATTCATGAATTGTACGGTGGTGATCTTAGGTGTGGTTTTCTTTGTATTTGTTCTTGTTGCATTTTTTAGTGCTTACTGAATTTATGGCTCCATATATTCTTTTTAGTTTTAGAGAACTCTCAGCTGTTAATATTTCTGAAATATTGTTTTCATCCCAATCTCTCTCTCCTTTTTTCTTTGGACTCCAGTTTACACATACGATAAAAATGTTTACTGTGGCCCATATGTCTCAAATGCACTTTTGTGTACTTTTTATTCTTTTTGTTTCCCATGCTTTAGTCTTAATATTCTTACTATTCTATCTTCAGTTCACTTACCTCTCTTTACCTGTGTCCAATCCACTACCGAGTTTTAAATTTCATATAATTTTTAATTCCATCAGTTCAGCTTCAATCAGTTTATAGTTTCTAGTTGTCAAGTTAAGTTCTCCACCTTGTCATCTATTTTCTTGAACTTGATAATATTTACCAAAATATGTATGAACTTTAATGTTTAGGTCATCTATGATTCTGATTCTGTTTTGTTTTTTATTCTAATTCTCCTTTTCTTGGTAGTCTTGGTGGTTCTTCAGTGAATACCAGACTTGGGATATGACAAGTTGTAGAGAATCTGAATGACATTACAGTTGCCCTTTGAACAACCTGGATTTGAACTGCACAGGTCCACTTATACATGGATTTTTTTTCAATAAGTAATACAGTACTACATGATCTGTGGTTGGCTGAATCCTCACATTTGGAACCACAGATAAGAAGGGCCGACCATAAAGTTATATGTGGATTTTTGACTGTACAGGGAGTCAGCATCTCTAACCCCTACCTTGTTCAAGGGTCAACTGTATTTTCTTGAGGAGAGAATTTCCTATTCTTAGGTAGGGAGCAGAGGGGAAGATCACCTCAGTCACTGGACCAAATTCATACTCATTTTCCTTCTTTTTAAGGTTCAGTGTAGATGTTGCATCAACCTTCCGAACACAGAGACACACACACAAACACAGACACACATACACACACACATATGTAGAGACTTTCAATGTCCTAATTCATATCATTAGCTTTCCATTGGGCCACAAATCTTTCATAGGTTCTGAACCCCAATTTTGTCTCTTCAGCATTATGAGCCAACTAAGTCTTTGCTTTGACTTCAGTTAGCTTTTGTTTGACTTCTTAACATCTTGCCTTGTCTACCTATTATGCATGGAAAATACTGCAAGGGAACACTGTTGCTGAATCCAGCTCCGTTCTCTGAATCTTTACTCTCTTTGTGATTTTGGTCCTTAAAATTCTAGCTGCCTTGTTATTTCTCAATTCCAACTCTGGTTTCCTTAGTCCTATGACATTGTCCTAAGATCTACTGGCTTTTCTATCTCTTAGGAGCCACATTTGGTTTCTCAGACTTTTGCTCTTCATCAGTAGTTTCTAAATGACTGGGCTAGAAAAGCATGTGCAGAATATTGTTCTCACTTCAGTGAGTTTCTTTCTCTATTTTACTTTTCTAGGTAATGGCTACCTCAGTAGCTTTCTAACGTTCACATTCCAATGTTGCTTATGATTTATCTGGCCTAAGGTAAACTGATATAGTTGGAAAAAGAAGTTCGTACCCACCATTTTAAAAATTCTGTTTTGTCTTTCTATGAATTCTTTTTGTCCCATCTTCTGTCACTTTTTCCTACCCAAACTTCCCATTCTCACAGATAGATTATTTTAAGATTAAAAATTATTATTAAGCTAATATGTTAATTTTGAAAGGAATTAACTTTGCTTTCAACAAGAACACAGATTGGTGAATGGAATACAGAAGATTCCTTAAGACCTTTTTCATCTCTAAGAGTAGTATCCAACCGTCGGTACCATCATAAGTTTGTCAACTATGGAAGAAAGCAGTCTTTATAAAATCAGCATTATTCAATAATCTCAAAAACTGCTTCACTTTCCTGCTCATGCCACCAATTTCCAAATGTTTGATAGGAGCAGAGAATCATGGGATGGGTCGTGGAGAAATGGTCTGTCATAGTAACTATAAATATTGGAAGAATGGAATTATAAATAAAGAGGGTTTTCTATGAATATATTTGAAGTGTTTGTTCCTAAAGAACTTTCAGACTAAGACTCAAAAGTTTAACATAGAAACACCTCTTGATAAGTATGAAACTCAGTAAAATTTATCATAATAGTTTTTTCTCTTGTGTTATGTGATTGTCAGAGTCACACAAAACTATGTTTTTCTGGACTTCACAGATCTTCTTATTTTTACTATGGGATCAGTGACCCTACATTTTTGAAACGTGGCAAAATAGTTAAAATTGGAACATTTCCCCCAAATCCAGGGCATATGACTTAATTTCTGTAGAAGGCAATATTATATTTCTGTCTAGTTCTGGGGTAAACATTTTCATACCTGCCAATCCAATTTGACTAATGTATCATTTTTACAGTGCATTAGTGGAAATTAAATGGTAAATTCAGTCAAACAGTTATTTCATACATCAAAAAGGAAAATCAGTCAACACAACTGTCTGACTGAAATGAATGAAGAAAACAATTCAAGGCAAACAACTGTCCCAGTAGACTTGTATAAATACAGTAGTGGTGTCAGGTGCAGAATTAATCTTCCCTCACCCTTAACTGGAGAACACTCTGCCAGCCAATTCAGTCACTCAAATGATACTGAATTATAATATTCCAGTTTCATTTACTCTCACTTACTGGTGACTGCCCTTCCTTCTCCTTCATCTGTCCATCAGTGGAGAATGTCAGAGCAGGAGAATAGTAATATTGGCCTATTGTAATGTACTGTCTTGAATTCTACAGCTTCAAAATTCTTAGGCTAACTCAATGATCTTAAAGAGTCTGGTGCAGAAAGGATATGTGAATTAAATCGCAGACCACTGGCTGACCCTTGCAGCACTAACACCCCTTATTCCTGTTTCTAATGTATCACAGAATACTCAAGAGGAAGGTTTTGAGTGGTCAGCATAAATATGGCTCCAAAGCAGGCACATGGAAAAGAAATGTTGTCATCTCTGATCCACTTTAAAGTTGACTTGTCTTTTACTCATAAACCAGATTCAGTGTGAATTCTGTTCTGCTAAATGTTAGAGAATCTGTTGGAGGAGTGTGGCTAATTCTTTTGAATTTTTTTACTCTCTAACTTTTTGTTTTTTTAACATCTTTATTGGAGTATAATTGCTTTACAATGCTATGTTAGTTTCTGCTTTATAACAAAGTGAATCAGCTATACATATATTCCCATATCTCCTCCCTCTTGTGTCTCCCTCCCACCCTCCCTACCCCACCCCTCTAGGTGGTCACAAAGCATGGAGCTGATCTCCCTGTGCTATGTGGTTGCTTCCCACTAGTTTGTGTTTTACATTTAGGAGTGTATATATGTCCAAGCCACTCTGTCACTTCATCCCAGCTTACCCTTCCCCCTCCCCGTGTCCTCAAGTCCATTCTCTACGTCTGCATCTTTATTCCTGTCCTGCCCCTAGGTTCTTCAGAAGAATTTTTTTTTCAGATTCCATATATCTGTGTTAGCATACGGTATTTGTTTTTCTCTTTCTGACTTACTTCATTCTGTATGACAGTCTCTAGGTCCATCCACCTCACTGCAAATAACTGAATTGCATTTCTTTTTATGGCTGAGTAATATTCTACTGTATATATGTGCCACATCTTCTTTATCATTCATCTGTCGATGGACACTGAGGTTGTTTCCATGTCCTGGTGATTGTAAATACTGCCACAATGAACATGGTGGTACATGTCTCTTTTTGAATTATGGTTTTATTAGGGCATATGCCCAGTAGTGGGATTGCTGGGTCATACGGTAGTTCTATTTTTAGTTTTTTAGGGAACCTCCATACTGTACTCAATAGTGGCTGTATCAATGTACATTCCCACCAACAGTGCAAGAGGGTTTCCTTTTCTCCACACCCTCTCCAGCATTTATTGTTTGTAGATTTTTTGATGATGGCCATTCTGACTGGTCACAGAAAGAACTTTGGCATGGTGTTCATCATCTAACTTATCCTAACATGCAGACATTTATGAGAGTAAAGTCAGGTCTTTGCCAGAGTGGGTTGCTTATTTGGGCAACTGGGTCAAATCAAGAAGGGCAAATGTAGGCTGCCAGGGTAAATAAGGAGAGGATAAACAAAAAGAACGAGCCATGTCATTCATCAGTGATTTCCCCCCCAATATTCTTAGACTTCACCTATCTCCATCTCACTGGTAACACAGGAACTAGACTGAACAATCAGGTAAAAGGTCTCTACAGAAACTGAGGTAATATAGAAAATTAAAAAAACATAAAATTGTACATTTTCTTCCTAGGGATAATTGAGATGATACTTCAATAATAACATAAGATCAGGGGAAGTCTAAAGAAATTTTAGAAAACCTGGATACAGTAAGAAAACATCTGTTCGCCAGCATCTGAATGTTAGAGAGACACCAAGACATGTGGGCCAAGTTCTGGAGAGAAGGGAAACACAGATGCAAGCTTCACATTTGGTGCAGCTTTTCTCCTTGGGGCATTTGCTGATTCAACTCATACAGCCTAGGAGCTGAAAAGCCAAGGAGTTCAAAAGACTGTAACCACAGAAGCCAAACGGCAAGAGCTCAAGCTAAAAGCAACAACTAATGGAATGACAAGCTACACGTATCCTTAGTCTCAGAGGGCTGGGGGAACCATTACATTTAAAGCCTAACAAATACAAGGGTAGTTGGGAATAGGGAGAATCCAGACTTTCACATGGTAATCCCAAAGGGCAACACCCGTAGAGGAAGGACAAGACAGAAATAGAGCACCCTTCACACAGACTGCAAAACAGCTTTGAGTGAGCTCAAACTGAGAATGGACTAAGGTTTCCAGTCCCTATGGTAACTGTCTGCCATGGGCAAAAGGAAATCTTTTCAAGAGAACGATAACAACATCCAGAATATGGAGGTATCTTTACAGTTTCCTAAAATAAGTTAAGCCCAATTTTAATATAAAAATAATTGGACATACCAGGAAAAAGACTAAATGATCAAAAGCTCGAAAGAAAGAAAGAAAGAAGACAATATAAATAGACACAGGAGGACAAGAGTTAGTAGGCGTTGGTTAAAAAACAAAACAAAACAGACACATGGCAAATAAGCATATGAAAAGATGCTACACATTCCATGTCATCAGGGAATTTTAAATTAGAACAATAACGAGATACCACTACACACCTATTCAAATGGCTAAAATTCAAATAATGAAATACCAAAGTTGTTGACTATGCAGAACAACTGAAATTCTCATTTGTTGCTAGCAGGATACTTGGCAGTTTCTTACAAAACGAAACCTACTTTTACCATACAGTGATCTAGTAATCAGGCTCTTTGGTATTTACCCATAGGAACTGAAAAGTTATGTCTGCCTAAAAACCTGCACATGGATGTTTATAACAGTTTCTTTCATAATTGCCAAAACTTGAAATCAACCAAGATGTTTTTCAATAGGTGAATGGATAACCAAACTATGGTATATCGGTACAAAGGAATAGCATTGAGCAATAAAGAGAAAAGGCTATGAAGCCATGAAAAGACATGGAAGAAGCTTAAATGCATATTGCTAAGTGAAAAAAAGCCAATCTGCAAAGGCTATATGCATATTATATGATTGCAGCTATATGAAATTTAGGAAAAGGCCAAAGTGTGGAGACAGTCAAAAGATCAGTGGTTGCCAGAGGTTGTGGGGAGGGAGAAAAGGATGGGTGAAGCGTGGAATTTTAAAGGCAAAGAAACTCCTGTGTATGGTTTTGTGATGGTGGATACAGGTTATTGCGCATTTGTCAAAAATCATGTAATGTACAAAACAAAGAGTGAAGTCTAAAGTAAACCATGGACATTAGTTTGTAATAATGTATCAATATTGGTTCATTAACTATAACAAATGTCTTACGCTAATGTAAGATGTTAATAATAGGGGAAACTGGGTAGAGAGGTAAGGAGGTATGAGAACTCTGTCCTTTCTGCTTAATTTTTCTGTAAACCAGAAACTTCTCCTAAAGAGTCTGTTAATTTAAAAAACAAATCTAGACCTGCATACAAAACTTGCACATAAATCCAACCACAGCAGCATTATTATTCATAAGAGCCCCAAAGTGGAAATAACCAAATGGCCATTTACTATGAATGGATAAATGAAACATAGTAATATCCACACCATGGAATATTATTCAGCCATAAAAAGAAATCAAGTACTGATGCATGCTACAACATGGATGAACCTTAAAAACATGCTAAGTAATTGTATGATCCCATTTGTATGCAATGTCCAGTCTAGACAAATCTGTAGAGACAAAGTATATTAGTGGCTGCCTAGGGTTTGGAGAAATGGGGGAGTGAGTGACCTATAATAGATTCTTTTTCTTTTTGGGGGTGGATGAAAGTTCTAAAATTGATTGTGGTGGTAGATGCATAACACATTAAATTGTACACTTTAAATAATATGGAAAGTAAATTATATCTAAATGAAACTATTATTTAAAATTATGATTAATGTATTAAAAAAACGACAAACAACATGTACAATTTAAGCAAAAATTATCTGAAATGCAACCAAAAGAAACTTCTAGAATTAAAAAAGTTGAAATTAAGCACTCAGAAGATTGGTTGAAGAGTACCTTAGTCAAACAAAAGAAAGGAATACAAATGTCAATTAAAAAATAACTACACAAAAATTTGGAGGGAAAATGATGGAAAACAGAGAAGTAAGTACTTAAGACATATAGAGTATATGTGAAACACTGTGTCTAGCCAGCTGCAAGTCACACAGCCTAGGGAGGAGACACACAGCCTACCTGAATCACGAGGACTTCTCCAAAGTAAAAATGAGGTTCTGATGCCAGAAGTGGAAGGAATGAATTACAAAGAAAAAGAACAATGGCAAACTATAATGTAGATACACATCGGTAAATACATAGGTTCCCTGGGGTTGTGATCTGGTACAAACAATAAAAAAAAAGATAAGACTCATAGTAGAGGCTGCTAGATTCTGCTGAGGAAAATGTCCAGGGAGGGAAGAGTTGATTTATTTCATTATTTTTTTAGAGTCCACATATAAGTGACATCATGCACTATTTGTCTTTGTCTTATTTCACTTAGCCTAGTGTCCTCCAGTTTTATCCATTTTGACTTAAATGATAGGATTTTCTTCTTTTTTAAGGTTGAATAATATTCTATTGTATATCTATACCATATTTCCTTTATCCATTAATCTACTATGGACACTTAGGTTGTTTCCATACCTTGGCTCTTGTGCATAATGCTACAATGAACAAGGGAGTACAGATATCTCTTCAAATCATGATGATGTTTCCTTTGGATATATACTCAGAAGTGGGAGTGAGGAGGAACTTATGACACAAATCGACCATGTGTAAAACATGTTGTAGGAATGAAAAAGTCTGAACACCTAGGAAGAGTGTGGAGTATCTGGAAAGGTCAATGTTCAAGGTCATACATAGTTTAAAATTATGACATTTCAGTGAGCCTGTGTGCATGAAGGCTTGCTTATATTTTGGGATTTGAATACAGTGCAAAGAAGTGTTGCTAAATTTTCGATCAACATCAAAAAAAGGGTGGAAATGTTTGTTCTTTGATTATGAAACTGCAGGAAAGGCAAGCCTAGAATTCTAGGCCCACTAGAATTTTCCCTGATGATAGTGCTAATTTAGGAGAAGAAGAAGGATCCAAGGCCATAGAACAATTTTGAAAGCAAAATAAGACTGCTGAGTCTTCACCCAGTGTATGAGATTAAGTTTTAATGGCGTATGATGAAGTGGCCATGACACAGCCGGCAGAGCTCGTTGAGTTGTTGAAAATGGCTCTTGAAGCTACAGGAAATGGACAGTAGACATAGAAAAAGAACAAGGTAAATCCCAAAGAGTGGAAGGACAAAATTACTCAAGAGGAAAGTCAAAAATAGAGAAGAAAAGCAGTAAACTTGACAAATCAAACCAAAAGCTTGTTCTTTACAAAGATCAATAAAATAAGCAACATTTGGCAAATATGATGGAGATGGGACTAGCTATAAAACAGAATTTTTTTTAATTATAAAAGAATACTATGGTAGCTTTATACCAACACATTTGAAAATCTGGACAAAATGGCTGATTATTGATTAGTTATATGCAGCCATTATTTATACCTGTTTTGAGTAGAGAATACAAGAAGCTTTATGAAAATAGAAAATATAATCAAAGATATACACCTTAGAAAGACATGAGTTATTTTCCAATGTATATAAAATATTAGACGAGTCCTAATACAAAAATCAGATATGGGGCTTCCCTGGTGGCGCAGTGGTTGAGAGTCTGCCTGCCGATGCAGGGGACACGGGTTCGTGCCCCGGTCCGGGAAGATCCCACATGCCGCGGAGCGGCTAGGCCAGTGAGCCATGGCCGCTAAGCCTGCGTGTCCGGAGCCTGTGCTCCGCAGCAGGAGAGGCCACAACACTGAGAGGCCCGCGTACCACAAAAAAAAAAACTGAGTGACAACTTCAATGATATATGAAATATTTTGCTGACTTACAAGAACATGCAGAATTAAATATGACCCAGTTGAAATGTTAATTTTATTTTAATGTGTATGTTGGGGTGGAGTCTTCAAGGTGCCAGAAAACAAGCATTCACCCATCCTGTTTGGAACTGCAGCACACAGACACCTTCAGTTACCAGTTCTGTTCATTCTACAGAATCATCTTGAGAAAACATACTGTTTTTTATGTACCTGGTATATATCTTAATTAGTTTGAAGAATTTCCCAAATACCTGTTAATATATAGTTCTCCAATTCCAATCTTGTCACGTCCTGTACCAGTGACACAGCACATAGAAGTTTCATTTCTCTTTCTTTCTCTGGGTTGTTCACAACCCAATGAAAGAACAATGGAATGGCATCAAAGAGATCAGGGTTCTTGACTCAGATTTACCATAAAATAATAGTGTCCTCTTGGGAAAATTATAGTTATTCTAGGCCCCTTTCCTTTTCTTTCCTTTGACAGAGCTGCACTAGATGACCCCAAGTAACATTGCACTCTTTGCAGTAGTAGCTTAGATGTTATTGGTTTTCTGAAACAAATGAGGACAATGACACATGAAACGGTGCAACACCTCTGTAACTATGTTTTCTTAGAGTTGCCTCCATTTTACAGATGATAAGATGGCTGAGCACAGAAGTAGATGTCTTGACCAGAGGTTCCAGAGTAGATGGAACTGAACCTCAAGTTTCCTTCTTTCCTGAAGCTCACTTAGCCAAAACATAGGCTTCTGAATATTAAGCTATAAAGCATATTATCAGTATGCTTTAAAAGAAGCGGTTCTTCTAGGATTTCCAATTAATAGCAGGAGGTTTTGAAATTCTTCAAAGATCATCTAATTTTGTGAGATTTACAGCTCTATTTTCCTGTCAAGCAAGTTGTATTAGTGCCAGATAATCATGTGAGCTTCTGGATGCTTCTCTGAACCTCTTGAAGTTTTCTTCTTGCTATCTGAAATTCATGCCAGATAAGCCTTTTTCTAGAGCGTATGTACAGACTTGTGTGTTTTTATACAGAAAAGCGATGCAGTGAGTCAGGACGGGGGTTAAGCCCTCATTCTCAGAGTGGTGTTGAGCTCCTGGTGAAATGTAATCATCATTTCCTCAGAATCGAAAAGCAGTTATCTCTAGTTTTTAATCCCATTAACTATTTATACATTTATGTATGATACATGTATTTATTGTACCTACTAGGTGTGTTCTCTTTGGGAAGTACAAAGCTCTTTGAGACATAGGTTGTTCATTTTTTTGTTTTCCCACAAATACTGTGACCTTTTGAGCAGGAAGGTCTATACTTTACTAACATCTAGAACCAGCAGTTAACACGGTGTCTAAGATGTAGTCAATAAATATGAAATACATAAATGAACACATTTTTAAGGAAGGGCCAGGACATGAACAAATAGAAATTTTTCATTTTCAGTCACAAAGCAACCAGAGACATAAAACTGATACAGACAACAAGTGCTCTGGTCATTCAAATAAGGCATAGAATAGATACAACAAGGATCTCCTCTATGGCACAGGGAACTCTACTCAATATTCTGTAATAACTTATAAGGGAAAAGAATGTGAAAAAGGAATCACTGTGCTGTACACCTGAAAGTAACACAACATTGTAAATCAACTATACTTAAATTGAAAAACAAACAAACAGACAACAACAAAAACAAAAAACCGAAAGAGGTCATAGAAGTTTTTATGAGATTCCATAAGAGAAGCCAAATGAGGACGGGAGAGACGGCTTTTGAATCAATTCGGAGGAGAAGTCACAGAGAAACTTGTCTTTGACCTGAACTTGAGTTTCCATTAAAATTGCATCGCAGAGATATTACAGATGAAGGTAATCACATAAACTTACTACACTGAGACTTGCAGAGGTTATGAGTGTTGTTCAAGATCCCAAAGCAAACGCATTGTGGAATCAGAATTTTAAGTGAGGCCTAATGAACTAAAAACAAACAAACAAAAAAACAAACCCTTTCTGTGATACCATGTTGCCTTTGAAGTCGTTATTTTGGTGGGTTGGTAGAAACTGGTTCCAGTGTTTCTTGCAGGGATGACTAGTTCTGTCCCCACTGAGGCCCCCCACCCCCGAGTTGATCCTCAAAGTTTCCTTTAGAATGGACTTGCTAAAATGCAGACCTGCAAGTATTCATGACGCCTGTGTCCAATCATTTCTCCTGCCATTGCCTACTTCACTTCTGGATTATATGAACAATTCACTGTCTTCATTTATGCTTTTCCCTCCTCCAAGAATTCCTTTCTCCCTATGGGGTACCTGGGCAACCCACTTCATTTTTCAAAGCTCAGTTTACATATTATGTCTTTTGTGCAGTCTTCTTTTTAGTGTTGTGATCACACACTCCTTTTTGCTACCCTTGCACTTCTTCATTCCTGGTTGTTGCACTCGCTACACTGTATTGTGATTGTATTTTTTACATATATCTGTGTTCTCCTGGGCAACATTCCTTGGGGCCAGGGACTACCTTTTTTCATCTATTGATGTTGCCTTAGCGTGTTACTTGTTGCGAAGTAGTTAGTTATAAAAATGAGATTTGATTAAATTGAAAATTGTTATGCACATATTAGTTATTATCATTTACAGATATAACAGGAAAAAATATTAATGTTGGTGCTGAAAGTTCACTTCTAGTAAATGGTGACTTCACTTATATTATTTTCCCCACTATTTTATATCTTTCTACCTAATATCTCTTCTTTATTTCCATCTCTTTCTTTATTACTAAACCAAGAAAAACAGGGATGAGGGTAGGGCTAGGCCATACTTGGCTGGAATAGTAAAGAAATTGTGTGGGGTTTTGGTGAGAAAATCCTGAAGCATACAGGTCTGCATCTTCCCTTTTTTTTTTTTTTTTGGCGGTACGCGGGCCTCTCACTGTTGTGGCCTCTTCCGTTGTGGAGCACAAGCTCCGGACGTGCAGGCTCAGCGGCCATGGCTCACGGGCCTAGCCGCTCCGCGGCATGTGGGATCTTCCCGGACCAGGGCACGAACCCGTGTCCCCTGCATCGGCAGGTGGACTTTCAACCACTGCGCCACCAGGGAAGCCCCTGTTTGAAGTTTTTTGATAAATAAGATTCGATAACACCATTTTATAAAAACTTAATTTGGACATTTCTGAACCTCTTGTTTCCTTATGGAAGAAAGCTGCTTGTTTAGGGTTAATACTAATTCAATGGGGGTAAGATTTACACAGGACCAACCCTAGCATTCATAGTGTGTGGCACAGGAAACAACTTTGAATGGCCATTTCAAGGAACAATATACTTAAGTGTATACAATGAATAAAATGGATGAACTACACAAATTTATGAGTTGAAAACCATAGAATCATAGAATTTTCTCACTGTAAAGGCTCTTCCTTTTCCAACTGCTTAACTTCAACCTCTGTTAAAGCACTTCAGTAACAGGGAGTTCTTGAGTTTAAAATGCAGTCGGTCCATTTTATAGTTGAAAGGTTCTACTTGTCAAAATATTCATCCTTTTATCAACCTAAACCTGTCTACTTGGTCTAAAATCTTCAGTGTGGGACAGTCTAAACCCTTTTTCATGGGACAACTCCTAAAATAGTTTAGAGCGACCACCTACTTCTCTCCTGGTCTTGCTTCATGTCATCTATTCCCAGTTCCTTCAATTACTTCTTCTATAACAATATTTTAGATTCCAGACACTTTACTGAATTCATCACTTTCTTCAGTATAATAACTCATTTGCTGAATGTGATATTTTGATCCTAAAGGGATTTGTTTACTGTTTTCTGAAAAGAATTAAAACATAAAATGTCCAATCAACCAATAATTCTTCACCTAACATGATTCATATACACCAATTGATAAGGAAAAGTTAAAAATTCAAATTACTTCATTCTTAAAGAGTGATCATAGTATGTCCTTATTTATAATGTGCAGGAAATATGAATTTTCTTTCTGTGCATCTGTAACAGTGCCCTCTTGCAGGGTACAGAGGATACTCCATTGATGCTGCCTAATGATGTGTATGTGATATCCTGATATTTACTAAGAAGTTAGACATTCAAGAGGATTTTTTGTTCCCAACAGACATACATATATGAATTTTTATTCTCTATGTTTTGTGTGTTTCTAACTTTTATTATTCATCTATTGGCACTTAAGTGCATTCACCAAACTGCATCATAAACATCAAAGCAGATTACTTCACTTTACCTTTTATGAGATTATTATACTTATCAACCAATATCTGAGCCCTTAATATGGGCAAATCCTCCTAGCCTGTTAAGCACGGAGGTACAGAGCATGGAGTTGAAAGGGCACACACCAAGATTTGAACAAATTACTTAATCTCTCTAAGTCTTCATTTTTGTATGTGAAAAATGAGAATAATTACAATGATTGAACTCATAAGGTGGATCGTAGAAAACATCTAGGCGCTACATGTAAAGAGCTTGTTTGACTACCTGACAAAAATATCCATTCTTTATTAACATGATGGTGATGATGATGATGATGAAGCTACCAGCAGGTGTCCTTATTAGGTCGGTAAGAATGGTGAATAAGCCACAAGATCATGTCTGTGAACATTTGCATTCTAAGGCTACACTGCCTTTGCCTTCCCAACTCCGGCTCCACGCCTCATCTGTTTAAACATCTCCCAAGATAGCTCAGGTCTTCTCCTCTATGAAGCTATTCTGAACTACTCCTCTAGAATGAACTTAAAATACATTGCTTGCACTTCTATTAATTTATATCAAGTACAAACTTCTGCAGTGGAATTGATTACACTTTATTGCAATTTTTGGCTCTATATCAACTTGCAACTCTTTTGAGGAAAGAAACTGGGTCTTATTCTAGAAACGAAAACAGTGACAAGCAAATAAGTCATAAATGTCTAAATCAGCACATTGAAGTTATTTTTTCTAGAATGTTAGGGAAAACACTTAAGGGAAAGTCAGATTCATTGTTGTTCCCACAGTCCTAAGAATGGACTTTCTCATAACTTGTATAATTCTATATGTAGCAAGTGAAGATTAATCAATGGCAGGTTTTCCTTCATTTATATTTATATAATCTTAAACTAATTTAAGAAAAGCCATCTCATCCTTCTGAGTTAAGTTACAAACATTAAGCATTTTAATATTTAAATAAGAGTGAGACTAGCTTTCTTCACAATTCCGTGTTCTCATATTTTAAAAGGATGTCAAAATTTAAACTTTTTTGTCTATCATCTTCTTCCAGATGCACTTAAAGTGTGGTTCTTAACATAATCCCAAGTTCTGAAACTAATTGAAGGTTACACATCTAGTGATTTCAACCTCTTTTGGTCAGCCTCAACATTTCCTTCAAAAATAATTCCCATTGACCACAATATCTATACTTCCAGTCTATTTTTCCCTATAAAAACAAGAAAAAGTTCATGGTGACAGTTCCAGATTCATCCATGAGGGGGCAAACATGTCTCATGCACACAATGAAGGGAAAACTAGTAATCAACTAGTTACACTGGGAAAAAAATGGACATGGCGTCAATAGCAAGATTTGGCCCATATTAGAAAGAAAACAGTGATCCATATCTGTTTGAAGATAATATGTTTGTTTAATTTTTACATTTTACTCCTATTTTCAATGCCAGAGGAAAAACGCCTGAAGGATGGTGCTCGGTGTAATAGTCAAACAAATGTCTCTTTAGAGAAAAGAAAAGCACTTGAAAACATTGCAAGCTCTGTTAAACTTATTTCTAGTCTAACAACTTTAAAATTAAAAGTAGTCTTGTAAAATGCATTTCTGAAAGACTTTATCAAAAATGCATACCTCCCCTCAGATAATGTCACTGAATTAAGGATCAAGAAATTAGAGACAGGTATTCAGCTGAAAGAAACATGGAGAATTCCTGTGTAACAGAGTGAAATGTGGAGGTTCTAGCTGTGTTTGCCCTTACCATACCATTATCAGTCAAGATTTTCAGTTTTGTGTTCCAACCTGCAGTTAAAATCAAGTGTAGCGCTCAAGGCGTAATTCCTCAGTTCTCTGCTTACCCTGATTAGAGCCCATGGTCTGTCATTAGAATCACTCTTTTGCAGAGACACTGTGAAGTCCCTTGGCCCTCACTCTTAGTCATATTGGCAGTGCAAGATGCCAGCCCTAGTGAAATAGAACTTATGCCAATTCAGCATCTGGGCCAAACAACTAAACATGGCTGGAGGAAAAAACGAGCAACCTTTCTAATTTGCCTCATTTAAATTCATAATCATTTTACCCCATGTGAACTCTTAGTACTTACTAGAAAACTGATTGCTGAATCAATTCTCTTTTCTTCTGTCCTAGAGAACAATTTCATAACTCCTCTTTCTTTACGTCTATAACATGTCTTCCTCTAAATTCTCAGCTGCTTCCTAATTCACTGAGAATACAGGAGGGATCAAAATAGAATATCCGTGAACTCCAAACACCAAGTCTACCATCCTACCTGGATCTATCTGAAACCACGTGTTCTGCCTTCCTTCTTCCTTTGGCAGAAGAAATGTTTGTCCTCTGTTCTAAGGCTGAACCCTCTACTCTGCACTGGATACCTCCCTTCTGGCCGAATCAGGGATTTCTCTTCTACTATGTCTCCTCTTCCCTGTATCTTCCATTATTTGCTCTCTACCAGATGCTTTCATTAGCATGCAAAGGTCTAATACCTCTCATCTTAAAGGGGAAAATTCGTTCTTTCTTCCCATATCCAATTCGAATCATTGCCCCATTGCTCTGCTCCTCTTTAGAGCAAAACGACTCCAACAATATAGCTCTACTTCATGTTTCATTTCCTTATCTCCCACTTACCTATTTTTGTCCTCTCCACTACACAGAAACTATTCTTCTTAAGGTTATTAGTGATATCTATTAGATGTTGCCAAGTCCTATATTAAATGATCAGTTCTCATCTTCATCTACCAGTAGGATTAATAATAACTCCCTCTTCCTTCTAACACCTACTACTTGGCTCATGAGACAATTCGTCTTATCTCCCTGCTCACTTCTTATATCCTTTCCCGAATCCTCTAGAGGATGGAGTGTCTCCTGGCTCAGTCCTTCAACATCATGTATTCTCTGCCTACACCTACTTATAAAGTGATTTCATCTTTAAATCTAGAGACTTTAAATACCATGATGATTTACCGATTTTCATCTACAGCCATGATAATCTCTTGCTACTGAAATTCAGACTAGTATATCCAGTTGTCTACTTCACATGTCCACACATGCCATCGCAGACTTAGTATGTCCAAAAACAAATTCTTAATCCTCTAAAGTTCTCTCTTGACCATCGCCTAAAAGACCCTAAGTGATTTTTCGCTAACCTAGCTTTCTAACCTTATCTTCTAACAATTTCCCCTTTGATCATTTCACTACAAACCAACTAACCTCCTAGTCTTTGGAACACATAAAGTATAAGCCCACCCACCTGCATACACCAAGCCTCTCTTTCAGTGTATTCATACGGTTTGCTCCCATACTTCTTTCAAATCTCTGCTCAAATGTTCCCTGACCACCCTATATACTTGCCCTAAACCTTGCATCATTACGCTGCTCCTTCATGGTCCTTCCACTAACTAACATGCTATATTTATGTATTTATGGTGGTCTCCTTCCACTGGAACATAAGATCCATAAAGAAGAGATTTATTTGTTCACTCCTAGAGCCTACTGCTCTAGTGCCTAGAACAGCAGCACATATTAGACACTCCATCAATATCTGCTGAATGGATGAACATCAACTTGCCTGATGACCAAACACAGTTCATTGAAACTTACTTTTTAATCAAATTTCAATTTCCTCTTCTTATAAGCTTAAATTTGATTTGAAAAGTTGAATATTCATTTTTATTAAAAAATGAATAATTATAGAGACATAATTCTTTATAAAAACGATTTAATAATCTATTCATTACAATGCAAAAGTTTTATTCAAAGTATACCTTTCTCCAGAAGGGATTTTTTGGTTTTCTTAGATTCTTTAAAAACTTAAGGTTAAAAAATTTAAAGAGCAATGCCTAAGTACATTGTTTTATTTCATGACTTCTACATGATGATTTATTTTTAAAAGGGTTTATTTGAGAATTACTTACACCACACTATTGAATGTATCATATGCCATTTACCAAGCATCTCACTTAAGTACACATACATTTCTCAATTAAATCTAGGCTTCCAATTATAGAATACTACCTGTATTATATAGGTCTGGTATTATATGTGAACTCCTTACCAGTAAAAACAAGGTGAATTCTTAGCGATGTCTAAAGAAACAGTTACTGTTCTGTTTGTAGTCATTTCCCTTCTTCCATTTTCCTATTTCTGTTACAGATATTCAATATGAAATATCAATCTTCATATGAATGATCATTTTCTTGTACTCTTGTATCCGTGCTTTCATATTAATGCAGGAAATTTTTAGTCCAGCTATAATTACTTGAACGCAATTCTATTTCTATTACTATAGCTTTGCCATCCCTAGACTACATTTGTGCATATTTTACATGATATAATTTCTGGCCTCATTGAAAGGGTAGATGTTTATCATAAAATTTTAAGATTTCTGTAGAGTATGATTAATCAACCTAAGCTGAGCAGCTACCACACACACACACACACACACACACACACACACACACAAAGGTACTATTATTATAGAAATTCTCCTCCTACCCTTTCTCATAAGTCAAAATTATGTAAAACAATATTGATTGTCATGCAGTGAGTGCCCAATTCTTTCCTAGTAAACTAAATTCCCAGCTTTAGGCAGATCCCTATGTAGTGAAGAGGGCAGGAGACCTGGCAGTCAGTGGATGACAGATGCCTGGGCCAAATCACCCTGACAACTCCTCTCCATAATAAATCTGAGAAGCTAATCTCTGCTAAATTGTTAATGGCTGCTAATCAGATACTGGATACATGGTTACCCCTCTTGATAGTATATTTGCATTTAAATGAGTCCTTTCTGGAAGGACTCCTTAAACCAAAGGAGTGGTTCTAATGCTGACAGCTTCAGGCACCCAGGGCCTCTGGCTCAGGTTTTCATATCGTCCTTTGCGGAGACGCATGATATCATGAGGCCATTTGATCTGTAATTCCAGAATATCAGAAAGGAATTACTGCAGACCTCAAAGTAATGATCCGAAGATTGTTTTTTAAAAAAGGGTTCTTCAATGAAAAGTCATAGATTAAAAAACTGATCTATTTCACCTCACCCTAGCCACTATTCATTAAATTAAATTATCTGGCATACTGGTGTATGTCAAGTTCCAAGCAGATAGATTCAAACCGTACATGTTGATGTAAGACATTTCTCATTTCATTTTTTTTCTTTCTCTTTCCCCTATGTTTCTCGCCATGGTATAGCATCTGAAGCAGTTAATTCCTGCCATTTAATATCTTTAATTTTTGTTTTATCCCAAGCACCATCAACATTGATTGTCTTCTATGAGTAAAAAGCACCTGGCAAGAGTACTTTCATGGATGAAGGAGCCTGAATTATCATGAGAAACTATCTATACCTCCAGTGAGTCTGGCTTCACAGAGTGAAAACTATACAAGGAAGGACAATCCAATATGTAATGTAACTGTCCCAAATCACCACACTTAATCCCCACTGTCTCAAACAAATTGAAAGAAAAGATTAAACATCTACTTTCACTCTTAAGGACAAGCCTATGTAATAGCCATTGTTCTCCTTATTTCAAAAATGAGACAAAGTCAGGCTGTGAATGGAAGGATCCAATCCCTAGTCTGTTCAACTACAAAACCCCTGACCTTCAGGGTCATCCTTGTCTTCTTCTCATCCTCTGTCAACCTTATATGGACCTTTACCTCCAACACTGATACCTAGCAAATCCTTCCACTACATTATAAATTATTAACCATAAGGTTTAGCATGTTCTCTCTTCCAAGGTATTTAGCACTTTAAAGGAGAAAGAAGCCTGCCCAAGTGGACAAAGCTAACACTTATCAAGCATGAGCCCCCAACATTTGCACCAGACAATTTCACATCATCTCCTTATAAACTGACAATAATCTTTGTGAGGTTGAGATCCTAACCTTCTTTTTACTGTGGATCCCTTTGACAATATGGAGTAGCCCATTTAAATAGTCTTAAAATAACACTTTTAAATTCATAAAATATAATACATAGAATCTCAAAAGAAACTAGTTACTATGTTTTAAATGCAGTCATTAGAATATTTTAAAAACCAAATTTGTGATATAGAAACGAATGGGTATTTAAACTCATTAAATAACAAGATATAACAGAGACTCTACTAACTACTATACTTAAAAATAGTGATGTTGGGGTGATGGGTTAACAATTCTGATACATGTGTACTGAAATTGAACAAGTAAATAAATAGATGGTGGATGGTGGTAGCCACATTTCTCAATATTGAAGTATGAATTTACAGATAAACAAGAGGAGAAAGCTAAACTAATCTCAGCATTAATGGATTATAGTTGCAGACATCAGTATACACTCAGCTCAATATAGATATAGATAGTTATATATAGAAATATTTACTGATATGTGTATATACATGGGTTACTATACATATCTATTTCTTTGTTCTCTCAGTTAAGAGAGCCTAATCAAATAATACCCCATTAGCAACAGAACATCTAGAGCCCAGATCTTGGTTTCTATTACTACTCTCCAATAAAAGGAATCAGGGCTCCTCAGAGAAATGACTGATTCTAGGACTGGGGCAGGAAATACACAAAATGAGCCTGGAGCACCTTGTGGTACCAGAAAGTCAGGAAGTGTTAAACACACACACAAACATGCATGCTAAACACATATACACACAGATACACAGACACACACAAACTCACACACCCCAAAGGGAGTATGTCAAAGGAGCACAGGCGCCAAAAGCAAAAGCTCCCAATGGCCAAAGCTGGAACAATTTAAACAACAAAATAAAGTAGTATTGGATTATAACCCAAAGGATAAAATAGATATCCATGAGTCTATACTGATATAAATAAATATCAATAATTGAATAAATTAATATTTGGGGGGAAATAGACAACTCTGTGTGGAAGAATTCCAAATACTTTATGTACATACTCTGTCCTCAAGGAGGTGGATCATAACTCTCCACTCTTTGGGTTTGTGCTTCACATAGTGACTTCCTTCCAACAAGTGTAGTGTGGAAGGGGTGGAGGAGTAACTTTCCAGTGGAGAAATCTGAGACACGACCTCAGCCAGGTTATCAAGGTCAACATCAACAGTCAAATCACGTTGATAGCATGTACCCTTGATAAGATGTTATAAAAAAGGCACTTTATCTGGTTGTCCTCCCAATAAACCATAATCCCAGTCTTACCATGAGAAAAGCATTGGACAGTTTACATTAGTGAGGTATGCTACAAAACACTTGATCACTGCTCCTCAAAACCGTCAAGGTTGGGGCTTCCCTGGTGGCGCAGTGGTTGAGAGTCCACCTGCCAATGCAGGGGACACAGGTTCGAGCACTGGCCTGGGAAGATCCCACATGCCAGGGAGCAACTAAGCCCGTGTGCCACAACTACTGAGCCTGTGCTCTAGAGCCCGTGAGCCACAACTACTGAGCCCATGTGCTGCAACTACGGAGGCCCACGCACCTACAGCCCGTGCTCCACAACGAGAGAGGCCACTTCAATGAGAGGCCGGCGCACTGCAACGAAGAGTAACCCCCGCTTTCCGCAACTAGAGAAAGCCCGTGCGCAGCAACGAACACCCAACACAGCCAAAAATAAATAAATAAATAAATAAATAAATAAATAAAAACGGTCAAGGTTATCAAAAACAAGAAAAGCCTGAGAAACTACCACAGCCCAGAGGAGCCTAAGGGGGCTTGATAACTAAATGTAATGTGGTGTCCTGGATGGAAGCCTGAAATGGAATTAAGGACACTAGGCAAAAGCCAAGGAAATCTGAATAAAGTACAGACTCTGGTTAATGTTATTGTATTAATATTGGCTCATTAATTGTAAAAAAGGTGCCACACTAGTGTACGGTGTCAATAATAGAGGAAATTGGGAATGAGATATATAAGAACTCTGTATTATCCCCTTAATTTTTCTGTATATCTAAAACCATTCTAAAATAGATGTAGTCTATTAGATAAAACAAAAAAGGTAATGATGATTTGATTGTGACATCAGAGTAGTGATACTTTGAGATATCTATAAAACTGCCTTAGGAAATTGTCTGTGATATCTGCTGGGGATATAGTCACAGGTACTCCTAATATTATTGTGGTTTGTTGTCTGCATTTAGATTTAAAGGACATGCTAAATACGAAATTGCAGTTAGAGGTTAGTGAAATTAAAGATGTAATATTCCCATCCAGATTCCACATACACTTTGATACATATTAAGAATCCCCTGCTCTTTGGTGAGGTCTAATTTTATGAAAGTGAAACACAGAGAGATGAATTAGGTTGTTTCAGCTTTTAAAAAGCCCGCATTCTAGGGTCAAGAATTCTTACTGAGCCTTGTTGAAACTGTTTGCTACACTACCTCCTAATTTTGGAACTGCTAAACAGAGAGTTGGGAGGGCTTCCTAGAGTAAAAGTACTGCCTTGGCCTTGTGCAATTATACTGTTTAGGTTGCTGGACAAATCCAAGGATAAAACTGGCCTGGACCTAGTGATGGGCAATTCCAAAAGCAAGCTGAATGTGAGAAGTTCACTCACAGAGAACCCTAGTGTCAAAGAACCTCTCTACTTGGGAATGGCTCAACACTGGGAAAATAAACCCTGGTTCAGCTGTAAAGAGAGCACATCCTTGGCCTTTTTTCCCCCTTAAATCCGGAAACTGATGATCTGGTCAGCTTAGGAGAGGGAGGGAGGGAAGGAGGGAGGGAGGAAGATGAGAGAGAGAGAGAGAAACCTGTTAATAGCTGGTGCCCATTTAAAGAGAGAAGGAAAGGGCTTATTATATACGTATATGCTAATATTATTCTTAAAGCCAATTCTGATCAATCCTTCGGGAAAGAAAGAGATGCAGCCATCTGTTAATGTGGCTTCAGCGTCTTTGTTTCCAAATGTTACAGCTGTCACCAGACCAGCCATTCCAGTTGGGGCGAGGCCAGGGGGTTAGAGGGGGAACATCTGTCCACTAAGGACACCACTAAACAGCAACAAAATCTTGGGGCGACCCCTCTCTCTTTCCTCGAGTGCTTTCGCTAGCCGGTCCTACTTCCCCACTCCTTTGGGAGTTTCCTGTTCCATTACGTAGGCAAGAGGGCGAGAGGTCCCAGCTTTCCTAATTGTGAGTGGTTTGGCTGGGTGTGTACGTGCGAGTAACTGTGTGTGTGTGGGGGGGAGTGGAGCTCGCTACAAGGGGCTTAGAAAAACTAGTCGCCAATTTAAAATATTTTCGGAGTGTTTGAAAGATAACTTAAGAGCTAATCCCACTCTCAAATTCAGCGAAATGAACAAAACAGATAAGGAAGACGAAGAGGGTGGAAAACCCACACAGCGGAATGGAGCCGTCCATGCCGCGGGAGTGACAGGGGAGCGCTCAGAGGAAAGGCGCTCTGCAGGGAAAGTCACTCTGGCTCTTCTCTCTCGGTCCACCAGCCGACGACGCTTCTTCTGTAAAAGCATTCCTAGAAAATAACCCTACAACCGGGAAGGGTAGCGATCGTTGAGCGCAGTTTCCAGGAGCCGGTGCCCGCAGCCGGGAGAGGCCCCTCTCCCCCCGCGGCTGGCGCGGAATGTGGCGATCCGGCCAGGGGCGGGGGATGACTTCCGGCGGCCGGAGCTCGGCGCCGGGAGCAGGTGCTGCAGCTGGCAGGTGGGGTGGGGGCCGGCCGAGCTGACCACACACAGACCCGCCGCGGCGGCACTGCGTCCCCGGGGCAGCCGGCGCCCGGGACATGCGCTGATTCGATCCCTCCGGAGAAGGTAAGCAGCCCGGCTATTATTAGCCTCGGCCACACTGCGCGGTGCTTTCTGCTTGGTTAGTAATGGGGTTTGTAATACAGAGGGAAGAAGGGGAATATCCCTGCCGCCTTCTGCAATGGGAAAAGGAGCAACAACTGAAATTGAAATGTTAATCAGCCAAGTGCTTGAGATTATTGGAGGAGCGGTGTTACTGGGCAAACAAAGAAGGCGGTCAGCCTCTGTAATCTTAAGATAGTCAACCATTGCTGTGCTACACTCGCTTAGATATTGAAGAGGATTCCGAATGTAAAATAATTTGAGTTGCACTTTTACGTTGCTACCTTCAACCTTCGCTTGGTTAATTTGTGGTTTGCGAGCAGCAGGTTCTTGTCAGCAGCCTGGAGAAGTAATCGGAAATCTTCCTTCTCCTTTTGCGTTCCTCAGCCTCCTCCCTTTCCAGTTATCAGAATGGGTCTGCACATTTCAACGTCAAACATCCACTTCAATACTGAACCTTTAGAAAGAATCTCAAATTAGAGGAGAAATTTACCTCCTGGAGTTCAGCTTGGGTTGAGCAGCACTTGTCCCCACTTCTCCCTTCATTTACCATCTTCTCTTGTCAATCATTTCATTGATTTCCCCCCCGCCCCCGGGGATGCTGTGCTCATTAACAAACCAGCTCTTGTCAGCTCCTGTCCACCACCTCTGTTCCGTGACTGATTTTTCAAGGACCCAGAAAGGGCATTGCCTTATACCACGTTTGGACTGTTATCTGTGTCCTTCCCCAAAATGCATGGCATGAAAAACCCTTTAAGCCCAGTACCAATATGGTTTCCGGTAACTCCCTTCATTGTAGTCACTGCAGCTACCAGGTGGGTTTCAAGGACAGCAGAATCTATTGGGGTGTGAGAAAGAGGGCTCTACCTACATATTTTGCTCCATGTGCATAAGAATAGGTGGAAGTAGAAATGCAAATGTCAGTCTATCCCGTTTTTCTTGAAGCTTTTTTAGTCCAGCTAGGTTGTGAGACACCTAGCTGGGTAGGGTATGGGGCAAGTCCTCCTGCAAAAGCAAGCAGTGTGTTTGTCCTAGGATTCCCCCAATAACCTCAAAAGAGTTTCCAGAGAGACTTTTCCCACAGGCAGTCAGAAAGCCAGGGGAGGTGGCCAAGGTAAACCTCAGGTTATTTGGGCATCCTCAAGTTAGTCTCCCCTTTTAGGGGTTCTGACCTAGGATTTCCCCACAAACGCTTTGCTCCTGAGCTCAAGTGCCCATTCTTGTTGCTCACCTAGGGATGTACAATGGAATGATATTCTGTGAAATGGTGAAGATTGCTATGGTGGGGATTGCAAATGTGCCACTTCACCAACAGAGAACAGTTGTAATAAGCCAGACTGTGTGGTGTCTGTGTGCCAATATTCCATTTAAAAAGAGATTTGTTATCTTTAAATCTGAAATTAAAGAGACAGTTTGACTCAAAAGGCCATGGATTTTATTTTAACAAATTAAAATAGGAGATCAATAAAAAAGAGGGCCTGGG
The DNA here is from genome assembly GCF_949752795.1 of Hyperoodon ampullatus. Classification (NCBI taxonomy): domain Eukaryota; kingdom Metazoa; phylum Chordata; class Mammalia; order Artiodactyla; family Ziphiidae; genus Hyperoodon; species Hyperoodon ampullatus. The sequence goes on from NC_136920.1 coordinate 79,329,748, forward strand.
TTTATAGCTAACCTTCTTACGTTTTTTTTTTTTTTTTTTCTTTTTGCCGTACGCGGGCCTCTCACTGTTGTGGCCTCTCCCGTTGCGGAGCACAGGCTCCGGACGCGCAGGCTCAGCGGCCATGGCTCACGGGCCCAGTCGCCCCGCGGCATGTGGGATTTCCCCGGACTGGGGCACGAACCCGTGTCCCCTACAAAGGCAGGCGGACTCTCAACCACTGCGCCACCAGGGAAGCCCCTTACCTTCTTTTTAAAATATTGCTTTAGAACAAGATACTGGATCTGAAAAATCATGTTACTTCTATTATATATCGTTATTGTTTTTCTGATTACAAATTCTCTATTTATAAATACACTTTGGAAAGACTTGAGTTGGTTTCTTTGTCTCTATCTTCAGTATATGAGGCAGAAGGAGTGGAGGCGGGTGGGCAAATCCCACTCCAAATGGCCCACTCAGATGGCCCACTCAGAGAACTGTTCCCCGGACCATGCCAAGCTCTGGACCGAAATTGTTTTGGCTGGTTGTTATTATTATCTTTAAATGTGGTTTGGGTTTGAAATATTAAATTTTCAATATTCTAAAATTTTGACTCAGGCACACCAAGTAGAAGAGAGAACAAAGAACAAGAATAGCAAAACTATTTTCCACCTTTCTTACCTAATTGTAAAATATTTAATTATATGAATAATTATTCTGAATAATAAGTGAAAAACATATTAAAATAATAATTCATTTTTAAGAAAGTAGCCCAAGGTTTATGAAATACAGGTTAGTGCAATTGATCTTAAGTACAGTAAAAATTTCTGTAATTTTAAAAGGTGTTCTTATGTTGAGTATTAGTACATGAAAATATGCTAATGATGGTTAGAAATTGAAATGTCTGTTACTTGGTTTCTGAAGAAACTGAATTCTTTGGCAAGAAATGGGTCAGGATTAGGGGACTGGAGCCGCCAAAGCCGGCATCATACCTGCCAGTGATTTTATAGGTGAGATGAATGCATTAAGTTATGGATTAGGGTTGGAGAAGCCTTCTGGGGAAGAAAGAAAACAAGATAGAAAATAGAATTTGTTATTTTAGTGCAACTAAGATAATTAAATTTAAGTTATTTCTGAGTTTGGACTTCATTATATTTCAACAATTTCTGAGGAAAGTTTCTAAATTCAAAGCCCTAGGTAGAAATCGTTGTATGATTTCCTATCCGAAACTGATTTATGACTCTATTTCCTTTGTTAAAAACGTTTCCCAGAGAAAGGCAAAATTAATTGCCCGGTGTTAAGGAGGAGGAGTAATACCAAATAGAAGGATGTACGCTATTAGTTGCTAAATGAACTGTGGGAACTTTTTTGTAGATTTTTTTTTTTTTTTTTTTTTTTTTTTTTTTTTGTGGTATGCGGGCCTCTCACTGTTGTGGCCTCTCCCGTTGCGGAGCACAGGCTCCGGACGCGCAGGCTCAGCGGCCATGGCTCACGGGCCCAGCCGCTCCGCGGCATATGGGATCCTCCCGGACCGGGGCACGAACCCGTATCCCCTGCATTGGCAGGCGGACTCTCAACCACTGCGCCACCAGGGAGGCCCTGTAGATTTGACAAGATAGAATTGAAATCAATCTGTTGCTTTCCAATCACATAAAAAAAAAAACATTTAGTCTGGTGGGTGGTCAGTGTTATCAGTAAATTAAGACTTGAGTACCGATTTAGGATTCAAAGTTGCCTCTCCTTACAAAAGGCATTTTCTGGTGCTGCATTACTGCCATTAGCTACAATTGAAATAGACTTATCCTGAGATTTTGAAAAACAGAAAAAGAAATAGTAGGATTAATAAGGCTTTGCCTCCACTGAGAATGGGTAGAAAAAGTGCTATTTTGAAAGTTATCAATGGCCTCTTAATTGCCAGATTCCTGCGCTGTTTCAACCTGCTCTTTATGTCTTTATTTTTAAGTTCTCTTCTAAGTTCTTTTTTAAAAATTTTACTGCTTAGTGTTTTATTCACTAAAGTAGCATTTTTAATTGAAGTAGAGTTGATGTGTAATATTATATAAGTTACAGGTGTAAAATATAGTGACTCACAATGTTTAAAGGTTATACTCCATTTATAGTTATTATAAAATATTGGCTATATTTTCTGTGCTATGCAATATATCCTTATAGCTCATTTTATAATAAAAGTTTGTACCTCCTAATCTCCTATCCCTATATTGTTCTTTTTTTTAAATTAAATGCTTGTGTTCAAAAGTATTATTAATAAGTAATATATAAAGAGATATCTCTGTATCTAGTTTCTCAGTAATCCCCTTAAATTACCTCATGACCAGCCTAGAACAAGTGCTGTTTATTTCTAGTTTGTGCCTCATGATATCACGACTATATGTCTTCATTTGTTCCTTTCACTCACCCTGCTACACATTGAAACCTTGCTCACAGCATACACTGCCTCTTCCATGAACCCTTCCCCATACCCACCTTCCTTCTCATTTCAGATGTGTTTCTCCCTTGTCTAAATTCCTATGGCACTTTCTATTTTGGTCTATCCTTTAGTTTGAACATGATTTGCTGTTGTAAAATAACCCTAGAGAGCAGAGTCTTTGACTAACAACTTTTTATTACCTGCAACTCATAATACAGTGCCTAGCTATGTATATGCAAAGTAGATGTTCAGCAGTTTGATGTTAGTGAAGAAATTAGCTATTATTTTCCAGGGGTGTATATCCACCTACTCTGATATCCAAGTTAGGCTCTAAATAATGTGTGCAAGTACGTTTTAGTTTAAAATCCCTATATAATAATATAGTGAAAGTACATTCAAACAGTTATATTCAACAAAAGTTATTGTGAGCTTACATGCCCTTAAGTGGATATTGGCTCATCCGTATCAAAAAGCATAGTAAGCATTACAAAAGAAAACTTCAAAGAAGACATTGTACCAGCTTTCAGTATGCTTTCATTCTACTGAAAACAAATAAGCAGGGGAAGATGTCTTGCATAAGTAAGTACTAGTCTTAAAGCGCTCTGCTAGGTACTTTCATCTATGGTGTATAATTTCATCCTTCTACTATATGCTAATTTTACACTGAGACTCAGAGATCTTACCTAAATGGCAGAGATTCTTTCCACATTCACATGCTGTTCTTTGAAGTGTTAACGAGTGAAGGAAAACTATAAAAACATAATCAGAGTAGTTTAAAATTGTTTTGTGATCAGGCTTTCCAGTGCTTTTTAAACTTTTGGGTCTTAACATCCCCTTTAATAATTCAATAAAGGCTATGCATCCACTCCCCAAGTACATACACAGCACACACACACAGAATTTTGCCTGTAATTGCAGGTGTTTGCGGACCTAATAAAGCCCTCCTTTGCAAATGCTTTAAGGACATCTACGCTGGGCTCAGTTTTTCTTTTTGCTTGTTCTATGCTTAATATTTATTTTTGTACCTATTAAAATTAAACAAATTGTTATCTGTTATAGTTGAGGTATAAACCTAAGCAGCTTCATCCTTTACAACTTTTCTTTTTGCATTTTTGTATTCTGTCCTTCTCTCTCACACAAACACACACATCTATATAAATGAGATCAAATAATACTTTTCTGTAAAGAGAATGCTTAGAATTTATTCTTAACGATTTTTCTATATATCACACGTCAGTGTTAGCTATAGTCATCATGTTGTACATTATGTCCATAGTATGTATTTATCTTACAATTGGAAGCTTGTACCTTTGACCGTCTTCCTCCAATTTCCCCTCCCCTGACCCTCTGTCTCCTGACCTGTCTCCACATGTCTGATCTCTTTTTCTATGATTGTTTTCTTTTTTTTTAGGTTCCACACATAAGTGAGATCATATAGTGTTTGCCTTTCTTTCTCTGACTTATTTAACTTAGCATAAAGCCTTCAAGGTCCATTTCTGTTGTCTCAAATGGTAGCATTTCTTTGTTTTCTTACAGATGAATAATATTTCAGTGTGTGTGTGTGTGTATACCTATAATATGTATATACCTATAAATATATAAAACAACCTCTTTACCCATTTGTCCATCAATGGGCACTTAGATTGTTTCCATGTCTTGGCTATTATAAATAATGCTGCTATGAACATGGGGGTGCAGATATCTTTTTGAGTTAGTGTTTTCATTTTCTTTGGATATATTCCTAGAAGTGGAGTTGCTAGATATATGTAGTTCTAGTGTTAATTTTTGAGGATCCTCCATACTGTTTTCCATACTGGCTTTACCAATTTACAATCCCACCAACAGCACAAGGGTTCCCTTTTCTCCACATCCTCACGAGCATTTGTTATCTCTTGACATTTTTGAGGATGACTGTTCTAACAGGTGTGAAGTAATATCTCAATGTGGTTTTAATGTGCATTTCCCTAATGACTAGTGGTATTGAGCATCTTTTCATGTACCTGTTGGCTTTTCGTGTGTCTTCTTTGGAGGAATGTCTATTCGGGTCCTTTGCTCATTTTTTTTTTTTTTTTTTGGTGGTACACGGGTCTCTCACTGTTGTGGCCTCTCCCGCTGCGGAGCACAGGCTCCGGACGCGCAGGCCCAGCGGCCATGGCTCACGGGTCCAGCCGCTCCGCAGCACCTGGGATCTTCCCGGACCGGGGCACGAACCCACGTCCCCTGCATCGGCAGGCGGACTCTCAACCACTGCGCCACCAGGGAAGCCCTGCTCATTTTTTTAATTGGGTAATTTTTTTTTTTTTTTTTTTGCTATTGATTTGTATGAATTTTTAATTTATTTTGGATATTAACCATTATCAGATATATGGTTTACAAATATGTTTTTCCCATTCTATAGGTTGTCTTTTCAATCAGTTTGTTGATTTGTTTTTGTTTTTGTTTTTGTTTGCTGCTTAGAAGCTTTTTAGTTTGATGTAGTTCCATTTGTTTATTTTTTATTTTGTCGTTTGTGTTTTTAGTGTCATATCCAAAAAGTCATTACCAAACCCATGTAATGAGCTTTAGTCCTATGTTTTCTTCTGGCAGTTGCATAGTTTCAGGTCTTACATTTGAGTCTTTAATCCAATTCAAGTTAGTTTTGTGAGTGGTATAAGATATTGGTCCAATTTCATTCTTTTACATGTGAATATCCAATTATCCCAGGGTTCCCTCGTATGTAACTTCTCTCTTTTCTCTTGCTGGTCTTAAAATTCTTTCTTTGTTTTTGACTTTCGATGATTTAATTGCAATGTGTCTCAGAGTAGCCCTATTTGAGTTCAACCTATTTGGGCTTCTTTGGGCTTCATGTATATGGATGTCCATTTCTCATCCTAGGTTTGGGAAGGTTTCATCCATTATTGCTTTAAATATACTTTTTTTCCTTTTCTCTCTCTCTTTTCTTTTTCTGGAATTCCCATGACATGAACATTGTTTACTTTATTGTGTCCCATAATTTCCATAGGCTTTCTTCACTCTTTTTATTCTTTTCCTTTTTGTTCCTTTCACTGGGTAATTTCTAAAGTTCTATCCTCCAGTTTGCTGATTCTTTCTTCTGCATGGTCGAATCTACCTTTGAAACTTTCTATTGAATTCTTCAGTTCAGTTATTGTATTTTTAAAATCTAGTGCTCCTGTTTTTTTGATGTTGCTATTTCCTTGTCAAACTTCTTGTCTTGTTCATGCATTGTTTTCCTAATTTCACTTAGCTGTCTGTGCTTTCTTGTAGTTTACTAAACTTCCTTAGGAGGATTATTCTGAATTCTTTGCCAGTTCATAGGTATTCTTTTTTTTTTTTTGCAGTGTGTGGGCCTCTCACTGTTGTGGCGTCTCCCATTGCAGAGCACAGGCTCCGGACGTGCAGGCTCAGTGGCCATGGCTCACGGGCCCAGCCCGCTCTGCGGCATGTGGGATCCTCCCGGACCGGGGTACGAACCCGCGCCCCCTGCATCGGCAGGCGGACTCTCAACCACTGCGCCACCACGGAAGCCCAGATCTTCATTTTTTTAAGGTCAGTTATTGGAGTTTTATTACTTTCCTTTGGTGGTGTCATATTTGCCCAATTTTTGTGATCCTTGATTCCTTACATTGGTATCTGCATATGTGAATAATTGGGCTCTTCCTCCAGACTTTACTGGGTATTATATTCAGTAGTAGTAGTACATGGGGCTATGAATTAGTTTCCTGGCAGAGAATCAGAGCTTGTATAGGACCTGGCTCTGGACAGGACCCAGAGCCTGTATAGTTCATTGTTTGGGAACCCAAATCAGGCCAGAGTGTGCACTTAATTCCCTGGTCAGGTGAGGGCACTGGTTTTGCCCTGCAGATGGGGGAGGCCACAGGCTGTGCTGTCTGTTCAAGTGCCACTGTATCTTGGGCTGTTTAATGGGCTGTACAGCTTCCCATGTTCTCTGGTTAGGTTCCCCAGTTGGACATGCTGAAGGCTGTATTCAGTGATGAGTAGGGCTATGAATTAGATTTCCTGCCTGGGTGCAGCAGGAGAAGCAGCTCTAAAGCCAGTAAAGCTCTTTGTTGTCTTAACTCAAGCTGATCCACACTCCACGTTCTGTGGCTGAACAAGGCTACTGGCTTGGCTTTGCAGACTGTCAGCTCTGCCTACCCTTCTCTAGGCTTGAGCACTGCTGGGCCGCACAGTTTCTAGGAGTTGTCACCAATCCTTCTAGTCAGATGGGCCAGGAAGACACTCTCCACAGCAGATGGGATGGGGCTAGTCCCAGTTCCTTTGCCTGGGTGGGATGAGAAGGGGCCACTCCAGGCTACTCTTAATTTCTCAAACAGGCTCCCCAGTTGGGAGGAGCTGGGAGCTCCTCTCAGCCTTGGATATGAATTAATCTCCGTGCCTGTGCATGGTACCGGATCCCTCCACACCTGATACTGGCTCTGCTTTGTACCAGAGCCAGTGATGAGCTCTGGCTGCCTGCCTCTTGGCTGGAGCACGACTGGGCCAAATAGCTTCCAGGATTTATTGCCAGCCCTTTTGGTCAGATGGCCAGAAGACACTGTCCACAGTGGGTGGGCTGTGACTCTGCTCTTTCCCTGGCTATGGGCAAACCAGGTTCAAGGGCCAGATGCGTATCAGGTGGATCTGTACCCTGAGTTCCCTGGTTGTAGTGCCCCGCCAACCTGGCTCTGTAGATAAGCAAAGATGCCCTTTGTGATCCCTACTTGGGCACTGCAGGTATGAATTCCATCTGTCACAATCCATGTGCTGGCTGTTGCATGCCCCTTCCCCCTTCATCACAGTCCAACTTTTAGTGGTCAAACCCTGCAGATTCCCCTGCAATCCCAGTGGAGCAGATTAGAGCAGTGGCTCCCACAAAGCAACCCCAATGCTAGTGGTGGTGCTTGCTGTCCCCCAGTTCTCTTCTCCTACTGGAGGAACCAGAGGTTCACGGGAGACCTCACCCATGGTGCTCCACTGGCCTGGGGGAGGGGCAGTGTGGTCAACGTGTAGCTCCTTCTCTCACCCTTCTAATGCAGTCTGTCTTGGTCTCTGTGGTGCACGGGGGTGCTTCAGCCTCACCTCCATGTTCTAGGATTCTCTCAAATAGTGTCCTGTTTCCAAATAATTGTTAGTTGTTCCTCCTGTGGGGGGGACGCGGAGCCAGGAATGACCTTGGTGATGTCACCCCACTCTGGGCTTACTTTGACAATATGTGTGTCCTTTATAGCCCAGACATTTCTGGTACTTGAAATGAGGTTCTCCTTTTATTGTTCTCCCTGCTTTAGGACCTAAAATGGGAGCTCTTCCTTAGCACTGGCACAAAGGCTGCTGAGATGACTAGGAAGCAAGTGCCAAGGAGGATAGTGAATCAAAGAACCTTGATTCATGGAAAAGGAATCCCAGAAGGAGCTCTAAACGTTACACACTCCAAAGGATTTATTCAGGGTTTTCCAATCAAAATCATTTTTACAAAAAAGAAACAGTTCTCAGACTTCGAGTAGTATACCGCCAAGTATGTGGAAGAACATTGCCAGCAGTTGAGTGGTGTGGTCTGCTTTGAAATATATTCAGTTTTCTTAGGATGGACATATGTCTACTTCAAAGTTACTATTTCTTTCTAGTAATGCTGTCTACAGTAATATATTTGCTTTTGCCAAGTTAAGAAAACAATGACATCCCTCCCAGGTTCTAAAACAATTACCAGCATAAAAATACATTAAAATTTTTCGCTGATACTTAAGGAAACCAGTACTAGCTAGCATTCCTACTGATGCTAGTATTCAAAGAGAGGCGTGACAAAACCATTAATCTGGAAAACACCGGGTTGGAAAGATGGAGAGAAAGAACTCAAGAGGACTACTTAAGCTGTTGCTTTCTTTACGTGTCCCCAAATATGATAATAACCATATAAGCTCCTAAAATAAGTGCAATTTTATTCAAACTTCATAGTATGCCTAGTAGGAGGTAAATTTTTACTTTACTTTATAGTGTATTTTTATTTTGGTAAAATGTCCCATAATGTAAAATTTACCATTTTAACCATTTTTAAGTGTATCATTTATTGGTATTAAGTACATTCACAATGTTGAGCAACCATTACCATTATCCATTTTAAGACCTTTCTTATTATCCCAAACAGAAACTGTACTCACTAAACAATAACCCCTTATTTCTCCCCTCCCCTTAGCCTCTGGTTAACTCTATTCTATTTTCTGGGTTTATAATTTGCCTATTCTAACTACCTCATATAAGTGGAATCATACAATAGTTGTCCTTTTGTGTCTGGCTTCTTTCACTTAACATAATGTTTTCAAAGTTTATGCATGTTATAGCACGTAGCAGCATTTCATTCCTTTATAAAGCCATACAATGTATAGTGATTTTTAGTTGCAAAACACTTTTAGTACATTATGTTTCTATTATATTAATGATATCTAGCATATATCACTACCGTATTACCTTTAGTAGATGCCCAGTAATGTGTACTATGAGTGAGCCATAATTTCATTCAGTCAAAACCCATTGATAAACATTTATTAAGTTCCAAACAGTTTTATGATTTCAAGAAATGTGGTAATGGACATAGAGGTTCATGTCTTTATGTACTGGAGCTTTTACTTTTGATGGAAGAATTCTTGGAGTGGCATGGAATGGTATTGTTGGGTCAGAGATTATGCAGAAACATTTATAATTTGAATACATACATTGACTATAAAAACCATCAACTTGGGGCTTCCCTGGTGGCGCAGTGGTTGAGAGTCCGCCTGCCGATGCAGGGGACACGGGTTCGTGCCCCGGTCTGGGAGGATCCCACATGCCGCGGAGCGGCTGGGCCCGTGAGCCATGGCCACTGAGCCTGTGCTCCGGAGCCTGTGCTCCGCAAGGGGAGAGGCCACAACAGTGAGAGGCCCGCCTACCGCAAAAAAAAAAAAAAAAAAAAAAAAAAAAAAAAAAAAAACCATCAACTTCTTCAACAGATAATATTCCTGTATTTTATGTAACCATTTATGACTATCTTAAAAATGAATGCAAGTAATATAAGGGAATCCACTTAATGTGATTTGAGTAAGGAAACATTCTCACTTTTTTCATTTCTAGTTCATGGAAGAAAATTCCTATACACAAGTATTGAAATATTTCAAGTCTCTGGATCACACATTTCATCATTTGAGAAATATTACAGAGTACATCACGGATGTCAGTCAAGTCTTGTAACAACAGTGTAGAAAACTAGTAACATTTATAGCTAGTTTGTTTTTAAGCTTCAGCAATGGATCAATTCTATCCAGCCTAATCTGTAATTTTAATTAGATTAATTTTTAAAATAAAAAGATTAATTTTTAATTTAAAAGTATTTTTAGTTCATATTTATGTACCTGCATTATGGTAAATCTTTTATTTGGTTGTATTTTTTCTTAGTTTCTCTTTAGAGTATCTTTTAACTTTTATTTTTAAACAGAATAATTAAAGCCCAAAGATGAGAATGTCTCATTTAAGCTAAACTAAAGAATGTTGGAATAGCTGAAGTATGAACACAATTGGCACAACTTTTCACTACCCTCCTTAGAAGAAGACTGTTTTGATTTGCATGGTCCAAGAAAGGAGAAACAGATAACTTGCTGGGGATTGCATCCTGCTTTACTTAAATTAGACATTAACAGGCTAAAAGGGCAAGGATGAAACAACATGTTTATAACGTATTTTTGAAAAGCTACTTAAAGGTGAAGGGTGGCAAGAACACAGACAGACACACCCTCGACATTTCACAACAATATTTTAAGGTATGCCTTTTCTTTGGTTGATAGGGATGGAGGGACCTATTAATAAACATTTCTCCTATTTACTTTTGTCTTTATTGCTGTCTCATCAAACCCTCATTAAAAAACAGACATAAAACAAATAAGCATTCTGACTTTTGCCGAATAAGCAACAACAAGCTCACATCTTAAACAATGGACTGCAATGGCTATGAGACTGAGGATCCTTGGTCATTGCAACAGTAGCAGCAACACAACCTGCTTTGTTCCTTCTGTTGTATACTGCAGAATCTGAGTAAATAGAGAGAAGTCAGTGATACCTTTAGTGCCATTTCTTACACTCCTCTCCATGATCTTTCACACTCAGGCTCTCTGGTCATCTCAATGTAGTGAAAAACCACCAGGATGCTAATACCCTCTATCCATTCACAAAACTTAATGCTTCTGACACTTGCAGAAATAATGTGGAATCTGAATTGGTGGTACCCAATAGAGTCACTAAGAATAATCCGTCAGACTCACCAAATCCAAATTCAGATTTAAAGGCCATCAAATTTTAAAGATAATGAAGATTTTAAGATTTCAATATTTGTTATATATGTAAAAATTTAGAAAAGTAAAATTACATGTATAGGTTTTTAATTATAAACTATATTCACTGGAGAATTAATGCATTTTTAAAAGAATTCATTCCGAAAACATTACATTAGCACTTTTTTTAAACCACTACCCTCAAAAATAAATTGTGACAAATCATTGTTCATCCAAGTTTATCTATCTCTCATCTCAAGGAAGTGAGTTGTTCTTGGGGAAATTGCTTTCATCTAATTTGTGCTTTTCTGCAGTGGATCAAGCTGAAATGAAATGGGGCTGACATTCTTAACTATTATTACGTGCCCACATTTACCAGAATTACCTAATGATCAGTACCGAAGAGTTTTATAATAAATAAATATGTATGTATTGAGAGTCTCCACTGATAAAAGTTAGTTGAGACATGGCTGGTGATCCCGTAGAAGAGATATCTAGCTTATATTTCTTACATCATCTCCATAGTAGAAAGCAATCCAGGATTGCAAAGCAAGGCATGAGACAGTAGCATTTGGTGTATTTTATAAATGTTTAGATTTCTAGGGAGCTTATTGGTATTATATATTATGGTAAGCACTCAAATGTAAACTGTTACTTTAAAATAGTAAAATATCAAGAACGTAAAAATTTCTGCAACTTAAATGGTCAGTTTGGTATTTGGCTTTATTATAGGCATTTGCAAGATATTTATTAAACAACAAAATGAACCAATACCATTTAATTTTGAAAACTGCCTTCCTAATACAAAAGAATTGGTATTCTACACAAGTTCCTTGTGACTATTTTTGTAGGTGTGGTGGGAATGAATTATGGATGGCACTACCCTTTCTCCTGTTTCTTGTCTGAGGTTTTGGTAAGGTGCAAATTAGAGGTGATGGACCTTAAAGTTTGAGCAGTTCAAGACACTCAACCAGTAAGTCAGAAAGAGAAAGACAAATACCGTATGCTAACACATATATATGGAATCTAAGAAAAAAAAATGTCATGAAGAACTTAGGGGTAAGATGGGAATAAAGACACAGACCTACTAGAGAATGGCCCTGAGGATATGGAGAGGGAGAAGGGTAAGCTGTGACAAAGTGAGAGAGTGGCATGGACATATATACACTACCAAACTTAAAGTAGATAGCTAGTGGGAAGCAGCCGCATAGCACAGGGAGATCAGCTCAGTGCTTTGTGACCGCCTAGAGGGGTGGGAAAACGAGGGTGGGAGGGAGGGAGATGCAAGAGGGAAGAGATATGGGAACATATGTATAACTGATTCATTTTGTTATAAAGCAGAAACTGACACACCATTGTAAAGCAATTGTATTCCAACAAAGATTAAAAAAAACAGTGAGTAGAATTCAAATAAGTACTAGTAGATATAAAAATGATAAAAAAGAAATTTTGGCAATAAAAAAATAAATAAATAAACACACTCAACCAAGCACAGTCCATTTTCCCAGGACAAGAAAACATATGACATTACTCTTCTTTTTTCAACCACAATGGATTTGAACTTTTAGAAAATTGAAAATGCAAGACACAGATTTTATTTTTTTTAAGTTATTTATTTATTTATTTATTTCTGGTGGTGTTGGTTCTTCATTGCTGTGCATGGGCTTTGTCTAGTTGCGGGGAGCGGGGGCTACTCTTCATTGCGGCGTGGGCTTCACATTGCGGTGGCTTCTCTTGTTGCAGAGCACGGGCTCTAGGGCACACCGGCTTCAGCGGTTGCGACGCACGGTCTCAGTAGTTGTGGCTTGTGGGCTCTAGAGCACAGGGTCAGTAGTTGTGGCGCATGGGCTTAGTTGCTTTGCGGCATGTGGGATCTTCCCAGACCAGGGTTCGAACCCATGTCTCCTGCATTGGCAGGTAGATTCTTTTTTTTTTTTTTTTTTTTTTGCGGTATGTGGGCCTCTCACTGTTGTGGCCTCTCCCGTTGCGGAGCACAGGCTCCGGACGCGCAGGCCCAACGGCCATGGCTCATGGGCCCAGCCGCTCCGCGGCATGTGGGATCTTCCCAGACCGGGGCACGAACCCGTGTCCCCTGCATCGGCAGGCGGACTCTCAACCACTGCGCCACCAGGGAAGCCCCGGCAGGTAGATTCTTAACCACTGCGCCACCAGGGAAGCCCAAGATACAGATTTTGATAAGAAAATATTAGTCAACAGTTCTCTTATCTCTATGTCTTTTTCTATCTCATTGATTGTGAAGAATACACTCATAGAGAAAGCAAAATCTACATCAGTTGAAAATTTTTTCCACCTGCATGCATGTTATAGTGGATGTGTAACATCTTCACAGGGTTTGTGAAATCACTATTTCACCACAAAAATTAAATATGACCCTAAAATGATCTGACACTAATTAGTCCATTGAATAAGGGGAGGCGGATTGGCATCTTGGTCATTGTTTAGAAGAAAAAAAAAATCATTAACCTGCTAGGCAAAATACTTGTCTTTAAAATATCCCTTAATAAATATAATAGAAAATGAAATAAAATGGCAGTACAGTGTTATGAAAGGAAAGCAATTGGGTTGATCTCAAAGTGAGTATAAAAATCAATGTTTTTTGTTTAGTTTGTTAATAATTTTATTCTTAGAGCTCTCAGGCAGCTAGCTTTTGGTCATTTTTAAGATCAATCCAAAAGTCTAAACATTATTTTTAAGGTATGCAGCTCACAAGGCCCTCCTCCCCTCCTTTCTCTCTTTCTTTTAATCTTTTAGTTTATTTTGGGGAGTTTTGGCTACCATTTATGTTCTAATCATGTTTTTCAGGAAGTGAATTTGAACTTTGAACCTCACCTAGTTTGAATCCTACCTCTATTGTTTTCTACCTCTATGACTTAGGGTAAGTTACTTAACCACTGTGAATTGTTTCTGCATATTTAAAACAGGAAAATCACAGGGTTGTTGTGAAGATTAAACAAGATAACATAAAAGGGAACTTATTGCAGTGTTTGAGACATAGTAAGGGTTAGTAAACATTTCCAGTTTTTATCTTTCTAATTCTCGTGAGCAGTTTACAATGAGATCTCATTACCACAGATTTTCCCTAAAATTATGAACCTTTTCCTACCCCTCTCCATTTTAAAGCAAACCTTGAAATGACTGAACCTCATAGGAAGATGTCTCAATGCAGGTAATCCCAGTAGCAGGAGAGGTTGAAGCTACCACAATGCAAAGTTGTCAGGCTCTGATCTGGCAGTAGCTGTGGGAATTAGTCTTAGCTTCTATTTTTAACTCTGCCAGGAGTTGATTGGATGACCTGGGAAAACTCACGTGGCATCTTATTTTCTTTCTGAATTTCTGTCTGCATCTTATTTTCTTTCTGAATTGTACCATTTGTCTAATCACTCTTTTCACTGACTCATTATCAGAAATGATATCGAGGTTGTTGAATAAGGGTGTTGATTTCAGAAGTAATGTTATAGAAAATGGGAATTGTTCCCTTTCTTAAAAGCAATAGTTGACAATTTTATTTTATTTTTTTCTGATACAGTATTGAAGTTCCTGGGAGAGGGCAACTTTAATTTATAAAGAGTTGTTAACATTCACTTCCTCTAACAAAAGCCGTTAAAGGTAATACTACTAATTATCTGCCTCGTACCCCAATCTTTTTTTTTAAATATGTAACTGTTGAAGTTTTTTAATGTTAATCAATATCATTAAGTTGTCCAAAAAGGAAAATTAATCTGTTACTCCATTGTACATCATATAGAAAGGAATCTTCTTGGTATATGATATCTTTCTATTTGACTGAATCTCAATGAATTTAGAGAGTACATGTAAGAATTTTAATATTCAGAGTCTTGTCTTATTCATAAATGTGCACTACTGAGTAGATTCAATCACTAGCAACAACTTTAAACTGAAATCCAAAATAGAGCCTCAATTAACGTGAAAACTTTAGTACCAGAAACACCTGCCTATAAAAACTGCACTGTTAGTACACAGATGAGCTTTAGTATGATAACAATTTTGTTGGGCTTGAAAAGCACATAATTTTACATTTTTTTCTTATTTGACTTTTTATCATTATGTGGACCATTTAGGTCTAAGGAAACAAGTATAAAAACTGCCTAAAGCCTTCCATTTAATATGTAAGCCATAGTTGTCCACAAGAGAGAATTTTGTGGTGATCAACAACTCTAGCCAAATCGGCAATAATTTATTTCAGTTGGTAGAGTCTAATCATGTGTACCTAACTATGTTCTTTTAAGTAAAAAGTGTAAAACATTTTTAGTAGTAAGTTTTTCCTGAATTTCCAAGTCAATATTTTTAATCCCTGTTTGAATACTGAATTCATTAGCTATTCACCAAAGGCTTGAGGCATAGATTTGGGGCATAGTCTGCTTCTAAGAAGAGATGTAGCAAACAGTCTAAATTCCTGTTTGAAATATACAGGTGCATACACGTATACACATATATTATACAAAAATTTATATACAGACATTCCCCGAATTACAATGGTTCAACTTAGCGATTTTTCAACTTTACCATGGTGTGAAAGTGATACTCGTTTAGTAGAAACTATAGTTTGAATTTTTTCATTTTTTCAAAGTCTACTTTGAATTTAGAGTAGAAACTATACTTTTCCCAGACTACTGATATGCAGCATGATGCTCTCTTGTGATGCTGGGCAGCAGCAGCAAGCCACTCCTCCCACTCAGCGACTCGATCACAACTGACACACTTACAACCGTTCTGGTTTTCACCTTCAGTACAGTATTCAATAAAACAAATGAGATATTCAACAGATTCTTATAAAATAGGCTTTGTGTTAGATGATTTTGCCCAACTTTAGGCTAATGTGAGTGTTCTGAGCACATTTAAGGTAGACTAGGCTAAACTATGACGGTTGGTAGATTGGGTGTACTATAAGCATTTACAATTTATGATATTTTCAATTGATGATGGGTTTATCAGGATGCAATGCCATAGTAAGTTCAGGAAGATGTGTGTTTTATGTGTATTATATATATTAATTATATTATCCAATTATGTGTATAAATATATATATGCATATATATGCATGTATATATGTCTGCTTTCATGAACATTTGCCCTCTATTTCAAATATTTGATTATATATTTTATTTTTTTATTTGGTTATATTTAAAATAAAGAGACAAGTTCTTGGAGAAGCATTTGAAGAATCTTTGTTTCCAGAGTCAAGTTTTGCAAAGAAAACTTATTTTTTCACTAGCTGTTTATTTTTCAATAGTTAAAAAAATATTTTTAAATTTCAAAGTGATTCTTTAATATATGAATACGAAGATGTATTTACTTCAGGTGCTATATATGTTATTTATACATATGTGTATTTATATATATTTACCTGTTTTTAAACCTGATCTTACTGGGTTATGTCTACTATCCAATTATGTGAGAATAGTGATATTGTTGCCTTTCAGCTTGGAACATGCTTCTGTTTCATTTGATTATATTTTATCCATTAAGTGCTCTGGCCTTCCATTAGCTCTTTTGCTTTGAGGAATACATTTTATAGTGCATTAGAAATATTCTTCTATTTTTCATGCCATAATTTTCCAGTGTCTCACAAAATCGTAATTTGGAATGTTCTGACTTGAATAGTGTTTCAGAATAGAGACTTGTCCCTTTTGGAATCATCAGATCTGTTGGTTAGGTACAGTATTTCTTATTTTTTCTGTTGGGGAAAGGGAGGAAGGAAACCGCACTATGGAATGTTCCAGTTTTTTTTTTTTTTTTCTTACGCTTATACCAAAAAAATGCACTCTTCTAGTAAAACTAGAAACATGAGAGTGGCAGTTACATAGTTCCAAATTAGGACAACCTAATATACTGTAATTTTTTCAAGTAAGAGAATAACCCTGGTAGTATACTATTAACTAGATTTTTAAAAACAGCCATTTGTTGATTAATAATTCTCTTCTTTTTCCATTCTTAGTTTCATAACATTTTTACACAAAGGTTTATATTAACAAATGCCATCAGTTGTATTGTTGGTTTCCTCCTGCTTTCTGATTAGTTCTATAATTTAAAAATGCTTAAAGTCCAGACTTCTCAAGTAGAAAACATAAGCACAGTAAAAGCAGTGTTTTTAAAATTAATTCTGGAATATATTTCTCTTGATGGTAAAGACATATAAGATTACAGATGTGTATGTTTGGATGCTTTATAAATAAAAGTAATATGATTAATAATAATAATCATGTATTAATTTATACTACCAGAAATTCCCTCTAAATACTTTCTAGGACACAAACATTTATGACATTTCTATATTGTTCTCATTTTATTATTTTAATGAAATATTATACAGGTAGTATTTCATAAAAACATTGCATCAATTGTAATACAAGTTTAGGAATTTTAATTTGGTATGTAAATATACTAACTTCTGTTGAAATTGCTATAGCTTAGGGTCAAAATTAATTTGAAGGTTACTACTGTTATTATTCTGGTTTTTATTAGCTGCTGTCTCAAATTAATTATAAAGGCAAAAATATCCCTGGCTTAGAGTTTCTGCACTATTAATGACATACCGAGATGTCTCTTGGGTATCAGTAAATGATATATTTTAGAGCATAACTTACTAAATGACTTGCCAGTTGGCAGACCACCTTTGACAATAAAATATATTTGATAGTCTACCTTTGCAAATTCATTGTACCACACAGATGTGATCTTGGTAATTGACATATGACTATTAAGCTTCAATCATTCTCCATAATATTCCTATTACCAATTATTAACAGA
The DNA here is from genome assembly GCF_949752795.1 of Hyperoodon ampullatus. Classification (NCBI taxonomy): domain Eukaryota; kingdom Metazoa; phylum Chordata; class Mammalia; order Artiodactyla; family Ziphiidae; genus Hyperoodon; species Hyperoodon ampullatus. The sequence continues at coordinate 79,347,229 of NC_136920.1, forward strand.
ATAAAGGGGAGATAACAATTCTATAGTATTTATTCAGATTTTTATTTAAAGTCAAGTATAATCTATATTTCTATAGTGCTTTTTTAATCTAACACCTCACTTAAGTAGAAGGAAGTGTTCTAGAGGTTTGTTATTAGCTTTTAAATGAAGTAATCTTTAACTATCTTTTATTTTAAAATACTAAAAAAAAGTTTCATGGTCTTTAATTAAATATAAATATTGGAATTGTCTATGAAACTTTTGAAATGGTCAATCACATAAAAACATAGGGATATCCTTTAAAGCAGGGGTCCCCAACCCCCTGGCTGTGTTAGGAACTGGGCCGCACAGCAGGAGGTGGGCGGCGGGTGAGCGAGTGAAGTTTCATCTGCTGCTCCCCATGGCTCGCCATCGCTCCCATTACAGCCTGAACCAACTATCCTCCCCCGCCCACCCTGTTGGTGGAAAAATTGTCTTCCGGGAAACCGGTCCCTTGTTCCAAAACGGTTGGGGATCACTGCTTTAAAGCATATGAATTTCTAATATATTTATTTAGGTTATATATGCTGAACTTTTTTTTACATAATAGCTCATAGGTAATCTTCACTATTAAGTATTTTATGATGCTTAGAATCGGAAACAATACAGAAACTAACAAATTAAAATTGTTTTTTGTAAAATGTCAAGTGAGAAGAGAAGAATGTTAAATAATAAATATAGCATATTCACAACTTGGTTTTGAATATCACACACATAGAGAAAAAAGACCCAAAGAAAATTTAAAAATTATTTATCAATGGTTAACTCAAGACATAAGAGAGTCAGGGTGACCTTTACTTCCTCCCATTCTCATTCTGTATTTCCAAATTCATTGCAATATGTATATATTACTTTTAGAACTGTTTAAGAAGAAATGTACCAGTTTGGATAATTTTTTTTTTACATCTAAACATTGCCGAGTATTGTTAAAATGTCCAGTTTTTATGTAGCTTTCTGGAAGATCTAGCTGGCCATAAAAAACTGAATATATTAGTGGAGGGGGAGTTTTCCCTCATCTTGAAATAATGATAAATAATATTTTTAAAGCATTAAATAATTTTCAAAGCACTTTTATGTACATTTTCTCCTCAGACCATCCTAACTCTCTAGAGTTGGTAGAAAAAGGATTATACTCATTTTGCCCAGGGTGGGGGTTGGAGGGTGGGAATTGAAATTCATGAAGTTTAGCAAATTGCCCATTTAAGCCGTACACAGTTATTAAGTGGCAGGGCCAGAATTCTAACCTGTTTCATGCCATGGCCAATCTAGTGCTTTCCTCTATGCTCTAGGAACTGGACATATTTAAGACGTAAGCACAAAAATGGAAATAGGTCTGAATCTTGCTCTAGTTGCAAATTTGCCTATAGACCTCACTGGAACCTGAACCAGGAAAATCTATATGAATTTCTTTCTTCAACCCAAAGAAATGGCCATGTTAAATAATTCCTAGGTTTAATTTAAAAAAATCTTTACTGTCTGTTTTTTCACCATATTCCAGTTTGTGTATCTTGTGTCTATCAACTTCTCCAAAGAACCATGCTTCCTACCTAAAGGATTGCATTGCTTAATAAAGAAACATTGACAATTCTGATGCTAACCTGAATTAAATAATATACCAATCATTTATGAGATCCGCCTTAGTATTTTTACACTCCTGAAATATCATCTCTATAACCTGCTTTTTAAAATAGTCTGACACCTACCAAGTACTCTTTCACTTCCTACAAGAAATCAAGAAAAAGAACGCATTTGTGTTTTTAATTTTAGTGAAGGGTTCTTGATTTAAGAATTAGTCATTTAGTGTCATTTGAATTTCAAGTGTGCCTCAAGTACTTGAGGTTCTTTCTATATGACTTCTCCAGAGTTTCCACATATATATCATCATTAATTTCATCTTTCACTTGGGATTAGCACAAGAAAAGTTTTATTTACTACTATTTCTTAGTTTTCTTCATTTCGAATATTCAGTGCCTTGTCAAAAGTAATATTATAGTCTTATACTGTTCATTGATAACAGATAATAACAAGAAATTGTGATTCTGGTTTTCAGTTAAAAAAACAAAACGAGAAACTAAAGAAATAATTACTATAACAATGTTTTTCTCCATTTAGCTAATCAGATGTTCACATCAGTGAGTGTTAGATTTTGAGACTATGAATCCCAATACTAAATGTTTTATATATTCAGAGAAGTGAAAAATAATAATTATTATGCTTCCTCTGTGCTAAATACTATTTTAAAACCAGTTGGAATCCCCCCTCACAACAATCCTAAGAGGTAGGTACTGTTTGCACCTATTTTACAGCCAGACAAACTGAGGCACAGAATGATTAAATTAGTAAGGCACAGATACAGTATTTAAAATCAAGTCTGTTTTTGTGAGAGTCCACATTCCCAAGCCCTGTAATTGAGAGCGTGTGATCCCTACTATTTGCTATATACCCATTTCCTTGCTTTGTGGAAAGAAAGGGAGTGAGGGAAGAGGAGGGAAAGGGAGGGAGGGAAAGAGGAAAAGCAGGCGGAATGGAGGGAGGCAGGAGAATTGTCAAAATTCTGCCAGCTTGTTGATACTGTGTGTTATTTCTTATAATAAGGTTGAAATTAAGGACTTGTAGAGATTTACATAGAATAAATAATTTTAAATTTCCTTAAGGGAAGTCTCTGGTAATATTATCAGATGGTGACAGCAAGTGAATTTCTGTTTAATTCTATTCCTAATTAAAATGCTATAGCAGGCTCGTATTTGGAGCAAACACAGTTCTGGTAATTCTCATAGTAATAATTCTACATTTTCTTAAATTTGTTATCATTTTTTTCACCCTCAACACTCTCAGCTTACTTAATTTTAGTACCTACTCTTTTTCAAAAGTCCATAAATTTTAGTTAGGCTTAAATCATAGGAAAATTGAAGAAAGTTTAGAGCTTGTAACAGAAGGAAACCACCCCCTTCCCACCCCGAGCCCAGCTCTGTCCATTTCTATCAGAGCTACTCCACCAAGAATGGAGGAATTATTCTAATTGGTCAGATTTATGACACATTCTATTACATAGGGTGACTGTATTTGTTTAGAGGTACACAGCAACAGTTGCACATTTCTTCTTGTCCATTGCCTGGTCCTGTGAAAGCAGGTAAGTGGAGTGAAGATCCTCAAAACCTAGACCTCAGTCTCTTGTTTCTGTTCCATTCCGTTCCACCAGGGTGAGCTTAATCCAGCAGAAGAGTGAGCTCTTCTGTGTTTCGCCGGATGGTTCCATGCAGATGAGTCAAGTTCCATTTTGAGCCTGGAAAATCTTGCATGCTCTCTCATCAACTTCTTCCTTTTCTGAATGTGTACTCAGAAAATGGTAACATGCCTCCAGTAAGCCTTTACCACAGCTCTGACTCAGGGTTATTAGGAAGTAATTCCAAATCTCAGACATGTTCTGTATTTTAATCAACAGATAATTTGTACTTATAGTTAACATTTTCTCTGGATTATTCACATGTTCTTATGCAGTTGGAACCTATTTCTGTCTTCATGTGCTTAAAGCTAGGATGAGTATGGATTTTAATCAAGATAATTTAGAAATTTTATTAAGTGTTTGTTATGTGGCAGGCACTGTTCTAGGTACTGGTGATAGAGTGTTAAACAGAGTGGTTACAATCCACACTCTAAGCAAGGGTACTTAACATGAAAATTCCAATAGGAAAGATGTACAGAAATCATACGCAAAAAACAAGAGCCAGTTTAATATGCATGGTTGGCATCTTGGGGATAGAAGAAATCTAACACAAGGAGTTTTACAAGACTGATGATATTATAGTCACTTCAGTTGAACTTTGTTTTATTTAAAACAAGCAACTTTGTTTCAAACCAAGTAAAAAAATTGACAGTAATTGTGCAACTTTATAGCTCCTTATTTAGTAAAGAGAGGGTGCTTTGACTTGTGATATGAGGCAATTTCAGTATTTTGATAAACTAACCTTCAGCATTTTAGAAATTAAGCTTTTTCATTGATGGAAATTCTAATATTTGCCCATCAGTTTTTATTTCATGCCTCTGAAATTAGATTAAATTTTCCAATTTTAAGTGGAAAACTGGCATATTATCTGTTGACACTACAGTTCCAAGTTTTATCATAAGAAAAGGTGGGTGAGAGGAATCCCCAGCTCAAAATCCTATCCAATTTTGAATTCTGAAAGTCTTTTTTTTGATTGATTAGTAGATGTTGGTATCACATTATTTGCAATGACAGAGGACATTGTCAAGTTGTTATTAGCATTCATTGCAGCACCGGCTTCTGAGAATGTAGTAGTTTTTTTGTTTTTTGTGGGTTTTTTTCCGGTACGCGAGCCTCTCACTGATGTGGTCCCTCCCGTTGCGGAGCACAGGCTCCAGACGCGCAGGCCCAGCGGCCATGGCTCACGGGCCCAGCCACTCGGCGGCACGTGGGATCCTCCCGTACCGGGGCACGAACCCGCGTCCCCTGCATCGACAGGCGGACTCTCAACCACTGTGCCACCAGGGAAGCCCTGTAGTAGTTTCTTTTAAACCACGTTTTCTCCTCTTGATCCATGACTCCAACTCTACAAATATCTTGACTCATTCCTACATCACACATTCAAGAAATAATTACTGATCGCATATACTATTCCACATACCAGGCTGGTCACTAGGGAGTCAAAATGACTAAGGCACAGGCTTGGCTGTCAAGGAGACCCCAATGTAGTGAACCTTTGCTTCTTTCTCTTCAAGTGGCATTGATCCTGTGTAATCAGAAGTAATAGGGAATTAAGTAGCATTCATATTGTAATTAAATGTAGATTGAGCCAGATGATTTTCCAAAATCAGGGTAAATCAGAGATAGGGCAAGAGTGTTCTTTGGGATTTTTCCTTGATGAGCATTGTTAACTATCCTTGAGATGCAATAATAGAAGTCAGTGAGTAATTTATCAATTTGGTTTCCTATGGGAACCAAGATGAAGGACGTTTTCTCCTTTAGTGATTTTCTTTCTACAGAGATAGCAAAGGCGCTTCAACTTTCCCAGACAAGCAATCACCAGAAAACAGCAGTGATGGTAGATGTGGGTTATTTACTACCATGGGGTTGAGAATATTAGTGAGCTGCATTTTGACCACTTGTCAAACATTTTGACATCTTGGAACAGAAAGTGTTATTTAAATATAAAAAGCATTTTCTGATGAATTGCTGTTAGTCATCCCTATGAGGAAATGACCTATTAAGTAATAGATCGGGAATAAGATTGATTTCTGCTAAAGAGTGCTTAAAGTAGCTACATGTTTCAATTTGTGGGGTTTTTCCAACCATTTGTGAGTTACCACAGTAAAAACCCCCTATAAACAGCTCTCTGAATTTACTTTCCAGCATTCTCTCCTGGGCTTTCTCTCTCTTTCCCCCTCTCCCTCTCTCTCAGATCAGAAGGAGAGCAAGGGGTCTCGAGCTTTAGCGAGAATCAGAAGGCTTGTCAAAACAATTATTTCCGGAGCCTCAACTGGGAATTTGCATTTCTAACAAGTTTCTAGGAGAAACTTCTGCTGCTGTTAAATATTTGATGAACCACTGCTCAAGTAAAAGGAATGGGAATTTAGGAAGTAGAAAGATGGAGAGCTATGAAAAGCTGAAGTCAGCCTCTGATCTTCTTCACCAAGCTGCCCAAGCTATTGGGAAGATAATCACTACTGCCCCAGGGAAGCGTATTGAAAGCCACACCAATTAGAATGGGCATCATCAGAAAATCTACAAGCAACAAATGCTGGAGAGGGTGTGGAGAAAAGGGAATCCTCTTGCACTGTTGGTGGGAATGTAAATTGATACAACCACTATGGAGAACAATATGGAGGTTCCTTAAAAAACTAAAAATAGAACTACCATATGACCCAGCAATCCCACTACTGCTGGCACATACCCAGAGAAAACCATAATTCAAAAAGACACATGCACCCCAATGTTCATTGCAGCACTATTTACAATAGCCAGGTCATGGAAGCAACCTAAATGCCCATTGACAGACGAATGGATAAAAAAGACGTAGTACATATATAAAATGGAATGAACTTGGGTCATTTGTAGAGATGTGAATGGACCTAGAGACTGTCATACAGAGTGAAGTAAGTCAGAAAGAGAAAAACAAATATCGTAAATTAACACATATATGTAGAATCTAGAAAAATGGTACAGATGAACCGGTTTGCAAGGCAGAAATAGAGACATAGATGTAGAGAAAAAACGTATGGACACCACGGGGGGAAAGCGGGGCAAGGGTGGTGGTGGTGGGATGAATTGGGAGATTGGGATTGACATGTATACACTAATATGTATAAAATAGATAACTAATAAGAACTTGCTGTATAAATAAATAAATTTAATTTAATTAAAAAAATAATAATTGGCCTTCCTCTGAGTAAGTGATTGGCCGAGGGCATCATGTAGAATACTCTTGACTGTCCTACTCTTAAGCCCAGGTTTGCCGTGAATGAGCCATTTAACCTCTCTTTACCCCAGTCTTTGTCAGATTCAAAATAGTAATGGTAATTTCCCTTCCCTCTTGTTAAAAAACAAGACAAAACAAAAACTATGCAAATCCTGATGGTGCTTTTCCTTTGTGGAAAATTCTTTGGATTTATCCATCTATTACTCTGATGTAGTAAAGAAGAAATTTAGCAAAATTTCTCTCTGTCCATAAAGATTTTAGGCTTTTAAGCTTAACTCTTTAGCAAAAACTACCAAATGCCTATTCTCCACTGCCTGGGCCTAGACATTTCCTTGATTCTGTCTAAGAGGTGGGGAGCCACAAGGGAACAAGTACTTAAAGAGACTCTAAAAAGCCCTATCTTTTCTGCACCCCCTTCGCCACCACCAGCTCTCCAGTTTATGCACTGCTCTTCTCACTCTTTCCACACCAGGAACACCAGCCTCTTAGTTTGTACTTTCAACACTCAACGTTCTCCCATCCAAAGGCCCTTGCATTTATGATTTCATCTTCTGGAAATGTTCTAGAAAAGTAATCCATACACATATAAATAGAATATGATACTAGAGGTTATGATAATAGATAGGATATGACTACCTTCAAGTCTCTGGTCAAATGTCACCACATCAGTGAGACCTTGATCATCCTATAAAAAACAGCTGTTGTGCATCCCCATGCAGGTGCACACATTAACCTACACATGCTCCATTCCATCTCTGATATCGTTTTCTCCATATGTTTGTTCCCGTCTGCCAAACAATATATCAATATTTTGGTATTGGTTTATTTTCGGTCTCTTCCCTAGGTAGAATGCAAATTCTGTGCAGGTAGAGTCATGATTTTTTCACTGCAGAACCTACAACAATCATTGGCACATAAGAGTCACTCAGTAAATATTTCTAGAGTGAAAAAAAGAAAGGTGATATATCCTGACCTTAGATTATCCACTGCAAATTTTGGTATCTTTTGCATTACTTGCTCAAATGATCTTATACTCCAGTCATACGTACCTATTGGCAGTTCTTTAGGACCACCATTGCTCTGTATGCCCTCGTGTCTTTTTTAAAATCTTATTTTATTTTTTAACATCTTTATTGGAGTATAATTGCTTTACAATGGTGTGTTAGTTTCTGCTTTATAACAAAGTGAATCAGCTATACATATACATATATCCCCATATCTCTTCCCTCTTGCGTCTCCCTCCCACCCTCCTTATCCCACCCCTCTAGGTGGTCACAGGACATATATACCCTCACTACCAAATGTGAAATAGATAGCTAGTGGGAAGCAGCCACATAGCACAGGGAGATCAGCTCTGTGGTTTGTGCCCTCTTGCTTTTTAAATCTTGCTGTAGCCTCTGCCTAGGCTGTTCATTTCTGAAACTTTTTTGTTGTCTTTCACACTTCTACATTTCCTTCAAAACACAAATCAGGTGTCCTGTTCTTCAAAAATATTTCATGATAAACTTGTTCTTTCTCTGTGTCTTCCTTCCCACCCTGGCACCCTGTCCTGGCACTTATGTACTCATTATGTTATACTATTCTGTCCAGTTGAAACTCCTCCCAGCTTTACCAGAGACCACTTGAAAGCAGGGACTGCTTCTGACATCAAAAGCACAAGCCCCAATGCCTGGCATATGACAGCTACTCATAAATGATCAGTAAATGAACAACAGTCCACCTTATTCTTTCTTCTTATCATAAGAAGCTACTCTTCCTTGCTTTAAACTTCTAAAATTGCCCTGAGGGATATAATAGTAATGAGTGTTCCTGAAAATCAAGAGAATGGACACTTATGATAAGTAGCTTGAAGATCAGCCAAGTGAAAAGTGGAATAGCTCTCAAACAAGGAAGAGGAGTGAGGCATTCAAGCTCCTTTAGGAGTAGCAAGTAGCAGTGATGCTGGTGTTCACACTGCCATGAAGAAAACCACTGCCATGTGAAGCTCCTAACATGAGTAAATATGTAGTATCTCTGAGGTATGTGATAGTATGTGAGAGTAGATCATGACAGAACTCTTCAGCAACCTTGTTTCTGGATTTTACCTCATCCAGTATCACTTGGTGTATGTTGAGGTAATGCTCAAATTTTACTAGGTAATTAGTCTAGGAATTATTCCTCTAGGATAGAAAGATGCGATCTTACTCCGATCGTGTTGCTATAACAAAATACCACCAACTGGGTAGATTAGAACAACAGCAATTATTGCTCACAGTTCTGGAGGCTGGGAAGTCCAAGACTGAGGTGCTAGCATGTTTGCCTTCTGGTGAGGGCCTTCTTCCTGGTTCATAAGCTGACACCAACTCCCTGTGTCCTCACATGGTAGAAAGGGCAGGGGATCTCTCTGGAGCCTCTTATAAGGCATTAATTTCATTCATGATGGTTCCACTGTTACGACTCAAGCACTTCCCAAAGGTCCACCTACTAATACTATCACATTGGGCATTAGGCTTTCAACATAGGAATTTCAACATAGGAATTCAATGTATAAAACATTCAGACCATAGCAGATACTTGGGAGTCGAAGCTTGTTCTAAACTTTATAGCTGGGAAGACTCTGTGAAGCTAGTATGTATGGCTGAGTCATGCATGTTTGAAGATGATAAAAGACCCATCCCAGCAGAAAAATCCTACACACAACTGAGAAACCACTGGGCATTGTGAATGAGTGTATGCCTTGGCAGAAAGATGTTACAGCTGTTCCTCCTCACATCTGTGAGTGAATTATGCATGATATTGCAAGAGGACTTTTTAAATATGAGCAATTTGGAGCAAAAATGACAGAAAAGAGAAGTGCAAAGAAACAAGGTGAGTGAGTATTGAAAGGCAGAAGTGGTATATTGGTAGGCCTGGAAATCAACTGTCAGTAATTTAAATTGATTAAATGTAGCATAGAAAATGTACAAGAAAAGGTTGAGGGAATCAAATTAACAGGCAAAAGAAACAATTTTCTCAACAGTAACATTTTTCCTGTATCAAAGTGAAAGCAATCCATAAGAGATTGAGAAAATGAGTATATTTTCTCATTCCTTTGTCATGTGACAAAGGAATAAAATAATTCCTTTGTCACATGACTAGATCTAAGGTGAAAATTAGAACTTTATCTCAATATAAGGAGGCAGTCATTCTTAGGAAATAACATTTAAATTGAACAAGAAAAAGGAGATCAGAGGCATGAACCAAGAGATAAGACCTTGTCTCACTTATTCGTAGACTATGGGGCCCAACTGTCGAACAATAATCAGTATCGAGGCTGCAGAGAACAAAGTTTTATTTGAGGTCTTAATAATTGCAGTCCTGGAGACACAGATTCAGGTAAAACCCAAAGATACTCTGTGGAAGAGAAAGAGTCAGGGACTTATAAAGATAAAAGGTACAAGGTTGTTAAAGCTGTCTGTCAGGAATTATGATTGACTCTGACGCAGGAAAGGAAATATTTGTCCTTAAGGGATTCTCCGTCACAAGTTATTTTAGGGTAAGGGTCCGAGAAGTATCTTGAGTTTCTGGAACGTGGGCAGATGCTCTGGATGCCTGTGTCAAAGCAATAGGTAGTCAAAGTTCAGATTCCATCTCGGCTTAGATGTGCCTAAGTCACACTTCCTCAGTGGCTTCCTCAGAGGCTCCATGTGAGAGAGCTCTCCCCACCAGTAATGATTCCATTTCTATTTTCCTTTCACACAACTTACCTTCACTCCTCAGATGTGTTGGGAACTGATAAGCATATTCTCACCATAGTACTTGTTGTCGCTCACTTGCATTAAAGTGTACCATAGCCAACATGAATAACTGATTATTGAGTTTTGTTGTATTTTTCTCAAATTCAGAGTTATTTATTTTAAAGCATCAGTAAGCAAACTATGGCCTACAGCTGAAATCTATTCTTGAGCTAAGAATGGTTATTACATTTTGAAAAGGTTGTAAGAAAAGAAAAAGAAAAAAGGAAAAAAAGAAAGAATATGTGTTACAGACCTATGCAGCTTATAAAGACAAAAATATTTATTATCTGGAGGGCTTAAATTTAAGGGGATAAAGTTGATATTCACATTCATTATATATATATATGAATATAATAAATGTATAATGAATAACAACTGAATATAATAAATGTATATAATGAATGCGAAGGTTTATTTGCCTTACACTTTGTAGGATTTCACACCCTAAAGCGTGGATTTCTAGATAAGAGAAAGAGAAGATACATATTTACCAGTTCATAGTTTATTGAGGACAAGAAGGAAGAGGATTGAGGGAAGTTCACTTCATTTTTGCAATGACAACATTACAGAGGAAAATGAAGTAAAAAATGTGAAACAGAAGCCAGATTGTGGAAGATGCATGAAGGGAATGAATAAGGCAATGAAAGGGGATAAACTACTTTGAGAGCTCTGATGCCAGGAGGAAAGTGGAAAGTAGTCATGTATGTCCCTGCAGGTATTTGTAGATTGTCTTCCACTCTGAGATTTCTCTGCTGCTGACCCTCCCCTAAACAAGTGTCAGAGAGGATTGGAGCTCTGTCTTCACAGCGCTTGCTGACTTTTCAAGAGAAACATTGTACAGATAGACCCACAGACATACTGAAATAGATATCCACAGCTCTGTTGCATGTGTAGTATTTAGCTTCTTCGGTCTGTGTGTGAAACACTTCTAACATGCTTCCGCTACTCCAGTGCCCACAGGGCCACCAGTTTTCAGCCTGTTTTCTCTGTCCTGTTAAACACACCTCTTTTTCTAGCAGCTGAATGGGAAGGAGGACCCCCCTTTCAGTTGTTATCTTCCTCGAAACTGTTCATTCTAAACGAATTCTCACATTTCCCTTCTGAATCTATCTACCGTCTCCCTCTATGTCCAAACTCCTCCTGATAGACAAATTTATTGAGCGCTCAAATGTATACCAATCACCGTTTGTCAGTGGCATTTAACCCTCACAAATATTATCCACATTACACAGTTAAATATTGAGGCTTAGAGAAATTAAGAAACTTGCCAAAAGTTGCACACTTAACAAGTGACATGTCTAGGGTTCAGGCACAAAAGATTTGAGCCCAGAGGCCATGCTCTTAACCATGAAGTTAAACCCTCTAAACAGGAAGAAGTTAACACCTGATCAAGGGAAATGGAGGGTCCATACTAGCTCCCTTATTTATACCAGCCGCCAGAGGGGAAAGTTTAACAGAAAAGTGTTCCCATTTAATTTTTCTATTTCTTTAACCATTGAATTAAACAATAACACATCCTCCTTAAATGTAATCTCTCTTTGATTCAAGCTTTCTGATTATTTCAGAAACTTCAGTGAATAGTTTATATCTTCATAATTTTTTTCTTTAATTTCAGAACTTTGTGAGAAGGATAATGCTATTTTCTTTTAAGTGATTAGATAATTTTGTAATTTTCTATGCTAAAAAGTATACTTATAGTATAGTATATATAAAATTCTATGTATTTAATGTGTACTTTTGTTAAAGCATTGTAAAATAACAACTGAATTGTACTCAAATAAATACATCGTTTTCCTCAACATTGACTTAATGTGCACTATAGTTCATATTTTTTTCTGATTAGTTCAGAATTATCAAATTAGAGAATTATTGTTTTGAGACTGGTTTTTACTAACTCTAACTTCCATGTTCCTAATGAATAAACTAAGCTTTATTTATCCTTAATATTTTCTGACCTCTTCACTTCAATTGAAATCTGGATTGTTTCAAATGATTCCCCTACCATCTCCACCACAAATTTACCTTTCTCTTTCTCTAGTATAAGAAGAGCCAGACTGCTTCTTACATTTATGCCACTTTATGATTATTATTCTATGATCTCTGCATCCCCCTAATTTTAACTTACTGTTAGGAAGTAAAGTTGGCCCTCTCTCTATGCAAACCACTCCTGTATCCTCCAGAACCAGTGCCCACTTCTACTTTCCTGAACGAGGTCAACTACAGTTCACCAAGCTTACCATTTTTTAATTTTAATTAATTAACTAAAATAAATTAATTTTATTGAAGTATAGTTGATTTACAGTGTGTTCGTTTTAGGTGTACAGCAAAGTGATTCAGTTATACATATACATATATCTATTCTTTTTCAGATTCTTTGCTCATATAGGTTCTCATAGACCAAGCTTACCAATTTTATAGTTTCATTGCCTGTCTGCATCTATGCCATGACCTCATTTCTCATTCACGTCTCAAAATTAAACTTTCAGAACTCTACTGCAACAACGATCAGTGGTCTAATGAACTTGTATAAGATGACCAGAAGTTGAAGTATTGTAAGCATTACTAATATAAAAGTCCAACTACTGTCTGTTCTGCAAATGAATATATGTTTAATACAAAATATATGTTTAATACTAAAAGTTTCACCATGGTAGTGTGAGTCTTTCCAAAATTTATTACATTCCTGTTATATGCCAAGCACTGACTTACTCTTTGATTTCATTTTTCCCCCAATTTTGTTTTCCAAACACAGAATGACAACTTGGTGAAAAAAACCCTGCGGCATATACCAAATACCAAGATGTGCATCCTCTGCCCATCCTCATTTCTGTATTCCCACTCATCCCATCGTAATTAGATTCTGCCACTTTTCTCCTGAGCCCTATAATAGTCTCATGTCTACTCACTTCCCATCTCTTCCCCGTCTTTTAATCTCAAATACAGTTCATACATACAGAACGTCACCTGAATGATGTTCATAACTGATGGCTGCTTGCTTTCTTAAGAATGCTTAAAAGATGCAGTGTTGGAAGAGAAAGCTGTCACCACCTGCTGACTTGTGCCCAGAGTCTCCGAGGCTGAAACTTCTGCTTTCATAAATGGGGAGGCCCAGCACAGAAGTGAAATGAAGAAGTGCCATAAAAGAGCTTATGAGCCTTTTAAAGACTTCCCAGGAGATATACACACACACATACATGTACACAAGATGTTCAGTGTGATATCAGAGAAATTCTCAGGACCTCATATGCCTCGAACACTGGGTAAGACCTCTGCTTCCAGACATTGTAAAATTTACTCTTGAATAATGCAACCCAGAGAGCGGTGTACTTGGACCAAATTACTTATATCCCTTATAGTATTATTTCTGGCAAATTACCCCATCTGCTTTTGGCTTGCATAACAGACAATTGCAAGAATTTCTTTTCTATCTATTGGTAGAGGTCCTCTTCCATGACATCCTTTATACAAAGACTATATAAATGCACATAATGTCTTACATATTATTTCATAGGTTTAAGAGATACTTGGTGTCCAATGTAGAATAACATGGACTATGGGCTAACAATGTTCTATAAAGAATAAAGTAGTTCTTTGTAAACTAGACTGTTTATATATTTCATACACACTCTGTTTCCCAGTTATTCTCTCTTATCACTTAATAAATTCTTTTGATGTCTTTTCTATATCATTTGTACTAAAGTGAAACAAAGCGAGATGTTTTTGATTGCTCCATACCTGGACAAAAGTGTTAGAATGGAAGCCTAGAGGCTGCTATGGTGGTAGCAGTCATAATGAAAATGAGAGAACCCCTAAATGGATGTGGTTTTCCTGCTTCAGTTACCTGGAGATTGTTTTCCAGTGCTGACACCAGGATGTTCTGAATTTTGCTTTAGTGAAAGGAATTAGTGTTTCCTCTACAGTTTTAATTATAATTTTGTTTCCTCTAAAATTGCTATGTAATTTCATTGACCATTGAGTTAATACAAAGTGAACTCCTTGGCCTGGCCCTCCAGGCACTCCAACTGTTCTAACCTATCCCTGCTGCTCCATCACCTCGCCTTCTCCTACACATGGGCCTGTGCTGCCATCAAACTGCACAAACCTCTCTTCTCTCAAGTGCTGGGGAGTTTTCTAATCTCTGTCACTTTTCATTCTGCTGATTATGTCAGGAATTGGATTTTCTTAGATGTGACGCATATTGAATCTACTTTACATGTATAACATGTTTATATAGTTAATAAATTTGACAAAAAATTATTAAATGATACCTAATGATGACTACGTTACAAAATCATATATATATATGCCTTTTCATATATATTCATGTCTTTCAACACTAACCTCACCCTCTACATTCTCATAATACTTAAAATATGCTTGCCTTATGTTTTCCAGGCCATTGCATGTGGTGCTCTCTTTGCCTGGAGTTCTCTCCTTCCTCCGTTCTTCTACTTGCCACCACTTCCCCATGTAATGACCCGATTTGGAGAAGACTTGTTTCTGCCCCTCTTATGGGTTCCCTTAGTACCCTATTCTAAGTTCTATTAATTCAGCCTGCATTGTAACTCCCTGTTCATTGTCTTCATCATTGTGTCCCCAATGCGTATACAGCACCTAAGGTTTGGAAAGTACTCAAATAAATGAAAGTTGGTGACATTGAAATACATGTATAACTGGTTTAGAAGAGTTAAATGATCATTGTTATTGAAAGTCATAAAGATACTTATGCCTTTGACCCAGTAATCCAGGAGTCAAAAATTCACATGCTTTCAGGGTCAAGCAAGTAATCTAAATGTGCCATGTTGGCCTGGGGGGGAAGGCAATGGGAATACAGGTTACTGTACTTGCCTCACCTAAACACATTCAGATTTACACTTTTATAAATACTGTCGATACAAGCCAAACAACCATAACCCCTGTCTCATTCAAAGAAACAATTCTGTAGAGGAAAAAAATATTCATAATAATGTTATTTGTGAATCTATCTGTAATAAGGAAAAAATGAAGACAAATGGCTAGTAATAGGAATCTGATTAAATTAAATATAGATTGTATCCATTAAATATCATATATTCTTTAACATTAAAATAATCCCCCAATTGTAATATATGAAAAATGCTTTAGTTATTGGAAATAGTGAAGGAATAACACAAAACCCTGTGTTTGCTGTAATTGCAACCATGTAAAAATGTACATCCTTGTTTAAAAAAAAGGATTAATCAAAATGAAGATAACTATGTTAGGGTGCTCAAAATAGAAATGATTTTTGTAAAGTGCAGCATTTAATAATGCCGTCATTTTTCCAATCCCAGTCTCTGGAGAGAACTTTGGCAATATCTCTTGGAGACTTAGAAGATGATACCTAGCAAGCAGAACCAGGTTACTTTGGGTAAAAGCTGAAGAATATGAATTGTGGGCTGAGCTACAAATAACATTGTCATAGCAACCTCCAAAGATTTCATAGAAAAGGCATGACTTGGATTTCTCTTTTTTTTTTTTTAAGGAAAATGACTAACAAGATCCCTTTTGAAACAGTTCTGATACAGTGAGGGATAAGATACAATAAGTTTGATAAAGAGTTTTGTTGAGAACTTGGGATAAACTGGCATAACCTTGAGATCAGAAGTGAGACTCCCTAGTGTAGCCTTAGCACATTATTTTTTGTGTGTGTATTGATTAGTTTTCAGTGACGTAACACTTATGTGATGCCAATCTGCCTTCCATGCAGATAATATTTATTTAATAATAAAATATTAAGAACAATATAATAATTCTATAATGATAATAATGGTTATTATAAGTAAAAAAGTTCAATTCTCCTTGTTAAGAGACATTTAATATATTTCTCTGATTCTTTATAATAAAGGCTTGATTATCTGTTCTCAGGGTTCTTCTGTGATACTATATATAACCTCCTGGAAACAGGACTGTGGAAATACTGATAGTATCAACGGAAATCATTGTAACTTCTTCCTTGGAAAGGGCGTATTCCATCAGTCTCATTGCCTCATTTGTTAAGCTGAGAGATCCTCAGTGAGAGATCATTTCAGTGTCCAAACTTCCTGCAAGGATTTATGTATTAAGCCCATTCTGTTTGAGTTTAGACCAGGAGTGTCCCTTAGGTTATTTTATGAACCCAGGTTTCCTGTAGTTTATAAAAGCTGGCCCAGCCCACTGGCAGAAAATCTGCTTCTGATAGCATAGTCCTGTGGTAACAACTTTGGTATCTTGCACAGATAAGCAGCCTTGATATAGGTCCATGTGGTTAAGGAGGAAGACATTGTCAGTAATTACTTTTACGGGGGATATTCTAGTTAGCAATTTTTTTCCAGTACGAGGTAAACATGTAAGTCTGGGCTTATCATAAATAGCAATATATCCAAAGTATCATTCTCAGACTACACACAGATTTGTGACTCTAGCTTTCTGTGTAACGTTAGAAAAACAAACAAACAAAAAAGCATAGTCAAATCACCTATTACCTCAAAATAAGGAGCTGTGTGGCAGCATCAGGAAGCATAATGAGTTAAGCCAGAATTAACAAGTAGCAGGGCTGAGTGTGAAACCCCTGCAGTTCAGGCCTTATCATTGAAACTGGCACCTGATTGCCCTTACAAGTAATACCTGTTCACTCAGTTCTTGAAACAATCAAATATATACCGTAAATATGTTTCTGCTAACACCTTTTGTATGTTTTCTGAAGCCACTGGTAGAACTAACCTTTTTAACCATCTGCTGAGAACAGAAGTCACGTTATAAGTCAAGTGGAACTTTGAGTTCTATTTCCATTTCTAAACATTTGACCACAAAATTAAACCTCAGATTCTTAAAGAAGAATTCAGTCTTCTGGGTAAGTGGGATCTGTCCACTCGTTCATTCAACATTTACTGAGCTGCTGCTTCATGTAGAATGTACAAGTGGGTTAAAAGATGTTTGAGGAGATTACTGTCTCGTTAGCCATCCAAGTAATCATCACTCATGCTGAAGTTTTGAATCAGAAAAAAAAAAGAGTTGAACCAATATTTGTTAAATTTTGCACACAAATAGCCCTAGGGAGCACAGAAGGGAAGAGTTTTTCCATTGAAAAAATGTATGACTTTTCTGAATAAATTAATATGTATCTTAATCATGTATGTTTCAAATGAGGAAAAGATTAATGTAACAGAATCATTCTGTAAAACCCCTACTGCTTTGAATCCTATGAAAACTTGTTGCTAATTTGAGGCTTTCAAATTTAAAGTCATAAGATAAGTTGAGCAATCAATAACCTTGAAATTTAGGAAAGTGACTGACATGGACTAGCCAGAAGGTTTTTTGCAGTAATTTGATATATAACTCTGCCCTAATCACTCTTAAAAATCAGCTAGACAGTAAAAAGTTCTCTACCTTCAAACCTCTTGATGAAGTTTTGCAGATTAATCTGAATGGGTTTAAAATTTGATGAAAAGATGGAGAGCATCTAAATTTAGTTTTTCTGGATAGCCACGTGCAAAAGAATGAGACTAGACCACTATCTTATACCATACATAGATATCAACTCAAAATGGATTAGAGACTCCAATATAAGATCTGAAACAATAAAACTCCTAGAAGAAAACATAGGCAGTATTCGCTTTGACTTTGGTTTTAGCAATATCTTTCTGCATATGCCTCCTCAGGCAAGGAGACAAAAGCATAACTAAACAAATGGGACTATTATCAAACTAAAAAGCTTCTGTACAACAAAGGAAACATCAACAAAATGAAAACCTACCAAATGGGAGAAGATATTTGCAAATCATGTATCTAATATCCAAAATAGATAAAGAATTCATGAAACTCAACAACAAAAAAGCTAACAATCCAATTAAAAAATGAGCAGAGAAACTGAATAGATATTTTTCCAAAGAAGGTATATAGATGGCCAACAAGCATGTGAAAAATGTTCAACATCACTAATTATCAGGGAAATGTAAATCAAAACCACAGGGAGATATCACTTCACACCCATTAGAATGGCTATTATCAAAAAGACAAGAAATAAGTCCTGGAGAGGAAGTGAAGAAAAGGGAACCCTTGTGCACTTTTGGTGGGAATGTAAATTAGTGCAGCCACTATGGTAAATCACATGGAGATTCCTCAAAAAATTAAGAATAGAACTATCATGTGATGTAGCTATTCCACTTGTGGGTGTTTATCCAAGGAATACAAAAACACTAATCTGAAAAGATATATGCACCCCTGTGTTCATCACAGCATTATTTAGCATAGACAAGATATGGAGACAACCTAAGTGTCCACTGATGGATGAATGGATAAAGAAGATACAGACACACTTACAATGGAATAATAGCCATAAAAAGATGAAATCTTGGCATTTGGGACAACATGGATGGACCTTGTGGGTATTACGTTAAGTGAAATAAACCAGATGGAGAAAGACCAATACCATATGATTTAACTCATATGTGGCATATAAAAACAAGCAAAACAAAATGAATGAAGAAACCAAACTGAAACAAATAGATACAGAGAACAGAGTAGTGGTTAGCAGAGGAGAAGGGGGTGGAGGGAGGGCAAGATGGGTAAAGGGGGTCAACAGTATGATGACAGTTGACAACCTTTTGGTGGTGAGCACACTGTAGTTTGTATAAATGTCAAAATATAATATTATACACATGAACCTTATGTGTTATAAACCCATGAAAATATAAATAAATAAAAATTTAATAAATAAATTTACTTTCATTAACTTATGAAACAGCAACATACTTTGCCCAATTTACTTAGCTTCAGAATTTTCATTTGTTCAGTTTGAACCAGAAGAAGTACCTTTATTGGTTTATTTTTTTTTCTAAAATTCTAAGACTAAATTGTTATTACAATGTCTTCAAAAAATTATTAATAGAATGCTTTCATAATTATCTCATGTAAATATTTAGGTAAATAGCTATGTAATAGCTGAATTTTCTCAAACTGTTAAAATATTATTTCTAAAGGTATATTTCAGGTTAAGAAGAATTAAGCTGCAGAGATATAACGTTTAATGATATTTCTCAAGTGATAAGAACTTACTATCAGAAGCATGTAATATATTAGTACCCTCATTATGAAGTTCAGATTCTCCAGCAGAAAATGCTCAGGGCATATGTGAGTGATGATAATTTTTTTTCTATGCCTATATTCCTATAGCATTTCTTATCATGATGTCATTGTGTAACTGCATTTAAAGTGGGCTCTTAGGGACTTCCCTGGTGGCGCAGTGGTTAAGAATCCGCCTGTCAATGCAGGGGACACAGGTTCGAGCCCTGGTCCGGGAGGATCCCACATGCCGTGGAGCAACTAAGCCCATGCGCCACAACTACTGATGCCCACGTGCCTAGAGCCCGTGCTCTGCAACAACAGAAGGCACTGCAATGAGAAGCCCACGCACCGCAACAAAGAGTAACCCCCACTCCCCGCAACTAGAGAAAGTCCACGTGCAGCAACGAAGATCCAACACAGCCAAAAATAAATAAATTTTAAAAAATGATTCTTTAATAAATAAATCAATCAATAAATAAAGTGTGCTCTTAAGCATTTGCCAATTAAAGAAACTCAACATAAAGACCCAAAGACCCCATCTGAGTTTGCTAAGTGATGCAGTGTTAATAAAACTGTGGCTCATTGGAATCTAGTGTGTTACAGGATTTTTTGCACACTTAGCTCTTCAACTGATTTGGTTTGGATTCTAGTCAAATTACTTGGTACCTTGGTTAAGTGGGCTTGTGAAAAATACCTGATGTATACAACCACTTCCTATGGAGCTAATAGCTATGTGTTTGCTAAGTATTTTGTGAGAAGAAAAGATCAGAGAGCAAAGAAAGCTGGATTTCCTTAAAAGCACTGAACTGTAACATGTATGTAAAGACTGGGTAATTACTGGGCAGAAAGAGGCCTGCCAGTAAAAGCCAACTATATGCAGCTCCCTTCTTTTGCTGAAAATCTGTCCTAGTTTCATGTTAAATTATATATTAAAAGAATACTGCATTTTTCTATAATGATGTTTTCATAATATAGAGGGTATGTTTCTGACCAAAGACTCTACATCCACAATATATGATAAAAGCAAAGGTATAATGATAAAATATCATACTCAACTCATTTAAGTAGTAAAGTATATTCTAAACCTCATAATGGACAAGTATAGTCACTGTGAGGTAGTTCTATAAGTCTCTAATATATTTTTAGAAGGTATATATCATGTTCAAACGAATTTCTACTATATCTTAAATTATAACTATATAAAATGAACACATTAACTTTAATGACCACTTATTTACACTAATATAAGTCTGTTCCCCAACAAGAAAGATGTACATATGTATATGGGTGTTTGTATGAGTTAGGTAACTGGCATCTTTTAAAAAAACTCTTCAAGAAAGCTTGAAGTAATGAATTTTCATGTAGCATGAGGAGGTAATCAAAATCATTCTCCCATATTTCCTTAATTCTAAGGTACCATATGTTGTATATGCCCTTAAGTTAGGGAAACTTTTTTTGGAAATAAAAAGCAAGTACACCAAATGCTCACATTAGAAGGAAAATTCTGGTTTTATAAATTTTATAATGAAAAAAGAAAATGGAATACATCTTTTTATTTACCTTAGAATTAAATTTGAATTTAAGCTTAATTTCTACAGTGACCTTTAGAAATTTTTATTATGCAGTCTTTCTTGATGATAATTTGTAATTTGCTATGATTGATTTAGAATTTCCAAATTTCCATCCA
The DNA here is from genome assembly GCF_949752795.1 of Hyperoodon ampullatus. NCBI lineage: Eukaryota > Metazoa > Chordata > Mammalia > Artiodactyla > Ziphiidae > Hyperoodon > Hyperoodon ampullatus. The sequence continues at coordinate 79,368,186 of NC_136920.1, forward strand.
TTTTTAGAATTCAAAATTTTGGCTAAAACCATCAATTATTTGAAATCCTCTCTCAATCTAGACTGTGCCAGAGGCCAGTACCTGAGCTGATCCTCTAGAGAGCTTCATGGAGAGTATAATAAGGGGAGCCCTTGTTGAGTAATTTATAATTGATTAACATCATCATGAATTGCTCCCAACTTTATTCATGATTCTGAACACTTGAGATAATTGAAATACCAAAAGAATGAGTATAAAGCTATTAGGACAAGTGGATACTTGAGCCTACTCACAGTCTCTTTGAGGCAGAGGCTCATTTTGTGCATAAGTGTAAAGAAATATATTTTTGGAAAAATAATTCTAGTTCCAGTTAGAAGATGGTGAACTCAGAGATTTCATTTATCACTGCTCAAAGTGTTTAGAGCCATTGAAAACATTTCCCCCTAGACATTGACATGATGGACTTATTTTAATCAGCAATTACAAAAGTTGACCAAGTGCCAGGCATCAGTGAGTAGATTATTGGGCAAAAATCTGTTTTTTCCCCTTGTACAAAACCTGGATGCATCCTGTCCAAGGACAGACTTAAACAGGCAAGGGAAAGTTTATTGAAAACTATTGCAGTTGGAGAGAGAGATTGGACTAAACTCTGCTGAAACAAAAGGTGGGACAGTTTATCAATTCTGGAGTGAGCTAGTGGACTGGTACTGGAGGACATTAGGAGGAGACTGGTTAATGTGATTAGGCCATCTGTGTTTGCTAATCAGCACTTATTGAAGTTAGACTCTTGCCCTCCCACAGAGAATGCGGTGCTATCTTTCTTGATGAATACATTTCGAAAAATGGCTCCCATGTCCGTGAAAAAGACATTCCTGGGTTGTAAATCTGGCAAGATTACTAGAAGAAGATTTACGTGTCAAAGGGGTGAAAAAAGAATTTGCATGTTTTTTAGAGTAAATGTTCTAAATAAGGGGAGGTCAAGGGCCTATAAGTCAGGAAGAAACCTGTCTAAAGTTTTATTAAGCTGAAAGGAATGTTAAGGCTGTCTTGGTCAATCTAAACCTTGAACACAGGTACAGATGTTTGCCAACTCTAGAGAAAAGCCTACAAGTACGACCAGCTCCTTTACCTTTAATTTCCCATCCTCCCTAATCTGATTTAGGTATTTCACTTGTGTTGTCACAGGCTTACCAATATCACAGAATTTATCAGGTCAAATTGCAATTTTTTGTCTGTTTACTACTCTTGACACTAGACTGTAAGGTACCTGAGAACAGGGATCCTGTTTACATTTGTAACCACAGGACCTACTGTAATTCCCCTTACCTCAATTAATGCCTGCTAAAATAAACTGAATTCTAAAAAATTAACAGAAAAGTAGCTGAGATAGGAAATAAGAATGTGGGAATTACAAAAAAATTAAGAGCCTTTAGTTTAGTAAAATGAAGATGGTAAGGGAATATGATCAGAAGCCATATATTCCTAGAAGGTATGAAATTTTCTAGTAAATCCTAGAAAACTAGAAGTTGGCCACAGCCAGTGGAGATAGGAAAGAGGGCTCACATTTAATGTACACTATATGGTAGACACTATGTTAGCATATCAAATTTAATTGTTTATCTGTGAAGAAAGCACTGCAAACCCTATTTTATAAGTAAGAAAACTGATACCTGGAGTGGCCATATACCACCTACAGAACAGTGAACCAAGATTTAAACACTCACCTTTATGGCCCCAAGTCATAAAGCTATTAAACTTGGCTGCCTTAAACATAAATTATAATAGTTTAAGTTTAGGAGAGAAAAATGATCAATACTTTTAACTTTGCATATGAGATGATATCCCTAGGAAGGGATCACCCTCAAAATATAAATAGAATCAATAAGTATCAGATGTATCTTTAAATACTAGAGACAAGCAAGGGTATAAAGAAAACTGGTGATGTTTGGGGGTACCTTCCAAAACTTTTGAAGGTGGTGTCACCACAAGGAGACTCTGTCTCTTGGTAGCACCATCAGCTCTGCTTCTGGATTGGATGGATGTTGAGATGACGTTAGAAGTGCTCTTCTCTTAGAGTTAGGACATTCTCTGATTCTTTAGTAATGAAATACCTTTGATTCTTTGCTTTATCACCAAAAAAGATTGTTTAAAGGAACAACCTTTTTGTTTTTCCAGATACACACTGGGAATGCTATTTACCAACTCTCACTACATGCTAGAGATATGATGGTAGTCCCCTTATATATCCCAGTATACCGTACAGAAAATATTAAGGCTACTGGCATCAGTCCCATATGGTTAAATAAGCTATTTAAAGGAGGATATTCCTGAACTGGAGAGGGATGTCTGGGACAAGAGCAAGCAGGATGGAGAGGATTTAATCAACAATTTAGTTTTATCTGGAAGCCTGATAAAATTCAAATACCCATGTCTCGCTTACATGGGACTTATTTTTCAACATAATATGGCTTGACAATGTTTCTTAAGAATTTGGGATGAGAAGGAAAAACATAATAATTTAATCTAGTCAATAAAAGGAATATTGATGTTCCTCATATTTCTTTGAAATCCTTTGGTAAATTTCTTGACTTGTCATCTGACTGACTTTTACCCTTTTCTAGAAAAAAAGCATAACAGGAGGAAGTAAGACCTAGTGCTTTTTAGTGTACTCTTGGCATTCTTCCAACTCTTCTGGAAAACATCATTCTATCACTTATATTCCTGTAGAACTGTAAGTTGAAATGAAGAACCCTCTTACCCAGCCTCTTACACAAAAGTATCACGATATTCTTTAAAAGACCCTATCCAAACAGACACATTTTAAATAATTATTAGTTCACCATCATGACCCAACAAGACTGCAAGGTTGCTTAGCAACAGAATCAGGCACTCTTAACAGGAACATGCATGGGAACAATGGTGAAAAGTGATGGAGATCTTACAAAGGCAAATTCTTTGAATTAAATCTTTGTGAAACGACATCATAGGGAAAATGAGTTTTTTAACCTAAGAATTGTTTCCTGAGATTGATACATTATTTCATAGCTAAACATCAACCACTTTCCATAGAATAGATAGAACAATGGAACTTTTAGTCTTTACATAATTTAGGGCACTTACAAAACATTACTTATCAGTGTTAGCTTGAAAATGAATAATATTTCTGTGTCGTCCCATTATCTTTAAAACTGTATAGATATATAAAGAAAGGAAGTTACTTACAAAAATAAATACTGCAAATGTATTTGATTAACGATGTTCTATTTTTATGTCATACGTAATTAGACTATAAAAATTGTATTCTTTTAAATTTGAACAAGATATAAGTATATATATATATATATATATATATGTCTACATACATACACACAAACATGCATTATCTATCTAATTCCCATTTCCAGTGGAAAAGAAAAGAAAAGAAAAGAAAAAGCCTGCAAAGCATTGTCTCTTTGGGACTCCTAGATTGACTAATTTTTGGCTGAATGGGCTGATTTTATACTACAATACCTGTAAAGGCACTAACTTGCTTCTATTAGTAAATGGAAGAAAATCCAGTACATTTGGGCTCTGTTGATGCAATATGTAAACACCCAGCAAGTTCAAAGAGTAAGCTCAACATCCTGGCAGAAGACCTCAACTTTGACCCTAGTCCCATCTCTGGCTTGGACAATTCACTTAACCACCATAGACCTCATATTCCTCATCTCTAAAAGGAGGCCTCCAAGATTATTTTCAGCTCTAAAATTCCTAAAGTTCATGTACATCAACTCTAAGTAGCATCATTCTTTTTTCTCACAGAAGAATTGTTTGTTTTACTGCATTGGTTATTTGACTACTGTCTTTATGTAAATACTAGAAGTAGCAGGCTTGTTCGCCAATACATTCAAGTATCAGGCAGAAAATTTTCAATATTGGGTTTTTGTTTCTTTCTTTCTTTCTTCACGGCTGATTGCATGTTGCAGAGGTGATTTTTAGTTTCTGGAAGTTAAAAACATGCAGGTGTAGATATAATATGCTGCAGCCATTTATATCACCAGCCATAATGTTTTAAAACAACTGGCTTTTTTGCATAGTCTTTAGAAGAGGGTTAGATGAGCACTTCTGTTTTCCTTTCCTTGAGAAGTTTTATAACAACACCGAAAGGTCATCTTTAAAATGTCAGACAAGATTAACAACAAAATCTTGGAAGACAGCCAGTCCACCAAGGAAACAAACCCAAAGGACTCTTTACAGATGCAGATCTTAAATAAGCAACAGAACCTGAGAGTGGGGTGAGGGCAGGGGAGAGAAATACTTTGTAGCAAAGAAATACATTCAAGAGATGCCTCATGGCCTTGAACTGTTGGAAAGGAGTAGCAGTAAACAAACCTGGCCCCCAGCAATTGCTAAAGGGCACGTTCATTAGGAAGTTGGGAGCAAGAAGTCTAAGATCATGAGTCAGAGAAGCAGAATCATGAGCCACACCCACACTGGGTTCTATATGCTATTGTCAAAACCAAGAGAAGTTGATGTAAATATTTTAATTGCAAGGAATTGAAAAAGTGGTTTTTAATCTCACTAGTTGATGCCAGGCCAGGTTTTTGATTATACAACGGAGGATGTAGCTCTATAGTCCTGACAGCTGAGTAGTAGAGAAGATGCAGTTTTCTTCCCACAAAAATACCACTTCTCCTACTAACAATTCTAAAGGGAGAGAAAGCCTTTAACAGAGAACACATTAAAGGAGAGTCACAGTTATTTAAAACCAGAAACTTAAATATTGATGGAAGAAGCAAGTAGGTTTAGGAAGAGAGCAAGCTACAGAAATTGATAAAAGCTTTGCACTTTTAGTTGAGATTTTAAAAATTATAGACAGAAATGGAGAATTCTCTGCAATTTGTATTTTATCCAGTATTCAACTAAGTGGCCTATTAGTTTAGTAGGATGAAAAGTATCTTGCTGGCAAATGTGGAAACTAACACTGAAACAAAAATAGAAGGTAGAGACATATTTTTGTAGCAAAGGATTTCACCAGCTTTGTCAAGGTTGACACAAGAATCATATTATAGTTATACTTAATATAAATGTTAGATTATGTAATACATAAATGTATATTCAGTAGAAATAGTCAATAAATTGTACATAATGTACTACAGTAGGAAATGTTAGGTTCTTTTCAATGAATACTTTATAGCGTTTTTGCGATCTTTATAAAGAGCCTAGTTTTTAAATAAATACTATTTCAAATTTGGGGAATGAGAAGTTTAAAATAAGATGAACCAGATTTCTACAATCCATTTTCTGATGCTCAAAGTGGGCAGCCTACAAAATGGAGCATGGCTGAGGCCATGTGGTAATCTGTGTGTTCCTTGCACTGTTTGAATTATATTATACATCCGTAATATGCAGGGGCACAAATCACTCATAGGTTATGCTTTTTAGGCAAACTTTTACACACGAATAACAACTAATTAGAATAGACCTTAGCAAAACCGTGATGTTTGCTTGTTTCATCAAGCTCCACTTTCTGAGTTTCCCTTGTGAGTCTATTTATTGCTCTGTCTTCTCTCTTCCCTGATACCCTCTGCAGAACACTTATGCCCTCAAGTTCTCTTCCCTCTTGCACATCATCAAAACTTGCTTTTGGATCATTCAGGCTGAGGTAAAAATGACTACGATCTTAAAGCACAACCAGTATTTGAATTTTAATGGGAAAAAAAGATTTAAGCTAAAGGGATGAGATTCCGAGATAAAGGGATGAGAGTTGAGTGCCAACCATCAGTTAGTAGATGAGAAGACATTTTTAGGCATCAAAACTTTTCTGCATCTCTAGTCATAATACTAATTCTGCAAGCTATATATATAATATATTTATCATGCTGCCAGTTTGCTAAGTGGTTTCATATTCACTAAGAAAGACTTGTCAATGGATACTGAAGAATAGATGTGAGGTCTCTGTGTGTTGTCTCTGGGTGAGATCTCTGTGTGAAGTCTCTGTATGAGGTCCCTTTGGAAGGTATCTCTGGGAAATCTGTTAAATCTGTGCTAGGTTTCTGTCTGAGGGTCTGTGAAGCAACATGAGGTCCCTGTGTGAGGTCTCAGTATGTGATCTCTGAGAAAGGTGTTTGCGTGAGAAGTCTCTCTTGAGAGGTGTGTCCGTGAAGTCTTTGTGTATTGTCTCTGGGTCTCTCCATTTCTTTTTTTCTTTTGGTCTCTCAATTTCTTGTCTTACTGTACCTTATGGAAGACGGAGCAGCAAGAGAAGGGCAAAGGGACTTGCTTCTTTCTGTTTTCTTGCTGTTCCATCAGCATCACCTGTCTGTGGCACTCTCCCAGCAGGAGCCAGGGGGGTCCAAGTCCAGCTTCCCCATATTCCCAGAACTCACTTCTGGGTGCCCCTGAGAGGACCCAGCAGCAGCCAGGCTCAGGTCCCAGCCCTGTCAACTCTTTCCTCTGGGTACCGACCCCTCCCACAAGTCCTGGCTCCACTCTCACTGCTCTGCCCATTCTGGAGGCTGCCTTGGGAATCGGGGCCCAGAGGTAGGGCCTGGCTCCAGGGAGAAACCAGGGGTGTGAGCAGTCCTGTGCTCACTCTGCCCCCTCCACCCCAGGTCACAGCATTTCCACATGTTGAGGGGCCTGACAGGGATGGGGGATGGGGTCCATTTCTGTTGTCATCTGGATCAGGGGCATCAGCTGGAACAGAAATCTCCACAATGAGAAAGACACCACCTGGAGCTGTGTCCACCATGTGCCCTGCACATGGCAGAAAGCACCAAATCACTCTAGAGGAATTCTTCCTCATCTCCCTGCTTTTCCATATGGATGGGGGTCAGGAGACAAGAAAAGCTGTGCCAGAAGCAGATCAGTGGAACACTCCTGGATTGCACCCTGCCCCATCCACTTTGCACAGGTCACCTCCACACCACCACAAATCCTGTCTGATTGCTTCTTCACCTGCCAGGCTCTGGGGTGATCAAGGACTGGGAGACAGGCAAGGCTTACTACACAATCACAAGCCAGTCCCCACCTCTCTCCTGGAGCAGTCCTTTGGCCATGTGTTTATGTGAAGGTCACCAGACTAGGAGTCACATCCCAAGTTCCCTAGTCCTGGCTTTTACACCTATTGTTAAGTTATCCTTTCTACAAGTCAAGAGGTGATGATGTGTAAGCTTATTAAATATAGTATTAAGAGATTAACCTTCCCTGATTTGCTTTACTTCTATAAGTTTGACCTTCTGTTTTGACCTAAAGGTGGTTTCTCTAGGTCTGTGATCTTAGAGTTGGAATAGGGTAGAGACCCTGGCGTGGGGCCATGGTGAGCTACTGGACCCTTAACTTTTCCTCCCCTTTAGGCCTTTAGATGGTGGTTGTATGTCAGGGGGCTGCTCTTTCAGAACTGCAATTTATGGGAATCTGGTACCACTTTGCCTCCTTCCTTGGATCCAATGATTTTTCTACACCTACATCCCACCCTAAATTCACAGTGTTTGACCATCAGATAGTTACTACCCACAGTCACACCCCTATTCCATTCATCCAAAACTCCTTCTCTGGGGTTAACATAGAGTGGAAGGTAGGTGACCCATGAACGCAGCCATTCATTTATATGGGACTGGACTCAACACAGCCCTCAGCAGCCTCCCTGATACTCCCCCCACCTACACACACAGAGCTGGAAATGCCATCCTTGCTGCTGCTCTAAAGTGTAGGAAAAACAGAGGTGGGGGAGGGTGATGCTGTACATTTTATTATGGCTAAGCTAAAAGGGGTTCATAGGGCATATCTCAATCCCAACCTTCATCAGAGAGAGAAGGAACTCTTAAGAGCAGATGTTGTATATTCCCTACCAAGAGATCCAGGGGCAAGATTTCTCCTGTTTCTGAACTCACGAGCCCATACTCTATTCCCCCCAAACTTCCATCCACTTGGCTCTGACACTTCCTGGAGCCTGAATTGGAATGTCCGGCCCTATCGAGTAAACCTATCCACTACAGTTGCATAAAGTTCAAAGTAGCATAGAAGAAGGAGAAAGACTGGTTGAACCAGATCCTTGGGTGTGGGTTTCATAGGTTTTTCCCATCTCATTGTTAGAGTAATTTTGGTTTGTGTAATGACAGTATTATAAGGTGCAATGAAGGGACACGAGACAAGGAGCAAGCTTGTGATGCTACTGTCAACCTCCCTCCATGCCCCTCCCTTCTAGAAGACAAAGTGCACAGCACAGACAGCAGCCATTACACTATGCTTTTATTAGAAAAAAAAAATATATATATATATATATATGTATTGGGGAACATTAAATATCTTGGATGTGCTAATGAGAAAATCATTTTCTCTACATGGACTGAATTTTTACTTGGAGACATGTCTTCCTACTAAAGGGAAGACTAAAGAAGGATTTTACTGTCGACCAGGCAAGACACCTCCCCAAAGATGACAATGCCTTGGACAGTGTTGATGGCGGGCTGGGGCACCTGGAATCGTTGGCCCATACTGGCAGGTACTAACTGGAAACAAACTCTTCTTGGGGGGCAAGGATGGGAGGCACCTTAGGCCCAGCTGCTCATCGTCAAACCTTACACTTTTCAAACTATGTTTGTGTCTGACTTTCCTTTCCCTGATAGAACAGCTCTGGCCCTTGGAGGTGGCTTTATGACTGCAGGCTGTATAACCCATCATTCTCCGTTGCTCTGGGTAGGAGGTAAGCCTATGGCCGCAGAAACACCCACATACTGGGACTTGGAATTCCAGTTTGTGTTCATTTAACTTTGTGGCATGAAGTCCATGGTGAATTGCTCTTTTTTCTTCTGGGATCTGTCCAACAGCTGTCATGCGTGCCTGACCCTCAGCAGTCTCACTCTTCAAGATTGATCTGCTTTTGACTGATCCGTGACTCTGGGCAGTGGCTTATATGGGCTTGAATTTTTGCAGAGCATCTTGACCATTGACTTTTTTATTGGGGAAAATCCACTTTAAAAATAGCCTCATCCTTTTTCTGAAGAGGCTTTCTGGAGGGCTATGTTTCTTCTCTGGCATGAGCTGGAGACATCTGCTCCCAATAGAGTCTGTTATTCCCCTGACCTGGGCAGGGTGGCTCATACTTCCAGCTTGAGAGGTCCCTAATTCTTTAAACCTTTCTTCGTGCTCTCCTGGTTTATGCCTCCTACAGTCCTCTCTTTTGTAAGTAGGGGCAATCATCTTGCTCTGGCTCTTCCATGAGTCTTGGAGTTTTGAAGTTTTGGGCTCCTGCTGCCCTAGGTTGCTCCTTTGGGCTTCCATAAGGCCACTTGGCTCCTGGGAAGCTAACCTGTCTCTGGTGGGGACTCTCTGGGGATGGCACTGAGGCACCTGAGAAGCCAAGTTGTCTGCAGCAAGGAACATGTGTTTGGGAAAGTCCTGAATCTGGTTGTCTGACTGTACCTTTACTTTGGAGTTAAACTCACTAGCAACCCCCATGTTAAGGCATGGCTCACCTGGATGTTGGAAAACAGACATTCTAGGTAGTAGGAAACTTTTACTGGCCGCTGGCACCTCTAAACTCCTCATATGTACATTTGTGGTTTGGGATTTTGTCAACCCTTTGGTTTCCAAGATAACACTAGACTGTGGTTGAAGAGCAGGAGACTCCTTGGCCTCCACAGCCTCCCTGGCCTCTTCACCTCTCAAAGATTGGGATCCTAAGTTCACCTCCATCACTGTTACCCTATGGCAGGGGTCTCCTGAGGCCTGACCACCACTCTCCTCTGTTGGCTCATTCCTGACCATTGCTGAACTTGGACCTGGCTCTAGGCTGTCCCTCTTGACCCATTCCCCAGTCTCACTCTTCCAGGTTCTGCCCACAAGGCTGAGTGTGAGGGACTGAGAAGGTGGCCTGCCCTCCTGTCCAGTCAGAGAAGCCTTTGAGGGCCCATGGTAGTCAGCAGATGGAATCGCTCCCAGGGCACTCTGGATTTCCTTACACACAGTTGAGGGGACAAGGAGAGGCCTCTTCAGGGTAGGAACTGACTCTTCTGTTATCACCTTCTCTCCTGAATGAGCCTGAGGAGGTTTCTCCAGGAACTCAGCACACTTGACTGTTGAGTGGGACCCAGACACACAGGTGGCTGAAGGGGAAGAGGCAAACTGCAGGACGGTGGAGGGTTGGAGCTTTTTCAGCTTCAAGAGATTTATGGGCTTGAGGACCTTGAGGGGGAGGGTCCACCTGTGCTTTACCCAAAACCTTCTAATATGTGCTTCCAGCAGCTCTCGAGTGTCTGGATCAAGGAAGGAAGCCCTACAGGAGGTGTTCATGCAGGGTTCCCAACCCTTCAAGCAGTATCTTCCACAGGCTCCAGCAGGCACTGCTTTGCACATCTCACCAGGAGGGTCTTGACATGAGAGCTGATGAAAGTTGCCCTTGCCAGGAAGCCTCCCCAGGCAGCTGTAAGAGAGCAGATGGGGCCAGGATGGCTGGACAGGACAGGCAGGGGTGGGCACCTGTATCCCAAGAACCCTCCTCTGCCCCCACACTGACTTCATAATGCTCCTGCTCTCCCTCACCCTAGGGCTTTAGCCACGCCCTCCCATGGCTCCCCCTCCCAGGGCTGGGGTCACATTATAGGCTCTGGGAGGAAGGACGACCCAGGAGAGAAGGGGAAAGATTCTTTACCTTTGCAGAAGTGAAACCAGGTTGTGAGTCCCCTCCAGTTCTTCCAGGCAATCTCTGCAAGCTGGAAATCAGGAGACTGGGTCATGGTGGTGAAGGCAGAGGCCTAAGAGTCTTTCAGGAGGCTGAGTGCAATGGCCCTTTAAGGGAAATCTTTGGAGGATTAGACTCTGGAGCCCAAGTATCAGTGTCCAAGGCCACATGTCCCTGACAGTGATGGTAAGTCTCACTTGAAAAGAGTTTGTGCTTTGCAAAGTGCCTCCACGTTAATTAACCCCTGTAGCCCTTACAACTGCCGTGTAGGGGAGAAAGGTCAGTGGTCATCACACAGAGGAATCTGAGCAAAGTTAAACAACTTGTCCACAGTTGGACTTGGAGGTCCCACTTCCCAACCCAGGCACCAATGGTCCACCACAGTCCACACACCCCATTTCTAGGTCCTCATGGCTTCATTCTAAGCACAAATTTCTGGGAAGTATCTGGGCTCTGATCTCCTTCCAACGAGCCTTCCCAAGGCTCTGTTTCCTGAAGAATAAGCTCTGCCACTGGCATCCTCAGAGACCGTGAAGCTGGGCCCTCAGGATTAGGAGAGATGGAAGCTAACTCTCGGGGGCGCGCAGGGCTGAACGGCAAAGGCTGACCTTTCAAAGATCCACTTTTCTTCCTACTCCTGCTCCTCCCCTTCAGCTCTACTTGATGCTGAGAGAGAAGAAAAAATGAGGGGCTAACACCCAACTCTCACTGTCATCTATCTAGGCAAGCTGTGTTCATGAACAACATGACTTTCTACATTTAACTAAAACTCTGTGGGTTTTTTTCCCCTTTTACTTATTTTTAAAGTGGATAAAAATATTTTCAGTTTTTCTTCTTTGAAGAGTGCAAAGAAGGATTTTTTTTTTTTTTTTTTTGCGGTACGCGGGCCTCTCACTGTTGTGGCCTCTCCCATTGTGGGGCACAGGCTCCGGACGCACAGGCCCAGCGGCCATGGCTCATGGGCCCAGCCGCGCCGCGGCATGTGGGATCCTCCCGGACCGGGGCACGAACCCGCGTCCCCTGCATTGGCAGGCGGACTCTCAACCACTGCACCACCAGGGAAGCCCAAGAAGGATTTTTTAAGTTTTAATCACTATAGATTTCTTCTGTCACTGTTCCTCTGATCAAGAAACACACACATTCTCAGACCTAAATGCCCACGTGAGCTTTGTCAGATAGGATTCTGCTTCCCAAGGCCAGACCTCCACTCCAGCCTCTTCTCTCAGGCTCTCAGGGGCTCAGCATTGCCCTTAGATCAACCCCAACACAGAGGAAGGTCTCACTTGAGACACCCGCTGTGGGAAGGTGGCTGGTGAACCAGGGCTCAGGGGTCAGCCTTCCTGCAGAGATTGAACTCTTAGTAATCCAGTCCTTAACCATTAGTCACTGCACTGGGGACTTGCCCTGGAGCCCTCTACCATACCTGAACTCCTGGTCTACGATCTTAGGCTAGAAATCCTCATGCCCACTCTAACCCCTCTCTGGCCTGGCTTTTCCCTAGAAGGATGATGTTCTATACTTTTCTGAGAGTTCCCATCTCAGGAGTCTCTCTAGGTGGTTTAGAAAAGTGGAAATAAGAATAAGAAAAAAAGAGAGAATCTCTGCTGGGATTAAGCCAAAGGTTTCTTACCTTCCTGATGTTTCTATGTTTCCTAGGTGGTGTTAAGAATGGATTACTCTGGAAGCAGGGGAGTAACATTAGGAAGAGCCCCAGTCCACACAGGAACCCAAGGATGATATCAATCACCCAGGAAGTTGGGCTGGATCTCAGCCAGATAGCACCAATGTTTTTCAAAGAAAAGAGATTCTCCATCTTCTGAACTGCATTGCTGCCCTCAGGCAACAGAGCACTGGGAGTTCACTTGATGGCAGAACCCCAGGCCTGCATCACAGAGCTGTGGCCTTGTCACAAAGGGCTCCTGAGTGTGGGGGAGGGGCAATAAGAGAAAGAGGCTGAATCACTGCCCCTCCTTCCCATCCAGACCCACAGACACCTGCACCCTCCTGGGGCTTCCAGATCCCTCCTTCCAACTACTCTCATCCTGTCAGAGAGACCTTAGCCAATTTTCCGTTCATTCCATCTGGAACCTGGTTCCTTCATCCATTAGAGACCTTTACTTGAGGCCCACCAACTTGATAACTCTTGAACATCTTAAGCTGACCCTGGAAGACTGGCTGTTTCACAGACATTTTTACTCAGGATTTCCTTTGTCCTCAGCTCCAACTTTCCCACATCATGTTTGTGTCTTGTGTAAACCCAGGGATAGAACTTGAATTTTAGTTTTGTGAATTTTGAATAGTGTATGTTTTGCCTCATTTTCTATCAGAGGGAACTACACACAAAAATTAAAATAATTTATTTTTCAAAATTCATAAGTATGAAAGAATTATAAATAGTTATGTAATAGGGAAGAACAAATCTGACTCCACATCAGATCTTTTTTACTTTAATCTTTATGCTTTGTTGCCTGAGCTAACTCTGTCCATCCCTGTGACCCAGGCTGGCTCTGCACTTTTTGTAAAACAATGTTGCCTAGAGCCTGAAATACACAGGATAGCCTATTTCTAAGGCTCTGACTTTTAAGAGCCCATTCATGGAGATAAAAAGCTGCAGAACAGAGAATAATAATTGTTTTGTTGGAGGTTTACGGGAACACGTGACCTGACCAGGATCTGACCCATCTGGCCAGCTGCTAGAACAAAGGATCCAACACCAAGATATTTGCAGCAATTAGCCATGCCCCTCCCTCACCTTGCCTTTAAAAAGGCTTTGCTGAAAGCCTTCAGGGAGTTTGGGGTTTTTCCTGGGCATGAGCCACGTGTCTTCTTGCATGGTACTGTGTAAACCTTTCTCTGCTCCACACTCTGATGTTTCAGTATTTAGCCTCACTGTGCATCAGGCACACAGACTTGCATCTGGTAACAGTTAAACCTTCAAATGATATTTTTGTAAGTTTGTAGTGTTTATAATTCTGGAGTTAGTAAATCTTTAAACTGCACAAAAACTTTTGGGACACACTGCAAACACGCACACACACACGTACTCATTTTCCTTAACCAATCTAGTACTTTCAAATCCAGTAATCCATAATTTTCTACTTAAAAAAAATCTTTCATATGTTGTCTCAACCCAACTTCTTAGTTTGCAACGATAAGACAGTCCCCACTCTCCAGATAAATTTTGAAGTACGTGGTCTTAATCCATTAGGGCTGCTATAACAATATACCATAGACTGGGTAGATGAAAGACAACAGACATTTATTATCACAGTTCTGGAGGCTGGGAAGCCCAAGATCAAGTCACCAGTATGGCCACCTCATAGTGAGAGCTCTCTTCTTGGTTCACAGCTGGAGCCTTCTCTCTGTATCCTCATATGATGGGAGGAGGCTAGAGATATCTCTGGAGTCTCTTTTATAAGGCACTAATCCCATTCATGAAAGCTCATAAGCACTTTTGCATGGCCCCGCCTCCTATCTTTAAGAGGTAGGATTTCAACATGTCAATTTTGAGAGAACATTAACATTCAGACATGTGCACTCATTCTATACCCGGAAGCTAGGAATGGGTTAGGGTGAGCCAAGGTCCTGACCCCAAAGGGCTGTAGGGTGAAGAGTAGGACTAGGGGTCAAACCCTTGGGGCTGAGCCAGGTCTTGAGCAGCCTCTTCAGATATCCCTAGTGTGTTATGTATGTATTCTCTTTTCTGAGTGCGCCTTGCCTTTCCTGCCCCATCCTCCCAGGCCCCTGAAGCTTCAAGTCCAGCCTGAACCATATAGAAAAGGAGCTTTGAGTCTTACACAAAATTCCCTTATGACACCACTTCCTATCCCTTAGCAGTAACACAAGATTCACTGAAGGATTCACATGGTAAATATGTCTTAATGCCCCATGAAGGCTTTAAAATAATGTGTATTCTCTGCTTGTTAGTCATAATTTTATACAGTTTTAGTGGGAACGTGGGCATGTGAGTTTATTTGGCTATATTGCCATGAACGTGCACTTTCACAAACATATCTCCTACATCTACTATTTTTCCTACAGTCTTTTCCTCCCATATGATAGTCTCACCTTAATTCAACCTTTTATCAAAATTTAGACTTAGGTCTGTCACCATGTGGACATGCTTTGTAACAAAATAGCTTCAACCGAGGAGGTCAGTGGAAGGCCTGGACCAGCTATCTTGGTTCCATGATAGTAAGCAAAGGATCGCAAACTCCCATGTTAAGCTTAAGCAGAAAGCAAAGTTTAGTTAAGCATAGGTACACTCTCAGAGAGGGAGAGAGAGAAGGAGAGAGAAAGAGCAGGCTGTTTCTGAGAACAGGCTATTTCAGCGAAGTGAAGCAAGCCCAAAGCAAAGTATATGGAAGCAAAGGTACACTCTTGGGGTGGGGGGGGATGGGTGTACTGTTTCTGCAAATTGAAAGCAGCATTCCTATAAAGGCTTCCGGGCGCTTTTAAGGAGCATTTTGCAGAGAGGTGGGGGTGAGTGACAAGGATCATTATTTGATTGACAGTCCTGAGCTATGGAACAAGTTTTCTGCTGCGCATGCTCTCATCCTTGAATCCCCAAGAAATGCCTACTGGGTGGGGGGAGGGGCAAAACCGCATGTAATTTATTGTAATTATGGTCTAA
Source organism: Hyperoodon ampullatus (assembly GCF_949752795.1). Lineage (NCBI taxonomy): Eukaryota > Metazoa > Chordata > Mammalia > Artiodactyla > Ziphiidae > Hyperoodon > Hyperoodon ampullatus. Next base: position 79,383,461 of record NC_136920.1, read on the forward strand.
TGAGTCTGGATTTACTATAGGTCATACGCCTGTCTGGTCTGGGCATGCACAGCCTGGAGAAGTCGCCTTGTGTTACTGTGCCTCTCTTTATCAGGATAAGCTGCCCACCACCCGTCCATAGTTTCTCCCGTTCTGGGTGGAGTCAAGGGAGAGTCCCCAGATGGCTGGGTGTGACTCAATTTCTTCTTCTTGTCTTTCTCACCACTGTCACCTCCTTGCTGCTAATGTCTGACTTAACTACCTAACAGGTCTTCTTTGCATTCATATTTGCTCTCTAAATTTTCTCTATTACTTTATTTTCAATATGTTTTGTTTGATGGGGTTTTTTTTTGAAATTTAAAAATCTTATGATAACATTTACCTTGATTTATTTAATTATTGTTCTACTGTTATTGATTTTTGCCATCTTATTTTATGCTTTATTTTCTACATTTTCTTTATTGTTTCTTTTTTTCCCTTCTTTGGCATCTTCCATTTTACAGGTCAAGGGTACTTATGTTTGTTTGACATTTGGGAATTTTAGTATTGTAATGGTTTTATATCTTGAATTATGTTAATTTTCTCCTCAATTTCTTACCCGTGGATGAAAAATGTTCCCTGCCATATCAGTAGACAAAGGATGTTGCAGTCATCAAGTCAGACGTCAAAGCAGGAACCCTCAACTGTGCACCTTGAGGGGATTTGGGATGGAGAAAAACAGGGTACTGGTTCTAGAGTTAAGGTGCATATCAAAGGAATGATTTCACGGAGCCCAGATTCTTTCATCTTTTCATACATAGAAAAGTGCTAAAGTCCTTAACTTGAGAGGTCTAGTTTTCTTTAATTAATAATAATCTTTTGATGTTCTGACTACCTGGTTTTTGTTGACTCCTCCCTTAGGTCTTCTGAGCAGTTCCTCAGAGTGATCTGACAGGCTGTGTTCTGGGCTTAAGTCCTCAGAAAATCTGCCAAATAAAACATAATTCTCCTTTTGGGTTGTGCATATTTTTCAGTCAGCAGTCTTGGCAACCAATGAAGGGGCCCAGAGCAGACTTTTCTTCTTTGCCTGAACTCTATGAGGATCCAGAGTCCTGGCACCAGCAGAGGCTTCTTGGGCCTGTCCGCTTTCTCAGAGAGTCCAGACGAATTTGGGTGAGTATCTCCTGGTTCTTGGATCTCCAGTTTTGGTTGATGATCCTAAGTTTTATTCAGTGGTGTTAAACTCTTCTCTTGAGTAGTAGGTTATCCTTGAAACTTGGTTTCAAGAAGAAGTACCTGGGTCATCCTCAGTGAAAGACACTGGGAAGATTTTTACTCAGTTTAAACACTGAGAGCTTAACCTCGGTAGAAAAACACTGGGAAGACTTTTGCTCAAGTGGGTTAGCCTCACTTAAAAGACACTGGGAAGATCTTGCTCAGTTTAGACACTGCGTGGTTTATCCTCAGTTGAAAGACTGGGGAGACTTTGCTCAGGTGAAAGACACTGAGTAAAAGTTGGACTGGGTAATTAGGTGGAAGACTAACCTGTCTTCCTTGAATTGGCTACTTTAATAGAGTTTGTCAAAATAAAAGTGATCTTCACAAATTGAACTCAGAATGGGGAACTTAGCTTTCAATACAAAAAGAAAAGGAACAACAACAGATTTCCAGCCTCCAACGGATATCCTGGCCAGGTTTATGTCCATACAAAATTTACATTTACAAGTGCTTACTTTCTTGGGACTTAAAGAAAATCTTGCCCTAAAAATGACTAAGATAGGACTCTTTTATTGCATATGCAGTTAAGTTAGAAAAAGCTGGCTTGATAAAAACATCTTTTCAGAATTCTGACTTCAAAAAAACAAAAGGCTTTCTAGGGGAAACTTGCATTTCTCTTCCTGTGTCTTTGAAATGTTAAGTGTTCTGATATTCTTCAGTGTGTGTGTGAGTGTGTGTGTGTGTGTGTGTGTGTGTTTTGAGAACTTGGTCACTACCATCCAAAAGTACTTATATGGTGTACATTTGCCAATTTCCTCACTTCCATTGTGAAAGGAGTTCCCTATTCCTAAGAAAATGGACCTATGTCCGACTGACACAGAAGATGGAGATTTATCCCAGTGCATTTATATATGTATATCTATTAAATTTATGTATATATATATATAATGCCTAATGGAAACATCTCAGATGTTCTCTTTGGTATTTTTCTTTAATTTTACTTATAAAATTGTGACCGTTTTTTAACTCAAAAGAGGAGAACCTTAAAAATTAATTAAGAAGACATCCTCAGTAGTCTAAGGTTCAGAGTGACTTGGCAGAGAAAATTGCTGAATGGTTAGATAATAGTGCTGGTATGCTTGGCTATTGTAACACTTTACATTTGAGTTTCTCTTCCTTGAAATTACAAGAACTATATGACTCAAGACAAAGAATGATAATTAGGAATATTCTGCTTGCTTTATTTTATTTAATTTATTTTTTTTGTTGTTGCGGTACGTGGGCCTCTCACTGCTGCGGCCTCTCCCGTTGCAGAGCACAGGCTCCGGACACGCAGGCCCAGCGGCCATGGCCCACGGGCCCAGCCGCTCCGCGGCATGTGGGATCCTCCCGGACGGGGGCACGAACCCGTGTCCCCTGCATCGGCAGGCGGACTCCCAACCACTGTGCCACCAGGGAAGCCCCTCTGCTTGCTTTTTATATAGCCTATTGAAGAACATTTTAATTATTTGGAGGTCATAGGAAGGAACCTTCATGATCTAAGTTTTGAACAAGTAGTGTTGCAACACAAAGCTATGACTTAAAAAGGAAATTTGAAATGACCTATTTCTTTTGGCATCTCAATCCAGATATCTGTCAGTAAAATGAGTCACTTTTCGGTCAAATGGGTGCTCAGCAATATAATTTTTTATTGGGAAGCCGAAAGGAACCATTGCCAAGCAGAGCACCTGCAGTGTTAACATCTATATTTGAGCATCTTTCGTTTTCCCAAGGGGTGCAAGTGAAGAGAAGGCAGGCAGAGAAATGCACTTGAATAAAGCTTTTCAAGATGGATAGAACAGAGAGCATTCCCAGAGGCAGGTCAAGTTCAACCCAAGAACAACTCTCTCAGTGCTTTCACAACTAGGTAAAATACAAGACCAGTAGTAACTCAGCTCTCAAATGAGTGCTGAAATCCAGCAGAAGGTTGTTAATATTGATACGGTTAACATACATCAAATAGGATTACTGAATTTTCTGAATCCAACTGAACTCCCAGGATTGTTTGGTTTCAAAGGCTGTTGGGCTCAAGATGCATTTGCTTTTAAATAATCCTTCCTAAAATGTTCAGCTTTCAGTCTAATATGATTGAAACCCAGCTTGAGTGTGTCTTATAATACACTGAACTGGAAAGACTATGGGCATTGAATTATTCAAAACATGGCAGGTGAAGGAGTGATATGTGGGGAGGATGTGATCATAGAAATGAGTGAGACTTGATATGTCTTGTTATCTCATTTGATTTACCTGTTAGAATTCTTCCAAATATTAGAGGAAAGAAATCAATATCAATTTTCACCTGTCACGTTCCACACTTCAATGATTAATGAATGTCAAATTTGACCACAGTTTTCTGTACCACCTGCTCTGAAATAATATTTCTGGGCCTTTATTAAAAATGTAAAATTTTCATTGAATTTCCAAATATGATTCTGCAGTGGCTAATTCAGCTTGTTTTATTAGTAAGCAAGTTCTGATGAGTAATACTAATTTAATAAGCCTGCATGTGAGGTTAAAGTGTAAACTATTCCTGCCGAAGGTGATGAGATATGACTGTGATGTGGTGGTAGGGCACTCACCTTCCTGAACGAACCCTGCAAGCACACAGGTCTTGGGAGAAACCAGTACAAATCTGATATCATTTTGCATGTCTCCTGTAGCAGTGGAATGCACACACATACAAACATGATCATGGGTGAAAAAACACACATGCGCACCTTAGAGGCTTACATTAATTTCTGAATATAGTTCTCCGGAAAGAAAAAGCTTTACTGATGATTTGTATTTTTATAGTTTATTGTTTTATCCATACTAAAACACTTCATGAAATCACTTCCTGTTTTGTTGTCCATGGAATCCTTTCAATTTTGAGATGCTAAATATAAATCGAAATAATGATTATAGTCCTTGGCCATGAAAGACTAAGTTACAGAGAACCCGGTGACTGGAGGTCAGAGCTGACACGGAATTATTCTCTGCTCCAGAGGCCATCAGAATATCACTGTGTACCCACTTAAGGATAGAATGCTGCTATTGAGAAACGAGCTCTCTTTTATTTCTACTAAAAGGAGAGAACAGTAGGGGACCTTGGCTGCGCGAGTGTATGAGACTTTCTCTGTTTTAGACAATAAGCCAAAAACAATACATGAAATAGCCTCACGCCTTTTGTCTTTTGTACCCAGCTCCTTCCTGTATTGCTCCTGATCAATTACACTTACATCAACAAGAGTTGCTTGAACATTTTGACAGTTATGTTCCCCATACCCTGAAGCATTTTTAAAGGGTTACTGAGATAAAGCTATTTCAAAAATACTCCCTCCAAATTTTTTCAGGGTGGCATCAATGAAAGTAACTTCTGAGAGGAAAAAAACTTGAGTTCCTGGCCTACCACTCTAAGGCCAGGCAAGCATAAACCTTCATAGCAAAACCTAAGTTTGCTCCCAGTTGAGAATTTGGTTTCCACGGTCTTATATAAAAAGTATATGGAGACTTTAATTCCCTATAAGCCCTTTCCAAAGAGTGAATACAGTTCATCATTCGTAAGAGATGATGGAAGTTACAATTTTGTTGAATAGGTGGAATATATATTACATATAATATACATATTTATTTTTAATATATACATAATATATATATAAAGTTACTATTCAGAGTCCTAAAACGTGGATTTTTCTTACTTATCAAGAATGAACAGTAACTTGATCTCTAAACAATAAAGCACCTGGTCATAACAAAATCATAACAAATATTTGATATCAGAATGAATTCACTGTTCAGGTGTAAAGAGGGAATAGCTTCAGTTTTCCTCTTTCGTGCACCCCATTATTGCATCCTGGACAGAGGGGATTTTCTTGATTTTAATCTAAAGGAGAAATGGTCACTTTTGTTGAGATGGAAATTGACAACCTCAGTAGGCAGAGGCACTTTTTATTTGGCTGAATTCATGTTTCTAGTGATAATGCAAGGTGTAATAGGGTTTTCTCAGCCACTCCAAAATCTGAAAATGATAAGCATCTCACCAGAGTTTCAGGATGGCCCATTACCTATTCTGTGGAAAGGATATTCAAAATACCATGCTTCATCAATGTCTTCTTTGACTTATTAATGAATGGACAACTACTGAGTTAAGACAGTGTCTTATCCTTGCTTCAAAAAAATAAAAACAAAAAACCCCCACAAACACAAAGAAACTGTTAACAATGAAAACTTATTATGCCAGGCCTTAGTATGGCCTGACTTGGAAATTTAGTTTCAGAGGCTTTTGTGAATATACCAAGGAAAGAGGACCTAGGTGTACCTTATTCTCACAGGCCGCCAATAAATATTTGCTTAACGGACAAAAAATTAATATATAGTATAGGAGAGAACCTGACAGATGCTTAACATTATTGAGTGATAGCAATGCCCAAACTCATCTGTGATCAAACACTATGAAAGTATCCTCCTAAGGATAAACTTATTACAAATAAGAAGTGAAAGTTCAATTATGCAGATACTTTCAATGTCAGCTCTGATATGCAAAAAGCATGGAAGTTGTCACTGTATCTTGTCCTTACACGATAATGCTGTACAAAATGAAAATCAGTGACTTTTCTCAGACGTGATTAATAAAACATGTAAGTATGACAGAATTTTCAAACGGTAATTATGTATGTGTATATATGTGTCTCTGAAAAATCTGTGTCAAAGAAAACTGAGGCTATCAGTATAAACTTATTTAACTTCTATCTCTTCTTACCTTTATTTCCTCCCGAACTTACCAGTATCCATCCAGCTCAAAGGATACAAGTGATTTTTATATACTGTGCAAGGTTTTTTTTCTTATTCATATGTCCATGTTTCCCCAATTCTCTAAATTATTATCTACATCTTCAGGATCTCCTTTATTGGTTCCTTCATTTCAACATATAAGTCCTTCTCATTCTAAAAAATTCTTTTTTGCTAATTATTTTCTCTTTTCATCCAAACTCCTTGAGAGTAGCCTATTCCCACTGTCCTCACTAGCCCCGCCTGGCCTGACAGGCAGCCCTACACCCTCAGTTTATTGCCATCTGGCTTTTTGTCCACCACTTCACTGAACTGCTCTAAGGTCACTGGGGACCTAACTGCCCAAATCCAATGGACACTCACATTCTCTGAAGGATGACACTGTCATCTACTTCCTCCTGCTTGAAACTCTATCACCTCTCTCCTTCCCAGAATTCTTTCTCTGCTTATTACTTAAACGTTGTCAGTACTCACAATTCTCTGAAATCTCATCCATTTTCATGATTTTAATGACTGCTGCTATGTGCTGATGACATTCAAATTTTTATCTTTCCATGTCTTCACGTGCATGTCCAGTTATCTACCAGTTTGTCTTCTGAATTCTACAGGTGCTTTAAAATTCTACATGTCCAGAACTAAAGTCTTTTCCCCACTTCAGTTCTTTATCCCCTATTTCCAAACTCAATGATACCACCACCCAACCTTAGTCACACAGATGGGGGTTCAGCCTCCGCCTCCTACTTCTTCCTTACTTCCCAAGGTCAAGTCTTGCTGCTAATTTCCTAAATACAGTTAGAACTTATTTCCTCCCTTCATCTATACCTTATTTCAGACCCCTTTCTTCTTGCTATTACCTGGTCTAGAAGTTACGAAATTGCTGTTTGGTGGAACCACTTGTTAGACATTCTATTAAAAAAGGACTCTAGGGTCAAATAGCTTTGAGGAGGGCTGTGTACCATACGCCTGCTGTGACGATCCAGAATGAACATTAGCCTACAGCAGCCCCGAGAAGCTGTACAGTAAAGGAACCTGATTAACTTTACTTAAGCCAGGTTCTCCCTTCTGCCGGTCTATAAACCTTTCATTAGGGACAGGAGAGGAGGTGGCAGCGTGAAAATCCCACTTGAAAATATAAAGCACTGCTCCTCAGAAGAGTGGGGCATAATTATCTCCAGGCTTCTTCAGATTCCTCATCCATTCTGACGTCAGTGGTCTAAAATGCCACCTGAACTTGTCCTTTCCATTCTTAGCTATTTTCTGAGGAAACCAGCTCCACGCACATGGATGGTTAAGACCTGCTCTCCTCCTCCTCGCTGCCTCCTTTAGGGGCACTTGCCGCTGCCTGGGGACACTGCACTGATCCTCCAGAGCCTGTGCCTGTGGCTCTGTAACACACCCCTCGCACACTCACGGCTCTGGACTTCCGCTGTCCACTCTGCCTTGAGTATCCTTGCCTTTCACCAGCTGACTCACCAGTTTCTCACGAGTCCTTTAAGACTTAGCTTAGGGACTGCCTCTTTTGACGACTTTTCTTTGCCTCACGGCTCCCCCTCTTCTTCCACAAACACTGACTAAACGCCCTGAATATGCCCGTCACAGCATGTCACGTGCAGGATGAGACATCTGCTGTGCGTCTTCCCCTCTCACTCCACTGCTAAAGGGCCAACACTACATCTTGCTCGTTGTTTCACTCCTCTAACACTCAACCCATGACTAAGGAACTAACTAGTACTGTAGTAGCCCTCTTAGTAACAATCAGGCAGGACCTTCTACAAGAAATCTGACACTCCAGCTTTTCTCTGATCTCACCTTTCACTCTGATTGAACTAAAGACTTATCTGTACATGTTTTACCAGGGAGACATCATTTAATCCACAGATGTGTCATCACATACTCTTACATACTCTGCCATTTAAAAATTCTGCTCACGATGGGGGAAGGAGACAGGTGTGCTTTCTGACAGCCCCACTGTTCTTGCACTTCTAGTGGTCACTGGCTTCTCTCTCAGTGCCTTCCTTAAACCCTTCTTCTCTTAACAAGGAAACAGGATAACAAAGTAATTAAGAGCCTGGTTACAGCCTATGTGTGAACAGAAACATAACCAAGGACATAGAGAATAGACTGGCGGTTGCCAAGGAGGAGGGGGTGGGAGAGGGTTGGATTGGGAGTTTGGGATTAGCAGATGCAAACTGGTGTATATACAGGATGGATAAACAAAAAGGTCCTACATGGGACTTCCCTGGTGGCGCAGTGGTTAAGAATACGCCTGCCAATGCAGAGGACATGGGTTCAAGCCCTGGTCCGGGAAGATCCCACATGCCAGAGAGCAACTAAGCCGGATGTCACAACTACTGAAGTCCAGGCACCTAGAGCCCGTGCTCTGCAACAAGAGAAGCCACCACAATGAGAAGCATGTGCACCTCAACTAGAGGAAGCCCGCGTGCAGCAACAAAGGCCAAACACAGCCAAAAATACATACATACATACATACATTTATTTTAAAAGAGTGCATGTATTTAAAAAAAACCCAAAAAGGTCCTACTGTAGAGCACAGGGAACTATATTCTATATCCTGTGATAAACCGTAATGGAAAAGAATATAAAAAAGAATGTACATAAATGTGTAACTGAGTCACTTTCCTGTACAGCAGTAATTAACACAACACTGTAATTCAAGTGTATGTCAATAAAAAATAAAATTAAAAAAAATTGCCAGAAAAATAGTCACATAAGGGGAACTTCCCTGGTGGTCCAGTGGTTAAGACTTTGCCTTCCAATGGAGGGGGTGAGGGTTCAATCCCTGGTCGGGGAGCTAAGATCCCACATGCCTTGAGGCCAAAAAACCAAAATATAAAACAGAAGCAATACTGTAACAAATGCAATAAACACTTTAAAAATGGTTGACATCAGAAAAAATCTTTAAAGAAAAAATTCACATAAATCAGAAACAAATGAAAGATAATAAAGTCCATACATTAAAAAAAAAAAAAAGAGCATGGGTTGGGGTCACATTGCAACTTCCCACTTACTTATAGCTGTGCAATTCTGGGAAACTCACATGTCTCCTCAGACTGTTCATCTATAAAATGGGGATGGTAAGAGTTCCCTACCTCAGAGCGTTGCTGTAATCCATAAACACGGTTAAGTGCCTTGGTAAATGTTTGAGGCTCTCTGGTTATTATGAATTAAAATATGTCAATGGCTTCTGGCCGTGTGATTTATAATAGTTTGATGTTTAACCAAATGGTAAAACTATTCCATTTATTATTCCCATCTCTTTTTAACCCTTAGCCTGCTTTGTTGTTTATGTTTTCTCCCACCACAGAGTGCTAGTTCCAGGAGAGTAAAGGCTTTATTTTGTTCACTGCTGAAAGCAACAGCACCCAGAGAAGTCCTGTACATATGAAGCCCTCAGTAAACACTAGCTGAATGAATGGTGCAAAGTGTTACAAGGAAAAGTACACCCAAACTTTCATTACAATAAAAAAGTGTAGATAAAAAAATCTTTCTCTAATGGCTTCCAGTCAAGTAACTGAAAACACCATATGCTATAATAAAAACATAAGTAATTTATTAAAATTTGAAGGCAAAAACATAATTTTAAAAGATTTAGACCTATGTTAGGCGTGATAGAGTATGGATGCTTTCTTGAAATTCACAATCAGATCCAAGAGTAGCACTTTCAGACTGTTCTAGTAGACTGAGTTTACTTTTAGTTGTCTTTGATGAAACAGTCACTATTCTACTCTCTTTCTTAACAGAAATGTGTTTTTTCGAAGACTCACTTTTAATTGGTTTATTAACCAAAGAATTATTTTGCCCAATTCCTTTGCTTTTCTGCTTTACAGGTGAGTCAGAGCAGGAATGCAGGTCCTTCCCAGGTTGTTTCTTAGCAGAGTAGTTTTTGGTCTATTCACCTGCTTTGCTCATTTTCTCTGAAGAAGACCTGCTATTTCTAGATAATTCCTCGTCTTTTCTTTGACTTCCAGTTCCAGAAATGACGTCTGCTGAAGGAGAACATGTTCTAGCAATGAAATCTTCAAAAGACTCCTGCCGCTGCTCTGTGACTGGGACCCCCAGGTTGTCTTTGGAAGTTTCTAAGGCCTCCTGAGTAGACGCTGGGACACGGAAGGAGTCGAGAGGCAAAGGAATCCTAGCATCACCTGTAATTTTCGGAAAGTGGAGGGGAAGACAAAAGACAAGACAAAAATTCAGTGATGAACAAAGCCAACCATTAAAAAGTAGAGTTCAAAACTTCAATGTTACTCTGTAATCTTATTATTAACACAGTCAATTGATTAATCAGAAGATTTCAGAGCCAGTTTTTTTTGTAATTATATCTTGCCAAGTGATTCTCAGCTTAACCTAGCTATAACCAAGGCTATGTCCGCTACGTTTTCAGACTTTGGTGATTGGGGTAGTTATTACCCATTTCCTTTCCCTCACTAAAAATAAAACCCTATTCTGTAAGATAATTAACTTCTTTTCTATCCTACAGGCACATGTAAACCGTATATAGTTTGTGACCAGACTGTGTTCTCAAGCTGTCAGTTCCCAAGACCACTCTGAGATTGGCTGATGGGGGCTCCAAGTAAGGCTAGAGGAAAAGCTGACAGGTTTTCCCCTCCCATTCCCATAACCAGGTGATTCACTCTAATATGTTACCTATTAGCTATGTCTGGATTACTTATTTTAAAAATTATATCAGTATGTGTACCTTCATTAGTGTTCCTTCATTGTAAGCTGACTGCATACAAATAGAAACCTAGATAAAATATGAACAGAATAGACATTTATACAATTTAAAATCTGGAATATTTTCTCTAATGTCTTCTTTCTTCATTAAGGATAGTTTGCTTTAACTCATAAATTTTCTAAAGAACTTCCAGTCTCCTTATTTACAAAAGTACAGTATCATGAAATGGACACACATTTACTAATCTCAGATTTGGAAAGGACTCCAGAGTCTTCTAGCTCCCGAGCATGTGAACCATTAGAGACTGATCATTATTGTTTTCTCCCTGACTTGGTCATTTCCTTTTTGCTAATCACTCTTAGAATCATTAAGTGCTGTTCTGTCCATTTACTTGGCTATTTTGCATTTGTTATGGGGCACCCTGTTTTGATTCTGATTTTCCTTCTTCAAGTGCCTTCTTTTCTTCTTTAGGTGGACTACTAACAGTAGAATTCATCTGGGGACGACCTAGTAAATGAAAATCTGACTGATCTATACCAGCCATTGTGGCCAACTGCCCAAGCCTAGACGAGAGGAGGAAAGGAGAAAAGACAAAGGTTATTATAATCACAGAAGAGCAGTTTAGATTTCCCCAGACCTACAATCATGAAATACTTCTACAATCTTTTTTTTTTTTTTTTTTTTTTTGTGGTACGTGGGCCTCTCACTCCTGTGGCCTCTCCCGTTGCGGAGCACAGGCTCCGGACGCGCAGGCTCAGCGGCCATGGCTCACAGGCCCAGCTGCTCCGCGCCATGCAGGATCCTCCCAGACTGGGGCACGAACCCGTAGCCCCTGCATCGGCAGGCGGACTCTCAACCACTCCGCCACCCGGGAAGCCCTACTTCTAAAATCTTAAAAGCCAACATCCTACTCCAGACTACAAGCCTCTCTCTCCCCCAAATCCTCAGCCCTTTCCAGATTCATCCTCTAGGAGACATCCCACTGTCTCACTAGCAGCTTCAATATGTATCATGCACCCTGTCCACTGCCTGTCACACCTCCATTCCCACACTTCTTTACCACCTTTCCTCCAGTTTCCAAGAATGTGTTTGTTCCTTCCTTCCCAACACCAACACCAATTCATTCACTGACAAAACACCACTCCATCAACTATCAATCTCCACTTCCCTCTTTCAGCAAAATTGCTCCCGGTTGAGAACCACTGACCTATATATCTCCCCTGCAGATTAATAATCATTTTTATGTCTAAGGCAAAGATAACTTTAATTCAAACTTATCAAACAAGCAAAATAAGTGAAAGATAGGAAAATTCGTATGCATTCCCGACTATTTTCAATGAAAACTGCCTTTAATTTAGTCTTTACAAAACAACTATACCTACTAATCACTCTGTCTACAGGTTACTCTTTTATAATGGGCTCCCCACTCTACCAAAGCAGGCTTCCCTATTTGCATTTCTTAAAAAATTTAATTCCTCATTTTAAAACGTCAACTATATTACCTATAATTACACTAAATTTGGCTAAATATAGCCACGTAAGTGATGAAAATTGCTCCAGTTCCTCAGCAAACTACCATTATAGTCGCAAAGAGAAGAATGCCATGAAGAGAAATGAACTAACCCAGCATCTTTAAGGAGAACCAGGAAAGCATGGAACTTCTGAAAAGAATTCTCAGTGCTGCCCAAAACACCTTCATCACCCAGGATCATGCTTGTCAATGAGTGGGCATGAAGGGCTTCAGACAAAGAGAAAGTTGAGTTTCTTAACTGGGCATTTTCATGTTCCAGCTATACAAGAAGACTGAAAACGTCTGACATGATTTTTTCTCATTGTCATCAAAAGTAGTCTTGCCTTGGGCTTCCCTGGTGGCACAGTGGTTGCGAGTCCGCCTGCCGATGCAGGGGACACGGGTTCGTGCCCCAGTCCGGGAAGATCCCACATGCTGCGTAGCGGCTGGGCCCGTGAGCCATGGCCGCTGAGCCTGCGCGTCTGGAGCCTGTGCTCCGCAACGGGAGAGGCCACAACAGTGAGAGGCTCACATACCGCAAAAAAAAAAAACCCCAAAAAACAAAAAACAAACAAACAAAAAGTAGTCTTGCCTAGTTTCAAGGAACAAAACTAAAACACTCAAAATGTAATTAATTTATAATTAATGTAACCCTCCGCCAGTAAAGACAGAGACCATATCACATAATAACCAAAACCCACAGGCACCCAACAAAGTTTCCTATATAACACTTAGGTGGTATATAAATAAACCAAAGTTACCGTTTTATTAATGATCTTTCACAAAAGATCACATTTCTAACTGGTTCAATTCATAATGGAGCCTCATTCCACATTAGAAAATGACCTGCTTTAAGTTTCCCTTAAATTAGAAAGTGAATTATAGAATCTGATTTGAACAAAACATATTACAACTCTGCTGAATGTTAAGAATTAACTTTAGTGAGTAAAATATCTAATGCTTACGTTTAAAAGTCCTAAATCATACCCAACCCAATTTATTAAATGTACGATCACCAGTATTTTCTTTGGCTTCTTGAAAATATTCACCCCCGTGCACTCTTCCCCTTCCGCTCATCATCTACGCACTTAAAACCCCCTGTAAGCTCAACTCTCGTATTTCTCAGAAAGGCCGTTAATGTTCATGATGCCCCTTTTGCCTTACATGAGCAGGTGCTCAACGTTTATTGAATGAGTGTCTGCCAATCCAATGGATGCACTTTCAAAAATTCCTCCCTACACTCACCCTGTGATAAATATTTAGATAGAACTTTTTAGATTATGCCCTGCTTTCATGCACATTACCTAATGTAATTCTCATAGTATATATTTTTATCTTTCATTGCATTCTTGGAAGTTTTCCAATATCTTAAATTTATTTAAATGATTCACTTTCCTAATTCATTGCCAGGAGAGTCTCATCATGTCTTTTATGTTACTGTATATACAATATATGCACAGAAAGTGCCTTCTTGAATCAAAGAATCATGAACAGGAAATAAGCTAATGTCATATAAAAGCACACACACACACACACACACACATACACAAAACCAGATTTTCACATCTTTAAAAACATGCTTTCTGGAATATAGATCATATGATCACTAAATACCAGTAAATGCAAAAGTCCATATGATACAACCAATTTGCATCATATTACAGTTTTAAAGCTTACAAAATATGTGTATATGGCTTAAAATCAAATCAAAATAAAACCAAAACACTCAAAAGCAGATGAAACGTGTTTACCTCACTGACTCGTCTATCAGCCTTCAGTCTTATTACTCTTTCCTCCTTTAACTGCTTTAGGCACTCCTCCAGGGTTTCCTAAACAAACAGAGTCAATATTATAAGTAATTCATAGTATAATATCCAAAAGCCTTTCCAGCTATTGGTCTCATCAGGATTTAGGGGCAGAGCTAGAAGTGAACTCAGATTTTAGTCTGCTACTGGTCATAGCATACCATGCCAGTGAAATGAATGATCAAAATCTATCAAATTTGCAAAGATTTATTTAAATTCCACTCTTTCCAACATAAATCTGTGGCAGCCCACCATAAAAGGCATATGCATATAACATAGTAAGTCAGAAATAAGAAGTTACAACCAAGAAAGAAAAATTCTATTTTTCTTTGTGGGTCTCTTTATAGCAGGAAGTCCTATTAACGAACCTACTTAGCATACCTGAACTGCATAATTGCAGATTCAAAAGCATGTTTTAAAAAAGTAATCACTTTTAAAGCAATTTACAGTCAAGCACTGTTCCTGGAGTTCCCTGGGTATTAAATAATCGAATCATCAAAACCCTAAGAGGGGGCTTCCCTACTGGCACAGTGGTTAAGAATCCGCCTGCCAGTGCAGGGGACACGGGTTCGAGCCCTAGTCCAGGAAGAACCCACATGCCGCAGAGCAACTAAGCCTGTGCGTCACGACTACTGAGCCTACACTCTAGAACCCACGTGCCACAACTACTGAAGCCTGCGCGCCTAGAGCCTGTGCTCCGCAATAAGAGAAGCCACCGCACCGCAATGAAGAGTAGCACCCCGCTCGACGCAACTGGAGAAAGCTGGCCAGCAGCAACGAAGACCCAATGCAGCCAAAAATAAATTTATAAAACAAAAAACCCTACGAGGAAAGAACGATCACTAACTCCATGTTATTTTACAGATGAGGGAAACAGAGGCAGAGAAGTAGAGTAAGTAGAGCAGCACAGCCAAGGTCACACCACTAAGTAGCAGAGCCACACTGTGGACTCAGGAAGCTGGCTGCCATTCCTGCTCACGGAGGTGGTAGTCTTCCCTTCACCAAGGTCACTGAAATAAAATGAACACTGATAAACTATCTTAGGAGTTTTAGGAACTAAGACACTTCGGTCCTTGAAGTGGGGACACTGCTTGCAATAGGCAGAATTCTGACAGAGCCCCCAAGATGACCACTTACTGAAGTACACAAACCTTCACCTTCCACTTATCCAATCAAATTCTAAATGTAGGTGCTGTAGTGAAGGGATTTTGCACATGGAATTAAGGTTCAAAATCAGTTGATCTTTTAAGATAGGGAGATTATTTTAGGTGGATGTGGCCTACTCAGGCACCCCATGAAAAGGACCTGAACTCTTCCTGAATTGAAGTACAAAAGGGACAAGAGGGAGACTCTCCATTGCTGGCTCTGAAGAAGTCCAATGCTGCGGCAGGGAAGGCAAGCGAGAGGCCTCTAGGAGCTGAAACTCTGCCCCGACTGACAGCCAGCAAGGAAATGGGGACCTCTGTCCTGCAACTGCAGAATCTGAATTATGCCAACAAGCCGGAAGAAGCCTGTAGGCATTCTTTCCCAGAGCCTCTGGACGCTAACACAGCCAGACTGACATCTTGATTTCACCTCTGCGGCCCACACAAACTATGGTGAACATCCAACGTTTGGGGCTCAATATCTTACACTTAAACTTCACGTGCTTTAACACTCTCAGGAGGGAACCCACATGTTCCCGTGTGTATCTGAGCAGGAAGCCCAGTCACGCTGTGCCTGGACTTCTGACCTACAGAACTCTGAGCTAGTCAAATAGGTATTGTTTTCAGTCAGTAAGAGTGTAGTAAAAGAATTAATATTCTACTCAACCTCCAGGTTCGTGAACAAAATAAATGATTGTCATTGTTTTAGGCCACTGTTTTGGGGTGGTTTCTTATGCAGTGATAAACAATCATAATACCTATACTTATGAAAACAGTAAGGTATATTTATACATGTTAACTGCTTTGAACAATCACTTAAAGAATGAGGAACTCTATTACCTGCCATCATTGGGAGAGGAGCTGGTATCACTTTCTGGACAGTAGCTTTTGGTACCTAACAACGATCCTACATCAGGAGTTTACCCTAAGGAAATCAAAGATGTGGGCAAAGATTTATCTACCAACATGATGTCATAAGATTGTTGATAACCAAACCCTAGAAGAAAGCTAAGAGCCTCCGAATTGGGACTGGTTTAAATAAAAACAGCTCATCGTCTGAAGGAATGCGCTATGAAGCCACTAAGAATGACAAGAGGTCTCAACCAGAGTTCATGAATGGGCTTCAGGAGTGCTACATTCAAAATGTATCTGTGCGTTTTTCCTGGGAGATGATGCATAAGCTTAATCAAATTCTCTGATGTAGAAGAGTAGTTAGTGACATGGCAAAATATTTCGGATACTTTTTTAAGACAAAAGAGCAGATTAGGTGTGTGTACATGCAGAGGTGGCTTTTATTTCCTTCAAGAAGTTGTTCATTGTTTTCAAACATTTGCTCAATGAACATATATTTTTATATTCAGAACATGTTTAAAAAACTGAGAGTCTAAGAACTTCAAATTCTTTAATGTTTCATTACTAAAGCCAGTCAAGTTTTCAATGGGGAAAAAGGGAAAAAAATTGCAAAATTCCTCTACTTGTTTTTTTTCTTTTTTTTTGGTGGTACGCGGGCCTCTCACTGTTGTGGCCTTTCCCATTGCAGAGCACAGGCTCCAGATGCGCAGGCTCAGCAGCCATGGCTCACGGGCCCAGCCGCTCCGCTGCATGTGGGATCCTCCCGGACCGGGGCACGAACCCGTGTCCCCTGCACCGGCAGGCGGACTCTCAACCACTGCGCCACCAGGGAAGCCCCCCCTCTACTTTTAATATAATGGTTTAATCAATCTTCTAAAACTGATTTCAAAGAAATTCTAAACAAATAAACAAAAAAACAAAAAACCCTCAGCATGGTCAGAGGAAAGTAGACTAAAATTCCTGACTGGTTCTAAATAGCACATCAAAGTGCAATTACATGCAACAGTTTCTCCCTCTAATGGAGGGAATTAGAACACAGTGTTCAATTTTTGTGAAAAAGTGTACCCTCCTCCTACAAAGTATTCACAATTCATGTCCCTTACATGGAAATATGGAACCAAAAACGTTAGAAAGTAAAATTGTTTGATATTCTATTACTTAAGTAAGACTAATGATAAGGCTTTGGAATAATTTTCCTTCCTGCCATCTGCTCTCCTTCCTCCCTTCTGTACACTGGCTAGGGTGATTTTTATGGGACAAAGCTCCCATCATATTGGATATCAAATTTTATGTTCAACTTTTCTCCATTTAACATTGAAATCAATCATTTCTCATATAATCAGGGGATTCATAACCTTGATTTTTTGTGTGGGCTACAAAATATTCCACTGAGTGGGTTTACTGGTTAACCATTTTACACACTTAAATTCTTTCCAACTTTTCAATATTATCAGACAAAATAACCGTTTTTATGCATGAAGGCTTTTTTCCATATTGAGAATAACATTCTTACAATAAATCCATAAAAATGAGTTTGAGATCAAAGCAAATGAACATTTTTAAGGCTCTGAGGTACCTATCTCCAGACTTCTTTCCAAAAGATTTCTGAGATTTTACACTGCCATCAGCGATGTATCACTTGGTATATAACCTCTACTATAACTGTTGGCTTACTTCCTCACTTAGAGTGCAAGTTATTTGAAGATAGGGGGTGTATTTTATTAAGTGTTTATCCCCAGCACCTGTGCCTAGCACAATGTAGACGGTCAATAAATAATTGCTTAATAAGGAAAATCCCTGCCACACACGTACATATAAGATGTACGTGTGTGAAAGACAGACTGTGTGTTTTTCTCTAACTGGATAGATGAAAACTTGTCATCTTCTTTAATGTGCAATTTTTTTGCTTATAATTAGTAATTAAATTTCTCTTTTAGATTATATTGTAAATATTCAGATTCTCTGAGGCAAATGGGCCTGGCACTACCCATTAGCTACATAACCTTGGACAAGTTCTATAACTCTAGGCCTCAACTTCCTCATCTATAAAATGGAGATAAGCTCCCATATTACAGAGCTCTTGTGAGAATTACATGAGTTAAAACACATATAAAATTAAAAGAGTGCTTGGTACATAGAATATGTGCAATTAATGCTGAATGAATGAACATGCGAATGCAAGCAGTAGTGAAGGGCTTAAAATGAAACGGTCTCAGCCCACTCCCACATCCAGCACTCAAGAAGCGACCGATTCTTTACGCAGTTTTTAATTGTAAAATACGATATGTGTACTGAGAAGTGCACAGAACAAAACTGTCAATGTGACAAATAAAAAGAGAATACTTACATAAGCACTACTCGAATCTGTCAGCATCGCAAAAACCCCCCATATCCTTTTCTCATCACAAGCTCCTTCCCTCTTCCCGGTTAAACACCAACCTCACTTCTTGACAGTCATTTCCTTTAACCTGCATGCATCCCTAACAAAAGAGTTTAGTTGTGTCAACATCTAACTTTATGTACAGGATCATAGTATATGAAGTCTTTTCTATCTTATTTCTTTCTCTCAACCTTGGTTTAAAAAATTCATCCACATTGCTGCCTGTAGCTCTAGTTCATTCCATTTTATTGCTGGATAGTTTTCCCACTGTACAAATACACATCATTTATTTAATTTTTGACTCTTAATGGACATTTGGTTTGTTTTCAGTTTGTGCTAATGCAAATCATGGACAGGAATCCTGCTGTACCCATTATTCTGGTGCATTTACATAGGGCAGGGGTGAGGGCTGCTGGCTCACAGGCTATTTATATACCTTCAGTTGATGGAGAGGGCTAAATGCTTTCCAAAGTAGTTGTGTCGATTTATACTCCAGTATAAACAGGGTAGAAGATTCCCATAGTACTTCAGGTCTACAATACCTGATACTACCAGACTTTTTATTTATGTATTTGTCAATCTGATTGACATGTAGTTTCCTTGGTTTTGACTCACTTTTCACTTATTACTTAATGAAGTCGTACACTTTTCTGTGTTTACTGGCTGTATGGATTTCCTTTTTTATGAGGTTTACGTCAAATATTGTTATTTTTTATTATTTTATTATTATTATTTACTTTTGGCTGTATTGGGTCTTCGTTGCTGCGTGCAGGTTTTCGCTAGTTGCGGCGAGCGGGGGCTACTCTTCATTGCGGTGGCTTCTCTTGTTATGAAGCACAGGATCTAGGCGCGCAGGCTTCAGTAGTTGTGGCACATGGGCTCAGTAGTTGTGGCTCACGGGCTCTAGAGCACAGGCTCCATAGTTCTGGTGCACGGGCTTCGCTGCTCCGTGGCATGTGGGATCTTCCCGGACAAGGGCTCGAACCCGTGTCCCCTGCCTTGGGAGGCAGTTTCTTAACCACTGCGCCATCAGGGAGGTCCAACTATTGTTATTTTGAATTCTTCTCCATTTCCAAGTAATACTCTTACATGACTATTTTCTCACTAAATTGGAGGCATTATCTGTTCACTTTCTAACTTACTAATAAGTAAGGGTTTAGTTCCTCTACACTCTTTCCTATGTCCACACTGCTCAGTAAAGTTATGTCAGCATGAGTTATTCCACCGCTCATGATCTCTTTGACTTGTAGTGATATACTTAGAAACCTACATTGTTGATCAACTAGAAACTCTCTCAACGTCACGCTTTGTAAAATGAGGACATTCATACCATCTTCCCTTTTTTCTACCTCCTGTCTACCTTCCAAACCTAGCTGTTACGTTGTCAAAGTTGAAATTTATATTCTGTTCTATGTGCAGTTAAGTCTTCTGTTATTTGAGAGTCAGTACGGAGTAAGGTTTAAGAGAACAGGCAGAGAGCCTAAACTCAAAGCCTTGATCCAACCTTAAATTAGGTACAGCCTGGGCAAGTTCCTTCCCTGTATTAGCTTCCTGTTCTCAAAAGTGGGAATGATATTAGCACCAACCTCATAAGGCTATTCAGAGGATTAAATGAGTTAATATATGCAAAAACACTTAGAGACTAATATATACTAAGTACATACTAGTACACAATACATTTCAGTACATACCAAGTTAATACTAACACATACTAAGTATAGTTTACATTAGATATTTGTGATTACATGCACGTTGACAATAAAAGCTGCAAACCAAGACAGTATTGCCATTATTACAATGAAATTAATATTGCCCACTGCAGATGTACTGTGTGTCTGTGTATAGACTACACCTCGTTCCATACTGTGCCAGTGTCACTGCCCTTGTGCAGGGTGACCACATACCCCAAGCCGCCTTGGGCTGTTCCAGTTTATACCTGTTGTCCTGATGTTACAGCATTAGAGTGCCTCCTTACACTATTGAAGTGTAAGGAGTTTGGACAAGTTCTGGTTTGGACAACAAATTAGATACGTGGTCATTACCCCTGTGTGTCACTGAAAAGGGGGCCATCTACAGTGTCAAGTTGAAGTGGATTCTTCCCTTCCTCACCAATAGTAGCTTAAAAATCAACCATAGTTTAGTGTGCTTCAGGTTTATGTCCGTATAGCCTTTTCTCCTCTGGAGTTCAAGTTCCTTCTCCTCTTCCTCTCCCTCCTCCCTTCCAACAGTGCCTAACACCTAGTAAGTACAATATGCCTCAAGGTGTTTCTATGCTCTCAATCACACAATCAATAGAAGCCTCTCCACTCTAGACTAGCTGCAATCTGCACTGAATCCCCTATTACCTTCCTTCTTGGTTTATTGCCTCATTTGGCTGGATTATGTCTATAAATAGCTTAAGGTGTAGCACAGGAGGTCAATTTTTCAAATTTCTTTCTGTACGAAATATCTTCTTCAGCCTCCACTTATGACTCATAGTTTGGCTGGATACAAACCCCTAGGGTGAAAATTATGTGCCTGAGAAACTTTGGAGGTATCTTTCTAATGCCTTCCAGGATCCATGGTGCTCATGACAAGTATGATAAAGTCAGGTTTTAACCTTTTTTTTTAGGTGACCAGTATTTTTCTCTCTGGAATGGATGTATCCTCTCAGTATTTTATTCTAATTTATTTTTTCAGTATTTTAAAGTTTCACAATGAAGGGTGCCTAGGTATGAGTCTATTCTTGCTCATCTTGCATAACTTTTTTCAATCTGAGGCCTGATGTCTACTTTCAGCTGTGGGGAATTTTGTTGCCCTTTGACAGCTTCCCTCCATTTTTTTTCTGGGTCTGGACTTTCTAATAGTAACATGTGGGATCTCCCAGATGCAGCCTCTCTAACATATTTCTATCACATTTTCCATTGTGTCTTTCTTTTTTATATACTGAGAAATTTTTTAAATTCCTACTGAATTTATTTCAGCAACCATATTTGCATTTCCAGGAGATCTCTCTTGCTTTCTGACCATTCTCCTTTTCATTAATACCCTAGTCTTATTTTATAGTTGCTAGCTCTTTTTAAACCTCTCTCAAGATACTAATTAGGGTTTTTTCTTAAATTATTCTGTTCCCTAAATTGTCCCTGGTCCTACTAGGATATGTTTGCACTCTTTCCCCCTCTCTCATGTTGTAAGCTTTACTCAACTAACAGGCAAATGACAGTTATTTTCTATTTAAGAATGAGCGCAGAAAGCTCCCTGAACTCAACGATTGATTGGCTTCTTATGCAGGAAGAAGCGGGGAGTAACTGTAACAGGATCTCCCCCAAACACAGTTTTCTAGGGTGTAAAAACTCATACGAGCTGCCCCAGTTCTCGCCAGTTTCACTGTTTTCAAAATGAAAGCATCTCATTTCAGGAGCGTGAGGGCGGGGCTGGGAGTCCACTCCCCCAAACACATCCCTTCAATGAGCTCCCCTATTTGTCACACTTTTAACTAACTCCACCCTCTCTCCTACATGCGCACCTGAGCATGGGGCTACTTTTTCAGGTGGGGTCAGAATCCTCCTCAGTTGCACGTGGTCCCTGTGCATATTCTAGGTGATGCTTTTCCTCTGTTCTACTGCTTCAGTTTCACACTCTTCCACCTGTCTTCTGTCTTTCAAAACTATGTTGAAATCTCTTGATTGTTGTGGGCATATATACTTAAACACTTTGATACCATCATTGTAGTGCCCTGTCAAAACAGAGAAGAGCTAAAAGGGTTCTCAGTGCATTCTGAATCTGCTATTCTGTGGTCCCAGTGTTTAAACTTCTTGGACTTCCCCAGTGTCTATTACTGCTTTTACAAATACAATCTCGTGGTCTATTCGTGAAGGAAATGAATACACCACATCTAAAATAACAAAGAATGGGGGTTAGATGCTCTAGGATCTTGTCATACTCTGCCATTTACTAATAAACCACTTACGTTCTACAAATTGTAGGTGCTCATTTATAAAACGAAAGGGAGTAACTCTACATGAACTATAGACTTCTCCTACTCTAACATTTCATAATTTTCTAAGTTCTTTTCTTAAATTTTCTCTATATTATCATTAATTTTAATTAAAAAATAAAAATCTAACTTTCTCTTTTGAAAATCAAAGAGTAATTCCCGTAGTCCTACAATAATGGGATAATCAGTTCTGAAACCTGTCAAGTGTCATGTTTCATATGAAGAGAAAGTCATATTAAATAATTTTAAAAAATTAAACATGGACTTTGTAGCACAAAGACAAGGTCCCCCCCAAATGGAGTTCCTTTATTTACTAGAAATGTTCAGCTCTGCATTAAAGTTGAAATAAAATAAATATATTAATTTTGAGGTGCAAAAATTTCTTATAAAAATCAATTTTTCTTTTCTGTCCATACAAACAAAAGTATGGAATGACATTAGAGGTCAGGTTTATTTGGTAATAGAATGTAGCTTCTTGATATTTTTGATTTTAGGAAAGGAGAATATCAACATCAAAACTTTTTTCAACTTTACTTTTATTTAAAATGAGGCCATATTTTCCTCTTATAAAAAGAGAGTTCAACTAGAACTGTCAATTTTCTCATCTGTAGAACAAGAGCACTGAATCAGCTGACTGTATTCAATCAGAACTCAATTTCCTTATCTTATGATCACTAAGCTTCTCCCTAAATCTAATATACTAAGGTTCTAAGGAAAGGAAAATATATTACTAACGACATGTTTTGATTTTAGTTTCTTAGAGTTCAAATGTCCACCATTCACCTTGGTCTAAGCTTAAGGAACCATTCAAGGGGATACAATGCAGGTGGGAGGAGAAAACAGAACCCTCACACAAGCTGTGCTGTGTTGCAATCAGCCTTCCGTTTGAAAAATAATCTTCTCTATAGCTTTAAAGTGATAACTCTGTACCTGCAATGCTTCTTGTTTCAAACGGATTTTCTCTGGCTCTTCCTGAACACGTTCTGAGGAATCATTGACCTCTTCGATTTCTGAGGAGGAAGGACTCTCTACTCTCACAGTCACAGGAAATTCTGATGGACCTGAGTGTCACAAGAAGAAGATAGGAAACCACAGAGTTGTTAAACTAAAGTGCAAAAAAAGAAGACAAGATTGTATAAAAAACAACACAAGCCAGATACCAAATATCCAAATATTAGAGGACACTTAACAAAAGTGATCTGAGGTATCATTATTTATAAATGTCTCTCACTGCTCTTTAGTGTAAAACAGGCAATGACTAAGTAAAAGTACAGTAACTTATTTTTGCTATGTTACTGTACAGACCTCTGTTGTACGTGGTTAGGATTAGTAATGGGAATTGCCCATATTATTTTATTAAGTTTCTTTCACAGAAGCCAAGTGAAGATCCAAGGTAAACATTTTTTCTCAGATCAACTTTATACTGCAAATGAAAAATTTATTCTTCACCATCAGACAAAAACAGTCTGGAAGAAAATGTAGTTTTTCAGAGGAAAATACATCAGTAAAGGGACTGATGAATAATCAGAAAGTCAACATATCTAAGCTGTGAATAATAGACATTAGAATTTTAAAAAATAAATCACATACACATACACAACTAAAACTGACCCATCAAAAATTTCATCTTCTCACCACCCTTAAGCCAAAACTAGGGCAACAATTCTCCCAGCAAGCTTCACTGCCACTGCAATGTTGTTCAATAGGGCATTTCCAAACATTTAAAAACTGACCTGGCCACAACCCCATAAAAGTCTACAGATCATAAAGAACTGTGCTGGGATTACATAACCACGCAGAAGACAAGTCACTAGGACATAATTTTGACAACAAGCAGCAAACCCTGCAGCATAGGAAAACCCTAACAGGAGAACAAGGTGCACACCCCTCTCTCTGGGAATGCAAGGCCAGGACTGACACCCAAGATGCTCTTCTCTCAACCTCAGCAGTGGTGCCTTTCACAGAGCAACTATGCAGTCTCCCAAGACCACTGGGAAGGAGAATCTGATACTGACAGTATTAGCTTGCCACGAGGCCATAAGCGAGGGAATGTGTGTGGCCTTGGTGAGAGAGCAGAGGTTTGGGAGATGTTGCTTTATATTGGCTTTCAGATCAGGAATTTGTACATATAGCCCGCAAACAACGTTTCTTGAAAACATGTGAACATTCTTGAGTATGACAGCTCCATGTGAGGGGTCAGAAATGGCAGTCAAGTTCGTTTCACTGGGTAACAGCTGATTTGCGGACTGGAAAACAGGCTTCCTTGTTTACAGACATAGCCACAAGGCTGCCAGTTGTGTGCCAAATCCACACAACTACACAGTTGCATTGGGAGAGCGACCAAACATGTTTTACATGGATTTATTTCAGAGAGGGAAATGCTTCTTGTAAGGCTCTGTCAGTTTAAAAAGCAAGAAGAATGACCATCCACCTTTCCCAATTCAAGCCCTATATATCGTAAATATGATAGCTACACACCACCAACTGATTACATACATCAGGAGCTTTGATGAATGGAAAGCCCCTAAAGAGATATCAACAAAACGAAGTTAGATCTTCATGTAAATACATCACCAGTTAAACCCAGTTAATACAACTATTTAGTATTATGTACAGTATCCATACAGAATTGTGTATAAAAATAAATAAGCTCAAAACAAGGACCTGGAGGGCTCTGCTACGGAGAAAACAGAACAGAGTTCAGCCTACTGGCTTGGTAATAACTCTCTGAACTGCTGAGAGGCCCCTTCAGCTCCTATGTTCAGGATGGTTGAGATTTCAGTCTCTCTTCTTTAAATGGTGATATTAATCGTTCTCTAATTTACCCCCCTGTGTGACGAGGATGGACCTGCGATTAAGTGTCTCAGGAAGAAGACAGGAAACCACAGAGCTGTGAAACTCAAGTGCAAACACTGGGGATTCAACACTATAGTTTATGCAACAGCAATTCACATTACCATTTGCAAAAAAGTAGTCGGTTGTCCAGTGGGGATTAGAAACATCCATTTAACATGAGCAACTGAACAGATATTTTACACAGTAACTACTTCAAGTACTATTTAAAATCAATTCTTTGTTTTCTTAAGCAATTGTTAATCCCCAATTTCGTGATTACTGCCAAGTAAGTCACCTGAAGATCATCTAGAGCCATCTATTTCACTTAGCAAGCCTAAAGCTATAATTCAACCATTTTATTTACTGTTCTGTGACAAAAATTACTATGAACAGCTATCCCCTGGATAAGAAATCAGGTAATGCTAGTTTGACTCACTAAATCTGATTTACTGAGTTAATAAGCCAGTTGATTTAGAATAGGTCTAATGCATATTTTTCATGCATTCTGCATTAAACTATTTCCCATGCCTAAAATGTCTTTTTTCCCATTCGTACGTATCCAAATTCCTACTTCTGTGCTGTAGGGCTTCGCTCAACTACACCTGCCTTTAATCAAACTTTTCTCACATGCACAATTGGTGATCATTTTAGTCTCCTCAAGACTCCCACGGAGTTACCTCTGTTGTGACACTTGAGAAACAACTTGAAACTCCCAATTACTTTTAATTTTTCTTCCTTAGAGGGCTCATTAGGCAGAAGCCATGTGTGAGTTACCTTTTTTCCTCTACACAAAGCACCAGAGACCACCCACATAATACAAGGTCCAAAATAAAGAACTCTAAATGACTGAAAAAGACAGGGAATGCAAACAGGTTACCTGTTGCTTTTTGCACTTTCTGCAGGACACAATGGCCGGAAACCAGACACTCCAGGTGGTAGCGGTTCAGGAGGGCAACATTCTTTACCAGCAGAGTGTTTCCTTCCATTACTTACAGGCTTCTTTGAGGCCAAGACTACGTTTGACAAAGCATGAAAAGAAGGAATCAAGATGCACCAAAGGTCTACAGAGCAACTGTCACACGTGCACACGTCGAAAGGAATCAAAAAGGCACTTGACAATGATGCCAAGCCCATTAAAAAGAGGATCGGTTTTGTACAAAGATTGTACATAAGCCAGCATTTTTAAAAAATATAAGTTCTCTACAGTAACAAGTTCTTTTAACTAAAACAAAAGTATTGAGATGTGCAGAAATGCAAAAATAAAGTTTAAAAAAAAATCCCAAAGTATGATACATTTTATGTATCATGCAGAAACACTCAAGTTTCCTGAATCTTAGAACACCTTTGGCATTTCAGAATCTCAAGGACACAGAAACACAGATATACCCATGACTTCTGCCAAACAGAATCTTCAGAAGTAGACCAAAAGTTAAATTGAAGATGAATTTTTCTATGTAAAAACAATACAAGTTATAAGGCTGCAAGTTGCTGGGGGGTAGGTGAGTCAATTTCACCCTCCTATAAGCCTGTCAACCTTCACTGCTCCTTTGATTTCATATAGAAAACACACAAAAAAACAAATGAAACCCACTGGATGAAAGAGTGAAATGTGGAGACTTACCCTATATTTCAGTAGTAAAGAGGCAAGTATCTTTATATGAAACATTTGGTTGCAAACACTAGACCTACGTGTTAATATTTTACTTAGAACAAGCCATATATTAAAATTCACATTTAAATATTTAATTTGAACTTACTGAAAACAAACATCATAGGTTAAAATGGTTATATTTATCCTTCAAAGCTACTATATTTTGTTATTTTATTTATTTATTTTAATAGACCTTGATTGGAGTATAATTGCTTCACAATTCTGTGTTAGTTTCTGTTACACAACAAAGCGAATCAGCCATATGCATACACATGTCCCCATATCCCACCCTCTTGAGCCTCCCTCCCACCCTCCCTATCCCACCCCTCTAGGTCATCGCAAAGCACCAGGCTGATCTCCCTGTGCTATGCTGCTGCTTTCTACTATATTTTAGCAGCATTAGGATGCAGGGTAAAATGGAGTGTATGCGGTAATACAGGACAAATATTTCATAGAGTGTAGCTTATTGATAATCACCACACGATCCTCTGTGATTTACATGCCTCTTAAAAATATATAGGAGCTCAGTTCATTTTGTGCTATTTTATTGTGTTTTTTAACTTAATTGCCATCAAAAAAAATGTTTGTATGCATATGGTTTGTATGTGTATACCCTTCCTTTACTTTCAGAAACTAATGCAAATACATTTGTATTAAAATTTTTTAAAATTACACTTTTCTTGTTAGGAGATTAAAAAATTTCTAATAAAAGTTCCCATCTTTTATTAGGCATACATAAGTACAATATAAATGTGACACAATTCACACCATTATTTCACCCCTATACTCACCTGGATCTAGGTATATACCCAGATACTGATTTGGCTTACCTCTATGTCTCCAAATAACTGAGGCAAATACAAAAAAAAGCCCAAGAAATAAAATTACTCTTAAAACAGCTCAATGAGCTTGTATACTTCAGTTACATTTCCACTTTGTTTAATCATGCTAACTAAAAAAAAATGTTTAACTGTTCTCATTCCGTGATGCCCTATTATTCTGTACAAATTTTACAGAATTCCTAATATGTTTGACATATACATGTTTTATTTATATATATTTCCATTTCTAATATCATAGCAAAAGTCAATGTAGCTATTTTAAGAATGCTTTACATATGATATAAATTTTTAATAATATCTAATTAGTGTGATATCACAAATCTTAACTTCTTTGAATGTACTATTTGATTATTAAAATATCACTCTCTTGAAATAACAATTGGCAGACGATCATAAGCTTTTTTTTGACTTCATAAACACTCTTAACAACTTATTTAATACACTATTGTCCAAGCAAGTTGATGAATAGAGAATCAAAAACATACAACTTTAAGTAGAAAAAAAAAGCTGTATTTATGAAGATGTTTACAATAGTTTATTCGAGGTTATTTCCAATTTTTCACCAATTTAAAAAATTGACCTACTCAATGAAACCTTGTGAATGCAATGTTAAAGTATAACTATGAATCACAGAATTTAAATTTAGTATGAAAAGAATGGCAAATTATATTGAAGCTATGTGGAATTATGTTTATAGACAGCAGAAAGAGAAAATTAAAATGTAAATATTGCTTGATAGGATAATGGGATTAGAGGTGGTCTTTTAAATTTTTCATTTTTATGCTAATACAATACCTTTATAAAACCCAAAAATCTTCAAACAACACATTTTTTAAAAATTGTGGTAAACGACACAAAACAGAAAATTTATAATTTTAACCATTTTAAAGTGGACCGTTCAGTGATATGAAGTCAACAAAGTTTTAAAACTTTCAGAGGGCACCTGAATAAAAGATGTGTTGTCCACTGGTGATTTTAATGTATCTGGTATATAACTAAAGTCACCACAAAACTCTTTCTGGGAAATTGGCAGATCATAAACATAAAAAATTTATTTTGCTTTTTATTAAACCTTATTGTTTTGCTGTTTCAAAATTCAAATTTACTCACAAGAAAGAGTCAGTTTCATATTACATTTGGTTTCACAAATGCTGCTCCTGCTATTCATTCTTATCACCAAAAAAAAAAGACTATTTGTGACTAACGATAATATGTTACAGAAAATAAAAAGTTAAAAGGTTTTCAGTCTGCATATCTGGGAACCTAAATTAAAGCATTACACAACATTTTCAAAAACAGAAAAGCCATTTGATTTGACTAAAATCTTAGTTTTAAGATGGCAGAAAGTACCTTGATAATTTTCTTTTAAGAAAGAAAGAAAACCAAGCCATTAAAGAGAAATTCTTCCGAGAGAACTGAAACATGTTATATACCTCTGACTTGGCACTCCTTCCACCTGGAGAACTTTTTTGGTAACTGTTTTCATCACAGAATGATCTAAAGTAAAATGAATTGAAATTAGAGTAATTATTTTCCAATGAGTGGCTATTTCCATTTAAAACCAAAAGCCAACTAATTATTGCTTTTCCCATACATTTAAATATGAAATCTACATTATATAATTATACACTTATTTCCCCCTTTGTGTATTCTAATTTCTTCCTCAGAAACCTAAGATGCCATCTTGCAGACTGCCCACAGTGGCTACTATTTTGGCAGCAGCAAAGGTCAACTTTAAATATTTTGCATCTAAAGTGGCTTTGGATACCTTTGGATACAAAGTACAGTCTGAGCACCGTCCAGACGCTTAGATACATAAAGAGCATCTAAGATATCAAACCAGGGCATCCAAGATAACAAACCAAGTCCTGATATTCCCTCAAAAGCTGCTCCTCCCATCAGCCCCCTTCTTCTAAGTGATACTACCCAGTTGCACACATAATCATCAACGACTTGTCTCCTTGGTACTATTTCCTTCATACCTCACATCTATCTGCAGGTCTTGATAGCTACACCCTCAAAACACAACCTGAATTCAACCACTTTTCACTTGCTGCAAACTTCCAACCTAACCTAGGCCATAAACATCTCTTATTTGGAGCACTGTGATAGTCTCCTAACTGGTCTCCCTGTTCCTCTTCTTTTTTTTTTTTTTTTTTTTTTTTTTTTTTATTGCGGTACACGGGCCTCTCACTGTTGTGGCCTCTCCCGTTGCGGAGCACAGGCTCCGGACGCGCAGGCTCAGCGGCCATGGCTCACGGGCCCAGTCGCTCCGCGGCATGTGGGATCTTCCCGGACCGGGACACGAACCCGCGTCCCCTGCATCGGCAGGCGGATTCTCAACCACTGCGCCACCAGGGAAGCCCCCTGTTCCTCTTCTTGATCCTCCCAAGTCCCTTCTCTATACCAGGTCACCTTATTCAGATACGATTTGGATCATGCCTTGTTCCAGTTCAAACCCCTCTACTCATTTAGAATAATCCACATCTTTACTCTGGCCTTCAAGACTTTACAAGAGCAGACTCCTGGCTAGCTCCTTGACCTCATGTCATACCACACTCTTCTTCACTCGGTACTCTGCCCAGATTGGCCTCCTTGCTTTTCCTTAAATACTCTACCCACCTACATGCCTACATACTCATTGCCTCCTTGTCCTGGAATGTGCTTACTCCACATCTTCCATGGCTTGCTCCTCTCTTCATTCAGGTCTCCGTTCAAATGCCCCTTCTCCAGTGAAGCTGTCCCCTAACAAACCTATCCAATGGAGTCCTACCTGCTCTCCCTCACTCTCCTTACATTAAGATAGTTTTGCACTTCCTACTCTCTAAAATTATATTACTTCTCTGTTTACTCATTTCTATCGGATCTCCTTCACTAGAATGTAAGCTCCATGAGGGCAAGACTTTTGTCTGTCTGGTTCACTGCTTTATCCCTAGTCCCTAAACCCGTATCTGGCACACAGAAGATGATTACAAAATTACTTGTGAATCTGACAAATGAATAAAGTACTCCTGGCAAGAATTCAGAGGTTGCACAGGAACGAAATAATGCTCTTGGTGGAAGCAGGCTTAGTATCTAGGTTCACCTCTATTCAGAGTAGAGATAAGAAAAATTTACAAGTATAATTCACTTTAATTAGTACATTAGCTGCTAAAAACATAAGGGAAGTGCAACACTAGAAAAGTACAGTTGAAGCTTGAACAACATGGGCTTGAACCTCGCGGGTCCACTGACACACGCATAGTTTTCAGTACATATGTACTATCGTCCTACATGATCCAAGGTTGGTTGAATCCACAGATGTGGAACCACTGACTATAAACTTATACCCAGATCTTCAACTGCGTAGGAGTCGACACCCCTAACCCCACGTTGTTCAAGGGCCAACTGGATATGATGAGGAAAGTTAAACACATTAAGTTTTAAAAAACTGTCAATACCTGAACAAATTCTTTTTGTTTTGCTATGTGTTCATCAATTTAAAAAAAGTGACCACATACCAACAAGCAGATTTTTTCTTATATCCAGAACGAGCAGAGTTCTGTTGGTTTCAAGGGCCTTTAGTAAAGCCTTTGCTCCTTCACTGGTGAGGCCGCACTGCTGCAGGTCAAGTGCTTTCGATGAAACACAAAAGGTCACTTGCTAACTCTACAGATTTAACATATAGACAACTCTCATTTTCTCACGTGTGGAAGAGTCCTGCACAAGACAAGTCATGGCAGGTTTGTAATTTGGGGTATGGAAAAAAACAGAAACATATACGCACACACATAATGCATAATCCAATTTAAAAACCTCTTCTTGGATGTGCAATGATAACCCTGGCTTTAGTACCAATAAATCAGACAACATATTTTACAATTACAGAACTGAAGAATAACTGTATATAACCTATGAGCAAAAAGCATCACAAAATGAATCTCAGTTCATAATTAGCAAGGGCGGCAGGGGCATGTAAACCTCACAAGCAAAACCTGGTGGAGCTCAGAAATGCACTGCATTCTTTTGATCATGATCTTCAGCTCCAAATCACACTTGAAACTAGTTCAAAGGGGAAAACAAAATAGAAGAAATGTAATAACTGTTAGTTTTAGAGGAAAAAAAGACAAGTCTAAGAGGATACAAATAATAAAAACTTTCAACAATGTGTGAATAGAGAATACATACTAAAAACCTATCATGAAAGTATGATGGTCAAGAACCCTCGCAGTAAAAGGTCAGACAAAAACCAGAAAAACTGATCATGAATTCTAGTAGTTCTGGGGCTGAACAACCTATTCATTTAAACCAAAGGGATCATCACTAAAGCACAAGTATTAAAAACGATTACATGAAAGGAAACTATCATGAGTCTTTCGTTTAAGTGTTGTGTGGACCATCACATTAAAATAACTGGAGTCTTTCAACACCCCCATGACACACAGAAATAGCAAGTCAGACATACGGATCTGACAGGATGTGATACAACCCTTACAAACTCTCACTACAGAAGAATGGACACAGGGTATAATTAACCAAATAGCCAAATTAATACAAACAGCCAGTAAACTGCACCAGTCAATCAAATGAATACAAAATAAAACAAAATGTGGTTATTCTCCTATCAGATGAAGCCAAGATTCTGTAAGAAAAGCCTTTAAATAATGTCTATACCCTTTGGATCCAACAATTCTCTTTCTAAGAATTTAACCCAAAGAAATAGTCAGAGATATAGGTAAGGATATATATCAGAGTACTATTTGTAACTGAAAAACTGGACAAAGCTTATATACAAGAATGGATAAGCTATGTGCACTGTGCCATATTCATATAATGGAATACTGAACAATCACAAAAAATGATGTAGGAGATGAAAATTTACTGACTTGCTAAAATGCTCATACTAAATTAATTGAAAAAAGTTATAAAATTTGGAGTAATCCCACTTGCATAGAAAATGGAGAGGTACTCATTTTTGTAGTTTTACATTTTTTTACAAGTGCTACAGGCCAGTGTTTGTGAGAAGCAGGCTTCACATCTACTGTTGGGGTGGACTACAAATTGGCATAGCCTTTCTGGGTGGTAATTTGGCCATGTGTATCAAATGTCTTAAAAATATGTCACAGTCATTCCACTTGTAGTACCTTATTCTACAGAAGTAATCCCGATGGACACAGAGATGTATATACAACGTATTCACATTGTTTCTGACAGGGAAAAGCAAACTGTCTAAATAGAATTGCAAAGAATTGATTAAACTATGGGACATCAATACGACGCAATACTACATGATACATCATTAAGTGAAAAAAGCAGGAATATGAAATAGCAAGTATACTACAATTCTACTTTTGTAATCCCTAAGTGTACATATGTATTTCTAGAAAAAAAAAGAAAGTATATACACCAAAATGAACAGTGATTATATCTGGGTATTAAAATTATAGGTAATTGTTCTCTTGTTACTCTGTATTTTCTATAAAGGATATATGCAACTCTTAGAGAAAGTTTAAAAGCAAAATAAAAGCTATCAGTACAATGAGGCTTTAAAAAAATCCTATCACAATAGTATCATGCCAAAAGCTAAGCATATTTCATATTAAAAATTCAATATTTTCAATTTTAGAATTTCCCTCTAAGCCATAAATCCTCACTAAGAGATTCTGCCAAAGCACTTGCACCCAGGTCACCAATGAGCGTGTTGCAGTTCAGAGTGATGCGCCTCAAACCAGCTATGCAGTCAAGATCAGGTCTCCTGGAATGAAGACTCTCAGCCCAGGTTTCTTCATGCCTTCTGGTAGTCGGATACTTCAAAGATTTAATGGGATGAAATTAAGATGCTTGAATAAGGAAACAGGGTGTGCCTGAGTATGGCTTATTATGTCAGAGATTTACACACACACACAGATCAAGCATATATGCCAGGAGCATCAACCTGAGAAATTCAATAGTCACTTCTGGTTTACGAGTCCAGTGAGTGACCCAGATTCTGCTCGGTCAGTGATTAGATTCTAGCCACTGCATTTCCTGTTTCTGAACACTTATGTAAAGTTGGACAACTCAATTACAGTCTATGAATTATTTTCCTTATCTTCTAAGTCAGGGAATTGGTTCTAAATTCTATCTTTGCTGAGGCCCTATATTTCATCATCCTGTCCTCCAATGGCCTCCAAACACCTGACTGGGCAAACCATAAGCAAACTTTTTAATATGCATCTTATTTATTAACAAATTATATACACAAAGTTCCATACATATAATTTATGTACATGATAAACTACACAGATTTTTTAAAATAATACAAAGGTAAAAATGTTCTAATATTTTCTTTTCCTAACTCCTAAGGCATTATTTTATTTTACTTATTTTTTATAAAGATTTATTTACTTATTTGTTTGTTTGTTTGTTTGGCTGTGCCGGGTCTTTAGTTGCAGCATGCCGGATCTTTTAGTTGTGGCATGTGGGCTCTTAGTTATGGCAGGCACGTGGGATCTAGTTCCTTGAGCAGGGATCGAACCCAAGCCCCCTACATTGGGAGCACATAGTGTTAACTGCTGGACTGCCAGGGAAGTCTCAAGCATTATTTTAAAAACTATATTTACAAAATGTCTCTCACCTGCTACCTAGGGTGTGCACACCAGCTTTAGAGGCCTGGACTCTGCAGAGCCAGTTTGATGTGACTTGGGAAAATAATGGTTTGACATTTAAGCAAAAGTGCTGTCTTGAAGACATTCAATTCTTTATATTCATAAAGTAAATTTTGGTAACAGGGAACACTGACTGTAAATGAAAAAAGTCTTATTACATTCCTGAAAAAGTAAAAGACTCAAAGTGCCTTTGTTACTCTAAAAGGAAAATCATTCGTGTCATTTTTCTATTAACAATAACTTATTAAAGTTCCAAGCAGAAACAACAGCAATCACTTACACAGTGCTTAGTATGTGCCAGGCACTATTTATACAAATAAGTGCATTTAAATCTCATAATGAGGCATAGAGGTTAAGTGATTTGCCCATGGTCACTAGCTATGAAATGGGAGAAAGGGAATTTGAACCTAGGCCATTTGGCTTCCGCACCCAAGTTCCTGACTGTTTTCTACCTCAGGGGTCAATGGACTTGCCCTGTATAGGCTCAAAGAAGTTTTCACTTTTTAAAATCTAAATTTAAACATTTCCAGATTTGTGGGCTATACAGTTCCTGTTGCAACTACTCTGCCCCACTGGTGTAGGGTGAAAGGAGCCATAACTACCATGTAAACAACAGGTGCGACTATGTTCCAGAAAAACTTCCTTTACAAAGCCAGGCGACGGGCTGGATCTGGCCCACCAGCCAGAGTTTACCTATCCCTGATCTGCACCATCAAACTATTAAAAAGCCTCATGTCAAATTATTAACTAACTTTAGGCCTAAATACAGTCATTATAACCACTGTAAAGTTGTTAAGGCATTATTTTAAAAACTGTATTTACAAATTGCTGATGTACTGACTTTTATTAGTTTAAAAACTACAACAGCTAATAAACACTTGATTCATTTAAGTCTTGAAGACTAGAATGGCATAGTTTCTTCACAGTATTACAATAAAAGTTTTCAGTAAAAAAACATACATAAAAGTATTATTAGGTATTATATATTAAATCTCTTATTTCTAAAATTAAGTGGACTATCATTACTAAATGGTAGAATCCCAAACTGAAAACTGGTCATATTCTTTCAGCAAAATGAAAGCTGCGCTCACATGTATCAAAAGACAAAAATTAGGGCTTCCCTGGTGGCGCAGTGGTTGAGAGTCCGCCTGACAATGCAGGGGACATGGGTTCGTGCCCCGGTCCAGGAAGATCCCACATGCCGCGGAGGGGCTAGGCCCGTGAGCCATGGCCGCTGAGCCTGCGCGTCCAGAGCCTGTGCTCCGCAACGGGAGAGGCCACAACAGTACCACACACACACAGAAAAAAGACAAAAATTAACTGCCTTCTGTATCAATATATTAATGTGTTTCAATCACATATGTTTTCATGAAAGTTTAAACATAAAATCACCTTTAAGATCTAGGCCATGTGATGTGCTCCTTGCCATGTCAGAATATACCCCGTGACGTTTACTTAACTTGTCTTAAGTGTGATAGAATTCTTTATACCTTGACAAATAACTAAAAGGAAAAAAAAAAAAAACCCCACACACAATAAGATGAAGAGCCTATACATTTGTCAATCTTGACTTATTTGCTTTTCTTGAGTCAGTTGGAAGTTTATAGCCACATTCTCAAAATCATTAACTACAATCTTCCCAAACAGGTAATTGACGAACAGATGCATTCTAAAACTTGTCAGTAACAAAGTGCTATTCCAGTTTACAGCAACAGTTTAATTCTATTTAGATACTAAAACTGAATACACTGAATACTGCAAACTTGATTCCCAACCACTCAGCAAAGTATTACATACCTTTTCAGATATAGGGAAAAAAAGAAAAAAGAGAAAAAGCATACGATTCTTCCTATTTTCATTTCCAAAGATACATCCCAATCTTAATGATCAATCAGAGATTTAAACGTCAACTATAAACCCAGTATACTGCTGCTATGCAGTGTACTAGAGCAATAGAAGAGAGAGGACCTCAAACCCTCTGTTCCCTCAAATTCAAAGGCAGGCTTCCTGACCCCTCCAGACCACTACTGGACACAGGGAAGGCACACTAATGTTTCAGGACCCCAACCAACAGTCACCTGCTTTGTGATTACTTCCATGACACACCCTCACCAACACCACTGAGTTTGCTGCTCCTACGGGACGTTACATGTATTTCCTATTTTAACACATACCACAGTGCATCATAATTATGATTGCAGATAGATGATCTAACAATTGAAAGAGAATGATGACTTTTTTGCTCTTTACATCTTGCTATTTCCCGTCCCATAATATTTCTTGAAGCGAAACCATAAAATATAGACAAACACAAAAAACAGAAAATATACAAAACGTGTGCTTTGCACCTTAACGCAAACTTAAGTAAAATTAGTTCTGACAGTATCCAGCATGACAAACTTCCATGGTACAAATGAGAATGGACCAAGGTTTGAGCAGGTACAGGAGACAATCCAGGCATGAACACCACCAAGGAAAGGTAGACAGGAAGTAACATGGTGTGTAGGAAATCACGAGACCAGTCTGATGGGAAGAGACTTAAACAAGACTGAAACTCACTTTCTAAACCTCCATCTCCAACTGGAGAATTCGCAGGACACAGGTGCACCAAAGTGGCCAATTTATTCAATCCCTTTAATATGGAGGAAGAGTTTAAAATTTTACTGGTTTAATTTGCCCCAAAAGCAACTCTCAACAGTTATGGCCTCTGTCGTCGGAGCTTTGTATGAAATTAAGTCAAAGTGTGGAGCTCCTTGGCCTTTTTTTTTTCTCCTTAAAAAAGAAAAGAAACAATTGTTCCGAGTAAAAACAAACATATTCCAAAGCATGTGTACATTGAAAAGTAAAGAAACTTTATTAACAACTTCATAAAAACTGACTTAAAATTTTAAAAAGAAAAAAACATGTTTTGAAGCCCTTCCGACTGGAGTCGTGTCTCATAGTGTCCTTTCTTTACAGAAATAGTCGTATTATGACACATATGCACAAGGATTAACACCATGACACACTGTACACGGCGGGCCCCAGCGAGCTCACCAGTCGTCGTCTGAGTCCAGGTCTCTGGGGAGGATTCACTCCACGGATGAGCCCAGCAGAGTCTGAAGCTCGTTCGTGAACTCCACCAGATCTAAGAGCTCCTTACTTTCTGGATTACAGGACTCCAGGTCTTTGGGGCAAGAGAATAAGAGACTTGCTGACACTTGCCGGCAGAACTCGGCCTCCGCGATGGTGACAATTTCCACATTTGGGAAATTGCAGCGGAATATGCAGGAGGACATTTGCAGTTTCTTGAGCAGGTCTGAGAGCAACAGCCAGTTACGAGGCCTACACCAGAGAAAGGACAGTGGTTTGAGTTTCCGGCAAAATTAGAGGCGCTCCCAACTATGAACTACCCGTCTCCTGGCGGTGAAAGGGCCTGCTACTTCCACTTTGATTACCCCACCCCCACCCCACTTCTCACTGTCCTTAGAAGATCTACTTCTTCTTTTTTTTTTTTTTTAAATTTTATTTATTTATTTATTTTCGGCTGCACTGGGCCTGTTGCGGCGCACAGGCTTTCTCTAGTTGTGGCTCGCGGGCTCTAGAGCGCAGGCTCAGTAGCTGTGGCGCACGGGCTTAGTTGCTCCGTGGCATGTGGGATCTTCCCGGACCAGGGCTCGAACCTGTGTCCCCTGAACTGGCAGGCGGATCCTTAACCACTGTGCCACCAGGGAAGCCCGGAAGATCTACTTCTAGCGGGGGAACTCTGGACTCATGTGCATGTGTTAAGAGACCACCTAGGGCGGATCAGCCAACTTAGACAAAAGCAGGAGCAGCGCCCCTGAACGAGCCTCGTTGCAGGCCACCCCAGTGCTGCCTTGGCTCTGGTCACAACTCAGGTCACCCCTCTCCAAGTAAGTGCACCCCGTTCTAGTCACTGGGGAAAACCAGTCTGTATGCCAACCCAAGGGAGATGGCAAACACCTCTTTGACCTCTCCTCTCCTCCGGCCCTCACGGAGAGAGCATGAGAAACACTCGAGGTCACCTGGCTTTCCTTTCCTTTCCCACACCTCCAACCCGCCCCTCAATGCTGCCGGGAGTGAGGCTTTTTCGAGAAGGGAGGTGGTACAATCCTTCCTGATACCCTGCCACGCTTTATGATCTCTATCCCGAATACAATGTCACCACAAAGGCAGACACGTTCCCAGCCTCAGAGTCCAAGGAGAATGCTACTCCTTAAGCACCGGGGTCAACACACAGCAGAGCAAGGTCTCCTGATGTGTTCACTCCGAAGGGCTGGTCATGGGGCACAGTGGCCCGACCGTGGGGACAAGACTCGATCTAAGCAAATCTGAAGACACATAAGATCCCAGGTGCCACATACGGCTTTCTCTAATCTTATACGAGAAGAGGGTACACATCAGTATCGTCCCGTGGACCTCACGCGCCTTGGAAGGCCCCTATGGTAGCCGTTTGGGGAGGATCCCTTCCCCAAGAGTTTAGTGACTGAAACTGTGCAATTGCAGTCGCTGACTCCCGTGTCCTTTGGGCTCTAGGGGTGTGTTCCAATGAGGGCAGTTGGCTGGGGAGCCCTCCCACCCCCCAAACTTTTCTGGAAAAGTTCCACTGCATTATGTGAGGTCGGTGGACACTTGGTGAGGAATTCACTCACCCCCCAACCCATCCACCCTCATCTGCTGAAGGGGACTTCTAACTCCTGCCACCCCACAGAGCAGCTGGGCTGGCTCTCGACCACACGCTGGCCACGCTCACCCCTCAGCGACGGACACCTGGACGTTATAACACGGCAAAAGGGGGTCTTCGGAAAATTCAGATTCCAATAGGTCACCATAGGCCTCGTTGCTGCCATCCTGGTCCTCTGGTCCTGGGGGATTTGCTAAAACATCGTAACCACTTTCATCATCTGGTTCTAAACGGGGGGGCAAACAAGAGAGAGGTCAGTAAGCTGGAGCAAGATTCCAGCTGTTCGCCAAAAAGGACCCTGGAAAAATTCTTTCCCAAGCAAGTCCTGCTCACAGCACCACCCCCACCTCCACAAGCCCAACTGAAACGAACAAGGCTGCTCACCACACACACAGCTGCCAGAGAACTCCGAAGAGCAACCGGGACTACCATCGTCAGGAACCTGCAGGTTATTTAAACAGTCTGGAGAGAGAGGGAGAGAGAGAGAGAAACAAGATAACGCCTGCTGGTAAGAGGCAAATGCTGCTGGAGTTCGGGAACATCTCACGCTGGGGCTGGTGTCACCTCCTGATAAGTCCCACTGCACACGCCTCCAGGTATCTGACTGAAACCTCCCCACGCGTCCACCCGCCTTCCTGAGGGACTGCCCGCCTCACCGCCCCAGCCTTCCGAACAAAAGCTGGCCTGGCTAGCTAAGAGTTTTCCAGCCCCCCACCTCGCAAAACTCAAAGTATGTATCTCTTCTTTGACAGACTAACGTTGGGCCGCTTTTCCCAGTAAAGGGTCACTTAGAGTAAACGGGGGGTGGGGGTAGGGGGAACCCAGGTGAAAGGCTGTGAAGTCACCGTCTAGATGCTTGAACAAGACCATGTCTTGACCTCTGCTGTACCTGTTAAGAACTTCTCCAGAAGTTCGCTGTGGTTCACTTTCTTGATGGTTCTACCTGAGTATGTAGCCAGGGTAGGATCAGCACCGTAGGAGAGGAGCAAACGGACAATTTCGAGATGATCATTCTTGACAGCATCGTGGAGAGGCCTAGGAGAGGTGCGGGGGATTACACCCGTGCACGCGACGCTTGCTTCTAAGGACACGGGGCAAAATCGAGCGTGTGCGGCCAAGCCTCAGAGGCGCGCTATTTCACCGAGGAGGTGAGTGTACGGTCGCTGCGACAAATTACTCTGTTATTTCAACACATAACCCTTTACGGGACAGGTGAAGGGACCATCTCAGGCTTAATTCTTCAATGCACATCTCTCTTAATGCATGGCCCAAGGAGGAACTCAGGCCACGATGAAAACGTTTCCAATGAACTTAAATAGTGACAGACTGTAAGAAGGTAACGTACGGCGGGGTGGGGGGAAGAACCCCAGCACCACGGAAGCAGATACGACAAGCCATTGTTACACCATTACAAACAAAACCCAAAAAGTGCAGTTTGTAAAAGAAACTAGGGGCAAAGCGGAACCTCTCCTGAAACCAACTTGGAGATGCGTGATCAACCCTCTCGCCCAGAAGCAGTCGACAGGCAGGGCGAGTTCTCAGGAGGATACAGAGCCCTCCTGCCCGTGTCCGCTGGGGTCAGGAACACTGTCCGCAGTCCCATCCAGAAAGGATGCTATTTGGAAACCATGAACCACCAAATACCTTACGGTTTTGCTAATTTTATGACTGTCAGGAAAGCCCCAGTGCCCTGCCTCGTGGTGGCATCCCAGGTACAACCAGGAAGATGCTTGGGCTGACTCAGACCTGGGCCTCTGGCCAATAAACCAAGGTCAAGGACAGAGTGGGGGCCAGGCCCGGGGATGTGGGTGGACACGGCAGGTCCTATCAAGCCAGTTGCCACTGGACCTGTCTGTGCTCCTGCAACTTTCAACTCACATATATGTTCAAGATTGAGATTCAACAGACGCTGGTGAAGAGTCCAGGGTCTTAAAAGAGAACACCCCTGATTATTCATGCAGGCTCAACATTTTCAGGGACTTCTGTCCATAAGAGCGTCACAGAGTTTTAAAGTTCTATGTAAATTTGCCAGAAAGATCTGTCCGATTCCATTCTAGAGAACTCCGCCATTAGTGTGCTTACAAGGCACTCACTCTCCATCTTTCCTTCTGGGGTTCCCCGCACACCCTGAGAACCACTGCCTATGCCCCAGCAGGGCCAGGCCAAGAGCAAGACCGCCACTGACCCGGTTCCATCCTGGGCACTGCAGTTGACATTGGCGCCATATTCAAGGAGGTGTCGTACGATGTTGAGCCGACCTCTTGCACAAGCCTCGTGCAGGGCACAGTAACCCGCGTTGTCGCGGTGGTTCACATCACAAATCTTGTTCTCCAGGCAGTACAAGACCACTTCCTATGGGGAGAGGAGAGGAGAGGAGAGGAGATACCATCAGACACCATACAGTGAACCTTGTAAGCGTGACCTCCCCATAGCTTGGCGGTGCCCACTTTCAAAGGCATACATCCTTGGGGCCAAAAGCCCACCATGGCGCGGGCAGGCGGCAGGCATCCTGGTGGGGGGCGAGAGTGCGTGAGAAGGGCTTGGAGATGCAGACAGTGTTGTCTAAGGCTCTGCTGCACCAGTGGCCTGGCCATGGGCAAGTTACCCTTGAACTTCTCCAAGCTTCCACAGGGCTGCTGAGAGGACGCATTCGGATAGCGATTCGGATAGCGATGAAAGCCCTCAGCCCAGGGGCCGACATGACCAGTACAGAGGTGTCACGGCTGCTAACATCTTAGATGACACATTGCCAAGCACAGACCATTCTCACTTGATGGGTCTGTTCAGTCAGTGGCAGTGGACGATAACACAAGTTTAGATAAAAGTATGGATGACCAACACTTAAAGAGAGCTTAAATCAGCCAGAGAACATTCCCCAGCTTAGAGAAGCAGGGACACCCAGGTCAGCTACATCCTCGCACCCCTTGTTAAGACCCCAAATCAGACCCTGGGCCTCAGATGCTCTTGTCTGTACGTTAAGTGGAGTTAAAGAGAAGCTCTCTCCCTCCATCCTCGAGGAATGACACAAAATGCCTCCAATAACCCCACCCTCTATTTTGCCTCACTCCACCCTCTCGAGTAAATATGAAAATTTTAGACTGATTCTGCCCCAAGTTAATGACAGGAACCTGATACACCACAGGCTGCAACCTCCACATTTCAAGAATCAAATAAAACGTTCACCCCCGCCCCCGGAGATGTTCTGTGTCAACACTGTGCATTAGAGTCACTGTTATTAACCTTATTTCTTTGGCTTGTTAAAATATTAATATGAACCACTCTCAGTAAGCAGAGCAGGAATTTATTCAATGTTTTATTACCTTAAGAAAGTTTTCAGACACATCGAAAGCATTTGCCACCAGAAAACACGTTATACTGTTTATACTGGGTAAGTCGTGCCCAGCAGAGAGCCGTCAGGTTCTGAGAGCTGGGAGTAGGCAGAACGTGCATGTGGCCTAAAACATGGTCTGCAGGGTAAGGGGGGATGGGATGGGGTCAGAACAGGCCTCCTTGTGACATCTCTCAGGTAACTCATCTGTTAAACCTAAAACGGGGGTCATTCTAGCCGCCCATAAGTGCGAGATGGGTTCTGTAAAACCTTTTATGCCCTTTGGAGGACACGCCAATCAAAGGTGACCACTCACTTGGGAGCGAACTAGAATGTTCCATTTGCTTACCACGTGAACCCAATGGGGCATGCTGGTAAACCTGGCCATCGGTGCCCTGTTACTTCAGGTCACTGCAGCAGCTCCCTTCCAAAACAAGAGGAGGAAGAGAAAAGGCACACCCACGAATGCGTTTCTCCGTTTACATCCCAACCTGCCAGAAAGCCCACAATCCTCTGGGCTCCCAGGCCACCTGCCCCGAGCCCTGGTATCCAGGATACCGCATGAAGCTGCTGCTCTTTTAGCAGGCCCTCACTAGCCAGACTTGAGTGGACGGCTGCAAGCTAATGAGTTGTGTGCCCCAGCCAGGGAGAGGCCCTGTCACATGGCTCTGGGATCAGGTCTGAACGCCACCAACTGCTGTGCACACATCAATTTACTCAACCCAGGGTTTATTTGCTGTGACAATCATGGCCTTCACCTGGAAACCTTCATCACTACTAGGGCAGATTCAAGGGTACCTAGAAATGAAAGGCCGTCCAAGCTGATGGGTAAGTCAACTCTCTTCTCCTGGAAGATGGTAGCAAAGGCAGCAGTAGCCCCACGGCCAGGTCAGACTTTTTGCCACAGGCTGTCCTAACTCAACCACGTTGATCCCACTATTTACACAGTGCTTCTCATTTCCCCAGATGAGGACGTCTTCTGTCACCCATAGGAACCCAGGAGATAGCAGGAAAGGAAGGTAGTACTATCCTCATTCAACACTTGCAAACTGAGGCCCAGAGATATTAAACCCCAAGTTCAATTTACATGAAGTACTAGACCTATAACTCAGGTCTTTGGTACCTGGTCAGCTGGGAAGATTCAAAAGGCCCAAGAGGGCCCCAGTTAGAGGGATGCAATCCAGCTGTGACGAGCATCCCACAGGCCTTCTCTGTTGGGGGTCAAGTGGGCTAACTACACTCTCCTAGCTAGGAGGGTGAAGGCCTCTAAATGGATGGCAACCATCGCCACCAACACTTTCTCTAACTGAAAGGTGAAGAGGCGGGGCGAGTCTGTCGACGCAACACATTCCTTGGTTTCTTTTCTCCGCTAGAAATAAACGGGAGTGTCTGAAGGGCAGCCCAGCCATTCCCGAGCAAAGTCAAACTGCTTTTGTCGGACAGCTCTCTGTTCAGCGGCTATAAGCCGAATGCCATTACCCGCAAAATGTAACCATAAAGGCCATAAGCCCGCCGTTGTTAGTTAATTAAATGCCTCATTAACTTTTTAAAAAACATGACTTATTCAATTCATAGAAAATTTAACCATCACCGCTAAAGGCACAAGCATGTGGTTGCACACTGGCGTTTTAGCCTAAGAAATAGAAGCCTTTTTCCCAGGAGGGAAAGGTTTGAGGTCTTTGACCACGCAAGTGATCTATTTAACGCGGATCTGAAGCCAGAGTGTGTTTCTAAACTTCCAGAACCAGATTATCATGACATAAAGCTCAGACAGCCTTTATACTGCACATGGTATCTTTGGCTAAGCAGAAGAAAATAACCAAGAATGCTGAAGACAAAACTTCAGGAAAACCCTCCCAAACCACACCCTTATCTGGTTAAGCAAACTGTCCTTCAATTTTAAAAGGTTTAAGCTGCCGCATCTCCCAACTGGGCCATCATCCCAACATTTAACATTCTGCCCAGAGAAATCCCAGAAAGTTGGATTCAAAGTTGAAAGCGTTCATCTACTTGTCACAATGTTCAGCATCAACACTGGTGATCTGTGGAATCTACATATTGAAATTTACATTTGAAGAAAAAAACAAATCCGACCCTAAACATTCCCAAGGCTTCCTGTGCAATCAAAGGCCAGGTAGCCTAAAAAAGTATGGATCAAGTGCCCCTTGGTCCAGGCCTCAGAGCCACCAAACCAAAATGGAAACTGTCTTAGAGGACCAACGAGGGTCTTTTGACGTCTCTGGTCCCAAAGGGAGGCTGCTGGAAATGATGCCAAGTTCACAGGTGGGGCTCGGAGCCCCGCCCTCCACGGCGG
The DNA here is from genome assembly GCF_949752795.1 of Hyperoodon ampullatus. Lineage (NCBI taxonomy): Eukaryota > Metazoa > Chordata > Mammalia > Artiodactyla > Ziphiidae > Hyperoodon > Hyperoodon ampullatus. The sequence goes on from NC_136920.1 coordinate 79,428,087, forward strand.
GTGCAGCAGCACCCCGTCCCCCCATCTCCAGCATTTGCTGGAAGCGGGAGTCTACTTTCTCAACCCTAACCCAAAAGTTGGGGTTAGGGGTCTCCCCCCCACCTCCAGCGTTTGCTGGAAGCAAGGAGACTATCTTCTCAACCACGGGGGGTCTAGCTCAACACTATGTGCAACATCTGCTCTGTCCTCCTAGGCGCCCGCTCTCAGCTCTTGGGAAACCAACTGGGTGCTCCTTGGACTTCACCTGCAAGTAACTGCGCTAACTCCCAGAAAGTGCTCTCTAGCTAATGGAGAGGTCTCCAAGAGACGTGTAGATATAAACAACAGCACATTCAACCCACAACAACAACAAAAAAACACCCCCAAACTAAGCATAGCCCTAGTGCTTCCAACTTCCCACCCACAGTCATGACTTAGGGCCAAGGCAGGCACACTTCCAAGGGCTCACGGCACTATGGACCGGGGTGGGGGGACACGACGGGAGACGGGGTACAGGGGCACAGAGCTGGCTGAGGGTGTGGGCGCCAGGGCTCTGGGCCAGCCTGGGTCCTGCCACCCCAGTGCTCAGCCACACCTCCACGCTCAGCCTGCTGAACCGCGTTTTACTGTCACCATTCAACTCCCAGAGGGCTGATGCCAGCACAGAAAAATGCCTTTGCCCTATGGGCTATTACATCACAATTGCTACTGACAAGTATGGTGGGGGAACTGCACAGGGCAGAGAGAGTCATCTGTCTCACAGAGGTTTTGAACTGTAAAAAGGGCAATTCCAGTGTGAGCCAGTCTTGCTGAGGAGCATAGTGGGCTGTGGAGCACTTCTGGATTGCTACCTGTACGGGTATCAGCTAACCCCTCTGAGGCTCAGTTTCCTCATCCGAGAGTGGGCTAGTACTCGTTACTCCCAAGTGAAGATGTTAAAAGGGTGAAAGGAGTTACTACAGATCACACGGGCTTAGGCAGACATCAGCTATCTTTCTATGTTGCTCTAGCAATAGAGGCTATCACTGTCATCAGCCGTGCTGGGTTGGGATACAGCAGTGTGGACAGGGAGTTTTGGGCAAGGCTCAAGCCCTGCTCCCCGCCCATCAGCCCTCGGCTCCCGTGCCCTCTCAGAAAGAGACTGCTCAGGTCTGCCCCACTCCCACCCCTACTCTGCACAGACACTTCCCACCCGCTACCCCACAGGGGCATCACTCTGCCCCAAACAGCACAAGTTAGTAGAGCTAATAACTACTCTCCTTCTTGCTAGTCAGAATCCAAAAGGGCTCATTAAAATTCCCCTGGTCGCCAAGCCCTGGGTAAGGTCAGATTTTATATCAGAGATAAGTGAGCCGGGCTGGCCGAAGCAGCCTACCTGCCTGAACGGGAACGGAACATCAGAGAGGCCTGCCTTTCTTTTCACACCACGACTGAACAAGCCACCAAAGAGCCCGCAGTGTGAGCGGGGCCAACGCAAACACCCTGCTGGAACACCCAGCCCAGCCCGCCACGTGGAGGGGGCTGGGCTCTGAGACCCGCCCCCCATCCCCAGCCAGTGTGTCCTCCACCCAAGGAGCAGCAGCCGGCGGATCCTGATCTGGGGCACCCACAAGGATGCTCACCTCGTAGCCAAGCCGGGAGGCCTGCTGTAGGAGGGTCTCGCCCGCGTTCTTATTGACAATAAGTCTCCGCGCTTCCGCTGGCATCGGGCGGGACTGGGTGGTCTCTGGAGGGGAGCTTGAGCATGTCCGCTGCGAGGCCTGGGAAGATGGTAACAATTGCTTCAAACGGTCCAAGGGCTTCTGGTCCTGCTTGGCCGGCGAAAGATCATAGTCGGAACTGGGCTCAGGCCGCTCCTGAGTGGAGGAAAGCACTTTTCCTCCTCTCTGTCTGAGGGAGGCGGGGCGCGAGGAAGGGGCTGCATTTTTACTCGCTGGAAACTTCACCGCCACCCAGGAGACAGGTCCCCTAGGAAGGGGCAGGGACGTTTTGGGGGGAGGGGTTCAGGAAAAGGAAAGCTTTGTCCCCAGAAGCAGAGAAGTAGGCAGGCGGGATGTGCCTGCACAGGCCCGGGGGGCGGGGGAGAGCCAGGGGCAAGACGTACCTTGCCATCCGCATTGTCCACGTAGGAGTCCCCTGGCAGCGGCAAGCCCCGCCTGGGCTCCTGAGGGATCAAATGCTTGGTTTTGCACGGTCGCTTCCTGGATGGTTTCTCGCTGTTGTCGGTGTATTTCTGCGGCAGGGGCGAAGGCTGCCGATCCATTTCTTCGTCCATGCACAGCACATCTGTCAGGGGGAGAAGAAGCGGGCGTTACACAGTTGTAGCCGGTGAGGAAAGAAAAGCCCATTGTTAGCACTGATCGTTGGAGCAGCTTCAGTTTTTAAAGATATACCAATTATGTTTTCAAAGCACTAATATTTTAATTATCCCACATCAACCGGCAAATAGGCTAACCCACGAAACGCCAAATGGCAAGTCGCTTCAGAGGGCCGCAAGACAGGGCAGAAGCCAGCCCTTCGTGCGCTCCCGTCCCCACCCGTGGGGGGCCTGGGTGCTCGGGACAGGGCGACTGGGGACAGCCTGAGGCTGGAATGAGGGCACTGACAAGCGCCCGGGGTCACCCAAGACTTCCCTTCCTGCCCAGCCGCGGGCTGGGTGATGAGGAGCAGCCCAGGAAGTCGAGCTCCCGCCTCACTGTCCATTCCATAAGGAAGTGTGCAGGCTGAAAGGACCTCATGAAGAAAACTCCCCGCTCGCCACACACTACTCTTGTCAACTTGGATGGCGCTCAGGTCCCCTCCAGGGCCGTTTCCCACAGAGGGCGGGTGATCCACCCTCCAGGAGCGCCCCCCGCCCCGTGCGTACCTTGTTCATTGTCACTGCATTTAAGGGACTCCTCCAACCAGCTGCTGTTGCTTTTGGCCTCTGCCCTTTTCCTGCCAGGTTTCTCTTCGGAGATGCTATTGCCCTGGGGGGTGACCGCAGGCTGAACCGCCTGGGTCACTTCCTTCCTGCCCTGCCGGCCAGGTTTGCTCTCTGCTCCCGCCGTTCTCTAAGGTGCAGCAAGCGGCGCTGCTTTCTGGGATGGAGCCCTGTTAATTCAATGCACACCTCAGGTTGGTCAGCTCACTATAATGTGGCTCTTCTAAGTGGTTAGAGGAACTGTTTGTCATTTCCCTCTCAGGCCAGTCAGCTAATGGAGAAATAACTACAAATTAATGAAGAAGCCCCCCGGGGCGGGGAACGAACTGTCTTACACATCACTAACAGGGGTGGGGGAGGGGAGGGGTGTGGTCACTGTGTTGGCTGGAACTTGTCACCAAGTCTCGGGAGGGGGCCTATTTGCCTTTGGCCACCTTTGGGCTCCAGCCCCGGCACCTGGCTTTGGGGGGGTGGGGGGTGGGGAGGTGTGAGTGGCTCCCCCCAGGGCTCCAGGGTGGGACTGGAACTTTCCACTGCTCCGCTCCAGGACTTCCGTAGGGTGCCCTGCGGTCCCGAAGCGAAACCGAGCTCACCTTTGGAGACCCGTCTCCGCTTGGCTTTCAGCAGAGAGTCCTCCGGGAGCACAGTGGTCTCAGTGTGGTTCCTATCGCCAGACACCTTGCGCTTTCTGTTCAGCCGGAGGGTGGGGCTGCGTGACGCGTCCGGGGCCACCTGGTCGGCGGGAGACTCTCTGGGGGGCTCCGTGTCCATGTCCTCAGGAAGATCACTGTCTTCTGGGGCTTCGAAGGGGTCAGGTTTGCTTCCATCATAGCACTCCCCTAGGGGAGGGGAGACAACCCGGAAAGGAGGGAACAAAGGTCACCAGGAGCAGGCAGGACCCCCATGCCCAAGGCAAACTGCTACCAACAGACCACCCCCCTTTGGAGACCAGGGGCCTCACACGCTGGAAGCACAAAACCCTCAGAAAGACGTCCCAAAGGAAGGACAGCTGAACACAACCAGCAAAGAAAGCAGAAGATGAGGCGTGTAGCCCACTCACAATCCATCCTTCAAGGGTCAAGGTGAGGCATCTACACCATCCCTCTACAGGCATGTGAGATAACTGCCTAACTGCTTAACTCTCCAAGGTGGCTTACTTTTAAAGGGGGGGTGAGTGACCTCACAGTAAGATCCAACCAATCAGGGCAGAGCTACAAATGACTATGGAAACAGCTGCTAGTCAACAGAAAAGGCTGATGTCATCAAGAGACCAAATAGCCCCCAACTGCCATCTACACAGACATGGCACCAATGTTCACTTGGGTCAGCAGGGGCGAGGGTGAAGAACAAGGGTAGGGAAAGAATGGTGGGAGGCTGGGAAGCTGGGGAGACCAAGGCAAGAGGAGCCTGGCAAAGGGAAAGGAAAGGCTTCCTGGTGCACACACAAGGGTCAAGGGCAATTTCAAAGAACTCAACCAGATTGCTACAAGTCCGTCTGTCCTCTTTCCACACCCGTGGGGGGAAAAGCATTTCACTGCCATCGAGGGGCTGCTCCTATTTCCTGTCTAGGAAGAGGGCCCTCAGTGACACCAGTCACCCACCTGGCACGTCTCCACGCCTTCCTTCCCAGGCAACAAGCATCTAAAGACATTTCAAAGACAAGACTCCAACCCCTTTCATTGGGGTGAAGGGTGGGGGTGCGGCGGGCAGGGCTGAACTGCTCACACCCCAGCTCCGCCTGTGTCTCTCCTGCCCCCTCTGCTCAATCTAGCATCCACTTGGGGCTTTTCCTCCAATCACCCCAGCCTAACATCACTCCTCACTTTTGCTCTAGCCAAAGAAACAGTTCAACTGCTTTGCTAGTCACATTGTTTCTAACACACAAATAATTCCATAATGATCACTGTGCTGTTAAAGAGTTCCCCGAAGATGACCCTGTGTCCATCACCGGCCGGGGGTGGGGGTGGGTGTATGAGTTTGGTATTTCGTTAACACCTGAGCTAAGCTCCCACAGCCCGTTTTTCTAGATGAAATCATGGACACACCCCTCACATGCTGCTCGCATTCCTCCTCCTCTCCCTAGACCACTTCAAGTATCACTCCCGCTTCTGCCCAGCCAGCTGGTCCCCTGATCAGCCTCTCTTGGGGGCATTCCCAGCATTTAATGGCAGCCAGTTGTGGGGATGAACCTCACCCTGGCCTGGGCTAGCCTGACCTGTGTTCTCAATGGTGGAACACACTTAGCTTTTCTCCAAGGGTATCCCAAGCTGGGACAGGTCCCCATCTACTCTTGCCGGAATGGTGGAATCACCCCAACCGCGAGGGTCTCCTGCCATGGCAGCAGGAGAAACCCCAAACTCCTGGCCTGTGCTTACAGGTGATGCAGCCCAGGCTACCGCAGGCCCGGTGAAGACGGCGTGCTGCAACTCTCACTCTGGCTTCTCTGTGACCCTCTTAAACACTCGGGCAGGAATGGCGCCGCTTTACAACTCGGCCCCCTTCACTTGTAAAGTGGGAATGTTACTGCTAGCCTCCCTCCAGGGTGGGCTTCATAATCACGGGCCGGGCTCAGCACAGAGAAAGGCTGGAAAAATCCCTTTAACCAAAAGATGCCAAGACTTTCAGACCAGCCTGAATCTCAGGCCTGAAATGTAGGAAATTTTAAGAGGTGAGCCCTGCTGGTTACACCATTGGACTTCTCTGGTCCAATCAGCCTTCCCTAAAAGCTCCGTGGGAGGGGATCCATGGAGGAATGGAAGGGCTACCTTAAGAACCCCCATGTCCAATTTGAAAGTTTCTTTTTCCAAACTAGGTCCATCCACCCTTCCCCCAACCCCGGAGCCTTTTAGGGCAAAGATCTCAATTCCCCTCAGCTAAGGCCCCCCAAGACCTTACGCTAGTGTGACCTTACCCAGGCCAGTAATAACCCTGAAGGACACCCACCCCGACTGCCCAAGATGCCCATGGCCACCAGCTATGGGGTAGAGGCTCCGTGTCACTTGGAGCTTCTCAAAGACTGTTCTAACCACGACCCACAGGAGGATTACCCTTGAGGGCAGAAGAGATGGGGAGATAAATAGATACACGGGGATCCTAACCATCAGGCTTTGCCATCATTGCTACTTTTGGCCCTTCTAAAAGTGGGAAGCCATGTGCCCTTGGTCACTCAGTCTAAGCAAGATGTGAACGTGGTCCCTGCAGCATGGTCCTATGACTCACAGCACCTATATCCCAAATTCATTATGGTTGTACCATAGCATCACCTCACAGAAGCATCACCACAGCAACATTTACAAGTCACTGTGGCAACAAAGCACCCTCACCACTGTTGAGCCATGCCCAGTGAGGCCTAAACAAGGTGAGAGGGTTCTGAGTTGCTGGAAGGCTCCCCAGGATTAAAATCCCCTTCTCTGTAGCTTAACTATAGCACCTCCAGTCAGGGCTAACCTTGTTAAAAGTTACACCCGCTACACAAGGAGTGCAGGGGATCTCTGTTCCAAAGTAGTTTACAAACGTGCAGGTGCTCAGCTGGAAGAGAAGTTCCCTGAGCAAAGAAGTTTCATGAAGCCCCTCGACTGAGGCTTCCTCCAGCTCCTGGCCAGGCACTGCCACTGAGCAAGTCCTAGGCCTGTCCCAGCCAAGTGGTTGGCAAGGGAGATGGTTACTCCAAGTTTGAGAAGGAAGGGACCAATGCCTCCTTGCCCCACCCCATCTTCAAATGCCACTGAGGGTTCCTAGTGATGAACTTCCAAGTCTGAGGAACCTCCAAACTCATTTGGTCAACTTCCAAAATAAAAATTTCACTCAGCCACCCATGTGATCATAAAGAATAAATGAGTATCTCGGCCACTGTGTTTTCAAGTTAATTCCTTTTTTTAAACAAGCCCCTAGCAACAAGATGCACCCGCACCAGGACAACCAGGGCCGCGCAAACAGCACCCACCACCTTGGAATCTCCTGGTCCCTCCATGGGTAGGGGCTGCCTCAGAAGGGGGAAGGCATCTTGAAGGCGTCCTGGACCCTCTCTGTGACCCCTGCCCGGCCCAAATCCCCGCCCCAGCTCCCATGTGCTCACAGCTCGGCTCTCGGCCACACCGACACCCATGAGAAGGACCTGAGCCCATATCAGCTGAAGACATCATGGCCCAAGAACAAGAAGGCCCATTCATATCCAGCTGAATGGAATGAACACCTGCTGTGCCTTGGATGTGGAGGCCGCAGTAAGAACAGTGGCCCCTTCAGGTCACCTTTCCTGACCAGCTATTTGCAAACCCCACGTCTGTACAAGACAGAGGGTGGATGGGGAACCCACCTCCGTTGCCCCAATCTTTCAAACGGAGCCCCTCACCTTCCCCAACCCTTCTCCTGCCCTCCCATGGTGGCGATTCATGGCTCACTGGGCCATGTCCCAGGTGCTCCAGGAAGAGACCCGTCGGTCGGTCTGAGATGGGAGGCAGGCGGTGGGGGGAGGGGGCTTTCGGAATCATCTGGGGCTCAGGCCCTGCTCCCCATCAGCCACACCGAGTTCTCGTCTCCACGCTCAGCAGGAAAGACTGGGAAGGACGCACACAAACGTCTCTGGGAAGAAGGGCGGGTGAGGCCACTGAGACGTGAAGGGCAGCGGCCACCCTGGGTTTGGCCACGTTGCTGGAGAAAAGGGCGAGAAGACTCGAGGCCGGTTAACTGCCCGCTCCCTTCCTCCAGCCTCCCTCACCGTCCACCCACAACAGGCAGATCCCCTCCTCAGAAAAGTGCAGCCCCGTGAACTTGGCCTTGCCCACTTTCATCACATCTCTCTGAGAAACTTCCCCAGGAGCTGAGTTATGAGGCCACTCAGGAGGGTAAGGGCTGCGTGTCCGCTGTGAGCACAGGCAAGGAGGGAGGCCTTCTTGCTGCTTCACTCCAGGGTGGCCTGGACCCTCCGTTTTTCACTCCAATCCCGAGGGGGAGGAGCTCGGAATCGTCTACTCCAGGCACATCAAGAGCCCCATCCCTCGGGTAAGGCCGCCACTGACTAGCCCCAGAAATCCCCTTCTACGGGAGCCACGTAGGACAAACCGGTCCCGGTGTGGCTTACCCAGAACCCTGGCCACAGGCCTTTGTCTGACCCCAAAGATGAGCTGGGGGAGGGCAGTGCTCCAAGCAGCAGAGAGATGCACACGCTGTTGCTGACCACAATTTTCCCGAACTGCATCAGGCACCCACGACCTAAGCGTGCGGGCGAATGCCGACCCTACGACTGGGTCCAAGGGCCTGGGCCTCCCAAACGTGCCCACCACCCCCGACTGTCCCGTCTCAGGAGGATTTCACGCCCACCCTGTCCTCGACGTTCACCTAGGTGCCCTCACTCACCATCACCGGTGAGGTTTCTGGGGTCCGGAGCAGGCTGCAGGCCACAAGCACGCACACTGAAGAAAGAGGGAGAAAGACCTCCACTTGCTGCCAACACATCTCATTAGCCCAGGAAGTCTCGAGGGCAAAGCCCGAAGTCAACCCCAGTGGGGGAGCAGCTGATGGGACCGCAGAGTGTGACTCGAGGCAAACACTAGCTTTCTCTCCAATTTGGCCTCCAAAACATAATACACCCCGTCTGGTAGGAAGAACGCCCTCGTTTATCCCACGCCCTTGGAGCGTGCTGTCAACTCCTAATGACTGCAAACAAGCCTGCCACAGAAAATAATTATGCTCATCTCTCTGGTGCCTTCATCAGCCCTCAATCTCATTTTAACGAAACCTCTGCCTTTGGAGGGAGAATCCGAGTACTCTCCACTCCCTCCCACAGGAGACTGTCACTCTGGAGGGTCTGGCTCTGGCTGCAAGTGTCATTCCACTGCTACCAAAAACCCGTATCCGTACCTGCTACAAAACAGAACACATACCTGCTACGCTGGAGGTCTTGCACTGCCATTCCTCTGCTCTACTGTATCAGACTATTACTAACTACAGGACTAGCATTTCTCCGGAAAAAGGAGATGCGTGCCAGGAAACAACATTTCATAGGTGCTTCACTCCTGGATGCCGCAACGCTCAAAAGGACAACCAGCCTTGCAATCCACAGCTGGGAAGGATGGCCAGAGCAGCCCGTTCTCCGAACAGCCAGCACCCAGACGCTGGGCCGTCGGAAGCGTACTGTTTCCTCTCACCTCCCTCGGCACTGGGAGCGGAACCGCCCCGTTCCCACCGACGTGGTACCACACGCGAGCCGCCTGGGTTCACTTACATGTCTCACTGTCGTTCTGGTCGGCAATGGCCTCCTCCGGGGCGACCGACTTTGGCTTTTTGTCCTGACTTCCTTTCAGCCTTTCCCAGTCAGCGGGGCTGAATTTGCGCACCTCGGAGTCTTTGGTCGTGGGGTGGCCACCTTCTCGCTCTTTCATCTCCACCTCTGAGAAGCGCATCACTGCACGCTAGAAAGAGAACAGAGATGGAAAAAAGACACACCTTACCACCAAAGCTATTTCACTGCCCTTACCTTAAAGGAAAGTATCTTCAAAGAAAAGTTTGCCCAAAACCAACCACAATTTATGATACAACTGAGATATTTTAAAATTGAACGATAAAAATGTAAGAGTGTCTATGTGTAACTAGTCACACACTCTTTCTTCGTAAAGCCATATGTATGTAGAGATATATGTGGTGTGTATGTATAGCCATACATACACCGTGGCATAGAGACAGACATTCTCTTTCGAAGGTAAATAAAACAAAACAAAAACACAACGCAAAGAAAGCGAAACAAAAACACAACAGAAAAGAAAACAAATGCACAATGAATAAAGACGACCATGGCCCACAAACTTCCCTTTGTATATTTGGAAATGAAATTTAACTCAAAAGGTTTATGGAAGATTCTAGTAATAAAAATTTGAACAACTGACCTCACAGTAAGCAGCGGGTAGACATAAAATACTGTCCTCTTGTAATCCTTCCATCTATGTAATTAAAATGGGCACTCAATGCATCATTTAGATAACTTCATCCATTTTTATATGCATAAACCAATTTTTTTCTTAACATTGCAAAACAATTTGGCTTTATTTGTCTTCTAATTAAAAGTAAAATATCTTAAGGAAATTCCTATACAACATCTATCATTCACTAGCAAGTTAAATACATACTCTATCCCTTTAAGCAAGGTTTGCTTTGTTTTTTTTTGTTTGTTTGGTGGAAAAAAAAATTGCACGAATCTCACAGACAGGCGGCCGCTACACACCTCCACCAAGTATCACATAAGGCATTCTAAGCAGCGCTTTTAGGTATATTTGTTAACGTACAGTAACGGCAGAGAAATCAAAGCGATTGATAGGTAAATGTCATGCAGTCTTTTAGACATCCTTCGCAATAATTAAAACTTCCGTTATCAGCATTCGAGTGGAGTTCGCTTAAAATCTACAGAATAACTTAAAGTATCCACTTACGTCCCCTTACTGGACACATTTCAAACATTTAAATTATCCTAAGCTTCATTAACCAAATCAGCCCGGTGTCCTGCCCTATCATACCCCCGGCCCCCTCCTCTTCACACATTAAAAAAACCTGACAACTGGTCAGGCTCCTGAAATTCGGGTGGGGGGCGCTCACCTGCAATGCCCGCTGCTCCCGGCCGAGCTGACTGGAGTCTGCGTACAGTCCGGTAGCGACACACTTGAACCGGTCACCCACGTAACCAGCGGAGTTTGCGATTCTCTTTGCCAGCTTAGATGGCTTCGGGTTCAGAACTTTGCCATCGGTTGATCCTGCCTCGTCAGCTCCGTCTTTGGTGTAGGTGGGGGTGACGTCCACACTCGGTGGGGCACCGCCCACGCAAAATGGTTTGGGATCCTCTTGGGTTTTCCCGAAAGCGACCGCAGAGCCGTCGCTCCCCAGGGTCGGCTCCAGGAATGGAGTCGAGACCGGCGTCGCCAGGTTCTCCTTGTTGGTTACCGCTGGAACATTCTTCTTGCTTAAGACGGAGACTGGCTGGCCCGGAGCCTGTTTGAAAGTATAGGCTTCGTGGAAGTCACTGATGCGCCCCAACTCCTCTCTCAGGGCAATGAAATTCCGGTGTGGCTGTAGAGCCGGGTCAGGCGGGGGCTTGGTGGGCTCGGCACTCTGCTGACACTCTCAGCCGTGAAGCCGGGTTTGGACACGTTAGCGTCGGTTTTCGCATCTGGCTCTTCCCGGAGGAGGTCTACATAGACAAGCTTGTCACTCTTGACGACGGTCTTCCTTTGATTTCAGCTGGGGCTGGGCTTTAGGTTCTTGTCCGCAGGGACTTCTGGATGTAACTTGGTGCTGCCGGCTTCCAGCATCTCAGAAAACCGGTTCCGGAGGCTTGGATCCTCTCGTGGGACCGGTACCTCCTCTCCGGTTTCTCCTCTTTAGTGATCTCGATGGGCGTGTGAGGTATCAACATGGGATGCACCATGCCCAACCCCAACGCGTCCTGGTAGGTCACAAACTCCGGCCTGCCCGTGGGTAGCCCGTAGGGCAGTCCCGGCTTTGGGGCGAGGTGCCCAGGAAAGAGACTGCCATTGGCCAACAACACCGGGTGACGGTAGACAGGGCCTTTGCCGTGTAAGGAGAGGGGACTTATGGCAATGCCCTCGGGTGCTGGGTAAGGCTGGTAACTCCTGGGGTAGGGGATTGGTGGGGACCTGAACGCCTCGTTTGGTGAGAGAAATACTGAGCTCGGCGGGAGGCCATTCTCATTCGCTTTGAAGCTCGGCTCTGGGTTGCTGGCTTTGGCGCCCTTGCTGCCGGTGCCGCCGCTGTGCTTGGCAGGTGTGGTCGGGGGCTGGCCCACGTGCTGGATGACGGATGGCGTGGTATCCACGGAGCTCCTGCTGGTCTTGCTGCCCTCGGCGGTGGCATTTGGGGCCGGCGACGCAGAGGCTGGGCGGCCGGCGCTCGACACCGACCCCGAAACCTTAGTGACCACGGCGTCGGCGGCACCCATGCGGGGACGCGAAGAACTGCGCTGCTGCGGGATGGCCCAGTCCAAGGCCTTGTTTTTCAGCGGCAGGCCTTTGCCATTGTTCTCTTCGTTAGGACTTGGCCCGGGCACCACCCAGGACGAGGGAGCCGTGCTAATGATCTCAGATCTATAGAGAGCACAGCCATTTCCTGGAGGAGATAGAGTTTCTTTCAGAATCTCACTTCCGGAGAGCACTAGGCCGCTTCCAGCTCTGCTGTGAACCAGGACGGTGGGAGCCATCTTTTTCATGTGGTCAGCTTTGGAAGCATCTACATCCACCACTTTAGAGGACAAGTCTAGTGGCTTATCGGTGACGTCTTTGGTAACCGTCTGCTTCTCCAAGAGAGGAGGTGAGCTGCCATCTTTTCTGTCTTCACCTGCTGTTTTCCGGGTGTGCCTGGGAGCTGGCTGGGTGCTTTCGGCTCCTTCGGGAGCCTTTGGATACTTGCTGCTGCAGAGCCTGGCCACGGGGAACTCGCTGCTGACCGTCATGTATGGCTTCGACAGGGTGACCGAGGGTGAGGTGGAGATCCTGGCACAGTGCTTATGGAACTCGGAGTAGGTGTCCGCAGCGGGCTGGGAGGGCAGGTGGACACGGGGTGAAGGCCGAGGCGAGGCGGGCAACAGGAGAGCCGTGTCCCCCGGCAGGCCGCTGGTGACCGCCTTGGCCGAGGGCACCCTAGGCTGCTTACTGCTCTGGATGTGGGGATACGAGCGGGAATCGACCGGGTTCCCAGGACGGATGCCCATCTTCCAGGGCAGGCTTTTGTCTGCGCAGTGGACCAGAGGCGGGATGGCTGGTGAGGCCGAAGGCGTCGAGAGTCTCATGGGCGAGGCCAGGGATGATGGGATGTGGGGACTGATGTGGTGAGGTGGCGGCAGGTAGAGAAATCGCTCCCCATTGGTACAGACCGGAGAATACAGCGGCTGGGCCACGCCGTAGGACTGCTGAGGTAGCAAGGCCTTGTACGTGTTCAGGGAATACTTCTTTGGCGAGTCGACGAAAGGGTAGATGGCTGGCGTGGCCCCCTCCATGTAGGGATTGACCCAGGGCAGCCGCAGGTAACTAGCACCATTGATGTTGAGCGGGCTCTGTTTGTCGCTGGCAGGTCTGTCCAAGCCCAGTGTTTCTGCCGTGGGGACAGCACTTTTTTGTATTCCGGGTGGCGTTTTGTATATAGCACTGAAGCCATTTGGGGGTTTTCCGGAGACAGCGGAGGTCTCCACCGTCTCGGGTGTATTCGGTTTGAACTGCATCTCTGGGTTTCTTTTGGAAGAAAACCCCAGACCACCTATGGTTGTGGCAGCCTCCCGCCCTTTCTCTGAGCCCAGTCCACACGAGCGAGAATAGACGATGTTTCCGGGGACACGCAGCCCTTCCCGGATCAGACCGGTGCGTGCGGTCCAGGCTCAGCGCTGCCAGGCCATCGATCCGATGGGCCGTGGTCGTGTCCACCTTCGCAGAAGAAGAATATGGGTATTACCGAGGACATGCCTTCAAAGCAGCCCATCCCAAAGAGAAACCGCCGACTAGCTCAATAGGACATCAGCCTCAACATCTGAGCCGAAACGGTTAAAAAATAAAGGATTCACAAGGTCTTTGGCCCCCTCCTCGCTTATCCAGAACCCTCCTCTGCCTGCCGCCTCACCTTTGTCCAACTAGTATCCTCAAAGCACGGAAAACATTGGTCCCTTTAGACTTGAGGCCCCTGCATTAATTCAGTCATCTATTAACTCTGGAAGATCCACCTTCTCAGCAAAAATTCTTTGCTGCAACTGAGGTGATACCAACTCCACTGCTCTCAGAACCACCCTCGTGGGGTACAGAACTCGGACTCACCCTCCCCAGGCCCCAGTCAGGTTGGGGCGGGGCGATGTGCACTGCGTTTTTCCCGGATGGAGCTGGAGCGGGGAGGCGTTCTTTAACATAACAAAAACCAATCTTCAGGGGACAGCAAGGAATGAAGGACTTGAGCCGTCTCATTTCTAAATCAATACAGAGGCCACGGGTCAAACTGCAGTTGTGTCTTTTGACTTCCTCTCCCTGGTATCTGAAGACAGCTCTGTTTCATATTTTACTGGGAAGGTAAACCCTAAGGGTCTACTTGGAGGCTACACATTTATCCAGCTGGGAGCACTGATGTGGCACGTAGCTTATCGAAGAAAAGGCGGCACGTATCCCACCAGTCACCAGGGGACGAGGACGTAAATGGCGAGCACAGCCAAGAAAGCGAGCCAGGAAGAAATTGGGTGAGGCTTCCTCCTGCGGCCTAGGCTTTCTACTCAGCCCTGCCCTGAAACACCCCGCCCCGCCCCCAAAAGGCCCTTTAATGGTATGCAAATGAATGCACGATTGATTACAGATCACTGATACTCAGCACATCAACAGAAGCCATTCATCTCTTACCACGTTGTGATTCAAGGGATTTTCTTCCCTTAGTTCCAGTCTGGCCTTTGAAGTGTCACCTTCGTTTACAGGAATTTTCCTATTTAGAAGGACACACCAACTTCATGAAAGCATTCCTCACTTAATCCATCTTTCATAGATTGCCCCAGAATAGACCAGTTTCTAATAACTCCGTTTTTCCAACTGCCCTTAAAAAAAAAAAAAATCCTCCCCAATGGCCCATATTGAAAGTTGTCCCCGAATGGTGATTCAACGGGACTGGGAAAAACAAAGGAAAGGCAGGGCAACAGGGATGTGAAATCACAGATGCTACGTCCTCGAGGTGGGTAAGGCAGAAATTCTGCACAACCACGTCACCCTCACAATTTTTTCTCCAGAGAGGCCGGGCAGGACAGTCCGGGCTCTGCTGTCCTAGCAGACCCTTATAAGCTCTACCTGAGGACAGGAATGAAGTAATACAATGTCCAAAGCCAAAGTGGGGACCTCAAGGCTGGAGTCTGCGAGCTGGCTACATCAATCACTTCTGTGTTACCCGTGAGGACAGTCTTTCAAAACTTTTCCCCAAACAAAGTTAGGTACCATGTCCTATGAAACTGGTTTCCATGGTGATAATGAAGCCATATTTGACTGCCTCTATCAAAATGATGGGGGATAACACACTAATATCGTACAAATGTCAGCTGCTCCAGGGGATGCCGCACATCTGTGCCAGGCTGCTTGCGGCTGCCCCTGGAACTTGTTATCAGAGAGCATCGATAATGAAAGTGCTTGGTGCCAACTTCCAAATCCCCAGGATAAAATCACTGACAAGCGGCAGAGAGAAGTTTCATCATTACCCGGAAGAGCAGCTTCAATTATCTACTGCTTAGCTGCCTCTACCCCGCACTCCAAAATTACTGATGAGGAAGCATAACAGAGCTGCCGGGTGACTGAAACCAGGAGCCAGTGGCCTCGCTTAACAGGTGGCGGAGGACGCAGAGAAACCCTGGGCTTCAATGGTGTGAAGGGTGGCTATCGTCCCATTTATTACTGAGCAAACTATTTGTTTTAAAAGCACATCGAAGGCCGATCCACCTGGGCCCACACTCCTGACATTTAGAGTTAAAGCAGCATATAGACTGGGATTAATTCTCCTTCGTAAATATGAAATAATAAATTAAGGACGAGAGTGCACTGAAAGGCCGTTTTAGGGGCTAACCTCTTAAAGGGCGGCAATGCTTCGCTGAGCCAGATTGCCTGTTAAAACTGTAAATCAAGGGCCACCAGCTAGGCAGGAGATCTCCCCCCTACCCCCTTAGGGCCCACTCCGGCTGTGAGGACATGAAGGGGGAGGCTCTGCTCAGGAGCCCTGGGGAAGGACCCACGCTCTCCCCAGGCCTCAGCCGGACACGCGCATTTACCTGTCGTCGCTGATCCCACACATGCGGACCCTCTCGCTGTTCATCCAGCTGTGAACGTTCCCATACGGGGGGGGCGGTGCTGAAAGCATGTCGTCTTCTTGGATGGCAGCTTTTCTTCAAGCGTCTAGTCTGTTTAAAACAAAAAGAAGCCCAGGAGGTTGAATAAAAAAGGAGCCAAAGAGGGAACAAGAGAAACCCTCCTTCTAGGCACTTCATACGAATGCACTTGGGAAGGCAGACCCTGCTCCACGTTCTACAGATGGCCAGAAGCAAAGGAACACACCTGAGCCAGAGGTTCAAGGAGGGAGGTGGAACTTCCCTGGCAGGAGGCGATGGGGATGCAGAGAGTTCAAGAGCCACAGGCCACACCATTCAAGGTCCAGCACGTGACACCCTTAACCTGCCCTTCTCCCTTCTCCCTTCCCCTTTCCCAGCCTTTTGGAGAACACACTTGGATCGAAAGTGGACGGTGCTGGATTCCAGGGAGCCCCACATTGACTCTTCTTGTGGCTGAAAGGATTGGGGACGGGGGTGGGGTGTGGGATAAAAGGCACAACAGTCCGGTGTGGCAGCCCAAACTACGACTCACTTCCACGGCTGCGGTGCGTGTGACTTACAGATGGAGGGGTAAAAAGAGTCAGTGGGCTGGAGAGCCACCCCACCCGAGCCCTAGATTGGATTAAGCCCCAGACCTGGGTGGTTTGGCCTGGGAGCTGCAGAGGGAGGCGGCTGAGTAATTCAATGACGCCTGCTCGCTGGGGACCAGCGATCAGGAGCGAGTGCAGAAATCGTAGCAGCCCAGGCTGCCGGGCTGGGCCTGGGGCTGCAAGATTCCGGCCCACGGGGAGCAAGCAGAAGCCACCCGTTTTCCGTCTACCGGGAGGAGGGGGGAGGCTGCTGAGGCACAGGGGAGAGCCCCGCCCCCTCCTTAACTTCCCGGCCCACCAGCCCCACCCACACCACATTCTAGTTTGCTGCATGAGTGAAGGGTCAGGACAAGCTGCATTTCATTCACAAGATTATCACGGTGCAGTGATTCATCCTCGTGCAGGATTTTAATTGCTCTTTGGAGGTTGAGCCGTTTCTTTTGACTGCGCTTCAGCTCCATATCCTGCTGTTAAATGCTGGGTTAATAATAAATAAGTAGGGGAGCCTTTAATGCCTGGGACCGATGGCCCTAGGCAATTCCCCTGCTCACAGACTCCCTTGTCCGGGGCGGGGTGGCCGGGGAGGGCCCCCCCCCCAGCCACGGCCTCTTTACACAGGACCCAAACCTGAGTGTGAAATCACTGGTGTGCAGCTCATGGGGGCAACCTTTCTTTCTCCTCCCTCACACACCCACCCACACAGCTTCCGAAAGCCCAAATGTTCCCCAAGTCGACACATTTCCTTTGTTAGCAGGAAAAAATACGCAAATGCTTGCTTTTACACTTTAGCACACGGAGCTGACCTCCAGGTCTGTTGGGTGGGAGCCACCAAGGACTGGGGACTCTTTTTCCGAGAGTGACTAGGGGTGGGGTCGGGGAGCACCTGGGAGACCTGAATCCCAAAGCCAGCCAGGCTATCCCTCTGCATTTCTTTGTCCTAACACAGGCTTTTGTCCACCAGCATCCCCCATCGGCCCCTATACAGAAGAGAACACCGTCTGTTCATCAAGAGCCCCACGCCGCAGACACACGGCGCGTAGTTAGAGCTCAACGATGAAGCTGGAGGAGAGGCAGGGATCTCCCAGTTGTGTCCGGCCTGGTGGGATTCTAGAGAAGCTATTTCTTTAGGAAGCGTCCCTTTCTTTAGACAGACTGGGGCATTTCCAGTGGCTGGCCACAGTGCCCCGAAAAGGTGGACTCAGATGGACTTGGGCATCAAGGAAGGTTCTGTGGGGGGCTCACGGGCTGTTCTTCCGTGTTTCGAACATACAGATCAAGTTGGGGGCAGGCCACCACTAGTGCAGGGCCGACCAGAAGGCACGTTCAACAAAGTGTCCCCTCCCTAACCCCTGCAGCCCCTTCTACAAAAGGAAGACCAAAAGGAAGATGTCCAGGGAAGCCTCATCTAAAAGGTGGAGGAGCAACATTCCTCGGTGCAAGTGTCCTGGCCGTGGCTGCAGCGGGAGGACCACACCATGCCACCCCCTGGCTGGGTGTCATGATGAAATTTGGACATTATACCAGAAGCCAAAGGGTCACTCCATCAAACCCTTAAGAAAAGGATGAGGGACGAAGCGTGTGTGCCCTCGAAGCCCCAATCTCCTTCTGGTGCTCCAGTCTTCAAAACTTACACAAGCTGCCTCTTACATGTCTCCTTTAGTTGTCACCTTGGGACAAGGACCTCTGAGCACCTGACTGAGGAAACAGAAAGGCCCCTGCCACAATCATCCTACTGAACCCTCTCCCCTCCCCTCAAAAAGGGCCAGCAGCCCCCTTCCCTTGAAAGGGCTTTTCTTTAGAAAGGGCGGCCTGGACTTAGCATGAGAGGGGAATGCAGTTTAGAGACACCTGGGACCATGGGGTGCTTTCAAAGCCTCTCCCCGCCCTTCCACGTCTTGACTGGTGGGGTTTTCAATATTAACGCCGCACAGATAAATAACACCCAGTGTCAGGATGAAGTGTTCTTACGTGCACAGGGTCAGATGGAGGGTTGAGGCCCCGAGCGTGGTCCGGTGTCACGGGAGTGGGGGCGGGGCGGGGGGCTGGCTGTGAAGAAACAAGAGGAGGAGGGGCAAGGCTCAGTACTGGATCCTGCTGACTACACCCCACACACACCCACACACACACACCCACACACACACACCCACACACACACACACACACCCACACACACACACTTATAAACTTTAGCTGCCCCATGAACTTTTTGTGAACTGTTTAAAAGTGGAGGTCTGTTGAACAAACAGGGGCGCCACTGCCAGCCATAATTTCATTGCAACGAGCTAAAGACTTTTAACTCTTCAGGTTCCGGGCCAAAGATGGACCTGAGCAGAAAGGGCCAAGGAGCCGGGGGCCCTGCCTGGCGTGAGGCCCTTCTCCAGAGTGACAGCCCAAATCCTGGGCAGGAACACCCTCATCCTGGGCAAAGGCCATACTGCGTACACCCCACCATCCCTGAAGAACGGGCCCACCCCCATCTCTCTGGGATGTAGGACTAAACTAACTAAGGGGATCTTGGGCGCAAGGGACACAGAGATAGGGTCAGAGACACCGCCACGCTCACCCCATTCCTCTTCTAGAAGCGGCTATTGAAATAGTTCGGGGTCTTTCTTACTTTCTTCTTCTTCTTTTTTTTTTAACCTCCAAGGAAAAGTTCTTCAAAAGTGACTTCCCTGGCCCTTGGCTGTGGGTCATGCTGCAGGGGGCAAATGACGTGATTTAGATGGCAGACAGAGCAGGCGCTTTGCTGCTGTATGTAAGAGGCTCATCTGCCCTTATTTCTCAACGACCCCCCCCTTTTCTTCCACAGGTGGGTGATGCTTCTGGAAGTGCCAAGATGTGTGAAGTCAGTCATGAAAAGCACTTTACAAGCACCAACCTGTTTCCAGTGGGAGCTGCTAAGCTACACCTTGGCTCTGGGTTTTAACCCTTTTTTCCAGCAGTGGAGAGAAGGGGGCAAGGATGTGGGATAGGGATGAAGAGGGAAGGTGGCCAAGAGAAGGGGTCAGCCGGGGAGACGGAAGAGCGTCTGGTTTCTGAAGAACAGACCAGGAATTGTGGTGGCTGCCCGCTGAACACCCAGTTCTGGGAGAGACCCGGCTTGCAAAACGCAGACTTGCAAGCGTGGTCTCCGGCTTTCGGTCTGGCCCTAGGGCAAGCACAGGAGAGCTTGAGTCTCCCTCCACAGACTTGGGCAGTCATCTGGTCCGGGAGCCAGGAGATATGATTAGCATCCGAGCTTGGCCTGGACGCTGGGGAGAAGAGCCTGATTGGCAGAAAGAGGTCAGAGGGACCAAGATTAGGAGCTGTCCCCCCAGCCTCGGCATCCCTGAGCGAGGGCACCTTGGCCCTCTGTGAAAAGACACGAGGGGGCACACGGGTCCCCAGCTGCACCCACCACCGTTCTGCCGATTCCTGCCATGAAGACACCATTATGGAATGAGGAGCAGGAGAGAACGTTTGTTTTGTTTTGTTTCTTTAAAGGCGACTTCCCTTGGCAGGCAACACACAGGTTGCAAAGGAAGGAGCAGTGGCCGTGAGAGGCTGGCGTGAGCGCAGGGAGGAAGGCAGCACCAGGCCACTCCCGCCACCTCTCCTTTCTCTCCACCCCAGCTTCTCCTGGCACCGGGCCACTTTCCACTGCCTCCGCCCTTGAGGCGCTGATGGATTGGTTCAAGTCTGCACAGCACGCGTGTCAAGTGACAGCGACGGAATGGGAAGCAGTGCCACCAAACCATCCCAACTCCACTCCAATACGAACGGTGCCCCTTCCTAGGGCCTCACTCTCTAGGCACCCCATGCCGCATCAGGCACTTATCCAGTTAGTGACCAAGAAGACCTGGACAGGTTTTGGGGAGCTTCCGGCTCAGAAGGCCGGGCAGACGGCAGGGCTCCCAGCCAGCATGCCATGTGCCACGGTCCTCCGTAGGCTGAGGACCTCTTCGCGGAAGGGGTGTCTCTCACTGCACCGGCATGGCTGGTTCTCTGTGGAGGACACGCGCGCGCGCGCAGTCACCACAGCCTCCCAGCTCCCACTCTCATCCACGGCGTGTCTCTGGGCAGGTGGCCGGACCTCTTCAACTCTGGCCCCCTCATCTGTAAATATCTGGCACCGTGTTTTCCAGAGGATTAAACTGCACTATGGACTTGAGTTCTGCCTGGCAATAGCTGGTGCAGGCCACATCTAACCCATTAAACAGCATCTGACTCCACTAAACAGTCTACGTAACAAACAAACCCCAGAATGGCTATACAGTTTTCTTGCGTCAGAGGGAAGGCTGAGGCAGGGACACAGAGGGGGCCAGGGAGGGGTGACCTTCTGCAGAGTGTGTGGCTTCCATGGAAGCCCAAAGCTCATGGCGCGGGAGCCCTTCCTGGGACTGCTCCAAGCGCAGACTGAGTCACACACAGACACTTCTCTACTGGCGTCAAGGAAGGGAGGGATGAAGTTCCTATCTTAGCAATGGGGGCCGCGAGGAGGTGGGAGATGAGAAAAAGCGGTCCAGGGTGTGCAGCGTTGGGGCAAGTCCTCCTGGGATGTTTTCCCCAGTATGTGTAGCAGTGGGGAGAAGGGAACCCCAAGGATGCCCCCAGGTCGGGGCGAGGGTCGCAGGCTTCCTGGGGTGTGGCTGAAGGAGGTCGCCCGACGGGTCCTGCAGCCGGGCATGGGTGCTGGGGGGGAGTGGGGGGTGGGAGGAGTGATCCAGCCTGCCCAGGCGCTGTCTCTTGGCACACTCCAAGTCATGGCTGTCGCCGCCTCCAGAGGCGTCCCCACTCACGACCCAAGTTTTGCATTAGTAACAGAGCTGCGGAGCAGGAGTGCGGGGGTGACGGGGTGGGGGACGGGAAACTCACGCGGCTGGCCCTGACCTTTTGAGCAACCAGAACCTTCCCTGCCTCCTCCCAGGGCGCCAGGATAGCGCCGCGAGCCACTCGGGTCAGTCGGGAGTGAACTTGGCCCGCAGCGGCAGCGGCGCGGTGGCGGCGGCTGCGGCGGCGGCGGCGGCGAGTGGGGGAGGGGCGCCCCCTCCCCCGCCTCAGCCCTGAGCACGGATCGGTCGGCAACAAAGGGATTTGCTCTCCCACCACACACCCCCGCGCTGCCGCAGGCTCCGCGCCCCTCCTACGCCAGGTCCCCGCGCGGGGCCGCCCGCCCCACACGCACCCCCCCCGCCCGACCGTCCAGGACGGTCTCTCGGCCAGCCCCCGACCCCAGCTCACCCCGCCCGCGCGCTCCTCTGGGCTCCCCCTTCCCAGGCGCCTGCCGCTGAATCTCTGACAAAAAGCAACTTTGGGTGGGCGCACGGAGAACCCAGGATGCGCGGCGGCGCGCCCCAGGGGAGTGGGCACTGACTGGAGACCGCTCCGGCCCATCATCCTGCGCTCCCTTCGGCCAGTCTGGAGTGTTCTCTCCGTGGAAGCCTCCCCCACCTTCCCCGATTCAAAGATGCAAGCCAGGTGTAGCCAGCTGTAAAAGGGGGCTCGGGGGCTTGGGGAGGGGGGCACCAGCAAGGATCGACCGGGAGAGCCGCTGCCAAACCGGGGCTGCCCGCCACACACCCCCTTTCCCAAAAACAGAGCCGTGGCCCCCCGTCAGCTCTTGGACCAACCTCAGACACTTCCCCTTCCCCCCGCCAACCCGCCCCCCACCCCGACGCCAGGCCTCGGCTTTTTGTTCCTTTCACTTTCTTTCACGGTTGTGCCACACACAACCACGCGTGTATGCAAGAGGGGGCCCCATTTGGAAGCTGGTGTCCCTCAACAGGAGGCAGCAGCCCAGGACAGGAAACCGAGGTTGAATGCAATTCATCAACCTTACTCCTCTCCTCCCCGCCAACCCACCCTCCACACCCCCTCGGGTCTGGTCCCTACAGGCTGGGTTCCCACTTGGAGTCTACACAACCTGGAGGCAAATCCAGAATAAACGATCCATAGACCACGACTCTAGAGGGGGTGTCACTGCACTGCAGCCTCCATCAGGGCTTTGTAGAAATAAAGTGAACTCACTGCAAACTCCTACCCCCACAAGGAACAAGCTAGACCAGAAAGCTATTAACGACAGCTATCATTAGTACACACAGGAAGCACAAAGGAACTTTTTACGAATAAAAGATGCATAAAACACAGGGTCCTGTGATCTGCACCCGGCTTCCCTGCTGATTGTGTGCAGCCTGGGAGTCCTGGGAAGGCTGGGGATGAGGGTCAGAGGAGGACAGGGGCTCCCACTTTCTTTACGAGGAACAATAGGAACCCCACGTCTGTTCATCTTGGAACCCGGAACACCACAAACAAAGCTGTGGGAAAACTGCGGTAGACGTGGGGGCCCGTGAATTTTTCTAGCTGTTCAGAGCTTAATTACTCCTCCTTGATCCGTGGGACCAGACACGACACCACCAAGGTTAAAATGCCCCAAACAGCGCCGAGCAGATGTGAGCGAGCTGGCAGACGCGCAAATGAGGCCTGCCTCGGAGCACGATAACAAGTGACTAATACGTTGCATATCGTTGAAAGAAAATTATTTTTCTCTAATTTGCATTTGCTTCGGGGGAAAAAAAAAGCCAACCAGAGTCCCTCTTCACAAGCACGAGTCTAATCCTGGAAATGCAGCCCGGCTGCTTTAAGAGAGCTGGAAGGAGGGCAAGACTGCCAGCGCTTTGGCGTTGCAGGCTTGTTTATCTTTCCGCCTTTCCTCCAAGGCGAAACTCGTTTTGCAAGCAACATTCCTACAGAAAATGGCACACGTCCTAAAAAGAGACCAATTTATAGAACCGGCACCGAAGTTCATGTATCATTCCAGAAGCATCTCCCAGCTCCCCACTAGGGAACCCAACTAGATGTACAAGTCCACATTATAACTCAGAGAGTAGATGTGGGGGCGGGGGGGAGCGGAGGTGGACCCGTAATTTGCAGATATCCTGCAAGCTGTACACTCAGGGGCCGGAATCACACAGAAGGGCAGGATATAGAATTAAGTCAGCTCTAAATGATCCTCCAAAGCCCGGGGGCCAGGGCTGCGGAAGCCTTCAACCTTGAGGTTGGGGGGAGTGGTGCTTACACCCAGCTTGCCCCAGGACAGCCCAGGGGCAGGCCCAGCTTCTGGACCATCCTGAGGACCATCCTGAGCCCGCCAGCTTGGACCGGCCCAGCGGGGTATTGCTGCCACCCACCAACTGTTCTCCCTCCCACCCTGGCGCCTCCCCGCACTGCCTGGCAGAGGACCAGGAACTCAGAGAAGGCCGGGCTGTGGGCATCTAGTTGATTAAGTCACAGAGGGGGTGGCGCTGTGGGCAGACCTCAAGACAGCACCGCTGGTCCTGCAGCTGAAAGGCAAGTGCGCTCTTAAAAACCGGGAAGGCAAAGGGAGGCGGGTGATCAAAAGCCGACTTGCACCCCTCCCCACCCCCATTCACCCCCCTTCGGGTCCTGAACCTACACACTTGTGTTTCCAATCCAGGAAACAGGGCCGAGGGCATAGAACACAGCGGCCGCCTGTCTCTTGAACTTGTCTGAATAACAGGGCCATTTCAGAGGAAGAACAACGGCCTTCAGAGCCTCTGCAATTTCCAGAAAGCCTTCAGTTAATACATTCTTTCCAACAGGCTTGCTTTAGGGTGGAAAGTTACTTTCCCAAATCTTAACAACCCGGTCACAAGCCACTGAGGCCCCAGGTCAACAGATCCCGGCCAAACCCCTCCAGACAGTTGACACTCATGACCCCGCAGGCCTTCTCCTGCCACCTCTGCCTAACAAGTTCCCTAAACCACAACACACCAACCAGCGCGCACGTCCACCACGATCCCAGGAGCCAGAAAGATGCGTGTCGCGGGGTGCGGGGGTGCGGGTACCGCCGCCGGAGGGCTCTCTCGCAGCGCATCCGAGGGCTCCCGGGCCAGCAAGGGGCGGCCACCTCTGCAGCTCTCCGTGGGCCTGCACAGTGCGCGCATTGTGTGAGCGCCGAGGAGGCACAGCGCTGCTCCTGCACCAACAGCTGTCACATTCTTTGCACTCGCTGTAAACAGCCTTCACATTCCCCCCTTACCACACAGTTAAAGCCAGACTAACCATCCAGTTAGAGATCAAACCAACGACAGCAGCATTGTGTCTGCCTTCGCACCAAGCCCAGCAGCTGGCAGGTTTCTCCGGAACAAGAGACCCCCCCTCCCCCCACCCCTCCAGGCTCCAGCCAAGGCTGGCCGAGGCAGCAACGCGTGTGTCGCTGCTGAGTGTTAAAGCAAGAGAACACAGCCATGTCGCGCAGAGTTCTGTGCGGTTCATCAGCTCTCCCAGAGTGTCCTCCTCTCAGGCCCCCTCCCCCATTTCCTCAGCTGGGAATAAAGGTTGTTCAGACTCCCAGGGTCGCTTTCTCTGCTCAGCAAAGCGTGGGTCGGCCTGCCCCGGCCAAGCCTGGGGTCCTGCAGCCCTCTCTACCGTGGTCCCAGAGGCTAGGCAGCTCGGCACTTTCTGCAGCCCAAAGCCTCGTGTTTCGGAAAACCGTCCAACTCCCTGAATCCCTCCTGGTCGCCCCACTGATCAAAATGTCTCCTTTTATGATTTTTGGTTAAGTCGAACATCATCGTCATTATTAGCGCAAATTACACGCCTAATCGGTCCTTAAATAGATTTTAATTAAATAATCATACAGGCTCATTTTATGACTTAAGAAAGGCATTAGTTTTCGTTATAACCTTTCCACCAGGATATAGAATAATGATAACAGACAAATACTTATTCTTTGAAAAGCAAACTGATGGGCAGAGTATTGGGAAAGCAGACCCTGCTTCACACCTTCTGGAATCCAAGTGGAGACCAGACAGACCACATCCGCACGACTTTCCTCCGGAGCAGGGAGAGGGGATTTCTTCCTCCAAAGCATCACTTTTGTCTTC
Source organism: Hyperoodon ampullatus (assembly GCF_949752795.1). NCBI lineage: Eukaryota > Metazoa > Chordata > Mammalia > Artiodactyla > Ziphiidae > Hyperoodon > Hyperoodon ampullatus. The sequence goes on from NC_136920.1 coordinate 79,453,284, forward strand.
TCTTCGGGGCCAGGAGAAAGGAACCCCAAATGTTCCTTTTCCTTGCCCATCTGAAGAGACTTCTCCAGCTTAGAAGTCTCTCCTAGAGACCACTCCTCGCCACCCCCATCTGTTTTCCACCCCTCAGTCTGCTGAGAGCCGTGGTGGAAAGCAGGCAGGCTGTGCTTGTTAAATGCTCTGTACAATGCTGTTAATAAAATAATAAATACAAAGGATGGAGGCTGCTGGTTCCATGGGTGTTTTGACTGGAAATGCCTCGGCACTTGTCATGTGTTTATGGGAGGGCAGACAACTCTAGGAATTACATAGTTTGGACATCTCTGTACTTCATTTATTCTTTCCTAATTGACGTAGGCCTAGAGCTATGTCAAGTTTGCATTTGTACAGAACTGTTAAATGCCTAAGAGTTTCTCCAACTAAACCAAGTTTTAAATCAGACCCAAGGCTGGAACGTACTCTCGGCCTCGCCCCACTCCACCCCTCTGCCTCTGTGGCTGGAGAAAACAAACAGACCCTCAACAACGATCCCCTGTCCTTGCTCTCCCCACCTTCACCACCCCCACCCCCGGGGGGGCACCTAGGGCAAAGGTTAAGGTGTCTTCAGATTACAGGCAAGGCCCTGGCTACACACACTGGAAAGCACTGCAGTTGGGCGCATCCTGGGCATACTCGAACCTCTAAAATAGTGAGCTAAGATGGGGGGAAAACTGCTGGCCTGGTAAAACCCGCCGTTCACAAAACAATGTCAGCAAAGGCTGGAAGGCATTCTTTAGAGAGGTACCAGGGACTCATGCCTACTGAAGCTCTTTCAGCACAAAGGCTTTTAGGGGAAGAAGGGAAAAGGGGGGTGGGGGGGAGGAGAGAAAGGGAGGGCTCCTGTTTCACAGCAGGCATCCCCAGAGAGTCAAGAACCAAGTGTAGCTTCAATCAAACGCTCACTTCCCCTCTGGGAGTCTAGTAGGAAACCTGATCACAGTAGCTTACTACCGGCCTGGATCCATACAGGTCTGGTTTTCTTCTCATGCTAGTAAATTTTTTTAAATACATATCCATAGAAAAGAAGCAATCCCTGACAGACTTTTATTGAAAACCACACTGAGACCTCATAACATCCGGACTTAATCCCTATCAGACAAACCACAGCACCTCTGGCCTCTGCAGCGGGCCAGACCCTTTCACCTCTTCCCACCAGCTCTCTCCCCTCCAGCCGCTGCTGTTCCCTCCCCCCGAAAGAATGACGGGAGGACTTGCCAAAGAGCACCTACATACCGGTTCTGGAATCAATTCCTAACCATATAAATGATCCCACTTAGGGGGAGAAAAAAAAAAATCCCAGCCTTTTCATATGGATTCCTTTAAAGCCCAGAATGCAAAGAACTGTAACAAAGGGAAAGAAAGAGGAACCCACGGAGGCAGACCTGGAGGAATAGCCTCAGGAATACCCTTGGAGGGGAGCTTAACCTGCAGGTTGGTCCCCAGACACTGGCCTACGCAGGTCTTGGGCGGGGGGGAGGTGGGCATCTCAGGGGCAGCAGGGAACGGAGAAGCAACCTATAGGAATCTGACCAGTCATTCAAAGCAATTACTAATCCTCCAGACCTACTATGTGCCAAGTATTCTTTGATCCTAAAGGTGGAAAATTATACCCAGTCTTACAAATGAAGAAACTTACTGAGGCTCAGAGGCCATAAATAACCTGCCCCCAAGGTCACACAGCTAGTAAAAATGGGCCACGGTCAAACTCAGTCCTGGAGTTGCGGAGAGGAGCCAATGATCGGTCAAATTGTGCCATCCAGAATCCCCAAGAAGTTCGGAAGGCTTCCTTAGCCCTTGTACTCCAATACAGAGTAAAAGGATAGCACTTAACACCTATGAAATTCGGTCCACAAGGAGCCCGCATCCTAGTTTCTCCTACACCCAGAAATCTCTTGGTCCATGTGAAGTCTTTCGAAATTTCTGCCAACATCCTACCCATCTCCCTACACTGGAACACCCTGCTGTGAGGCCAGGGATTCCCAACAAGCCTCCACTTTCCCCTCCTCCAGGAGCCCAGAACAGGCAGTGGGAGGTGGGTGCTACTCTTAGGTCTCTGGAAAAAGTGCTGACACCTGGAACTACAAGAAGGCTTGCCACACTAGTTTTGCCACATAAAGCAATCAATCAAATTATCTAGACAGAGCAAAAGTCCTTTGGAAAGACTGCCTACATCTACCTTTCCTAGGACTTTAATGAAAAACCCAGGGACCAAAGTGGGCTGGGGAGGCAACTGAGGGGGAAGCGGCTTGCAAGATGCTGGACCCTCCTGGACTCCTGGGGGTCCCCACAAAAAGCCAAGTCCCGAGACAAGCCGGAGGTTGGGGTTCTCTCTCCTCTCCCCAACTTCTCATCCCAGCAGCGCAGGGTCAGCGCTCAACATCCCCTCCCCACCCCATCTTCAATTTCCTGCTCTGCCCCGGGCTTTCAGAAGCTCCGGGAACCATCCACACCTGATGCCACAGACGCCACAGGCTCCACGACCCAGGGCCGTCTCCAGCTCAGCTCGGTGGGAAGGGCAACGGGCAGGAGCGCCGGACACTCAGCCGCCCCTGCGGCTTCCCGGCCCCGGGCGGGTGGCTCCTCCAGTGGCCGAGGCTCCGGATGCGTGAAATGGCTCCAGGAGCGCCTGGGGCAGGCCAGGGCCTCCGCAGCGGGACGGACCGAGGCGATGGCGGAGCCGGGTCCTCACCCCTCTAGTCAGCCAAACACGCCCCGGCGGCCCGGCAGCCCCTGCCTTGCAGCCAGTGGCTTTCTCTCTTTTTTAAACTTTCCGGCCTTGGCGATCACCGCCGATTGGGACAGGATTTCCAGCCCCCGCCTTCCCTCCTCCACACCCTCCATGCAGGCCCTTCCAACCTCCAGGGAGGTGACCCCCGCCCCCGGGCACCGTGAGTCCCTGGCCCCGCCAGACCCTCCCCCGCCCCCGCCACTTGGGCCACCTGGAACGAGCCGCTTCCCAAAGCGATCGGCGTCCGGCCGAGTCTGGGGCTGCTGCTGCGTCTGGGGAGGAACTCCCGCAGCCTCCAAAGGGTCCAGGCCTGCCCGCAGCGGCATGCAGAACCGCCCCCTACTCGCGCTCTCTTCGAGACCAGACGCGGGGGGAGGGGGGGCGGGGAAAGTTTACGGCCCGTCTTTAAAAAACAATTTAACTCTTCAGATGCAAGAGTTTGGGTGCCCGTGGCACGGTTATGAGCGCTCGGGTAGAACAACAGAAATGGGGGGTGCCGGAAATGGTGCAGGAAGACCCCTATAACCCTATAAACCTCTCCTCCCCCCTCGCAGTTACTATTAGCATTAAAAGATCCCAGTGCCTTCAATGCAATAGTGCCTGTTTATAACTTTTCCCTGCTGGGTCCCCATACCCTAAACAAGCCCCCTCCTCACGTTTTGAAATCACCAGGGCAAAGATCGCTCCCAAATCTGTGACCTCCCGGAGCTCTTGGGCCTCTCACCTGCTCTGCCCCTGGCACCCTGACCTCACTCACCCTCTTCCCCCCAGTACTTCCTCTGGTTTGCACCTAGACAATAAATTTAGTTTCATTTAGCTTCCGGTCTTTAATTTTAGCAGGTCTCCTTTCTGCATGCAAATCAATACGGCAATTACCATCTAAAAGCTCGCCCAGCCCCGGGTCAATGTAAATTGATCATTGTCCGCCTTCCACAAAGTAACACCGGGAGTCTGTGATGCATAACGAGATTATACTGGAAACTGTCTTTTAGATCAAATTCTATTTAATGCTGTCAGGATCTTCTCCTAGCGGACTTCCCCGCTAGTCTAATCACGGGGCGCCGGAGCCCATGGGTGCTGAGGGGCGATGGCTGGCCGGGGAGACACGGTTCTAAGAAATAACAAAGTGCGGGGACGCCCCCCCCCAATTCCAACACCCTCGACTAGGGGCCGGCGGAAATGAGCCTGCGCTGGTAAAGGGGGCCTGCTACAGAAACGTTGCGGGGGCGGGGAAGCGCGTTGGTTAATTCCCATCCAACAGAAAGTCAGCTATCCCTTCCGGAGGAACACATGGGGGGCAACCAGCGAAAGCCGACGGGCCGGGCTGGAGGTTGGGAGACGTCCCCGGCCAAGTGCTCGGGGCACAGGCGGCTTGGCTGCCACGGGGGTGGCCTGAGAAGACCTTCCACTCCTGCCCCGGCTGCTTCTCAAGCCAGCGCCACCATCTAGGCCCCGGCAGCGCAGCCAGCCTTGCAAACAGACGGAATCCTGCCGGCCGTTCACTCGGGCGAGGCAGCCCGGTCGGGACGGGCCTCCCCTCCCCTGACTGGGCGAGGCCCCTCCAGGCCGAGGCCCCTGTGAGCCGAGGGCTGGAGGCCTCCAGCCAGGAGAAGGTCCTCCCGCCCCTGCGCGGCCCCCAGGGCACGGGTGTGACCCTGGCGCTTAACAAAGGGCCTTCAGAGCTCCTTTCGGCCTCGGGCTGGCGGGGGAGCGGTGGGGCTGGCGGGGAGAGGGGCGGTACGGCGGCCCAAGTGGACCCGTGAGGCCCCACGCCCCGCCGGGCTGGGTCTGCCGGGCCCGCCGCCCTCGAGGAAACCACCGAGGTGGCATTGCCGGGGCCGCTGGGCACTCCCGAGGACCGTCCTGGGGTTCGGGCGGCTCGGAGGCCGGCGAGCCTCCTGCCCAGCCCCGGCTGTCGTGCCCAACCCAGCGCGGGCTCCACCCGAGTGCGGTCTTCCCAATAAAAGCTGGAATTCCCGGCTGGGCTCAGACAAAGAGGCACCGCGGCAAACCGACGCCACGCGCAAACCAAACCCAAGCCGAGTTTACGCGCGCGTCTGGGGTCACAGAGGCGCCCTCCCTACGCTGGCCGTCCCCGCACGGTCTCCTCAAGGGGGGGAAAGGGAAAGTAAGCATACCTCCCCTCGATTCCGCCCAGAGGCCGAGCTTCGCACTTCTTTCGGTTCAGTCTCTCTCAGTTCACTAGGCCCTGCGCCACCTTAGCAAACAGGGCTTAGAGGAGCGCAACATCCCTTGCTTCCGACCCAGAATGCAAAGCTACTCCTCTTTTTCCTCCACCATCCATCCTCTCAGGGTCCAGAACTCAAAAATCTTTCAGAAATCCTCCTACCTGCTCAAGACATACTCTCTTCCCCACCCTAGATGGGAAGAAACTATAACCAGAAGCAATCTTAGTAACCAAGGGCCATCCACCCTTAGCTAGGCACCGTCGCCCTCACTTTCCCTCTAGCCGAAGACACAGTATTTCCCAGTGAATGAGTGTGCGATGTGGTTGTGTGGCCCACACTTCCGTGCCCTGCTCTGTCTCACTGGGCAGGAAAATCTTCATCAGGCACTGAGGAGTTTTTGTCATTCAGCCTGTGTATCTAAGCATGGATGTATGCATGTGAATGCTTTTTGTGTTTCCAAGTGACCCTCTTCACACCTTTAAATGGGCTTTTGTCTCTCGAACGAACTTACAGAAATCCTGCTCCAGTTTCCAGCTCAACAAAGTCTGGGATTTTCTCCTAGAATCTCGCTCTAGGTCTCAGTATTTGCATACCCATGTTTACATTCCTCGCGGCCAGTTCTTTCTCTCTTCTCTATCTCTTGTTCCATGTGGGCACCAGAGCCCAAGGGTCTTGATTTGTCTCAGCACATGTCATTCAGGCGCACATCTTAATCTGTGCATTCCTGTCTAACACGTACACCTCCCCACGACTTACATTCTTGCTTTGCCTATAATGGGGCTCGTTCCCAGACCAATATGGGTTTGCAGTTTAAGGTAACTAGAGGATCCCCTAAGACTACAAACCCTAAAAGGAAGAGGAGGGGGAAGGAGAGAGGAGTGTGACTAATGATTCATTTCTCTATAGGGTAACCCACCTACCTCAGGGGTCTACCTCAGGGAAAGAACGAGACCAATGCCTGCAGAGTTGTATTAAATTTTTAGACCCATTCAATGTTGACCCCATGGATGTGTATACAAATGATCGATCTTGTACACATCGCTGTCCGACTCCTGTTTGGAGGCTGCCTCCCTGCACATATCTTATTTGAACTCTCCACAAGTTCATGGTTAAAAGTGTTTTTATTTCCATAGACAACTCAAGGACCCCTTTGCTCTCTCCGACGCATACCTGTACGCACTGGACAGGCATTTCAGGCTTGGGTCTTTGGTAGGCAACACTCTCGGTCAGAGGCCCCACTGACTAAAGCTCTGAGCAGACCGTCACATACTGGGCCGCTGGGAACGGTAAGGTCTAACCTCTGCATCTCCCCAACTCACTTCCTTAAGTGAGGGTGCCCACTGTGTGTGTTCACACCTTCCCCATTGAGAAGTATCGGGTCAAATTAGATCACCTAGCAGCTGCATTTGGTTCGTCGAAGAATCGAGCCCAATGTACCAGGATGTGAGATTGCATACACAGAAGAGAAAGGAAAACCCTAAGCCCAGACTCCCGCCTCCTCTCCCCAGGGGGCTACTTTGCCTCCAGGAATTTCGACTACACTCCCCACCCCCACGCTCCCTATCGTCTTTAAAGGGTTAAGAGAAACCCTCGCAGCCTTGCCTCCACCCTGGTCGCTGGGCCCGAAGGCTCGCTCGCTCACGGGAGTCTGCCGCCGCCTCCGCGGCCCGCCCCCAGACAGACAGAACGCTGGAGCGTGACCGCGCCTGCAGGGTCGGGGTGGGACTCTGCGGGCTCGGGCTGCCCCGAGCGCACAGCGGGTCCGCCCCGGCCCCGGCCCACAGCGCTCCCGCCAGCCCGGCTGCCGGGGCACAGTCACAGCTCTGCGCGCTGGGCAGTCCGATTTTTATCTTGTCTAATCCCAAACTGGGCGGGGAGCACAGGCATCGTGCTTAGAGAACAAGAGATAGGCGAGGGAGGCGGGGAGGAGCAGCCAGGCAGCGACGCGAGCGGGAGCGAGTTAAAGACACAGTCGAGGCGACCGAGAGCAAGAAGAAAGAGCGGGCTGCGCGGGCCTCGAGGCGCCGCACGCAACGCGCCGCCCGGCCAAGTTACACTCACCTCCCGGTCGCCCCTCGCCGCCCATCCCTCCCCACTTCCCAGAGGCGCTCTCCGCAGCCCGGGCCGCGGGGTCCCGGCCTGTGTGGGAGGCACAGGCCCGGCCGGCCCTGCAAAGGGCTGGAGAGAATCACTAATGAGCTGTGCGGCCCATTGATCCGGAGAACACTTCTTAATTAACTCTCAGTCACCTACTGGTGACACTGCCTCAAAGGACGGCGCTGGGGCCGTCCGAGCCCCAACCCCGACCTGCCCGCGGAGCGCCTGGCGCCCGAACCCCGCGCCCCCCCCCCCGCCACTACCCCAGGCAATCCCGGTGAGTGGCGGCGTAAACCCGCACACTAAAGGCCAGCCTCGGATTAAACCTGGACGGCATATTAATCACCGCCATCTCCCCGCTTCCTCCTCGCGGTGAAATCATGCCCAAAATAAACAAGGGAACCGACACTGCAAAGCCCAGACCAGATAACGGGTCGGGGGTGGAGTGGGAAGGGTCGAGAAGCAAATGTGTTTTCCAAGTGTCCACGTACAGGAGTCTCGGAGGCCGACAATTAAAATGCCTTCCACACAAGCAATTCTGTTGGCCAAACCGAATCCAACACCTCCTAAGGATTGATTTCGGCCCGCGGTGTCCGTTTCCAGTGCCACAGCAAGTGTCACATGGCTACAAATACCCAAGTCTGTCTGCGTTCACCACCCACCACCTTCTGGGGTGGGCCATTTCCTCCTCGTTTTTATTCCTAAGTCATTTTAAGGATTTTTCTCCAGAGACTACCCCTAGAAGCAAATACCACTACCCCTCCTCTGGCCTTCTCTCAAAAAAAGAAAAAAACAAACAAACAAAACAGCTAAAACCCTGAGCTGTCTACTCTAGACACAAGAGGCTGTACGAATACCTATTTGAAGCGCGCTGGTTTCTTTTTTTAAGGTTTGTTTTTAAATACACATAACCCTCCCCCCTCCTTCGCTCTTCCATCCCCGCAACCCCCCAACCCTTTAGACGCCGGCGGCGCGCGCCCTCGCGCGCGGGCACTCACAGCCTCTAGCTGGAGATCGCGGACTTTCTGGAAAAGATTCATTAACTGCAAATTAAGCCTCGCCCCGGCTTCGGCCTACACGCGGCCAGGCTCAGCCGTCTCAGGGACCCGGGGACGTGCCCACTCCAGAGTGCAGGTGGCGCGAAGCCCGCCGGGACCACGCGTGCCTCGAGCCGCCCTACTCCGCACACGGCGCCCCGGGGCTTGCTTGGTAAACAGCAGGAGCACGTCGCCGCCGCCCCGAGACCCCTAGTTGGCGGAGGCTCTGCAGCGCAGCCGCCCGCCTGCTCCGAGCGCGGGCCCCAAGGCGCAGCGGCGCCTCGCCCTCCCCGCCTCGGCCGAGGATCGCGCCCGGGGGCGCAAGTTCCTCTTCGCCCTCAGCCTCTGCGCCGCACGCCCTCCGAGTGGGACCAACTTCCTCCGGCCGCAGACTCGCACCCGCCCTACAGGGCTTTCCACCGGACTCCACGCTACCCAGAGGAGGACCCAGGTCTCGCCCCCCTGCCCGCCGCCGCCCCCGCCCCCGCACGATCTACCCCCACCCCTGGGGTCTCACAACTTAAAACCAACCCCACGACGTCGCGGGGAAGGTGGGGGTGGACCAGGGTGGCAGATTACAATTTTAAAAGAACATTTAGAAAACAAAGCGTCTGACCTGACTGGCTGGCGGGCGGGCGGGCAGAGTTGGAACCCCTCGCTCTGCTCCATTTCCTAGTATTTTTTTTTTTTAATCCACGTGATTCACGCTTTGGAGCAAGCCAAAAAAAGCCCCAAAAAAAACAAAAAACCGGGACTCCCCTCCCGAGTCGCGCGGCAGCGGGGGCAGGTCGAGCTCGGCTCGGCCCGGGGCGCCCGCCACACACACCCTCGCGCACGCACACGCCGTCGTTCCACGAGCAAGAACGAGCTGCTCCCGGAGAGGCGAGACGAGGCAGCGGCGGCTGGAGGTTTTTACAGTTCTTTCCCGAGTCGAAAAAGAAAGCAGACGGGAACCCGCCGCCCTCCCTTTCCTGCTAGCGAGCTAACGACGAGCCGAGCTTCCCAACTTCCAGCCTAGCTCACCCCCCCCGCCCCCCACGCCCGACTCGCGGCACTCAGCGACGACCGCGCTCCCGCGCACACAGGCACACACTGCCTGCAAACTTCCACTCCGCGAACTCCCTGCTCTCCTCCCAGCCCCCAGGGGGGCGGCAGTCCGCCCCCGCCGCGCCCCTCCCTCCCCGAAGCCCACGCCGGGCCGCTTAGGTTGGCTGCATTTTTAATAACTTACAGCTAGGAAATAAAAACGAAAGCGAGCAAAGCAGCCAAAGTGAAGCGCGAGGCACAAGCTTCGAGGGGTACGCGAGAGAGTCAGAGGAGCCACCCGCCGCTAGTCTGGGCCCCGAGGGAGGGGGCCGACTGCAGCCCGCCGCACGCACGCCCGCCAGCCCGCGCGGCCTCCGCGGGGAAAGGTGTTCCGGGCACTGACCTGAAGTCCCCAGCCGGGGAGTAAGCAGGGAGCCTGCGATCCGGCGCTTTGAAGTTTTCCCCGGAGCAGAGTCGAGGCGGCGAGGAGGAGCGACGGGAGGCGGGGTGGGTGGGGAGAGGTGTGCGGGGTTGGAGGAAAGTCGGGTGGCGACGTTGGCGATGGGAGAAGGGGCCGGGCCGGGGAAGCGCGGCGAACTGCAAAGTTTGCCGTCCCCCGCTGCCCGCAACCCGCTCGCGGCGCCGCGCCCGCTCGCCTCCCTCGCCGTCTGCTGCCAGCCGGCTGCCCTCGGGGTCTGCCCCGCCGAGGGGTGGGCTCTGGGCCGGGTGGGGGTGGGGGTGGGGGCGGGGGCGGGGCGGGGCGGGCTCAAAGCTTCCGGGCAGGTGGCGACAGCCCCGCGCGATCCTCCAGGCTCCGGCGGCTGGGCCGGGCTCGGCCGGGCTCGGCCGGGCTCGGCAGCTCTCGCGTCGCCGCTGCTGCCGCCCGCGCTCGGGCAGGAGCCCCAGCGCCATGTTGACGATTAGCCGCGAGCGCCAGCTCGGGCTGGGTGTGTGAACGTGTGTGTGTGAGTGTGTTGGCCAAGTCTTCCCTGCGCGGCGACAGCGCGGCTTGGGCTCCCCGCCCGGCAGCTTGCGGGCTCCCCCTCCGCCGCCGCTGCCGCCTCGCTCCCGCTCCCGCTCTCGGTCGCGGTCTGGGCTCCGGCGCGTCTTCCCCGCTGCCGCAGAGCTCGGTTCGCGTTCAGCAAGGAGCGTAGCTCCGCCTCACCTCGCCGCTGGGAGCCCAGGCTCCGTCTGACGCCGCGCGCCGCGATCCCAACGCGTCCCCCCTCCCTGGTTCCCTCCTCTTCCTCCTCCCCCTCCCTCCCTCCGCCCTCTAGCTCGCCCTCCCTCCCAGCAGCCTCCTCCCCTCCCCCCGCAGGCGCAGCGCTCGGGCGACAGCCGCCTGCCCGACGCCTCCTCCAGCTCTCGCAAATTTGAGCTCCCCCAGCCTCCGCTCACCCTCCGTTGCAGCGCCTGGGCGGTGGGGTGTCGGAGGGGTGATTCCCCAAGAAAGGTTTGCCCGAGTTTCCCCAGCCGTCATCGATTCCCGGCGCGTTTCGCCTATCTGGGTCCGAACCCCAGACCACTTGGGTGGCGTCCTCCTCGCCCCATGTCCTCCCCTCCCCCGCTTGGACCGAGTTGGCTGCGCACACCCCGCCCGGGCGCGCGTCCTGGGCGAGTGAGAGACCGACTTGGGCGGCGGCGGCGGCGCGGGCGGCCCGTTGATCCTGAGCCGAGGGGATGGGGGGCGGCGGGGGCGGCGGGGGCGGCTCTCCCAGCCGCGCGCCGAGACCCGGAGAGTTACAGAGCAGGCGTACATTGGAGAGAGCTTTCCTATATAGGAGAGCCAAGAATTTGTTACTTCTTGAGGGGGGAGCATGAAGGTAGGGGACCCTATAATGAGAATCCTAGGTTTGCTTCTAGATTTCTAACTTGGATAAATGACAGGACGGTACTCTTTGGTGAATACTAAAGGAACAGTAACAGCAGCAAAAGTCTAAGAATGGAACTTTAACATATCACAATGCCACCTTTAAAGTAAATTTGGCATTCTCCTTTTTGAATAAAAGAAAATGCATTAATTCAAGACATACACATTCACACACCTGCTAATATCTGCTCTTCTGCAATCATGTGTTTTCTGTATAGTGTCTAAATATCTATTCCAGTTGAAGTAGTGCTTAAACACTTCAATATGCCTCTTTCCATCCAAAAAGAAAAACTGTCTATGACTGTTTCAACGTATTTTAAATATATGTATAATCATTGCCAACTTATCTGCTTTGCAGATTCTCGTTTCCTACACAATATTTAACATCTCCCTTTATTGAAAATGTCATTGCTCAGTATTATGATTGTTTTTCATTTTTATTATATGTCTGAATGTTAGAATTATTGATTAATCTCTTTATTAATGGAATAATCTCAGCACAATGTTAAATACACTTCTTCTCTACCATTATTATATGTTATTTTAACGATTTTCCATACAGTTACTTTAAATGGGATTTTCAGAGTTTTCAGGCTTTTTGAAGTCAGTGGGATAGGCTCCAGTGAGTAAAAGAAATGCTGAAGAACAACAATATGAATTAAACAAATTTAAGTAGTTAAGAAAGCACTAATCTAGTCATTGAGAAATATATATTACTATTTACATAGTATGTATATATAAATCAATAGTTTCAAAATGAGATAATCTACTGAACAAAATATCTTAAAATGTGAATGAAAAGATGTTGTAAAATCGCTATATGATTAAAGTACAAAATTTTTTATAAGCTTGGAATATCAATAATAAGTGCATTTTTGTCTGGGAGACAAGTTGTTATCTGGGAAACCTCAAGACATTTTGTAGATTATCGAAATCACTTTACTATCAATCTTGAGCATTTCTCCTATCAACTCTGTAATTAGTATTGGAATTAGTATGATGACTCTATTTCACCATCAGGAACATTGAAGAAACTATTTAAAGTGCTAAACATTGGTTTTAACAAATAAAAAACAATTCATCTGAAGAAGATGTTACAATGAACTGAGGAATTAAAAGATCTCAAAGTAGAGAAATTTCACTGACTGCAGTATAAACAACTTGAGGGTAGAGAGTGTCTGTTTTTCCTGTTTGCCCTCCAAATTTGGCAACAGTGTTATATGCACGGTGCAGGGTAATAAGCAAATATTTAACAAATGAAAAGTACTGAATTCATTACCTTGTGGTACAAATTAGGATTTCTTTTGTACTGTAACTAGAAGATTTTAACTTCAGCATTATGAATTATTAATGTCTTTATCTGATTCCCAGTTCTGTGTCAACCAAACTTATTTGAGTGATAATTAGAGGACTTCATGTTTATCCTATCTTCTAGGATTTCACTTTTGCATATCTGTTAATTCATAATTTTGACATTTTTATAGCACAACCAAAGACTATAAAAACACAGAGCAAGCACTTGCCAAAGAACTCTAAATAAAACAGGTCTCAGATATGAAATTAGAGCCAAGCTTGGTTATACTTCTAAGTGCTTCATCTAAAGAGAAACGTGCAACACTGCTGCATGAATTAATCACCTAGGGTGACTTTTAAACCTATCAACAGCTGGCCCCTCTATCATATCTGATTTTATTCAATAGTCTAAGTGATAATAATTTTTTGATCAAGAACTTTATTTTACTGGTTGTAAAGGTGCGCGCATGCACGCGCACACAATCCCCAGTGCTTTTAAAAATTGTGGGACAGAATTAATCATAACTATTGAGTTTAAGTGTCATTTATCAACTTATTAAAGTGCAAGCATGCAGGGAAAATAAGCTAAAGACAAGACTTTCGTTTTTCAATTTATTTTTTAAAAGTCTCGTAGAAATCTTTATGAAATTAACACAAAATGGTGGTACCAAAAATGTCTTTGCTTTGTTTATTCCCTAGTCTGTGGCAATGTAAACAGTGGAAGTTAACCCGGAATTTAAGTTAAGGAAAGCTATATTGTATTAAGTTTAGCCAAAATTCTCTAACTTGCCATCATATTTTTTCAAATAAATAAAATTTCTATTCTCTTCCCTCTCTCCTCATCTCCCTTAAGGTATGTCAACTCTAACCCCGACCCCCCCCCATACACACACCTTGTTGCCTCTGACATTATCTCTTCTACTAGACGCGCTTTTGTACTTATTGCTACACAATAGTTCAAAATAAAATGTGATAAATGCAGGCAAAGGTGTTTCAAGAAAGAAGGTAAATGTCCTTACACATTTTCAACATAGAAACAGAATTTTTCAAAAATGAGTTACAAAACAGCAAAATTAAAAAAAATAGTTATAGATAAAGTTTGCAGATAATGTTGTCATCCCTCTTAAAAGAAGAGGGATAAGGCACAGAAGAAATGTAGTGTTGAGGACAATGAAAATCAGCAGTTATTGCAATCTATTTATGCTGCATTCAATGGATTTAGAAGACAGAGGCTTGAGTGCTGTCGTTATTGCTTGTTTGCCATTTGATGGTGGGCAAAATATTTAATTTCATTGGGTTTCTCTTTCTATGCCTCTAAAATGTGGATTCCCAGGCCAGGAAAATATTTCAAATCTTTTCTAGGTCTAAAAGTCACAGACCTTAGTGTACCCTTTATAAAGGCCACATTTTCACAAAAGATAGCATTCTTGTAAAACACCTTTATAGAAAGAAAAAGCTATATTTAGAAAGTCCACTCAGTATCCAGGGTTTTCTGAAGTCGTACTGCTGTTTATAACCAGGTGTAGGCCAGTAGGACAACACATTTGCTTTAATAACTGTCCAGATTTCTTGGAGTTAAAGATAAGTTTTTCATTATTCTAAGTGTTGACCTAAGAAATTATTGAAAATAAGAATTGTTCTAATTTACTTCTTGAATTGCCCAGTTCTTACATGGCCTGACATGAAAGGTGATTTAAAAGATTGCATTTAAGTTTGGACATATAGCCTTCATCCTGCTGTTTCATCACAGGCCTCTTACAGGATAAACACGTGCAACCATTTTGAGTTTCTGAATGGGAAATAGTATAGTATTTTCCCCCTATAAATTTCTTGCCAACTTACTCCAATTTGAATGCAGGTAGAAATTTATAAATTTCTCCAAGAACTTATTTTTATTTTTATGAATCTTACTGATTTTGTGTTAATACCGAGGACTTTATCAAATTCATAGACATTTGATAGAATAAAAAGCAAAAGCATAATTAGGAAAAATCCAAAAACCTCAAATAGAAAATAAGATGCTATGTTGTTAGTAACAGAAATTAGCACAAATAGACTGAAAAACTGACCACCATTGTAAACTGAGCTTTTAACTATGGGAGTCGCCAGGAAAAGGAGGGTTACCTGACTCAGGGGTCTTCTCCTTTGTTTGCCTTCTTTTAACAATCTCAAAAATTAAAGAAAGGTTGAAATGACAATAAAAATAATTTATTTCCCAAACCATTTGAGAGTAGTTGCCAACACAATGCAATGTCTCCCCCAAATCCTCTAGTATTTCCTACAAACATATATCCAAATATAATCATGAAAATCAGGAAATTAACACTGACACATGACTACAGAGCTACTAATCCTCAGACCCCTTTCAAGTTTTGTCAATTATCCCAATCATGTCCTTCATAATGAAAGGATCAGCCCAGTGTCGCATGTTGCATTTAGTTGTCCTGTCTCTTTAGTTTTTTAATCTGGAAAATTTTCTCAGGCTTCCCTTGAATTTCATAAACTAGAAAATTTTAAAGAATATGGATCAGCTATTTTGTAGGATTTAGCTGTTTGTATTTGTCTCATGATTATTCAGGATATGTGTAGTTGGCAGGAATAACACAGTGGTGAAGCTCTGTTCTTCTCACTGCTTCCTATCAAACAATTTCGGCAAACTTTTAACTTGTAACCTTACTGGAATATTATTTTACTCATTTGATTAAGGTGTATATCACCCAGTCTTCTCCATTGTAAAGTTATTTTTTTCTCCTTCATTATTAATAATTTTTGTGGTAAGGCACTTTGTAATTATGTAAATATCCTGTTCCTCATCAAACATAATTTATTCAATTTAATGATTTAAATCAGTATGAACTCATAGACTCCTATTTTATTCAATTGACTATAATACGTTTCTACCATTATTTATTTTGAGGCTTAGATTGTTCAAGATTTGTCCAGTGGAAACCCCTTCAGTTTGGCTTCTATATCCTTTGATGTTTCCCAATTATTCTTTGATATCTCCCTTCTTCTTCTTTTTTTTTTTAACATCTTTATTGGAGTATAATTGCTTTACAATGGTGTGTTAGTTTCTGCTTTAGAACAAAGTGAATCAGCTATACATATACATACATCCCCATATCCCCTCCCTCTTGCATCTCCCTCCCTCCCACCCTCCTTACCCCAACCCTCTAGGTGGTCACAAAGCACCGAGCTGATCTCCCTGTGCTATGCGGCTGCTTCCCACTAGCTATCTATCTTACGTTTGGTAGCGTATATATGTCCATGCCGCTCTCTCACTTTGTCACAGCTTATCCTTCCCCCTCCCCATATCCTCAAGTCCATTCTCTAGTAGGTCTGTGTCTTTATTCCTGTCTTACCCCTAGGTTCTTCATGACATTTTTTTTTTTAGATTCCATATATACGTGTTAGCATACGGTATTTGTCTTTCTCTTTCTGACTTACTTCATTCTGTATGACAGACTCTAGGTCCATCCACCTCACTACAAATAACTCAATTGCGTTTCTTTTTATGGCTGATCCCTTACTTCTTGAAACAATAGTATGTTCTAGGGTCATCTTATATTTTCCCTGTAGTGGTTCTAGAATCAGCCATTTCTCCAAAGACCTTTAGTTCCTTCAGTTGGAGAGCTGTATTTAGAAACCAAGATCTGGACACTAGGTGTATTCATTGCTCTTGGGAAGCAGTGGTCCCAGGTACTCTCAATAGGCAGAGCTAGGGGATTTATGTACATATATACATACACACATATGAAAACACATATTCATAACCATTTACACATATTCACAAACACATTCATAAACATATGCATACATATAGTCTATGTTTATTTCTATAATGTCTCTATATTGAAAATCATGTGTTCACATTAACATCCTCCATTCCCTTTCAACACCCTTTCATTCTAGTTTTTGCCCTTTTCATATTTTAACTCCCTCCACAGATATTAAAATAACACTGATTACCATATTCTTAATATCCTTAATTATTTGATCAATCTTCCTGTATTTAAGTAAATTCTTGTAGCTGCCACTTTCCCATCCACACATTTTCTCCACCTGGCACGGGTTATGACAATCTGTACAGAGTGGTTGCCAAGGCCACTTCCTCATGTGGATGCCCTTTCACACGAATCAGACTTCAGCAGTCAACTCCAGGCTCCCGTATGCAGACATCCTCTCCCCTTTCTCAGACTCTGAGACCCAATGCCAAGTCATGTGGTTCCTTGAATGCCCACCTCCCCCATGCTGACAAAGGGTTATTTTACCTCACTTCATGGACTAATTTGTTCAAGAAGGGAAGGGATCACAATACTATAAAGCAGTTATACTCCAATAAAGATATAAAAAAAAAGAAGGGAAGGGACAAGGAAGGGGATGAAGAAAGGGAGGTGGACAGGGATGAACAGGCACCTTTTCTTTCTAAACAATATTTGAAGAGGTCCTTCATTTAGAAGTTGCAAAGACATTATGAAGTATCAGCTGAAGAACTGAAACAACGACATATAGTTACACATCTGTATCCCTACATCTATGACACACAATGTACCCCTAATTTTATAGCAACCAAAATATAATTTAACAAAACTTATGATGCTTAGCCATACACTTTAATACTCAGCAACTTAAAAAAATATGCAGTGCCATTTGGCTGTTAACTATCATCCATTTATATGAATGGATTTGTAAAACTCCTAGCCAAG
This sequence comes from Hyperoodon ampullatus, assembly GCF_949752795.1. Taxonomy (NCBI): domain Eukaryota; kingdom Metazoa; phylum Chordata; class Mammalia; order Artiodactyla; family Ziphiidae; genus Hyperoodon; species Hyperoodon ampullatus. The sequence goes on from NC_136920.1 coordinate 79,470,266, forward strand.
AGTGCTTGGGATAGCGTCTCTACTGGTCCTTACTGGATCCTCTTCTTCTTGTGTCACTCTTTTCAGTCATTTGTTGATTCTCGATTGTATCTCATTGGTGACTTGCATGACCATTGGTAATCATATCTGGGCAAATACCCCAGCTTGGTGTCTCTCAAAGGGCTGACTGAAAACCATCTGCAACAGAATCAACTGTGGTACTAGATAAAATTCAGGTCCACAGGCCCTGTTCTGATTTCCTGCTCAGAAGCTCTTTAGAGAGTAATGAGTATTTGGAAAATACCTTAGCTAATTCTCACACATTAACACTGAAACCATGGTGTAGTGTGCATGTCTACAATTCCTCAAAGTTCACGGTTTAAAACACATAGGTCTCACCAACTACAGTTCTTTTATTTTAGCTTCATCAATTCACATTTGTTATTTAACCAACTTGGAAATTGCCAGATGTGTGAATAGCCGCCAAAGTAAAATGTATCAATCTTCTGCAAAAATGTCTTCTACCAAATGTCTCTACAAAATGAAATGTAAATACCTTCTAAGATCTTGCTTGGAGGAATCTTACAGATTTTTAAAATCTTCCAGGTTTTAGGGAATAGCAAGTACAAAGGCCCCGATGTTGGGAAAGCCACTGCAGAAAGAAAATCTGGATGTGTGTGTGAGAGAATAGTAGTAGTAAACGAGCTTGGGGAGTAGGGCAGAAGAAATACTGAATAAAGCATGTGGGACAGGTAAAAAGTTTAATTTTTATTCTAAAGTGATGGGAACAGGTTTTGGGAAATAATGTATTATGATTCACGTTTTTTTTGTGATTATTCTGGCTATTGTATTGGTTATAGACTATAAGGATTGGGGCAAGAGGGGAGGAAGCAAGGAGGTTGTGGAAGAGGCTGCCTATTGCATTAGATGAGGCAAGCAATGATGGCTTGGAGTAAGTAAAGACGGCAAGAGTAAGGTGAGAGGTAGGTGGATTCAGGATGTATTTTCAAGTTAGACTGGCAAGAATTTCTGATGGACTGGACATAGGAATTGTGGGAAAGTGAGAGTTTAAGGATGAATCTAACATTTTTGGCCTGAGCAACTGGATGAGTTATGGAGCCAGGGAAAACTGGAGTGCAATGGATGGATCAAAGCAAAATATTTAGTTTTATTCGCTAAGTTTGACATGTCTATTATGCATAGATTGGAGATATTTAGTGGGAAATTGGAATTAGGAGTCTGGAGGTTAGGTGAGTGCTTAGGGCTAGAAGTATGAATTGGGGAGTCATAAGTCATCTTCCCATTAAAGTAATGGGACTAGATTAAAACTCATGAGTAGTTAAGGTAGATGGAGAGTGAAGGGGGCCAGGAATGAGCCTTAGGGCATTCTAACAGACGTTGAGGGATGGGAGGCATCACCAAGGGAGACTGCCAAGGAATGGTGAGTGAGAGGGGAGAAATCTAGGAGAGGATGGTGTCCTGGTAGCCAGTGAAACAACATATTCATTCTGGAAATTATGAGGTTCATTTCCCAAAGTTTCTTGAATTGATGATCATTTGAAACTTGGTATTTTAAAAAGAGCTTTAGCAAACAGAAAAGAGAATAATTTTCTATCATGAGTGATTGATTGCAGTAGCATGGGGAATGGAAAAGTTGTGAAAAGGGAATCAAGAATCTATGTAAAAGACAATTTTAAACAAAAGTATTCATTTAAAAAACAAGTACACAATATTTAGACATTATATTTTGTCTTTGTGTCAACAGCAGCTACAGCATGCTGTAAGTGAAAGATGAAGGATTACAGTTTAATATCAAATCAGGGAAAAAGGTGAAATAGTTGAATTCTTTGTAGATTTTTAATAGATTTCAAACCTCTATTGGTTTTGAATAATGTCATATTTCAAACATAATTTTCTAAATAATCATAACAATTTTAGAATCAGAATAAACCTTATATAACCTTATATAAAACTTATTTAAATGCACATGTAGTTCATTTTTATGGGTAAAACTAGGACTCTGGTCTTCTGATTACCAGTACTATTTCTTATTGCAACACACTGTTTAAATGTATAGATGATTGAAAAAAAGAGCATACCAGTGATCTCTTAAATGTTTTACAAAATATTAAGTAATTAAAATTAGGGGAACTAAAGCTCATGAGGATTAAATTACAGGAAGAGTTTATAAGAGGGCAAACAAGTAGGAGATGTATTTCCACACAGATAAATATGAGGTTTTAGTAGAAAATGACCAAAACTGCATTTATAAGGTCATGATACTAGCTAAATGAAATAAAGACAACCATCATGGGAATAACATATAATTTTGAAGGTGAATTTTGAATATGGAGACTGATACAGATTAACATCTGATTATAATAAAAATCAGATAGGCAGGGTAACAAGGTCTTCTTCATCCAATCACAGCTTATCAGGAATAAGGGAACCTCTTGATACTTTAGTATGTGCCATTTTAGGACAATGAACTTGCTACAAAGTGAACACATGACATAAGAAATAGTTTAGAAACATAAATATGATTCAAGAAATTCATGGATGGTGAAAGCTATGTTGGATTATTTCAAAAAGTTAGGGACGACTAGGTTAAGTAACTTCTCTTTTTAATAACAGAATAACTGTCACATGAAAGATCTCACTATGCCATTGACAAAGATAAAATCCCGGGACGCCATGGCTTCACAGTCTAATAGTCTAGAGATACAATGTCCAGTATAGTGTCCATTAGTCACAAGTGGCTATTAAATACTTGAAATGTGGGCAAGTTTGACTTAGGAACTGAAATTTTAATTTTATTGAACTTACCTTTAAAAATTTAAAAACACATGTGACTAATGGCTGTCGTTTTTGACAGCACTAAGAACATTTCCATTATCATGGAAAGTTCTATTGACCAGAGCTGACCCATAACCTTTTTACTTAATTTTACATTTATTCCTCTTTGCTAAGAAAATCCTCTCTTACTAAAAAACAATATTAGCAAGATGGCTAGATATAAGCTCAAGATGCAAAAATCTATTGGATTTCTATAATCCAGGAACAAAGAGAGAGCTTAAAAATTATTTAAAATGGAAAAAAAAACTACCTAGGAATAAATCTAAATAAAAATGTGCAAGACATTTATGGAGAAAATAAAACCTTATTGAAAGATAGTAAAGAAGTCTTAAATAAATGGAGAGGTACATCTTGTTTATGGATAGAAAAGACTCATCATAATGGTGTAAGTTTCCCCCAACTTAATTTATATAGTCAATACAATTACAATAAAAATACTTAATAGTGGTTTTACAGGATTGCCAATTCTGAAATTTATGTGAATGGTCAAGGACAGCTCAGACACACCTAAAAAATCCATTCATTCCAAAATGGTCCTGGAAAACTTAATTATTCATAAGAAAACAAAGAAATTGGATAATACAGACAAGTCGATTGTACGTGCATTAATGGCTTGAATATACAACAAAGATACACTAGAACTTTCAGAAGAAAATATACTATATCTGGGTAGCATTAAACTAGGGAAGGACATTTTAAGTAGAACAAAAAGACACTAAGCTAAAAGATAAATTTGATTTCATTAAAATTGAGAGCCGCTATTTATCAAAAGACAAGATTAAAAAAGTTAGAAGGTATGAAATAACTTATTTGTGTCATATATAGCTGACCAAAGATTATTTGCTTGTATTTAAAAAACAATACAAATAAGTAAGAAAAAGATAAACAGTAGAAAAATGGACAAAAGATATTCTCTGGACTTCACAGAATAGGAAACATAGGCCACTATTAAACAAATGAAAGGATTCTCAGCCTATCAGTAATTAGGGAAATACAAATTAAAATTGTTATGGACTGAATTGTGTTCCCTAAAATTCGTATGTTGATGCCCCATCTCCCAATGTGGCTGTTTGGAGACAGGGACTTTAAAAACATAATTATGGTTAAATGAGGTCATAATGGTGGGGCCCTAACTGATATGACTGGTGTCCTTGTAAGAAGAGAAAGAGATAAGAGGGATGTATACACACAGAGAAAAGGCCATGTGAGGACATAGCAAGAAAGCAGTGGTCATCTGCAAGTCAAGGAAAGAGGCCTCAGGAGGACCCAAAACTGCCAACATCTTGAGCCTGGACTTCCAGCCTCCAGAACTGTGAGAAGATAAATCTCTTGTTTTTTAAGCCACTGAATCTGAGGTATTTTGCTAGGACAACCTGAGCAGACTAATACAAGGAACAAAAGACTAGAATGGCCATTCTAACTGGTGAAGCTATAGAGCAAAAGGGCTGAAAATTGATTCCATAACTTTGGAAAACATTTTGACATGAATTTTTAAAGTTGAATATTTGAATTCCCTACAACTCAGCAATTCTACTCTTAGTATGTCTACTCTTTTACTTTTGTTAAATCTTGCACATGTGTACCAGGAAACATTAAAATAAATGTTCATGGAAGTACTGTCCGTAATAGGCCCCAAACAGCCCAAATATCATTAATAGAATAATAAACACATTTTCTTGTCTTTATACAATAAAATATTATACAGTAGTACAAATGAATGAACACTAGTTAAAGTAAAGTGGATGATCCTTAGAAACATAATGTTGAGTAAAAAAAGCAAGCACAGAAGACTAAAGTATGATATCAATTTTATAAATCTCAATAATAAGCAAAATCAGATAAAAATTATGTGGATGTTGAACATAAAGCCAAGATCAGAGTGATTTCTTTGGTGAAAGCAGGAAGGTGGGATCAGGGTAGAGAACAGAGAGAAGACTCAGCAGTTTTGATTCTACTTCTTAGTTTTGGTGGTGTGTTTGCAGGAGTTTTTATTATTTCTCATAACTTACATACAATTAAAGATATTCTTCTGTATATTATCTAATAATATTTAAAAAATCAAAATCCATTATATACCAAAGATAACCCCTAGACATTAATTATAGAGAGTCCACTTTGAAACAACATACATAGTTACTCATAAATCTTCTGTAGTTGAAAGCTTTTAGCTATGAAATTCTTCCCCCTTCATATGAGGACTTTATGTTCCATAATGAAGGGAAACTGTTCCTACTTTGGGACAATTTGCCTTCTTTATTTAAGTGATACTAGTCCTTTGGCTGCCTAGAAATTTTAAAAACAACTGATAACTACATCTACTGCCTGCAAGAGAGTAAAGGAAAAGGAACATAGGAGGCAATCTCATACATTATTGATAAACACATACAAAGACAATATTCGTACAAAGCTATTTCTCCATATAGCAACTCTGAATTTTATTAATAAATACATATATATATATCAAACATTAATAAAAGAATAAAATCCAATATGAGTACATTTGCTCTTTTTTTGCAATTAGTTCCAGGATTCTATTTTAGATTATTACTTCATATCTCCGAGAGTTGGGTGTGTGTTTGTGTGTTTGGTTTTGTGGAAGTTGCATTGTGCTAAAGTTTACATTTCTTTCTTCAATTAAATGGCTTTTGTTATCCCTTGGGAATACTGAAGATAGCAACAGCAGATTACTACCTACTGGTGGAAAAGTATAAATAGCAATTTTAGCTGCTAGTGATTCTGAAATTGCCCTTAACTTTGTCCTTCTAAAAATGCTCCAAGAATTACATTTTGCAAATCCACAGATTTACTATCCATATTCAAGTCATTTACGTGGACAAAGAATGTAGCCTGCGGTATCAGTAACAAAGGATGTTATAGCCATCAAGCCATCAGCCACTGAAGCCACCCCCAATGCTGCACCCTGAGGGGATTCAGGATGGAGAAAACAGGATACTGGCCCTAGATAATTAAAGTGCATATCAAGGGAATGATTTCCATGAGACCAGATTCTTGCATCTCACCATATATAGAAAAGTACTAAATTTATTAACTTAAGATGTCTAGTTTCTTTAATTAACAGTAAGCTTTTGATGTTCCAACTACCTGGGGTTTTTTTTTGCAAGAACCCCTAAATATCCTGTGCCCTCCCTTACCTCTTCAGAACAGTCCCTCAGAGCTATCTGAGAGGCTGTCTCCTGATTTAAGTCCTCAGTATGTCCTCCAAATAAAACATAATTCTCAACTTTTAGGTTGTGCATTTTTTTTCAGTCAACATTTAATTGTATGGCTCACGTAGGTACTATGCCTAGATGTAATGGGATGAGCTGTAAATTATTAAAACTAGATAAATTCTGTCAGCTCTACCACTAGCTGAGATCAGGCTTTCTTCTCTGGATACTTCTGTCATAGACCTTGGCAGATATGGGGTCTGTGTTGGTCTTCAAATTCTTCTTAGAATTGTGGGGACTCATTCATTCTTTCAGCAAATTTTACTGCTTATATTCTATGTGTCAGTTACAGTGCTGGGTCTTGAAATACAGAAGTCAACACACGAAAATACAAGGATAAAACACATTTTCTACCATATTAACTTTTTTCATTCATTAATTCATCCCTAAGTCATTCAACACGCATCTTCTTATTGAATACTGATGAGGGGTCAAATGCTATGCTAAACACTGAGTATATAACTGCAAATGAGATGGATAGGCCCTGATTTTGATGTCACTACTATCTTTTGTCCTGCCATATAATGGGACAGCTTCATTATTCCCTTTACCCTAAGTTTTTATCACAAATTGCTAATGAAAATAAAACTGTTAGTGGAGTTTCAACATGCGTAGGTAAATGAGAACAGAGAACTCCCCTTTCGCATGCCCCATTCTTCTCCTTCTAACTCCCTATGTGAACTCACTTTGTGCCAAGACCAAGAATTTGTGCCCCAGTAAGAACCAAGCTGATTTCCTCACACTGACTGGGACTATTGCTCACTTAGAAGACTTGATGCTTAATTTTGATAAGCAACTAGAAGACCATGGAGACAACCTATAAAAATGATTTGTCTTGGGAGAAAATACTAAAAAGGGTTAATGTGCTGTTCCACATGTCTAACCTCCTGGGATTAAACCACAGGCACCAAGATCACCAAGTGTATGTGGCAACAATGAGCTAAAAATGAAAAGAAAAGCATCATACTGTTATTGTATTCATCTTCCCCCAAGGCACTCTCTGATAAACACCACAACCACTAAGGGAATTGAGAACAGCTTCCTTGTGGGGTAGGTTATATATGCATCTTTTTCCAAGAAGTTAAATCATATCCAGCTATCAGCACACCTTACTTAAGGTGATTGTAATGTACGAGATTAAATGTTCCTGACTGGAAACCTTCTTGTCCTCAATTCATTGGCTATACTGGATTATTTTTCTTGGGTCAGACCTTCAGACTTCTACCAGAAATCGTTCCTTTGGGGAAACCAGGCCTTCCCAGAAAGTCAGGAAACTGAAATGGAGACAGCAGGAGAGAAGGAAATTATTTGGACATATAGACCTCAATTGTTTGGTTTTAAGTAAACGTCCAAGCAAACATCTTCTAAATGGTATAATAACTTTAGGGAAATTCACGGTTTATAAGTTTGTGTACTGATAAACTGAACATATTATAAGAGTACAGGTTGCATTTTGTGTCTTCAACTCAAGCAAAGACTTCAAAAAAGGCCCAGTTATCCTTTGTTCATTAAGACACAAAGAGAGGGCCCCGTGCCCCCGCCACCGCTGTCGCCGCCTCGGCGTCCCCCGGCTCCAGTACCTCTCCTAGGACAGCGCGGCCGCCACCGCTCGGCCCTGCCCGCCACCTGCGCCGCGCAGCCCTTACGCGCTCCCGGATGGCGCCTTCCTCCCCGGACCGGTTTATAATGTAATAATTCCAGAATTTTATCATACAGTGGAGTAGCTTAACAACTGTCTATGTGCTTCCCATGATATGTTCTCTACATTATGAAAAGCTCTTGGTGCTGCAGCCAGGAGTCAGTGCTGTGCCTCTGAAGTGGGAGAGCCAACTTCAGGACACGGGTCCACAAGAGACCTCCCAGCTCCACATAATATCAAGCAGCGAAAATCTCCCAGAGATCTCCATCTCAACACCAGCACCCAGCTTCAGTCAACGACCAGCAGGCTACAGTGCTGGTCACCCTATGCCAAGCAACTAGCAAGACAGGAACACAACTCCACCCATTAGCAGAGAGGCTGCCTAAAAACATAATAAGGCCACAGGCACCCCTAAACACACCACCAGACGTGGACCTGTCCACCAGAAAGACAAGATCGAGCCTCAACCACCAGAACACAGGCACTAGTCCCCCCCCACCAGGAAGCCTACACAACCTAATGAAACAACCTGAGCCACTGGGGACAGCCACTAAAAACAACGGGAACTACGAACCTGCAGCCTGCAAAAAGGAGACCCCAAACACAGTAAGATAAGCAAAATGAGAAAACAGAAAAACACACAGCAGGTGAAGGAGCAAGATAAAAACCTACCAGACCTAACGAATGAAGAGGTAATAGGCAGTCTACCTGAAAAAGAATTCAGAATAATGATAGCAAAGCTGATCCAAGATTCTATTTCCAAGATCCAAAATCTTGGAAATAGAATAGACAAAATGCAAGAAACAGTTAACAAGGACCTAGAAGAACTAAAGATGAATCAAGCATCGATTAAAAACACAATAAATGACATGAAAAATACTCTAGATGGGATCAATAGCAGAATAACTGAGGCAGAAGAACGGATAAGTGAGGTGGAAGATAAAATAGTGGAAATAACTGCTGCAGAGCAAAATAAAGAAAAGAGAATGAAAAGAACAGAGGACAGTCTCAGAGACCTCTGGGACAACATTAAACGCACCAACATTCGAATTATAGGGGTTCCAGAAGAAGAAGAGAAAAAGAAAGGGACTGAGAAAATATTTGAAGAGATTATAGTTGAAAACTTCCCTAATATGGGAAAGGAAATAGTTAATCAAGTCCAGGAGGCACAGAGAGTCCCATACAGAATAAATCCAAGGAGAAATACGCCAAGACACATATTAATCAAACTGTCAAAAATTAAACACAAAGAAATCATATTAAAAGCACCAAGGCAAAAACAACAAATAACACACAAGGGAATCCCCATCAGGTTAACAGCTGATCTCTCAGCAGAAACTCTACAAGCCAGAAGGGAGTGGCAGGACATAATTAAAGTGATGAAGGAGAAAAACCTGCAACCAAGACTACTCTACCCAGCAAGGATTGCAATCAGATTTGATGGAGAAATTAAAACCTTTACAGACAAGCAAAAGCTGAGAGAGTTCAGCACCACCAAACCAGCTTTACAACAAATGCTAAAGGAACTTCTCTAGGCAAGAAACACAACAGAAGGAAAATACCTACAATAACGAACCCAAAACAATTAAGGAAATGGGAATAGGAACATATATATCAATAATTACCTTAAATGTAAATGGACTAAATGCTCCCACCAAAAGACACAGATTGGCTGAATGGATACAAAAACAAGACCCATATATATGCTGTATACAAGAGACCCACTTCAGACCTAGAGACACATACAGATTGAAAGTAAGGGGATGGAAAAAGATATTCCATGCAAATGGAAATCAAAAGAAAGCTGGAGTAGCAATTCTTATATCAGACAAAATAGACTTTAAAATAAAGACTATTAGAAGAGACAAAGAAGGGCACTACATAATGATCAAGGGATCGATCCAAGAAGAAGATATAACAATTGTAAATATTTATGCACCCAACATAGGAGCACCTCAATACATAAGGCAAATACTAACAGCCATAAAAGGGGAAATTGACAGTAACACACTCATAGTACGGGACTTTAACACCCCACTTTCACCAATGGACAGATCATCCAAAATGAAAATAAATAAGGAAACACAAGCTTTAAATGATACATTAAACAAGATGGACTTAATTGATATTTATAGGACATTCCATCCAAAAACAACAGAATACACATTTTTCTCAAGTGCTCATGGAACATTCTCCAGGATAGATCATATCTTGGGTCACAAATCAAGCCTTGGTAAATTTAAGAAAATTGAAATTGTATCAACTATCTTTTCCGACCACAATGCTATGAGACTAGACATCAATTACAGGAAAAGATCTGTAAAAAATACAAACACATGGAGGCTAAACAATACACTACTCAATAACGAAGTGATCACTGCAGAAATCAAAGAGGAAATAAAAAAATACCTAGAAACAAATGACAATGGATACACGACGACCCAAAACCTATGGGACGCAGCAAAAGCAGTTCTAAGGGGGAAGTTTATAGCAATACAATCCCACCTTAAGAAACAGGAAACATCTTCAGTAAACAACCTGACCTTGCACCTAAAGCAATTAGAGAAAGAAGAATAAAAAAACCCCAAAGTTAGCAGAAGGAAAGAAATCATAAAGATCAGATCAGAAATAAATGAAAAAGAAATGAAGGAAATGATAGCAAAGATCAATAAAACTAAAAGCTGGTTGTTTGAGAAGATAAACAAAATTGATAAACCATTAGCCAGACTCATCAAGAAAAAAAGGGAGAAGACTCAAATCAATAGAATTAGAAATGAAAAAGGAGAGGTAACAACTGACACTGCAGAAATACAAAAGATCATGAGAGATTACTACAAGAAACTCTATGCTAATAAAATGGACAACCTGGAAGAAATGGACAAATTCTTAGAAATGCACAACCTGCCAAGACTGAATCAGGAAGAAATAGAAAATATGAATAGACCAATCACAAGCACTGAAATAGAAACTGTGATTAAAAATCTTCCAACAAACAAAAGCCCAGGACCAGATGGCTTCACAGGCGAATTCTATCAAACATTTAGAGAAGAGCTAACACCTATGCTTCTCAAACTCTTCCAAAATATAGCAGAGGGAGGAGCACTCCCAAACTCATTCTACGAGGCCACCATCACCTTGATACCAAAACCACGCAAGGATGTCACAAAGAAAGAAAACTACAGGCCAATATCACTGATGAACATAGATGCAAAAATCCTCAACAAAATACTAGCAAACAGAATCCAACAGCACATTAAAAGGATCATACACCATGATCAAGTGGGGTTTATTCCAGGAATGCAAGGATTCCTCAATATATGCAAATCAATCAATGTGATACACCATATTAACAATTTGAAGGAGAAAAACCATATGATCATCTCAATAGATGCAGAGAAAGCTTTTGACAAAATTCAACACCCATTTATGATAAAAACCCTGCAGAAAGTAGGCATAGAGGGAACTTTCCTCAACATAATAAAGGCCATATATGACAAACCCACAGCCAACATCGTCCTCAATGGTGAAAAACTGAAACCATTTCCACTAAGATCAGGAACAAGACAAGGCTGTCCACTCTCACCACTCTTATTCAACTTAGTTTTGGAAGTTTTAGCCACAGCAATCAGAGAAGAAAAGGAAATAAAAGGAATCCAAATTGGAAAAGAAGAAGTAAAGCTGTCACTGTTTGCAGATGACATGATACTATACATAGAGAATCCTAAAGAGGCTACCAGAAAACTACTAGAGCTAATCAATGAATTTGGTAAAGTAGCAGGATACAAAATTAATGCACAGAAATCTCTGGCATTCCTGTACACTAATGATGAAAAATCTGAAAGTGAAATCAAGAAAACACTCCCATTTACCACTGCAACAAAAAGAATAAAATTTCTAGGAATAAACCTACCTAAGGAGACAAAAGACCTGTATGCAGAAAATTATAAGACACTGATGAAAGAAATTAAAGAAGATACAAACAGATGGAGAGATATACCATGCTCCTGGATTGGAAGAATCAATATTGTGAAAATGACTCTACTACCCAAAGCAATCTACAGATTCAATGCAATCCCTATCAAACTACCACTGGCATTTTTCACAGAACTAAAACCAAAAATTTCAAAATTTGTTTGGAAAAACAAAAGACCCCAAATAGACAAAGCAATCTTGAGAACAAAACACGGAGCTGGAGGAATCAGGCTCCCTGACTTCAGACTGTACTACAAAGCTACAGTAATCAAGACAGTGTGGTACTGGCACAAAAACAGAAAGATAGATCAATGGAACAGGATAGAAAGCCCAGAGATAAACCCATGCACATATGGTCAACTTATCTTTGATAAAGGGGGCAGGAATGTACAGTGGAGAAAGGACAGCCTCTTCAATAAGTGGTGCTGGGAAAACTGGACAGGGACATGTAAAAGTATGAGATTAGATCACTCCCTAACACCATACACAAAAATAAGCTCAAAATGGATTAAAGACCTAAATGTAAGGCCAGAAACTATCAAAATCTTAGAGGAAAACATAGGCAGAACACTCTATGACATAAATCACAGCAAGATCCTTTTGGACCCACCTTCTAGAGAAATGGAAATAAAAACAAAGATAAACAAATGGGACCTAATGAAACTTCAAAGCTTTTGCACAGCAAAGGAAACCATAAACAAGACCAAAAGACAACCCTCAGAATGGGAGAAAATATTTGCAAATGAAGCAACTGACAGAGGATTAATCTCCAAAATTTATAAACAGCTCATGCAGCTCAATAGCAAAAAAACAAACAACCCAATCCAAAAATGGGCAGAAGACTTAAATAGGCATTTCTCCAAAGAAGATATACAGACTGCCAACAAACACATGAAAGAATGCTCAACATCATTAATCATTAGAGAAATGCAAATCAAAACTACAATGAGATATCATCTCACACCAGTCAGAATGGCCATCATCAAGAAATCTAGAAACAATAAATGCTGGAGAGGGTGTGGAGAAAAGGGAACACTCTTGCACTGCTGGTGGGAATGTGAATCGGTACAGCCACTATGGAGAACAGTATGGAGGTTCCTTAAAAAACTAAAAATAGAACTACCATATGACCCAGCAATCCCACTACTAGGCATATACCCTGAGAAAACCATAAGTCAAAAAGAGACATGTACCAAAATGTTCATTGCAGCTCTATTCACAATAGCCCGGAGATGGAAACAACCTAAGTGTCCATCATCGGATGAATGGATAAAGAAGATGTGGCACATATATACAATGGAATATTACTCAGCCATAAAAAGAAACGAAACTGAGCTATTTGTAATGAGGTGGATAGACCTAGAGTCTGTCATACAGAGTGAAGTAAGTCAGAAAGAGAAAGACAAATACCGTATGCTAACACATATATATGGAATTTAAAAAAAAAAATGTCATGAAGAACCTAGGGGTAAAACGGGAATAAAGACACAGACCTACTTGAGAATGGACTTGAGGATATGGGGAAGGGGAAGGGTAAGCTGTGACAAAGGGAAAGAGAGGCATGGACATATATACACTACCAAACGTAAGGTAGATAGATAGTGGGAAGCAGCCGCAGAGCACAGGGAGATCAGCTCGGTGCTTTGTGACCGCCTGGAGGGGTGGGATGGGGAGGGTGGGAGGGAGGGAGATGCATGAGGGAGGGGATGTGGGAACAGATGTATATGTATGACTGATTCACTTTGTTATAAAGCAGAAACTAATAAAAAAAAAATGTCATGAAGAACCTAGGGGTAAAACGGGAATAAAGACACAGACCTACTTGAGAATGGACTTGAGGATATGGGGAAGGGGAAGGGTAAGCTGTGACAAAGGGAAAGAGAGGCATGGACATATATACACTACCAAACGTAAGGTAGATAGATAGTGGGAAGCAGCCGCAGAGCACAGGGAGATCAGCTCGGTGCTTTGTGACCGCCTGGAGGGGTGGGATGGGGAGGGTGGGAGGGAGGGAGATGCATGAGGGAAGGGATGTGGGAACGGATGTATATGTATGACTGATTCACTTTGTTATAAAGCAGAAACAAACAAACAAAAAAGAAATCTAAAAACAATAAATGCTGGATAGGGTGTGGAGAACAGGGAACACTCTTGCACTGCTGGTGGGAATCTGAATTAGTACAGCCGCTATGGAGAACAGTATGGAGGTTCCTTAAAAAACTAAAAATGGGGGGCTTCCCTGGTGGAGCAGTGATTGAGATTCCGCTTGCCGATGCAGGGGACACGGGTTCGTGCCCCGGTCCGGGAAGATCCCACGTGCCGCGGAGCAGCTGGGCCCGTGAGCCATGGCCACTGAGCCTGTGCGTCCGGAGCCTGTGCTCCGCAACGGGAGAGGCCACAACAGTGACAGGCCCACGTAGCGGAAAAAAAAAAAAAAAAAAAAAAAAACTAAAAATGGGCTTCCCTGGTGGCGCAGTGGTTGAGAGTCCGCCTGCCGATGCAGGGGACACGGGTTCGTGCCCCGGTCCGGGAAGATCCCACATGCCGTGGAGCGGCTAGGCCCGTGAGCCATGGCGGCTGAGTGTGCGTGTCCGGAGCCTGTGCTCCGCAAGGGGAGAGACCACAACAGTGAGAGGCCCGCGTACAGCAAAAAAAAAAAAAAAAAAAAAAAAAACAACTAAAAATAGAACTACCATATGACCCAGCAATCCCACTACTAGGCATATACTCTGAGAAAACCATTATTCAAAAAGAGACATGTACCAAAATGTTCATTGCAGCTCTATTCACAATAGCCCGGAGATGGAAACAACCTAAGTGTCCATCATCGGATGAATGGATAAAGAAGATGTGGCACATATATACAATGGAATATTACTCAGCCATAAAAAGAAACGAAACTGAGCTATTTGTAATGAGGTGGATAGACCTAGAGTCTGTCATACAGAGTGAAGTAAATCAGAAAGAGAAAGACAAATACCGTATGCTAACACATATATATGGAATTTAAGAAAAAAAAAATGTCATGAAGAACCTAGGGGTAAAACAGGAATAAAGACACAGACCTACTGAGAATGGACTTGAGGATATGGGGAGGGGGAAGGGTAAGCTGTGACAAAGCGAAAGAGAGGCATGGACATATATACACTACCAAACGTAAGGTAGATAGCTAGTGGGAAGCAGCCGCATAGCACAGGGAGATCAGCTTGGTGCTTTGTGACCGCCTGGAGGGGTGGGATAGGGAGGGTGGGAGGGAGGGAGACGCAAGAGGGAAGGGATGTGGGAATGTATAGATGTATATGTATGACTGATTCACTTTGTTATAAAGAAGAAACTAATAAAAAAAAAAGACACAAAGAGAGGGCAAAAAGGGCAAGTTTCTAAGTCTTTTTCTTTAAAATTCACTTCCTTTCTTCAGCCTTCATCAAGATCTTCAGGAAATTAACTTTACTAAAGTTAATTATTCATAAAATAATCATATGAACGTGCAGAAGACTATTTCACAGAGACCTGTAATGTACAATACCCATTGCATACATGCACCATGAGCTTGTCTTTTCTAGCACTGCCATACACAAAACTCTGTGTGTGTGTGTGTGTGTGTGTGCACATGTGTGTCTTTTTCTGTGATGGAGCCATAGGGAGAAAATAAATCTATTGGCTGCAATTCAGTGATGTAGAAAGATTTAAGGGTAAAGGAAAAGGCTACATCAAGTGAAGCAATAAAGTCATGAGGTTGTGCTTCCATAATAATAACAATAGCAGTCTTCTGTAACCAAGGGAGCAGGCTCCTCAAATTATAGTCACACCTGTTAGACCATCTGCCCATAAATTTCACACTATCATTAATGGAAAACAAATGGCACTGTCTCTCCTTCCCTTTATCCATTGGCCATTCTCATATAAACGATTTTTCTCTTCAAGGTCATGCTCTTTCCTATCTGTTTAAAAATATTAGGATTTAGAAGGGGTGATACATAATGTGCCATGCCTTGGTACTTGTACCAGTGATGGCTCTGTAAGGAGCACTGGATTGTTAGGAGGCTATAAATTGAATTCCCCTAGAAGCAGAACCTGAGGCAATAATTTGAATGCAAACTGTTCATCTGGGAGGTGCTTCCAGAAAACTCAGAAGTGGAGTGGGAATTGAGAATGGAGGCATGGAAGGAAGCCAACAGAGGTGCATTACTGAATAAATTACTCCTGCAGGAAACTGCTGCCAGTACTTCAGGGGAGTTCTGTGAAACTCTATAGAACATGTCTCAGAGTTATCCCAAGAATTGGTGAGAAACTTGAAGTACTTATCTTCCAGTCCCCTCTGTCCTTGGTTGAAAGCTACACCCAGATACATTAATTCCTGTACATTTCTGGCCTGCCCTAAGGTGGATAATTGCAGGTGGTAGCATGAGTCTATCAGCATATACTGGAATGATGGGCTGGGGAGATATGAGTGGAGCATTGAAACCATCTAATACAGTCGGGGCAGGAGATATTAATTATTGGCTTGCAAGTCCAAATGGGTAACCTTAAATTCCTGGGTTAATGGTTTTACTTTGAGGTATTTAAGCATGATGTATGAGTAAAAATTTCCTCTATTAAATCAAGTTGAAGATCCTAAGTCCCTAATCTTCTGGAAAACTGTGGGTATCTTTTTAAGATTTTTGAAAAGTAACATGATTAAGATTTCAAACTGACCATTCATTCATTCATTCATTCACTCATTCAACAAACATTTATTGAACACAGAAAGTATGCCATGGGTTAAACTAGGCACCAGTGTTACTGTTACTAAAATCATTATCGTGCCAACTAGAAGTCAATGTATTGTGACACTCAAATAAGAAAATCCATAGTTACCGTAAAAATTATTACAGAGTGATATAGGAAGACACGGTAAGACCTTAATTCATGCTGTGGAGAGTAGTATATGGGGGATATCAGTAGGGCTTCCTGTAGAAGGCAATTGAAATGGATATGTAACATGAAGGAAGGGTGAATTTTTGAGGAAAAGAGAAGATAAATTCATGTTTGCCAGAAAATGAATGGTTAAGGATCAGTCCAGAAAGGAGTTCCATTCATAATCAGTATAAGAAATGTCACTGGGGCTTCCCTGGTGGCGCAGTGGTTGAGAGTCCGCCTGCCGATGCTGGGGACATGGGTTCGTGCCCCGGTCCGGGAAGATCCCACATGCCACGGAGCGGCTGGGCCCGTGAGCCATGGCTGCTGAGCCTGCGCGTCCGGAGCCTGCGCTCCGCAACGGGAGAGGCCACAACAGGGAGAGGCCTGCGTACCGCAAAAAAAAAAAAAACAGAAATGCTCACTGGAGTGTAAGAAAAGAAGACAATGGAGAGGGTGGTAGAAGCCAGACCATGAATGGTCCATGTATGTATAATAAGTGCTATGGTGTAGTCTTTGTGTTCCCCTCCAAATTTATACGTTGAAATCTTAATTTCTGGAGGTGATAGTATTAGTAGGTGGGGCCTTTGGGAAATGATTATGGTATTAGCAAAACCTGTAGGTTGCAAATAAAGCTGTGGTCACAGAGAAGTTTATGTATTCAAATTAGATTCTCTAAATGTAAAAGGGACAGGAATAAAGCAACTAGAAGATAACCTGTCACCCTGAGGTAGGCAGCTCCTGGACTGTACCTGGTGGGGAAGGCAGGGCAGAACTTCAGGAGGCCAGCTGAGAGCACGGTGAACGCCACGTCAGGAGCAGTCTCCAAGAAAGAGCACTTGATGTACAAAGGGATGACTAAAATATATTTAAGAGCTAGCACCTGACTCCTCTTAAGGATGACTTAACGCTGCTGGGGAAAAAATAAGAAGTGCTCGGTGTAGAAGGTGAATAGCTTTATAATTCCCAGGAGAATCTTGGTACCAGGACCACACAAGGAAGAACTTGGAGTCCCCGTGGCTAATCCAGCAGAGAGAAAACGAGAAACAGAGATGCGAGAGAAAATAAAGGGAACTCTTGGTGCAATTTGGTGCTGCTGCAGGCCCAAGTCCAGGTATGTGCTCTCTAGCTCCCCATCTTAAATAAAAGCCACCATGTTCCTCAGTCCTTCAGGTACTTAGAATTTCTCTTTACAACCTGAAAATGGGGTCAGGTTTCCTGTCTGCATTGCTACAGTACAAAATAGAGGCAGGATGTTTGAAATAGTTCTCCATCTGGCAGAGGAGGCCTTGAAGCTGTGAGCCACTCACTGCAAACCAGCAGGACATGAAGGATTCTTGAGCAGATCTGAAGCTGCTGGGAGGCCTTTCAGGAGTTAAATCCCATAGTAAATACTGTACCTTCAATTCTCCCTCTCTTTCCAGTCTTCCTCCACTCCCATGGGGGCGCAAAGGGGCTAAATGAGCACTCTTTGACTTGTACTTGGTGGTCCCAGAACTTGACTTGGGCTTGGAGACTTCCATGAAAAGTCTGCCTTCCACCTACTGGCTTGGGTTTCTTGGTCTCTCTGCTCCAGGCTAATCCCTTCAACCTGATTTTTCCATTTCTGCCAATAATCCCCCTCTCCAGACCTTCCTAATGCTCTTCTGGGGCGGGAGGAGACTTACTGAGGGCAATGTTTATTTCTAGAGGGAGAGGTGACCACATGACTTCACAGTGGTCATCCCCTTGATTCCTCAGTTTCTGTCTAGATTAGTCGTGCGTGTCTGTGCACCCCAGCCTCACCCCAGGAGGCTGTAGAACACTGTCCTTATCTCAGCCCTGAGCCGCTCTCTATCCTCCTTCCCTCTCTCTCCTTACCCTTCTTTACCCACAGACTCGCAGGCTTTCTAGACCTCTGAGGAAGATAAGCACGTCACAGAACCTCTGCTACAGAACAAAACATACTGAAACAAAGCTATTGAAACAACAGAAAAAGAATACATGACGATTGTTTCTCCTGAGCGTTCAATTACCTAGGGGGCCTTTAGCAAACATTGATTGATAAATCTAACCTTTCTTTCCTTGGCAATAGTTGATCACACTGTGAGGAAAACAAGTTAGAGAATGGAAAAATACTATTTGGATTTCAAGGAAATAATAAAGATGCAGGGACTATCTTTGACTTTTGCAAGGTGAGAAGAGAGTTTACATTTTGATTATTGATGGCAGGAATCCCTTTTAAAACAGGGCCAGTCTGCATGATGCATTTAAAAATCAACCTTTTCAAATATAGCCATAGCCCCCACAAGATTCCTTGATTTCTCTGGGGTCAGATAAACCATCACATTTCACAGTGGTGCCCTGTATATGAAAGTGATAAACATAATCTGGAAGCATGGCAGTGGCTAAAAATATGGAGCTGGCAGCCACACGTTGAAAGGATTTTTTGCTTTTAATTCATTGCATAAAATGCTAATGTCCAAATTCAGGCAGGTAGATCTTACCAACCATCAAGAGCTTCAACCCTGCTAACAGCTAAGTATGCACTTTTAAACCCTACTTTGACTGCTCCAGAAACTTACTGGGTTTCTTTAATGCCTCTGTTACTATTTCCTTTGTGTCATTTTGTTTTTCTTTAAAAACATAGCTGTGTGACCTTGGGGAAGTTAGATTATTTCCTTGAGACTTGGTTGCCTTCTCTGTGAATATCTGGGTATAATTTTAGTATTGCTCAATAGAATTTTGGGTGATAATGAAAATATTCTATATCTGTACTATGCAAAGCAGTATTCAATAGCTACATGGAGCTAATAAACATCTTTGAAATATGGCAAATGCAACTGAGGAACTGAATTTTTAATCTTATTTTTAAATTTGTTTACATATAAACAATGCCACATAGCTAGCATCTGTTGACAGTACAGATCTACATAATATTTTAAGGACACTCTCCACTCAAAAACGCTACCATTCATTAACTCAATCTAAATATTTTTGCCCTCTGACAAACAGAAAATAATTTATGCTTCCCTTGAAATTATCTGTCAAGACCTTTATCAGTTTGGGGACATTATATTCTTAAAATTGACTTTGCTTTATGAAACTTTAATAATGTTGGAGTTCCCTGCCCTTGGTATCACCTTTGTGACGATGGGAAATATTGTGGATGATCAAGGACCATTTCAAGAGATCATGGAGAGAAACCTCCTTCTGGATTTAATTTCATTATGACGATGTCAAAATGCTTAATTACTTAAAATAAAACCTATACCGTTTTTATGCTGTTATATTCTACATGTAGCTGGAAAAATGTTTAAAATATTTTTAAAGAACTGCACATGTATTTTTGAAGCTGATTTGGCCGTTCAAGGCTTGCTAGCACTTTATCCATCTCAGTACTATTTCACTTAGTAAACAAATGCAGTTGCCATAATTGCTGCACATGTGTCTGTGTTCCCTTCTAGGTTATATGTTTTTGAAGTTAGAAACTATATTTATATCACAGCCCCTATATATAGCACAATATCCATTGCTAATTCAGATTGTGTTTTAAGATATGAGACAAAATTTAAGACTTTTATTATAGTCATAAACATCTAGCAAACCAACCAGAAAATAAAAGTTAATTTTCAATTGGTTGGCCAAGAACAAAAAAGAGAGGAATACCTAGTGCAAAACCATATCTCTAATAACTACTGTTGGATTTAGAGCATGCAGATGCTAAACTTCTTTTAAAATATCTTCTTATCAAAGATTTGAGGTTGGACCTGAAAAAATTATATCAAAAGTGAAAATAATCATGTGGTCTGACCAGCCTGGATCACACAAAGTAAGTGTATACTATATATAAAGTAGATAAACTACGAGGTCCTACTCTATAGCACAGGCCACTATATTCAATGCCTTGTAATAACCTATAATGGAAAAGGATCTGAAAAAGAAATATATATATCTGAATCACTTGGCTGTACACCTGAAACACAACATTGTCAATCAACTATACTTCTAGTAAAACAAAACAAAACAAAACAAAACAAAGTAAGTGGAAAGGGAAGTATAGTTTTATAAATTCACCTCTGATATCCAATGGACCAACTTAAAGACAACAGAAACTACAACTTTCTAGGAGACAGGACATGGCCAGCAAACCAGGCCGTTACCCTCGGCCATACCTGCCCAAAAATATACAGACTAGTCTGCATTCATGAATACATAGGAATTCTTCATTTATCTGGCATTATTAGGCAATGAGGTATTGTATGTTAGGAGAAGTTTTTTTAAAATGACAAATTTAAGAGGAGTTATTTTAACCTTCACTCGGTAATATTTTTCTAAAATTAAGAAATGTATCCACTGGTGTATCTAATGTTTCCGTGATAACTCGGGGTCATCAGTTCAATCAACGTTTACATGAATAATGCAAATGGAAACAAGACAGGCATGCTTACTGAAACTGAAAATGACATATCACTGGCTGCAATAACTGATGAGAGAGCAAGAAAACAAAAATGAAAACAAACCGTGATCAAGAAACAATCAGTCAAGTTCTGACTTTCTGTACTTACTTTCAAAAAGAGATACCACAAATCCCAGCGAGAGACTCCAGCAGCATTAGCTGTCTTTCTCCTTTGTTTCCACCTTCCTTTCCTTTTCCTTCTACCCTAGATTGTTCCAGGAAATGTTTATAGCTGCTTCCAAGACAAATTCTAATACTTTCTCTCACACAAACTTCACAATATTTCCATGGGATAAGTAGTGTGGAGGTAAAAGACAATTCATCACAGGGACATCTCCTATGAAAATAAAATTAGAAACTAGCTTCTAAACATGCAGAGAGAAGGGCGTGGTGTCAGGCACTAATTTCCTTGAGAATTCCTCTCCATTTCTAATAGACCTTCTTATTTACCAAGATCCCTTTTTATTGGTGTCCTATTCCAGACTGTTCCACTCTGCCCATCCTCATCCTGTCAAATACATTCACACTCTTTTGTGACCCTACTTATTTGCCCATTAAATAATCAATCATAGAACTGTCGGAATTAAATATAGAGTGAAATTAAAATACTGGAGTCACTTGGAGGGTTTAAGCAGCTCCACCAGAAAATACTGGGCATGGATTGAAAGAGGCTGTGCGGGACTTGCTCTTGTCCAAGTTCTTTCTCAAGAAGTATCTGAAATAAGCCTAAATTCAGAGTTAATCAGATTGGCCTCCTTTCTCAGGTGGCCTGGAATTCACTGCTCTTTCCCCTCAACTCCCTGATGTCAGTGGCACTTTCCGGAGATGAGGTGGACTTCTCTGCCTACTGCAGAAGCTCAGTTCCCCCCGGGCCCACTCCCTGTCTGAATCCCACACTTGAGGCCAGATGCCAGCCTTCCCAGAACATTCGTGGTCTCATTTCAGTTTTTGACCTGCTCAGATTGAGTCCCTGTAGACTCTTTCTCAGCTTGAAACCTGATCTTCAACCCCTTTCCCTGACCTCGATGGTTACCTTCCTACATTAGGCCTCAGGTGCTTTAGCTATAAAATGATATAGTTGCCCTTAATTCTAAAGTCTTCTTCCTAAAGCTCTACAATGTGCTGGCTCCTTGAAAATGTTTCTCTTTGCTGGTTTTAATTTTGTAGAGAATTAAAACCACAGCTACTCTAAAAGACAGTAAGTTACACTGGATAAGGAAAGTGTGCTTTTGTAGTTAGATTAACAGGGATGGAAGACGACTTAGTATGTTTTAACATACTCATGATCCATTCTCGTGAGAGTCAGGGGAAGAAGGGCAAGAGAGTTAATAAAATACCAAACGATTGTGACAAATTAAGTTCACAAAGATGTAGCTGATTAGTTACTACTTGAATAAGCCACACATATCCAATTCAAGTTTTCCTTTATTTTTCTAAGAAGGGATCCCAGTGAACTGAGTCCCATGTTCAGGAACTCCACGTTCAATGGCTTAGTCTTTAAAAACTGTTCTGTTGCTGGAAGGTGAAATATTGCCCATCAGTCCTAATTGATGTTTAGCTATCACGCACATTTGAAATAAATTTATTACTTTGCCTGATCTCATTGTAATACAGTCCAAAGGGGCAAAGAGCACACGAAAATTTATGGAGTCTGCATCTTCTACAATAAAGTGTGCCATAAATTACATATTATTTGGCCATGAAATTCACAAGCCATAGAAACCACACCATTAGCAATGTATACAGTGGTAAACAGCAGGTAATGATAATGATATAAAACAAAATAGACTGTGTATGTTGGCACTGCTGCCAATAAAGCAATCATTAAATACATTCATATGCATCTACGCTAGGTAAGCTCTTTGAGGGCAATTGCTATGAATTCTACATACCTGTCAGGATATTATATATAGCCCACTTTCTATGGCCCTTATTCAGAGATGCTGAGAAAGGGTTACTGTGGGTAAATTCAGACCTTTACTCAATATAGAATTTGGTCAACATGCATTCTGAACAGCAAAATTTCACACTGCTTTCAATTTTCCTACAGTAATTGCCACCTCAACAAATGCAGGGTTAAGTATAATGGATTATAAGAAGTTAGAAAGGAAAGATGGAAGAAAAGAAGGAAGGTAGAAAAAAGGTGGGTATGGAGTACTTCAACATTTACATAAAGAGTGGACCTAAAACTAACCTGAGGTTACCCTAAACTATTAGCATATGCTATAGAAACTTAAATGAAAAAATTTTAAAAACCCAGCAAGGGAAACTCAAAGATTCTTTGTTTTTTTCACTCTATTGCATATACATGTCCAACTTAAACAATCTATATGCTCATGTCCAATAAGAGAGCATTGTTTTGCAAGGCTATTTGGGTTCTATCAGCATGTAAAGGTCGGACAACTCAACTTTAGCAGAGCTAGCCTTCAGGTGAATAACTGCTTCTTTCAGGTTGTGAGCATCTGAATTTTCCGGAAATATTTCCCAAAAAATGAAAACTAAAAGAGTCCTAGGACAGCGTCCTTTAGAAGTTTTATAGTATCAAAGTTTTTGGAGGAAGAGTATCTTTGTCGATTATCAACATGATGATTCCAAGCAGGTCAATTTATGCTGAGAATATTATATAACAGAACCCACTTCACCTCAATTATACTGACAATGGTCTTCCTTACTTCAACCTTGTGCTTCTTAGTAAAGCTGAAAATACTAAGCCAAGAACAGACAGTGACAATGCCAGAGACTCAGATGTACCTATAGGTGCCTTCAGACAACATCGCCACCCAGGCTAAAGTCCTGGTTTAAAACATCCCAACATGAATGACTCTCAAAAACCGTATGCTGAGCAAGTGAAGCCAGATCAAAAGGGCACCTACTGTAATATTCAACTTACACGAAATTCTAAACTGGGCAAAATTCATCTCTAATGATAAAAAACAGATCTGTGGTTGCCTTGGGTTGGGAGATGGGGATACTTTTGCAAAAGCCTAGGAGGAAACTTTCTAGGGTTTTAGAATTGTTATCGATCTTTATGGGGCTGGTAGTTATACAAATGTATACATTAATTAAAAGTCACTGAACCGTTGACTAAAAATGTCTGCATTTTATTGTATGTAAATGATACCTTAATAAGGTTGATTACAAAATGAACCAAAACCAAAACAAAGCAGAAGAAAAACCTCTCAAGACCTCAAAGGAAATACACCGTTTTCTTCCAGGGTACCAGATTGGAAATGAGGCATTGGTCTGTTCGACCTCAGATTATCCCTAGGATTATCTAGTCTATTTTAAAGCACTAGAGTCCCGTATCAGAAAAACTCACCCCATGTTTTATTACTTTGATTTCTTCTCTGCCTCTTCTCCCAACATGGTGAAGTCATTTACGGAAGAAAAACCCGCTTTTTCCAACTTTGCATCATCACATATTCTTTCCAAAGCTATTATTTATGGAATAAAATTTGGCTACACTTTGTAAAAATCTAGCTTTTTGAGCCTTACAAATCTTAACAGTTAACCTATTGCCTCCATTGGAATTTGGAAAAAAAATATTTTGAAAATGAATAGCTGAGATTTGACATTTTTGTTTTTTGTGATTTTCTCTTCCCCTAAGTGACAAGTGAGTAGGAATGAGAAACACATACATAAAGAAAAAAAATTATCTTGCTGCCTTTGCATGGTTATAATTTATAGGAGGCCCTTTTCAACAATAATCTATTATCAGAATCAATAAAATATAATCTCCATGAAGCCCAGGCCAGGATATTTGTCTCTTTTTCAGCAGATTGCAATACAAACCACATTCATGGATTTGCTTCTTGATGATCTTTGTAATACTGTAACAGCTGACCATTTCCTCATGCCTCTTCACCTTAACTTAAACCTGGTTTTTCACTAATGACCTCACATTTCCTTCTCTATCACTTGGTTGTCGGCCTCTTTTCCAACTCCAACTGCAACTCACATTTCACTCTGGAACCAAAGGAAGACTCCCACCTTCCTGCTTTTTAGTGATACCTCAAGGTCATTACCATATTGTGATCACCCTGAAGAATAGCCAGACAATTGCTATTGCAGAGCCATCTGACAGTTTGTAGCTCTAAAAATTAACTAAGGACCACATTTGTCCAAAATATCCTAGTTTAAGATTTTGGTAATACAGCAACAGTAATTCCGAAGTCATTTATGACAATCAGTGTGGGAAGCACCCTCCTTCAGGAAGATCCTTTGCCGTACAATACTTTTTCCCTGTCAGGTAATAAGGAAGCACGGCCGTGGAAAGTAACCTCCTGTGGAAAGAAATACTTGGCTTCGAGACGGCCTGAAGTTCATACATTTTTCTTGAATTAGATTCCCCATTAGTTACTTCATCCACAAAGAGGTAATTATCAGAATTCTGTAAGCAATTAAGGAGATGCTACTGCACATTCTTTCAGCTTGTTGACCTTTCTCACTTTATTTCATGTGGCTATCTGAAACATCAGTGATTTACATGTCTTTTTTTTTTTAGCAGATTTCTGTGTGTGTGTGTCCCCATGATGAAAACATCATTAAAATAAGATATCACGAATAGACTCTTAAGAAGCAGAGTCTACTTAAAGTCCCAGAAAATGTGAAAGCACTAATATTCATGGACAACTCTACATTCTGAAAGTTACTCCAAATTTTATTGATCTCTATTTTGTCTAGGAGTTTTTCAAATTTTCTACCATGATCATTTGTTAGTTTTATAATTACATAATAAAGGCATTACATCATACAATCTTTTGTAATCCATTGCCGTTTTAAAACTATTTGTTTCCTTGTCCTCAGCAGATATGTCATAGATTATTAGTACACAAGCAAAGACTTTCAACATAACAGTACTTTAGAGTGAGAAGAACTATACTGAGCTATCTCTATCCTAAGACAATGCACTAGGAAAGCACTAGGAATTCTTAAGCACTAGGAATACAGACACGATCAAGGGGCAAGTTCCTTGCCTTCGAGTATACATAATCATTATAGCAAATGCTTAAATAGCACTTAGTAGATAACTCACCACAGCAGTCTTATTATACTCCTTTTTAATAGGTGAGCAGAGGAAGCCACAGGGAAGTCATAGGGTAAAGCCAGAATTTGAACCTAGGTAGACTATAGTACACTCTCCACTGCTTTAACTACTACATTAAAATATGTATATATAAAAGTTATATATATATATATAACTCCAAGTATTTGAAAGTTACAAAACACTTATCTACCAAAACTCAAAAAGGAGCACACAAACTTGCATGGAAAATAAACATGTAAAAGTTCATGAATAAACCACAATATAACCTGCTCCACATAATATACTGACTTCAGTGTCCTGGGCCTCTCCCATCCTTAGGTAGCCGGAAATTACAACAAAATAATACTTTTCACCTTTGGAAGCCACACCATCTCTCATACCAACCAACCAATTACTTCCTTAGAGAGAATAGGAAATTAACCTGAATATCATATATATATATATATATATATATATATATATATATATATATATATATGTGGCATTACTGATGTAGAATCTTTGTTTAAAGACAATAACTTCAATAGCAGAGGGAACTTTACCATTGCAGGCTTCAGATAACCTCTATATTTCTCAGATTTTATGCTAAATCATAAAATGCCATATTGTGTCTGAAGCTATTTTTTCAATAGTCCATTTTCTTAAATGGACTAGCAAAGCAGTAAATACTGAGGAACATTTTGGCTCCCAAATCCTAACAAACAATAGAGCAGGGGTCAGTAAATTATGGCTAGTGGGCCAAATCTAGTCCTCTACCAGCTTTTATAAATGAAGCTTTATTGGAACACAGCCATGTTCCTCAGTATATGTATTGTTTGTGTCTGTTTTCACATCACAGCAGCAGAGCTAAGTAGTTGCAAAAGAGATTGTATGGCTTGTAAAGCCTAAAATATTGACTGTCTGACACTTTATGGAAAAAGGTCTCCAACGCCTGCAATAGTATACAATGAAAGTGATGCTATGTAACATCTAAGACTAGGTCATAAAAGGTCATGCAGCTTTTGCATGATTCTCATGGAATGCTTGAACCCTGGACACTCATTCTTGGGATACTCTACCTTGAATCCTAACTACCACATTATGAGAAGTCCAAGCCACATGGGCAGCCATCTATAGGCACTCCAGTCAACAGTCCTTGTTGGGCCCAGTCTTCAAGTCATCCCATCTCAAGGGCCAGAAATGGGAATTAAAATTATCTAGATGAGTCCAGCCCCAGCCATTTCAATCCTCATGAGGTGAGGTTTCAGACATTAGTCATGGAGTAGAGACAAGCCATCTCCTCTGTGTACTGTTTGAATTGCTGACCCACAGAATCTGGGCACATATTAACATTTGTTTTTTGTTTCAACACTAAGTTTGGACTTCTTAATTCTGTAGCGGTACATAACTGTGTTATCTATTAGATAACACAGTTAGATATCTATTATCTAATACATAATATAGCACTGTGTCTGTACACAGGAGATCTACGTTTCACAGAGCACATACTTTTAGATGTGAATGTTGACTGCTCAATTTCTAAGAGGAACGTATACACACATCTAGGTACAAAATGTTTATGTAAATATTAGACCTATATAAACTAATCTATATTATCCATAAAATAAGGGGCCCTAGATAATGGCTAACATTTCTTTCTGGTATTTATTGTGTTCCAAGAACTGATAAATTCTTTCATTGTATGAATTTTCTCTTTTAACCCTCATAGTAACTCGCTGAGAGAAGTAATGTTATCTCTATTTTATAGATGAGAAAACGGAGGCAAAAACAGATAACATGCTCAAGAGTACTCAACAAGTAAATTTGAGAGTCAAGATTTGAATCCAAGTTCTCAAGTTTTAGATCCCTTACTCATAGTCACTAAGCTACATACTGAGGAAGGGGATGAAAGCTGAAGCCATTACCTCCTGCTCAAGAAGTTAGACAGAAACTTAGCAGGTATGGTTGAAAGAAGACAGGACTTGGAGTCGTAAGTCCAGAGCCTGAGTGATGACATGACTTCTCCTCTCCTCTAGATACAGGTTTGTGTTTAGACAATGAAGAAGAGCACTGCACGTTTTGATGGTTGATTTCTGGACTTAATGACGACCAGAGAGTGGAAGTTCACCAGGGAGCTATTCTGCAATGACATAAATTATTGATCCAAAATCAAACCTGTAGTATAAATTACTGATTCAAAATCAAATCTTTATCATGTCTCCCTTGCATCAGAAGTCTTTCCCACTCTTCATTTCTTTTTAAACCCTTTCCTGTCTACTCTTGGCCAAAGCTTGAAGCCTGATTTAACATTTGGAAATAAAATAATGAAATAGTCATAACACAGCAATTCCAATGCCTACTGAAACAGAAGCTCTAAATAATTTTTCAGATAATTTAGGAAATTAAAAATACTTACATCATAGATGCAAAGACAGAAGTTACTTGTGTAATAAAATAAATCGTGAGACAAAAGGTTTCTGGTCAAGTAGATTTGTTTAAATAGGAACACTAATCTGAGTTCTACCCCTGTGCTAAAACCCAGTGACAGGTTGCATACAGCTTCTAAAGGGATAGTTCAGTGCATTGGGTCAAATTCATGCCCTAAAAGGTGGTATTCTTAGTAGTACTAGAAGACAGAGTGTGACTGTCTTCTTTGGAACATAGATGAAGACCCCAAGGTAGACAATATCAAGGACAAGTTATGTAGAATAAGATATTATCTCAGTCCTTGGGACATGTCATCCAGGATAGAACAAGAAGTAGATTTATTATCAAGTACATGAAGCCAGAGACAGTAAGCAATGAGTGGTAGTTGGTTAAAATAGACAGGTTTTAGAAGTAGAGGCACGGAGGTAGACAACAAACTTAGGGTTACCAGGGGATTGTGGAGGGGAGGTTAAAATGGGAGATTGGGACTGAAATATACACACTACTCTACATAAAATAGATAACTAATAAGAACCTGCTATTCTTATTAGCACAGGGAACTCCACTCAATACTCTGTAATGGGCTATTTGGAAACAACTCTAAAAAAATACAAGTGGGGCTTCCCTGGTGGCGCAGTGGTTGAGAGTCCGCCTGCTGATGCAGGGGACACGGGTTTGTGCCCCAGTCCGGGAAGATGTCACATGCCGCGGAGTGGCTGGGCCCGTGAGCCATGGCCACCGAGCCTGCGCGTCCGGAGCCTGTGCTCCACAACAGGAGAGGCCACAACAGTGAGAGGCCCGCGTGCCGCAAAAAAAAAAAAGTGGGTATATGTATATGTATAACTGTTTCACTTTTCTGTACACCTGAAACTAACACAACACTGTAAATCAACTATACTCCAATAAAATTGTTTTCAAAAATAGGTTTTAAGAACCATAGTCAGGGAGCAGTGTGCATTGGAAAGACCTGACAAGAAATATTTCTGCATCCTCAGGCAGTGCTCCCCAAGCTGGCTATTGCAAGGGTGAGCATTTAAGAGATCTTTGACATAAGGAGGACATGAGATTAACAATCTATCCCAATGTGCATGAATTATTCTCCTCGGGGCTATCAGAAATCAGATGGCATCCTAGAGCAAGGGTCAGCAGATCTTTTCTGTAAAGGGTCAGAGAGTAAATATTTTGGATTTTGTGTACCATACGTATCCGTTGCAATTGCCTATCTGCTGCTGTAGCACAGAAACAGCCATGCACAATACCTTAATGAATGGGTGTGGCTGTGTTCAAGCAAAACGTTATGCACAAAACCAGGAGTCAAGCGAGATCTGATCAGTGGGCCAGAGTTTGCGGACCCCAGTTCTGGGTCAGCGTTCACAGCTGAATGAGTCATGAGGCCTTAAGTTCCAGTTCTCATTGTACTACTTTCTACCTGGGTGAATTTGGGTTCATCCTTTTATTTATATGGGCCACTATGTTAGTCAAGTTTCTCCAGAAAAACAGAACCAACAGCAGGTGTATACAATGTGCCCATATATATTGATAGATATAGATCTAGATATCAATATTGATACCTAGATCTATATCCATATCTATATAAAGATAGAGAAAGAGAGAGAGAGATTTTAAACAATTGGTTCACACAATAATAGAGGCTTGGTAAATTCATAATCTGCAGGTTAGGCTGTCTAGAGACTCTAGGAAGAGTTGCAGTTCAATTTCTGTAAGTCTTCTGGCAGAATTCCTTTTTGCCACAGGGAAGTCAGTCTTTGTTTTATTAGAACTTTAACTGATTGGATGAGGCCCACCCATATTATGGAGGATAATCTGCTTTACTCAAAGTCCACCACCAATTTAAATATGAATTTCATCCAAAAACACCATCACAGGGACTACCCTGGTGGCACAGTGGTTAAGGATCTGCCTGCAAATGCAGGGGACACGGGTTTGAGCCCTGGTCTGGGAAGATCCCACATGCCGTGGACCAACTAAGCCCATGCACCACAGCTACTGAGCCCATGCACCTAGAGCCCATGCTCTGCAACAAGAGAAGGCACCGCAATGAGAAGACCGTGCACCACGACGAAGAGTAGCCCTCGCTTGCTGCAAATAGAGAAAGCCCACGGGCAGCAACGAAGACCCAACGCAGCCAAAAATATAAAGAAAGAAAGAAAGAAAGAATTTAAAAAACACAAAAACGCCATCACAGAAATATCCAGAATAATATTTGACCAAATAACTGGGCATGGTGGCCCAGACAAATTGACATGGAAAATTTACCACCTAAGCCATAGTTTTGTCATCTTTTACTGAGAAATTTGACTTATCTGAACTATTTTCATACCTAGAAGATACCTTCTACAGGTAACATGATTTGGCGCCAAAAGCCATAAGCTAGAGCATTTCATTCCAGGTCCCTCCTCAAATATCCATGATAGGTAGAAATCTGACATCAGTAGTTCTTGAAATCTCCCCAGTGAATATAATATGCAACCAGGGCTGAGAATCTGGAGATGTAGAGAGAATTTAAATTGAACTTTAGTTAAACAGGAAAACAAGCTCTGACTCTACTGGCTGGAGCTAGACAAGGGATATGCATTTAGTGGGATGAGAAGATAAAGAACACTAGGGAGTAAATCAAATGCTTTACACCTGTGCTTAGCTAATTGTTACTCAGATAATTCAGACAATCTTACAGCATCGGAACCCTGAAATTCCTTAGTTCTGTTTACAAAAAAGTAACTCTTCAAGTAACAGAACTCTGAGAATCATGTAAATCATAAAGAAAAAGAAAAAATCTTATTTTCTGAATTAGTTGATTTCATATATACTGTTTCACTTCCATGATATTAACTAGTTATCTTTCTTTCCATTTTATGGTTGAGGAAAGTAAGGCTTTAAAAATCTCAGTCATGGGCCTCCCTGGTGGCGCAGTGGTTGAGAGTCCGCCTGCCGATGCAGGGGATACGGGTTCGTGCCCCGGTCTGGGAGGATCCCATATGCCGCGGAGCGGCTGGGCCCGTGAGCCATGGCTGCTGAGCCTGCGCATCCGGAGCCTGTGCTCCGCAACGGGAGAGGCCACAACAGTGAGAGGCCCGCGTACCACAAAAAAAAAAAAAAAAAAAAAAAAAATCTCAGTCATTTTCTCAAGGTCACTTGTTAAGGGTGTGGTAGGCAGCATAATGGCTCCTAAGAATGCCCTCACCCTAATCCCTGGAACCTATTAATATGTTACCTTACATGGTGAAGAGGACTTTGCAGATATGACTGAAGTTATAGACCTTGAGATAGAAAGATTATCCTGGATTACCTCATGGAACAAATCTAATTGCATGAGTCCTTAAAAGCAGAAAACCATTCCCAACTGTAGAAAGAGAAAGATAGAGATGACTTAATAGAAGCAGAATCACAGCGATGCAACATTTTGGGTTTTGTAGGTGGAGAAAGGGGACTCTGAGTCAAAGACTATAAGTGACCGCTGGCAGCAGATAAAGTCCAGGGAACAGAAACACCCCTAAGAGCCTCCAGAAAACAATGTAGCTGTGCCAACACTTTTTTTTCTTTTTTAACCATCTATATTGGAGTATAATTGCTTTACAATGGTGTGTTAGTTTCTGCTTCATAACAAAGTCAATCAGCTATACATATACATATATCTCCACATCCTCTCCCTCTTGCGTCTCCCTACCACCCTCCCTTCCCTATCCCACCCCTCTGGGTGGACACAAAGCATAGAGCTGATCTCCCTGTGCTTTGTGGCTGCTTCCCACTAGCTATCTATTTTACATTTGGTAGTGTATATATGTCCATGCCACTCTCTCACTTCATCCCAGATAACCCTTCCCCCTCCCTGTGTCCTCAAGTCCACTCTCCATGACTGCATCTTTATTCCTGCCCTGACCCTAGGTTCTTCATAACCATTTTTGCTTTTTTTTTTATATTCCATATATATGTGTTAGCATATGGTATTTGTTTTTCCCTTTCTGACTTACTTCACTCTGTATGACAGTCTCTAGGTCAATCCACCTCACTACAAAAAACTCAATTTCATTTCTTTTTATGGCTGAGTAATATTCCATTGTATATATGGGCCACATTTTTTTGTGTGTGTGTGTGGTAAGTGGGCTTCTCACTGTTGTGACCTCTCCTGTTGCAGAGCACAGGCTCCGGACGCGCCGGCTCAGCAGCCGTGGATTATGGGCTCAGCCACTCCGCAGCATGTGGTATCTTCCTGGAGCAGGGCATGACCCATGTCCCCTGCATCAGCAGGCGGACTCCCAACCACTGCACCACCAGGGAATCCCTGTGCCACATCTTTATCCATTCGTCTGTCGATCCTGCCAACACTTTTACTTTACTCAATTGAGACCAATGTCAGACTTGTAAGGTAATAAATTTACCTTGTTTTGAGTCACTAAGTTTTTGGTAATTTGTATGAAAGCAATAAAAAACAAATACAGAGGTTCTACAAGAGCCAGGCTATATATTTATCCTTCAGTATTTCTGAAATGAATTTAACATTGTGATTGACAGCAACAGCAGCAGCTTCCATGGGATCCCATCACACACCTGAGGAAAAGCAGCCTAATACAAAGCAGTGACAGCAGCAGGTCATTGCCCCACATTTGGAGTAGAGAGGCACTTGTTCTACTGTAGCAGCAGCATAGCCTGAATGGGAACCCATCCTCCTGTGGCACTAGTCCCATCAATATTAGTGTAATTGTGATTGACAGCAACAGCAGCAGCTTCCATGGGATCCCATCACACACCTGAGGAAAAGCAGCCTAATACAAAGCAGTGACAGCAGCAGGTCATTGCCCCACATTTGGAGTAGAGGGACACTTGTTCTACTGTAGCAGCAGCATAGCCTGAATGGGAACCCATCCTCCTGTGGCACTAGTCCCATCAACATTAGTGTAATCTGCTAGCATCTGCTGAGCCAACAGGCCCCACATATACAAACCCTCCAACTCAGCAGCATTAAGTGAGCCAGGCTCAGGGTTTCCTGAAACTCATATCCAATGGCACTGGAAAGACCAGATATCACCTACAGTTATGAAAACATAAAAAAACAAAAACAGAACACTGGGAACTTCAGAAAGAAAAGGGGAACAATGGAATGGGTGAAAACAAATGGGGTAAATAGAAGAGACTATCATTAGCCTCATGAGTTTCTTAAATACTATATGATGGTCAAAGCAAAAATTAGGACACCATCTGATGTGGTTCTCAATGTAGAGAAAGGAAATACTACAGAAAATCATACTTTAAAACTGGGGAATATTAAGAGACCTAAATGGAAGTAAAATTTTGAAACTTCACTTGAAGTCATAAAACACTGATTCCTGTAGACTATGATAAGTTACATATGTATACTGTAATGCCAAAAGCAACCACTAAGAAAACTATACACACAGTATACACAAATGATTATAAATAAATAAATTTAAATGGGCTTATTCAAAAATGTTTAAGTAACCCGCAAGAAGGCAAAATAAGAGAAACGCAAGATTGAGAAACTAAGGTAAAAGACAAAACAAAAAATAAAATGGTAGACCTAATCTTTAACATAGCAATAATTACATTAATGTAAATGATCTAAGTAACCAAGTCAAAGACAGAGATTGGAAGAGTAGATGAAAAAATCACAAGCATGATCCAAGTATATACTGTCTATAAGAAGCTTACTTTAAACATCATGATATAGGTAGTTCAGAGTAAAAGGATGAAAATCATATATCATGTGAACATTAATCAGAAGAAGCAGGAATGGATAAATTAATATCAGATAAAGTAGATTTCAGAGCAAAGGAAATTATTAGGGGCAAACAGGGTCATTACATAAAGATAACAGGAATAATCCACCTAGATGACCTAGTGATACGAAATGTGTGTGCACCAAACAACAGAACTTCAAAATACATGAAGCAAACACTGAAAAAGGTAGTAAAAGGAGAAAATTTTAAATCCACAATTATTATTTGAGACGTCAACACAGCAATTTATAGAACTACCAGACAGAAAAATCAGCAAGGATATGGAAGAGCTGAAAACATCATCAATCAACAGGACATAACTGACATTTAAAGAACACACTCAATAAGAGCAGAATACATATTCAAGTGTCCGTGGAACATTCACTCATATACCATACACTGGGTGATAAAAAAACATTAGCAGATTTAAAAGAATTAAAATCATAGAGAGTATGTTCTCTAGCCATAATGGAATCAGACTAGAAATCAATAACAGAAAGACAACAGGAGAATCTTCAATGACATGAAAACGAAACATCACAATTCCAAAGAATTCATGGGTAAAAAAGACAGCGTCAAGGAAAAAATTTTTAATGCATAGAATAAAAGAAAATGGAGATATAACAGATCAAAGTTTGTGGAATGAAGTGAAAGTAATGCTAAAAGGGAAGTTTATAGAACTAAATTGGGAAATAAAATATTTCAAAGCAATAATCTCATTTTCTATATTACAATAGTAAAAAAGGAAGAGGAAAAAACAATAAACAAGCAGAAAGAAGGAAATAATAAAGATGAAACAGAAATCCATGAAACTGAAAACAGGAAAATGGGGGGGAAAATCAATGAAACAAAAGGCTGGTTCTTGGAAATAAACAATTTAATCAATAAAGATCTAGCAAGACTGATAAAGGGAAAAACAGAGATGGCACAAATCACAGATATCAGATATACAACCAGGGATACCATGACATATCCTGCAGGTTAATAAGGGACAAGTTATTATGAACAAGTCTACACTCTAAATTCAAAAATGTAGATGAAATGGGCCAATTCTTCTACACCCAAAACTACCAAAACTCAGCCAAGATGAAATAGATAATCTCAATTTTCCTGTAACCATTAGAAACACTGATTTTTCATATAAAAACGCCCAAAAGAAATATTCAGGCTTAGATGTTTCACTTTTACCCAAGACTTAAAGAATGAAAACCAATTTTACATGATTTGATAAGAAATAGAAGTAGAGGGAACCGTTCCTAATTAATCTTATGAAGCCAGTATTACCTTCATACCAAAACCAGACAGGAATAGTATAAAAAGAAGAAGACTATAGACCAATATGTTTTATGAAATTGCCTGTAAAGATCTTCAGCCAGATATTAGCAAATTAAATCCAGAAATATATAAAAAGAATAACATATCATGACCAAGTGGTATTTATTCCAGTTATGCAAAGTTGGTTAAATATTTGAAAATCAAACAATGTAATCTACCATATCCAATAGATTAAGGGGGAAAAGTCATGTGATCCTATCCATTAATGCAGAGAAAGCATTTGACAAAATCCAATCCCATTCATGATTTGGCACATATATACAATGACATATTACTCAGCCATAAAAAGAAACAAAATTGAGCTATTTGTAATGAGGTGGATAGACCTAGAGTCTGTCATACAGAGTGAAGTAAGTCAGAAAGAGAAAGACAAATACCGTATGCTAACACATATATATGGAATCTAAGAAAAAATAGGTCATGAAGAACCTAGGGGTAAAACAGGAATAAAGACACAGACCTACTTGAGAATGGACTTGAGAATATGGGGAGGGGAAAGGGTAAGCTGTGACAAAGCGAGAGAGAGGCATGGACATATATACACTACCAAACGTAAGGTAGATAGCTAGTGGGAAGCAGCCGCATAGCACAGGGAGATCAGCTCAGTGCTTTGTGACTGCCTGGAGGGGTGGGATAGGGAGGGTGGAGGGAGGGAGACGCAAGAGGGAAGAGATATGGGAACATATGTATATGTATAACTGATTCACTTTGTTATAAAACAGAAACTAACCCACCATTGTGAAGCAATTATACTCCAATAAAGTTGTAAAAAATAATAATAAAATTAAAAATTTTTTAAAAAGAAGAAAAAAACCCCCAAGCAAACTAGGAATAGAAAAGGAACATACTGAAACTCATCAAGAGGATCTACAAACAACCTATACCGACATTATATTTAACTGTGAAAGACTGAATGCTTTCTCTGTAAGATCAGAAACAAGGCACCGATATCTGCCCTCACCACTTTTATTAAATATATTAATCGAGGTTCTAGTAAGAAAATAAAGCAAAAATAAATAAATACATAAATTTAAAAGTTAAATTTTTAAAACATTTATTTAAAAGATAAAAGGACTATTCCTACTACGTTGAATAGGAAGGAGTATATCCTACTGAATGTTGAATAGTAATATATACTATTATATTAAATAAGGAAAAGTAAAACGGTATCTGAAGAGGAGATGATAATCTAAATGGAGAAAATACCAAGGAATCCACGAAAAGCTTGAGAAATAATATTAGTTTGTAAATGTTTTAGAGTACAAATCAACACAGTTTTATCAAATTATATATTAATAACAAATGTGTAGAAGCTTAAATAAAAATATGTGATGCCATTTACAACTGACCTAAATAAATACTTAAATATAAGCCCAATAAGACATTTATAGGTCCTCTATACTGAAAATTACAAAATGCTGATGAAGAAAAATTTAAAAGTCCCAAACAAATAGTGAGACATACCTTGTTCATGGATTAGAAAACACAACATAATAAAGATGTCAATTCTCCCCAAGTTAAGAGGCTTAACAGAGTTACTCTTAAAATGCCCTCAAGGTTTTTGTGGATATAGACAAGCTTATTCTAAGATTTATATGGTAAGAAGAGGCTGAAGAATAGCTAAAACAATTTGTAAAGGAAGATTAAAATGGGAGGAATTCATCTACCCAATTTCAAGATTTTGCAGTAATGATGGAGGTTAGATACACAGATCAATGGAATGGAATAGAGAACCCAGAAATAGACTGACATAAATACATTTAACGTGTTTTTGACAGCAGTGTGAAAGCTATCAAGGAAGAATAGACTTTTCAAAAAATGGTACTGAAACAGTTGGACATCCCTCGACAAAAACAAACAAACAAAAAATGAACCTTAACCTAAACCTCCACACCTTACACAAAAATTAAATCAAAGTGGATCATAATCTTCAATGTAAAAGCAGGACATTTTTAGAAAAAAAAATAGGAGAAAATCTTTGGCATCTAGAACTACGTGAATAATTCTTAGACGTGACACCGAAAGTATGATCAATAAAAGCAAAAATTGATAAATTGGATCTCATCAAAATGAGTTAGAAATGCTTCATAGAAGATCATTTTAAGTGGATGAAAACTCAAATTACACAGTGGGAAAACGTATTTGAAAATCCCACATGAGACAAATGACTTGTATCTATAATATACAAAGAACTCTCCAAACAACTTAAAAAAACCCAACTAGAAAATAGGCAGAAGACAGGAACAGACATTTCATGGAAGAGAATATACACATGGCAAAGAAGCACATGAAAAGATGCTCAACATCATTAGCCATTAGGGAAATGCAAATTAAGACCATAATGAGATATCAGAGAATAACTAAAATTAAAGTATAGTGACAACATCAAATGCTGGTGAGTACATAGAAAAATGATATCACATCACTGGTGGGAAAATAAAATGGTTTAGCCACTCTGAGAAACAGCTTGACAGTCCCTTTTAATCCTAAAAGTAGATTCACCCTACAACACAGTAATTGTACTCTTGAGCATTTATCCAAAAGGAACAAAAACTTAATTAAGTTCCCACAGAAACTTACACATAAATGTTCATAGCAGTTTTATTTATAACAGCCAAAAACTGGCCACTACCCAAATGTCTTTCAATGGATGAATGTTGAAACAAATTGTGATAAAATCTTATGATAGAATACTACCGAGCAACAAAAAGGAACAAATTATTAATATATGCAAAAATTGAAATGAACTTCAAGGGAATGATGCCGAGGGAAAAATTTTAAAAAGCCAATCTCCGAAGATTAAGTAATTCATTATGATATTTACATATTATTCTTAAAATAACAAAACTGTGGAGATGGAGAACAGATTAGAAGTTGCCAAGGGTTAGAGATGGGGGTAGAAAGTACAGCGGGGGATCTTTGTGAGGTTTTTGTGGTCCCAGTACAAATAATACAGCAATCTTGGTTTTAACCCCGAAAGATGTTTAAAAGCAATTCCTAATAAGAGGTGTCCAGATATTTAGCAATGGCAGCAGATTAGAGGTAGAGCTACCCAACATGACAGCTTCAAAACAGATGGTACTAATTCAATGCATATGTTAATTTTTAAAAGGCCAATCACAATACTTAAATGGTATATATCTTAACGATATTATTCTAAAGATCCAGCTATACCAGATGGACTAGCAGGATTTTCTGTACATTCAATCTTATTTAAGACAGTAAATCTTTTTTTTTTTTTTTGCGGTAGGCGGGCCTCTCACTGTTGTGGCCTCTCCCCTTGCGGAGCACAAGCTCCGGAGCACAGGCTCAGTGGCTATGGCTCACGGGCCCAGCCGCTCTGCGGCATGTGGGATCTTCCCAGACCGGGGCACGAACCCGTGTCCCCTGCATCGGCAGGCGGACTCTCAACCACTGCGCCACCAGGGAAGCCCAAGACAGTAAATCTTATAATAAGACAGTTAAAAAAAGAAAAAGAAAAAAAAACCAAACCAACTACAGTTAGATATTCTCATAGGAAGATGAGGTGAAAATATGTAGCAGCGGTTCAAGAGCTTAAGCAGTGGCATCTAAATTTGGCTGCACATTAGAATCATCTGAAGCACTTTTTAAAAACCCTCACACCAACAGTTGGTCATCCTAAACCAATAAAATCATTTTAAATCTCCTCAGATGATGCT
This sequence comes from Hyperoodon ampullatus, assembly GCF_949752795.1. Taxonomy (NCBI): domain Eukaryota; kingdom Metazoa; phylum Chordata; class Mammalia; order Artiodactyla; family Ziphiidae; genus Hyperoodon; species Hyperoodon ampullatus. The sequence goes on from NC_136920.1 coordinate 79,509,494, forward strand.
ATTGTCTAGCCAGAAGTGAGAACCAGCGGACTAAGCAGAAGGGGATGTTTCTACAAAGATTTCTTTTTTTGTTGTTTTTGTTTTGTTTTGTTTTTTGTGGTACATGGGCCTCTCACTGTTGTGGCCTTTCCCGTTGCGGAGCACAGGCTCCGGACGCACAGGCGCAGCAGCCATGGCTCACGGGCCCAGCCGCTCCACGGCATGTGGGATCTTCCCGGACCGGGGCACGAACCCGTCTCCCCTGCATCGGTAGGCAGACTCTCAACCACTGCGCCACCACGGAAGCCCTACAAAGATTTCTTAACAATAAGTTCTTTCACCCAATCAGATTTACCTTCCTGCAAAGGGGTAAAGAAGGCTAGATGTTGTCCATACTTGCTTAGCTTTAATTAGCACTTGTGACTTGCCCAAAACCTAGATCATGTTTCCCCTAAATTTCATGTTATTTCCTAAGTTCTTCAAATCCAGGGCTACGGGGTTTGCCAGGATGAGATTTTAAGTGCTCACACAGGGGAAGTCCCTGGCAAACCAGGACAGAGGTCACTCGACATTGAAATGTAAAGCATCCTAAATAACCCTGCCACTGCCCCCAGATACTAGTCTGGGCCAACCAGTGGAGAAAAGGCATTCTCCATTACTACCACGGCAAATGCTGCTGTACTTGCCTTGGCTACTCCCTATCTTTTCCAGGCGTCTCTCCCCTTCACCTGCTGGTGGACGCTTTGGCAGCTGCCAACGCAGATATTTTCAAACTTTAAGGTGAATAAAAATCATCTGGAGGGCCAGTTATAACAGAGATCACTGAGCCCCACTAGAGTTGCTGATTCCATAGGGCTGGGACAGGGCCCTAAAACTTGAATATCTGACACATTATCAGGGGACGCTGGTAAAGCTGGTCAGGTTGTTACCGAATGCACGTTCGTGTGTCTGAAGCACAGTGAGGCCAAACAAACCGAAAGGTTGCAGTCTGGAGCAGAGAAAGGTTTATTGCAGGATCGAGCAAGGAGAGGGGTGGCCCGTGTTCCAAAAACCCTGAAATCTCCAAAGGATTTCAGCAAAGCATTTTTAAAGGCCACGTGAGGGAGGGACGTCCCAGGGAATGTGATCAGCTCGTGCACAATCATCTGACTGGCTGATGTTGAGGCCACAGGGCAGGTAACATTATCCATCCTTAGGTGCCAGAAGGTCTGGGGGCTGTGTGCTCATGATCATCAAAGAGTTAATTTCTTCCATTGGGTGGTGGTTTTTAGCATCTGAAAACTCAAGAAATATGCCTGAGATACTATTATCTGAGTACTTCAGAGAGGAACTACAGCAGAGGCTATGGGGGATGGGTCTGTCCTAGGAAGGCCCCATAGGGTACTGCTTGCTTACAAGGTGACCATACTTTGAGAACCACTGCTCTAGTGGCTTGGAATGTTAAAGTAATGGAAGAATCCCTTCCCAGATCTAGATTCTAGTATCACCAGCTATTTTGGTGGGGGGAAGGGTAAGTTTTGTCCTTGCTTGGACTTCTTGTTCATTTATATCAAAGCCTATTTGAGGCAGTGCACTCGGCAGTCCTGCAGATCTGTCTTTTGCTTCAACAGTGTTTGGAATGAACAGACCCAGGGACGCTCCTTGCTCCAGCCCCCGACCACCCTCCAACATTTCTTCCTGTCGCAACCTTTGGAATCAGCCACTCAGCTATCCTCAGCCTCCAGGACAGGCCAACACCGTTTTTGGAGCTTAGCTCCTTATCACTGATCAACCACGAGTTCCCACGTTCGTCAGAATTATTCCATCGAGGTGGAGGCCGCCATCCACCGCCTGTTCAACATGCATCTGTGGACACTTACCTCTCTCTAAGCTTCTATTTCCACAGCAACAGTGGGACTCTGGACAATGGGGGCCGCATTTTTTGCCAACTGGCTGAAGAGAAGTGTGAGGGCGCCCAGCGACTCTTGAAAATGCAAAACAAGTGCTGCGGCCGCGCCCTCTTCCAGGATGCGCGGAAGCCTTCTCAAGATGAGTGGGGTAAAACCCAGGACACTGTGCAAGCCGCCATTCTTAGGGAGAAGAACCTGAACCAGGCACTATCGGATCTGCGCGCCCTGGGTCCTGCCCGCGCAGACTCCCACCTCTGTGACTTCCTGGAGAGCCGCTTCCTGGAGGAGCAGCTGAAACTCATCAAGAAGATGGGCAACCACCTGACCAACCTCCGCAGGCTGGCTGGTCCGCAGGCTGTGCTGGGCGAGTATCTTTTCGAAAGGCTCACGCTCGAGCACAAACAGGAGTCTCTGACGTCCAGCGGCCTCTGACGAGCCCCTCTGGCGTCAGAGTTTCTGCCTGAAGCCCAGCTCTGCAGCCACTAGGCAGCTTTGTAACCGCCCTGGAGCCCTCTCCCAAGCCTTGGACCAAATGGAAACAATAACGCTTTTTGCAGAAGGAAAAAAAAAGCCTATTTGAAACACAAACAGAATAAAGAGAAAAAAAGAAATATATATATATATTCATGTTTTTTAACATATGAATTGCCCCACTTTATCTGTGTGAAATACGTTTGTTCCCGTTATTGGGCTGGTTCTCAAGCTTTGCTGCTCGTATGAATTACCTAAAGAGTTTTTTTTTTTTTTTTAGTATTAAATATTTTTTTAATTAGTTTCTGCTTTATAACAAACTGAATCAGTTATACATATACATCTGTTCCCATATCCCTTCCCCTAAAGAGCTTTTAAGAGAAACTTTTGTGTCTAGGTCTCAGCCCCAGAGATTTTGATTCAGTAGGTCTAGGGAGGAGCCTGGGCACGGAGAGGTCTCAGAGTTCCCCAGGTGATTCTAATATGTAGCAACTTTGTGAACCACCTCTTGGCTTCAATCCAGCTAGTGATCAGATATTAAATCTAAGACACATGGGCTAGTGCGTGAGCTCTGCTGCTAGGTGTGTTCCATTTTCTTCCTCCTGGAAGATTCCTGCCAGGGAAAATGATTGATAGTTGTGTTACTTCTCTGAAATGGATAGAAATTTCCAATTAGCGTGAACAGGGGAGGGTGAATGGGTGAATGCAATAAGGTGTATCATTTATGTATTTCCCTATGTGTATGGCTAGAAGCTTTTGCAACTGACGTCTGCCCTACTTTTCATGCGAATGGTAATGCTTGTCCTCCTAATGCAGCTGTAAACTTTATAAGCCCATAGGTAGACAGCATCACAAAATATTTACCCCTCCCACTGGCCCACTCTCAAGCTTCACTCCCCTTCCCCAATACACAAATGTACATCAATGTGCTGGAGACCAATATCAACATACTGACCTTCAATTCTTCTACTTTGCAGCTTCCCTCTTATCAGGAGATGTCAGCATTTAGTGCCCAGAGGAGGCATTTCCAGTCATCTCAGCTTAGAGGTCAAATATCCAAATATCCAAAGCAAAAAAGGTTAAAGAAAAGAAGAAGAAGAAGAAGAAAGCAAGGAAGAAAAGAAGGAAACAATTTTCTTATCTCATAGTAATAAGGCAGTTTTCCTTAAAAAAAAATAAAGACTTAAGCCTTAAATTCTCTTTCCTAATCAAAATGTGCTTTTCCGTCTTTAGACTATTCCTCTTATATCCTGTATTATTCATGATGTTTAATTCTTGAAATAGCACATGGCTGAAAACAGAAGCTAACCTCTTGTCCACTATGAATTAAATCTTCTTTTCCTAGGACCCGTCTACAATGTACAATTTGGGGTTTGCCAACATAATTATTTTCTCTGAAATAAGGTACAGCATTTTGCCTTTTCAATATAGAGTTATACAATACATTGTTAACACAACATAGTTAATATAGTCAATACAACTATAACACACATGATATGATGCCACTTTGGTGATTTTCTTCATCCATGTAATTCTGAAATTTGACAGTATAGTTTTCATATTCTAATGAGCTGAGTATTACCTTTGCAAGGATAGAAAAATAAAATAAATTCATAATATTCTTGTGTGGTTTGCCCCTGGGGTGGATTACCATAGTGGGGGCATATTTGAGCCTTTCTCCAAGTCATTAAAAAACCTCCAGCGAGTAGCCCCTTGTCCTCTCCAGGAAATTGCGGGAAAGTAGCTTTAATCACAATAATCCTGGGGGGAGAAATCTTGGAAATAAGACATGTGCTTCTGTGCCTTGTTGTTTTGCAGAATAGCAATGATTGCTTTAGCAGCTTCTATTGCCATATGTGTATAGTAAGTAAATGAACATAAAATTGAATGAACGCATAAAAGAAGGATAAACCCACCCAGTTTAACAAATCCACTCTCTCACCTGCTGTGCCCTGAAACGTGAAAGAAAGAATCACGGGATCATAAGGATTCATAAAATAACAGTCTCTGTTAACAATATTGACAGGAGGTATAAGGATGATTTGTCTGATGTGGGACCAACAGCTTAACTGCTTAATTCTTTTTTTTAAGGGCAAATCATTCATTTATTGTTTAAAGATCGCAAGACAACATCTGAATTTTTGTAGCACAATTTAAATGTTTTACTTTTTTGATAAAGCAGAGTATAATAGAAAAACAATTAGTTTCCAGTAATATCTATATCTCTATTCAGAATTAAGTCTTCCACAGACATGTAACCTGGAAACAAAAGCCTGTTCCAATAAGCAAAGCTTCAACAGAGCGGCTACTTTTCGGGCCAGGGAAAGGTTCATCCCTATAGGATCATGATGTGCTGTGTAAAATGGCTGCAAGGTCACAGCCTTGAGGGTGTTGGAAGTCTGTTATCCTATTCCACATTAAGTAGTTCGGTGAACTTCAAACGACCGTTCGTCTGCAACCAAGCTGCCAACCTTTAACTGATATTTCAAACAGGTAAAAAATAAATGAAAAGAAATCCCTACACTGATGTTCCTTGATTTACACTGTTAAATGGTTCATTAACATGTAATTCTGGCTAAGAATTACATTTGAGACTCCTTGCTCAGATTTTGGTTAACAGTACTAATCTTTAGAAATTCAGTTCTTATTAATCAATAATTTGTCAGCTAGGATACATTCAGGCATCAGCTGCAACTACAGAATAGGTGCACTGCCTCAGCGCTTTGGAAAGACATAATCACCAACACTACTAGCAGACAAAATATCTGTTACTAGACAGCATATGTGCAGTACAGCAAGACAAAAACATATATTCATGTGTGCCGCGGACCAGCCGGAGAAAGAGGATTTCACCGCCCAGGGTCAGAAGGGACGGGGTAAGGAACTGAAGTAGCACCGACGAATGGGGTCAGAAGGACCAAGACAACTGATGGTTGCAAGGTAAGTTTTATTATGCTACGGTTGCAGATTATATAGACTAGAAAAGGGAAGGTTGCCAGATGGTGGTTTACATTATCTATAGACTGTCTCGGCTCAAGGTTAACTTCCCTGGGAGAAAACCCATAAGCCCAGAATCATCCAAAATAACCTGCATGTGCAGGGGGGAGACAGCTTTGCTTGTCTCATTTTACATTCTTTCTGATTTCTGGGCCCTGCTGATTTATCTCCCATGGAATGGAACAAGGAGGGGAACAAGTAGGGACAGTCCCTTCGAGCAGCGGCGGCATGCCTGGCATGTCCGTAGCCTGATCTCAAGGCTGACTGTTTCCTTCAGTTCCCCCTTTTTTATTCTTTAATTTTTGCTGCAAAATAATTCGATGAAGCGTAGTGCCGAGAGTAGTATATTGTTGCATGAGGATACGAAACAGACATGAGAAGATTATTATCAATAATAGGCAAATTATGGCCAGGGTAATAAATCCTGACAACCCTCCAGTAATCCACGACTGAGGGTTTAACCACTTTAAATGGTCCAGTAAAGTTTTAATTACATCTTCTTGCGAAATATCATCAAGATGTGCATTTTGCATATCCTGAATTTCAGCATTTAATTTCTTAAGATCAAGACTAATATTATCTGACCAAACACTCAGCAGATGCATTTTTACTTTTTCCCATTCCCAAATACAGTCATTGTACTTGTAAGGAGTAACACAAGTCATGTATACTTTTCATGACAAGCTAAACGCATCCTCAATTTTAATGCTGCCATCTGATCTCCAATCCCCCAAATTGCGTTTTTAAAGTCATCTAACTTGTTATTCATCTGTAAATCTATGTGACTTTGTAAAGATAAAGCAAGACTGGTATTTTGAGATAATTGATTAGCAAAGTGAGCATGATTAATACTCTGTGAAAGAGCAAGACGGGCAGTAGCCGCAGTAGCAGACAGAGCAGCCAAGGCAAGTAAACTTACTATTAGCCACCCAATAAAGCGTCTCCTTCTCTGCAAGGCTTTAGAGAGTTCCACCCATGCCTGTACTCCAGTATCTTCATACCAAGGTTCTCTCAGATGTACAGGCACCATAACATATATGGGTTGCTTTAGTATAAGCACAGATTGTGTTCCTGCAGAAGGGAACATACAACTGTAAAAATACAATGAACACAGCTAATATTATATCCTCCTTTGGAAGAATTACCAATGTTAATAGAACCAATCAAAAGTGTATATGGAGGAGCAACACAAGTTATAACAGGTGTATTGGAATAAGTTAGAGCTAGTTTCCATATATCCCAGTTCTTTTGAAATGCGATAAACCTATCTATGACGGGAATAGAAGAGATAAGAATTTACCCCTTGGTATAATCTATAGTACACCATATTTGGTTATTATTCCAAGATGCATTGCAACATTCAAAATTGGATCCAGGAAAGTTAATGGTCATAAAAGGAGGAAATTGATTTTTTGACTTTCTCTTAAGAATAGTAACCATATGTCCAGCCATAAGTATCCCTTGTCCTCCAAGTAAAAGCTTCATACACAAATAATTTCCTGAATCTTCACCTGTAACCTTGGCTATAGTAATAGCGGAATCCCTAAGTGGTGAGGCGTATGAGATTCGACCTCTAATATTAATAGGTTGCCCATTTTTATAGCAAATGATGGTATCCTTAAGATCCTCTCGTCGGCTGGTAGCCGGGCATGTAAGAGTAATGTTGGTTCCTGTAAAACGAAGGATGCCTGGAGAGCCTGACAAACTAATTGATTGATCCGTTCCCTCATAAACATCTGTATGCTCATAACTAATAGCCTTTACACATCCAGTTTCCAGATTCAATGGGCTAAGACGGACAGGATAGGTACTAAACCAGTTAGTATAATTTACAGACATATTGATTTGTTTTATATTCCCAATAAGAGGCCCATAAACAGTATCATTGTAAAATACAGGAAACTCTGCTTCAGACCAAGATATGGGTTTTAATAGTGGAGGATCAGGTACATAGGCCCAGTAAGTTGCTGCATTAACAGAGGGAACACATGAAATGGTTGCCAACATAGCCAAAAATAAAGTCACAGGTGTAACAGGATTATTCTGTTGTTTCACTAACTCTTGAGCTCGTGAAACCAATTGTTTAATTTGTCCCCAAGTTGGAACATCACTCCTTTGAGTCGTCCTGGCAAGTGCTCTCTTCTTCTTCTTTTGCTGAATCAACACTGTCAAATTTTCGGGAGAGATGCAGAGCTTCTTCATCTTCTGAACTAGTTGTGAGCTGTGGCGAGCCATCTATTTGCTTGACTAAGCAAGTGCTCAGGAAGCCAGAGAGGTCCAGGAGCTGATCTGGGAAATATACACACGTGACCACGTCCCCAAATCAACACAGGATCAGGACCACGCCAAGTGCTGGTTAGCGGATCTTTCCCGAGGACCTCCAGAGATTGAAAGGCCAATCTTGGCTCAGCCACCAACCTTTCCCCTGTCAACAGTGAGAAAATTTAAAATACACAGAGCATGATTTATAAGGTTATGTAGTGTTGTTCTATATAATTCCCCCATTTTTAGTTTTTCAATAGTTAGCTTTAAAGATCTATTTGCACGTTGTATAATACCTTGTCCTTGAGGGTTATATGGAATGCCTGTAATATTGGTAATTTGTAATGAATTACAAAATGTTGCAAAAGCAACACTAGTGTGAGTGGGCCCATTATCTGTTTTAATAATTTTGGGAAGGTTCGTGAAAGCAAAACAGTGTAATAAATGAGTGATAACATGTTTAGTAGCTTCTCGGGTCTGTGCTGTAGCACAGACGAAACCAGAATAAGTATCAATAGTGACATGAACAAACTGTAATTTCCCAAAAGACGGGATATGAGTAACATCCATTTGCCATAAATGACTAGGTAATAATCCACGAGGATTAACACCATTATGTGGAACAGGAAGGTGAGGTAAGCACTGTGGGCATTGCTTAACAATTTGTCGGGCGGCTTCACGAGGAAGGGAAAATTGTTTGCGTAATGTAGCCGCCGACTGATGGTGTAAAGCATGCGATTGTTGTGCTGCTTGTGAAGCAGTTTGATCATAACTTACCATAATATGAGGGTGTCCAGGACATGGACCATGAGTATCAACAGTATGAAGATAATGAATGCAATACCTTAGCCATTCTTGACAGCATGACGAACGGAAAGGAGGAGGACGGTAAATTGGGATATGTCCTGCTTTAGGGAAAAGAGATTGAGGAGGAAGAGTAACTTTAACTTTATTTTTGGGAGGAAAATGCACAGGATAAAGATCACGTTTACATCGAGTTAAAACATCTGCAGTCGCATTCATTTTAGACAATGGACCAGACAAGTTAGAATGAGCACGGATATGCAGAGCTGCAACAGGACCATCGTGGGAATGAATAAGCTGTTGAAGCAAACGAAAAGAGGATGATAATTCAGGGTCATTAGTATATCCTCTGGTTGCAGTCTCCAGAAGAAATAATAAGCTAATAAGATATTTACTATCAGAAAACAAATTAAAAGATATAGAAGGCAAATGTTTAAAAGCCATAATGACAGCATACAGTTCAACACGTTGAGCTGAAGTCAAGGAAGTTTGTTTAATGAGTTTTGTTCCGTCGTCAGTGATTACAGTAGCCACTCCTGAAGAAGAACCATCTGTAAAAACCAAAGGTACATGAGGAATAGGCTGTTGCCTAATTATAGAAATTACAATAAGCGTCAGGAAAGTCAGGTTGAAGCTTCAGCACAGTGCGATAAGAAGCAATTGCTTCTGGCATATTCCCTGAATCGTGGTGAATGGAAGCCAAATTGCTGTGGGCATCCGCAAATGCAGGGCTGATCTGAACGGCACGAGTATAACACTGCAAGGCTCCCTGAACATCCTGCATCTCCCGTAGGGTGTTTCCCATATTGCAGTAGGCATCAGCAAAGGTAGGACTGATTCGAATAGCCTCCTTATAATGCATCAGAGCTTCGTGCAGTTTTCCCTGCTGCTTCAATACACTTGCTAAATTCGAATGGGCATCAGCAAAGTCTGGGCAGAGCTCTAATGCTTTACGATACAAGCGAACTGCCTCTTCACTGTTTCCCTGTTCTCCTTTGATATTGGCTAGGTTATTCAGAGAGTCTGCATGGGTGGGACACAGCCGGAGAGCTGTATGATAACAATCTTCTGCTTCAGCAACACTGCCCTTCTCTTTGAGAGCGTTTCCTAGGTTGCAGTAAGCATCAGGGAAATGTGGTTGCAATTCAATAGCTCGCCTGTAGGTGTCTATTGCCAGATCCATCAGGCCTTGCTCATAGTATACACAAGCCAGGTTGCCATGTACCACTGCATGATTTGGACTCAAGCTTAGGGCACGAAGGTAAGCTGCCACAGCTCTGTCAAAAATCCGTGCCTCATTGAAGACATTTCCTAAATTGATATAAGCATCCAGAAAATTGGGGTCAAGGGTGACAGCCTTTTCAAAGTGATGAATTGCAAGCCAAATCTCCCCTTGCGCATTGAAAACACAGCCAAGATTACTCCAAGCTACTGCAAAGTTCGGTTGCGTCTCAATTGCTTTCAAATAACATGCCTTGGCTTCTTCTAAGCCACCCAGGGCTTTGAGCAGGTTCCCCAGGTCACTGCGAACACAGTACAAATAAGGATTGTACTGAAGAGCACAGACATAAGCTTGTACTGCCCCTTCCATGTCGCCTGCTCCTACCAATGCGGCTGCCAGGTTAATATAACCATCGATGAAATCTGGTTTGAGATGCAATGCATGCCGGTAATGCTCAGTTGCTTCCTGCAACTGCCCTCTTTCCTTGTACACATTCCCCAAATTTGAATAGGCTTCTGCCAGAAGAGGGTTCTGTTTAATTGCCAGAGTACTAAAGTGGGCAGATCTGTCCAGCCTTCGACACTGGAAGTGTAGAGATGAAAGTAATAAAAGTACACCAGTATTGCCTGGCTCTTGTCTCCAGAGCTGCATGCAGTGTCTCTCAGCTGTCTCAAAATCTCCTGCCTGATATTCTCGATGTGCCAACTCAGCTAACCCTTGGAAGGAAAGCATACGTTTCGTTGGTTCTGTGCTGTCGGCCACGTTGCCCACGGAAGACGCCATCTGGAGCTTCTGGAGAGAGTGAAAAAGGGGGTAATTGAGTCCCGCTGCCGCCACTACTGGCAAGAATGTTTCTAGAGGTAGCAAACAGGAGCGCAGCAGCCGTACCACTGCTTTGGCAGGCTTAAGCGGCGGCAACAGTTACAGGCACCGAACCTTAGGAACTCTGGTTGGCCATCTACCTCTCATGCTCTTGAAATCTTAATTCTTAACCCTGCCCTCTTCCACCATTTTTCTCCTAATCAGGGAATAAAAATTACCTATCCATTTGCCTTACAAGAAATCAAAAGTCAGTAGTCCAAACACTTTTTAAAATATTGTTTTCTGTCCAGTTGGAAATGAAATACATGATTGACTTTTCTTCATCATTCATATAGTCAACGTGGAAAACATTAGGGCCATGAATTTCAATACAGTAAGATGAGAAAATTTTAAATTGGCCTTCCCAAACCACTAATAAGTAACCGATGCTGTATATGATGCTAAAATCTTACAGACTGAGTTTGATATTTTAAAAGTTCTGAAAACATTAGCTAATTTCTCCTCATCAAATTTCTCATGACTCAAACCTGAGTATTACTTTTTAAAAGATAAATTTATTTATTTTTATTTATTTATTTTTATTTTGGCTGCATTGGGTCTTCAGTGCTGCGTGCAGGCTTTCTCTAGTTGCGGCGAGCGGGGGCTACTCTTTGTTGTGGTGCCGGGGCTTCTCATCACAGTAGCTTCTATTGTTGTTCCACAACTCTATGGGTTCCTTTTTAGGTCCTACGAAGAACCCTAGAAATTAGTTCATGTAATTATAGGTTTTTGCAAAATTGTCAAAAGTGAGATATTTTTACTTCCATCAGGTAAGACCAGCATCTATTTCTTTGCCAATGTTCCTTCTATCATAGTCCGCTATGTTGGATCATATTGGATTGGTCACAGGCTTTTTTGAAATCTGGCTAAGCAGATGTTTTAAGTGAGGCTATTATGTGATTTTCAGACACCACCATATGTAATTGACTATATAATATCCCATTACAGGAATAACTTCCAGTACTCTTACTGACTAATCTACTGACTTAACTAGCACAAGACACAGAAGCGTAAGGACAAAAACCACCTCACAATATAGCCATGTCTTGCACTTCACAGCTCTCAAAGCATGTGCATTTGAAGAAGAAAAAAAGAACTGAAAAGTATAAAACCAGAAGTTATTCTGTGGAAAATTATTTCAATCATCAGGCATGTGAAAGATAAGTCAAAGATTCAGTTTTCTTCAATGCTTAGGCAAAACGGAAATTTCCTTCTGTCAAGAATATACTCCAGGGCTTCCCTGGTGGTGCAGTGGTTGAGAGTCTGCCTGCCGATGCAGGGGACAGAGGTTCGTGCCTCGGTCTGGGAAGATCCCAAATGCCACGTAGCGGCTAGGCCCGTGAGCCATGGCCACTGACCCTGCATGTCCGGAGCCTGTGCCCCGCAACGGGGAGAGGCCACAACAGTGAGAGGCCAGCATACCGAAAAAAAAAAACAAAAAACAAAAAACAATATACTCCAGGGGCTTCCCTGATGGCACAGTGGTTAGGAAGCCACCTGCCAATGCAGGGGACACGGGTTCGAGCCCTGGTCCGGGAAGATCCCACATGCCGTGGAGCAACTAAGACCGTGTGCCACAACGATGGAGCCTGCTCTCTAGAGCCCGTGAGCCACAACTACTGAGCCTGCGAGCCACAACTACTGAAGCTTGCGTGCCTAGAGCCCGTGCTCTGCAACAAGAGAAGCCACCACAATAAGAAGCCTGCACACCTCAACAAAGAGTATCCCCCAGTCGCTGCAACTAGAGAAAGCCTGCGCACAGCAACGAAGACACAACACAGTCACAAATAAATAAATAAATAAATAAATAAAAGAATATACCCCATCAATAATGTGTGTAATGGAATGGTGTGAATGAGTATTTTATCAGAATTCCTGTAATGCACAATCCTATAGCAGTACTGAAATCAGTAATGCATTTATAATAGTAAATATTTATGAGGAAGTAATCCATAGAGGTTTTCTCAAAGTTAACAATGAAAATTAATGTGACATTATCAATAATAAATTGTGACGCTGAAATAAACTTTTCTAAACTATTAATAACTAAAAGCAAACTCTAATCAACCATGTTAAAAGAAATCTATGTCTATAAACTACAAAGTTTATTTCTTAAAATTTTATTTCTAAAACACATAAACTGTCATATGAGGAGGCAGTTAAAGAATATATAGCTACAAGAGTGGGGAAAAAGTTTTATAGAGACACATCTGGCAGTAGTTAATTTTCAAATGTCCTTTTTCTAGATTTTGTGACACCTATAGTATTGATATTTGAAAGCATTTAAAAAATTGTAATTTGAAGATTTGCTACTTCCAGGTAGAGTAAAATATTTTGAAGCAAAACAATATTTCCACTGAGAAAAATTTAAAAAGCCAAATAAAATAGTCAGCATTCAATCAAAAAGTTCTAGACATACCAAGAGATAGAATCATATGACTAAAATTCTAAGAAAGGAACAGATAATACAAAAATATTTATATAAGATATTGTGTATCTTTATCAGGAAAAGTCTTTATCAAGAAAAGACTTTAGGGCTTCCCTGGTGGCGCAGTGGTTGAGAATCTGCCTGCCGATGCAGGGGACACGGGTTCGTGCCCCGGTCCGGGAAGATCCCACATGCCGTGGAGTGGCTGGGCCCGTGAGCCATGGCCGCTCAGCCTGCGCGTCCGGAGCCTGTGCTCCGCAATGGGTGAGGCCACACCAGTGAGAGGCCCGCGTACCGCAAAAAAAAAAAAAGAAAAGACTTTAAAATCATCACAATTAATATTATATTTTATTTATTTGTATATTTTATTTATATATTTATATAAAGGACTTAAAGATAAAGCCCTAGTTAAGGCAGTGACAAAAGCAGTAGCAGTGGGAGTGAAAAGAAATGGTTATATTCAAGGATATTTTGTCAGTAAAAGTCCAAGATCAAATGTCTGACTGCATACATGGGATGGATAGACGGAGTGGGAAAAATCAAAGTTAACTATAGAGGTTCTAGTGAAGATGGGGTTGCCATCACCCAACCCAAGGGGTTGCGATCATCCCCAAGGTCTAGGAGACTCAAAGGGAAGGTCATGGTTGAGGAAAAGTTAATTGCTGGGAAAATAAGACTCCCAGTCTCTCCATCTCCTTATACTAGTTTTTTTTTTTAACATCTTTATTTGAGTATAATTGCTTTACAATGGTGTGTTAGTTTCTGCTTTATAACAAAGTAAATCAGTTATACATATACATATGTCCCCATATCTCTTCCCTCTTGCATCTCCCTCCCTTCCACCCTCCCTATCTCATCCCTCTAGGTGGTCACAAAGCACAGAGCTGACCTCCCTGGGCTATGCGGCTGCTTCCCACTAGCTATCTATTCCTTATACCAGTTTTGTTTTTCCGCTCATATACGTAGCAGCATTTCATTCAAGGGGAAAGTCATTGATCTGACTGGTCAAATTAAACACCATAGTTCAAGGCACATTTACAGTGGTTAGTTCCTCCACAATTTAGAAAGGAACGTTCACAATTTCCCTCTTCCTACACTGCAGAACACATTGGCCATTCCTCCAAAGTTTCCACTCCATAGAGTGGACCAGAGATGACGTTAGCCCAGAACTGAGAGCTTGGCATGAGATGGTGTCAACCCCGCCTAGAGCTCTGGCATAAGTTATGACCCAACCCAGTTCTACAGAGAGCTCTGCATGGAATCTTGTCTCAGCCATAATAATGTGATTCTGTTTTTCATTTGGTTGTCTTCTTTGCTTAACTTTCCCTGGCCACTCTGACAAACAAAATTTCAGGCAATCCTGGGCCACTCACTAACTTTATTCCATCTAATGTTCTCCAGATTCCCAAGAAAATTACTAACAATAAAGGGGGAAATTTGGAACATGGTGAGTTTTAGGTGCCTGAAATATACAGGTAACTGAATCCAGTTAAGTAGCAAATTATTTGGATCTCAAATATGCCAGTAGAAGAGCAGACTAAGCTCAATTTAATGTACTCTTACTGGAGACACATGTAAATTCTGGGTCAATTTTGAAAAAGTTAAAAGCACGTAGCTGAGATTAAAAGAAAGAAAGGAACACCTGCATGTTTCAGAAAGTAACAGAGAAATTAAATCCAGAGAAATAAGAGCAGACTGATGTGTATGGGTTCCGTTCCTTAGTATAGGCCTTATGTAAATAGGGGCTGGAGCTAGAAATCTAACATTACCTTGAGGCCAGGAATTTAGACTCAGGATGGAACAATATTGAGAAGTTAGTACAGATATCCTACAGAAATTTCATGAGGAAATGCTTAGTCCATTAAGAGGGCCAAGGGAGGTGGTGAGGAAGATTGATATCTCTTGAAAACCTTCAGGTACAGAAAACATCAACACCTCTGAAAAGTAGGCCTGTCCTTCCCAGAGTTGTGATGGCCAGGTTGTCACTAACCTGGAAGGCCCTGTAGGAATCAGAAACTGCAAGGAGAGTAATTCAAAGAAAAACAGATGCAGGATGGGTGTGGCAATAAATCCTAGGACCCTACCAGAAACAAAATTAAAACCACTCTAGAGGGAAATTTTAACAAACCAGGGCAGAGAGTATCCTAACCAGAATAGAATAATAATTCTGAGGAGGTTACTTTATTTATTTAAGCAATATTCAATGCATTTCCATGGCCAGGCCCTTTTGAAGAATTCTAAAACATATACAAACAATTCATTTACATCTTATATATCCCACCATCCAGAGCAAAATTCACTTAAGAACTGTACTGGTGGAAATTGGGCAGCACTATGGAGAAAATAAAATGTGTTTACCATCAAAAAACATGAAGGTAAGAAAGCTAATGTCTAATGTTTTAATTATCCTGTGGTTTCTTGAAATCTTTTGAAACCCAAAATAGAGAAACCTAGGAGGAAATGAAGATTTAAATATTTAGAGATTTATCAACTCATCTCTAAAAGCTTTATTAATCTCTTCTTTTAATAACATTCCTGAGAGGTATAAATGTGTCCAGTGATAGGGTTGAATAAGCCTGAGAGAATTTCAATTGTTTACTATTCTTGGTCAGCTCTTAAGACCTTTCAGGAGCATCTTGATTTTCATGGCCTCATCCAACAAAAGCAGGATATTTTATAGAAAGTCCTGGGCCACTTTTTGGCTTGCTTTTGTGTTTATGTTTTTGGTTTTTTCACATCGGGCCATACATTAGGCTACCTATTGCATACTCCCTCATTCATGCATGCATTCATTCAAACAATATTTACTGAGTTGAGACATTTAATTAACACTCAATAAATGATGTTTAGATGAATGAATGCGCTTTCTATCAAAGTAAGTGTAAGTACTGAGAAAAATTACAGAATGTATGATCCCAGCCCCACAAAAGCTTATAACTGTGTTGAGGATATAACAGATGCTGATGAAATAACTAATATATCGTATTGGACAGTTTCTAAGTTCAAAAATGAGTTTTTAAAAATAATCAGAGCCTAAGGAGGACAAAGAAGGGACAGTTCATTATGGGTTGAATCTATCAATAAATGTACATTTCAGATGAGATTTGAGATTGACCTCAAAGAAGAGGACTTAGATATATGAACAGAGAACAAAAAAGGCATGGTGATAGCATGTGCATAGATAGTGTGGCCCATATTTATGTTCTTCATTAAAGATAGTCAGAGATAACCCAAATGTAACTGTTTCCATGGGTCCATTCTCAGTATCCAAACAAAACGGCAAATCCTATCTTAGTACAACTAATGAAAAACACAGTCTTTAACAAAGAGATTGTGAAGGAAAGGGGGAGAGAAAGGCTTGCATCCCACATCACACAACAAAACTTATTGAATTATTTGTTTAATTTTCTCCCTCTGAAAATTTCCTCTCCCCCTCTCTGTATGTGTCTCTTCTCCCACATCTGGCCACACTCTACCAGCCATCTTTGAGATCTTTCCAGAACTCTCCATCCTAGTTTCATTAGGCCACAATTTAAACATCTCACAGGTCTCCAGGATGCATCCCCATCACTTATTCCACAAAGACAAACAAAGGACACTTCTCAGGATCACGTTTCTTTGAAGGAAGAGGTCATGAGGAGTGATTATAAAGAATATAAGGTGGAGAGCAGTGACTTAAAATACCATTTTTCAGCTTAGAATGTGAATACAGGGAACTTTGGGAAACTAGAAAATCTAGAAAGGATTCACTGATAATTATTTATGTTCAATGAATAAAATAAAATGTAATAATACAGCTAAACTCTGACAGATTAACTTTTTCAAAAGTTGCTTTCACACACCTTCACTATTGGGATGTTTGATAAACACACCTTTCCTTCTTTACTTTCTTCTTTCTTTGCAGATACTGGCACCAAACTTTCCAACAATAAGAACCTTCCCATAAGTCCCTTGCCAGGCAAGATTAAGGTCTAACAATCCAAACAATTTTTTGAAGAAGATAACTGGTTGACAGCACAGGAAAAGTGCTGGGTTTCTCTTATTCAACAGTCACATAATGAGTAATGTGCGAATTGTTTTAAAAAGTCTCTCTGCATGAGGGGCTAAGGTTAAGATTAGAACTTCTGAGGCCAGAAGAGCAAAATGACTACAACAATCCACATATTTTCAAGAGCCGCCCTTTGGATGTGAGGGATTGATTTTTCCCACTAGTTTTTCAGCAACCCAACTGGTGTCTTTATTAAACGACATAAGAGAATACAGTGTGGCCAAGAAGGCTTAGATTTCCTTAGCCCCAAGACAGATATTCTCCAGTGACTGTCCACTCAAATGAAAAGGAGAGATTTACAAGAGGAACCTGGATACAACTGAGTGTACTTTAATTTTACCTGAATTATTTGTTTTGCTTTCAATTCTCCGCTGAAGTGCCTACATTAATATATTTTTAAGAACATTTCCTTAAGTTGAAGTATTCATTCAGTATATTCATTTACTATAATTTAGAAAAGCCAAATGATTTAGGCAAATTCATTTCTATATTGCCACAGTAGTGTATTGTGAACTAAATGACACCTGGCAGTTCTTTACTCAGATACTAACTCAATTAGAAGGCAGAACAAGGATACCTACCCATTCAGGGAGGGAAAGGTCACTTAGCCTCTGTAGCTGTCTTAGGTCTCTTATCATCACAGTAACAAACTGAACACTAAAAACCATATGATCATCTCAATAGATGAAGAAAAAGCTTTTGAAAAAAATTCAATATCCATTCATGGTGAAAACTCTCCAGAAAGTGGGCATAGAGGGAACATACCTCAACATAATAAAGGCCATATATGACAAGCTCATAGCTAACACACTCAATGGTGAAAAGCTGAAAGCATTTCCCCTAAGATCAGGAACAAGACAAGGATGCCCACTCTCACCACTTTTATTGAAGGT
Organism: Hyperoodon ampullatus; assembly: GCF_949752795.1. Lineage (NCBI taxonomy): Eukaryota > Metazoa > Chordata > Mammalia > Artiodactyla > Ziphiidae > Hyperoodon > Hyperoodon ampullatus. The sequence continues at coordinate 79,527,348 of NC_136920.1, forward strand.
ACTTTTGGAAGTCCTAGCCACAGCAATCAGACAAGAAAAGTAAATAAATAAAAGGACTCCAAAATGGAAAGGAAAAAGTAAAACTGTCACTGTTTGCAGATGGCATGATACATAGAAAATCTGAAAGACACCATCAAAAAATTATTAGAGCTCAGAAATGAACTTGGTAAATTTGCAGGATACAAAATTTATATATAGAAATCTATTGTATTTCTATACACTAACAGTGAACTATCAGAAAGAGAAATTAAGGAAACAATCCCATTTACAATCGCGTAAAAAAGAATAAAATACATAAGAATAAATCTGCCTAAGGAGGTGAAAGACCTGTACCCAGGGAAGTATACGACACTGATACAAGAAATTAAAGATGACACAAACAGCTGGAAAGATATACCATGGTCACGGATTGGAAGAATTAATATTGTTAAAATGACCATCATACCCAAGGAAATCTACGGATTCAATGCAGTCTGTATCAACATATCAAGGGCATTTTCCACAGACCTAGAACAAATAATTTTAAACTTTGTATGGAAACACAAAAGATCCTGAATAGTTAAAACAGTCTTGAGAAAGAAGAACACAACTGGAGGAATCATGCTCCCTGTCTTCAGACTGTGCTACAAACCTACAGTAATCAAAACAGTATGGTACTGGCACAAAAACATCGATCACTGGAACAGAATAGAGAGCCCAGAAAGAAACCCATGCACTTATGGTCAATGAATCTATGACAAAGGAGGCAAGAATATGCAATGGAGAAATGTCTGGGCTTCCTTAGGGATGGTTTCATCAATTAATTTGTTTTCTTAAATGGACCATACTTTTCCATGTCTTTGTATACCTTGTGATTTTTTTGGTTGAAAATTTGTCTTTCAAATATTATAATGTGGTATCTATGGAAATCAGATTCTCCCACTTTCCCAGGGTTTCCTGGGCTTTTGATTGTTGAAGGCTGTAGTAGTCTGTTTAGGGACCTTTCCAAACTATTTTTGCAATGACTGTTTTCCTTATCGTATGTACACACTGAAGTCTCTGTTCCTTTAGTTCATGTTTAGCTAATGTTTTGACAGAGATTTCCTTGAATTCCTGCACCTAAAACAAACAAAAACAAATATACACAAGCACATCCACATGCACATTCAAAACCACACACCTCTGCCCATTGTGCAGATTGCTGGATCACTCCTTCAACATTTCGCTGACCTGCATTGAGTTCAGGGCTCAGCCCATGGTCAAAGCTTAGAGACTCCTCTGGTGTTTTCAGAACATGCATCTTATCTTGAGTATGCATGTGGCTTTCTTAATTTCTCTGGACACATGTGTACTTTTTGTAGGTTCTAATTTCCCAAAGAACCTCCCCCAACTTTGGCTCCTGCATCTTCTGTGGTCTATTGTATTTCAATGCACAGTCTTCTGCCCCAGCCATCTGTGCTTTGTTAGTTCACCTTGCACTTTTTTTGAGCAATGACCGCTGCTTTTCCAGACTGTGTTCCAAGTTAGCTAAGACAGAGATAAGCATCTTGTGTCAGTCCTTCAGGTAGCTCCCAGACAGGTTAGAACAGATACACATAATAATCTGACCGTACGGTCTCTTCTGCTCCCTCCTGAAGCAGGATGGAGGGTCCCATACTAGGAATGGTCTGCTGCTACTTTAAGACTATCACTGCATTAAGACTCCACCACTTTAAGACCATCACTACACTAACAGTGGATGGGGCAAGGGCAAGTAAAAATGCCACAAAGCTTTCCTGCCATTTCCAAATTGCCTCTTCCCTGGTTCAGTATGTGTTTGGTTGCTATAAATCTTTGGCTGATTTCAGGACTAAGAGAAACTCAAAGAACCCCACAGCAAAAAACAGTATAATTAAACTCTCAGAAGCCAAAGGACACAGAAAGAATCTTTTCTTCCAAAGGAGAAAGAAAAAAGAAATTTTTTACAAAGCAGGGATCCTCAAAAAGATTAGAGCTGGGCTTCCCTGGTGGCAAAGTGGTTGAGAGTCCGCCTGCTGAGGCAGGGGACACGGGTTCGTGCCCCAGTCCGGGAAGATCCCACATGCCGCGGAACGGCTAGGCCTGTGAGCCATGGTCGCTGAGCCTGTGTGTCCAGAGCCTGTGCTCCGCAATGGGAGAGGCCACAACAGTGAGAGTCCCGCGTACCGCAAAAAAAAAAAAAAAAAAAAAAAAAAAAGATTAGAGCTAAATTCCTATATGAAACCACAGAAGCAAGAGGCCAGACATATTTAAAGTGCTGAAAGAAAAAAAATTGTCCACCAAGAATTCTATATTTGGCCAAAGTGGTTTCAAAACACAGGGAGAAATTAACGCATTCCCGGATGAACAAAGGCTGAGGGCGTTTATTTTACAACTTCCTACCACTGCCCTAGGAGAAATGCTAAATTGAACCTTCAGGTTGAAATGAAAGGACACTAGACAGCAACTCGAAGCTGTAGAAAGAAATAGAAATCTCCAGTAAAGATAAATACATGGGCAAATACTAAAGCCAGTATTGTGTTATTGGCTTGTAACTCTACTTTTTATTTCTTACATGATTGAAAAAACAAATGCATAAAATAATCATAAATCCATGTTATTGGGCTCACAAAGTATAAAGGTGTAATTTGTGACAACAATAATGTAAAGAGGAGGAATGGAACTGTAGAGGAACAGGGTTTCTGTGTGCTACTGAAGTTGGTTTCAATTGAAATTATATTGTTTTAACTTTAGAATGGTAAATGTGATCTTCTTGAGAACCACAAAGAAAATATCAATAGACTATATGCAAAAAGAAATGAAAAGGGAATCAAGAGTTCACCACAAGAAAATCGGCTAAGCACAGAAGTCAGTAATGGAGTAAATCAGGGGCAAAAAATGCATAAGACATACAGAAAACAAGCAGGAAACAGACAGAATTAAGTTCTTCCTCATCAGTAATTTTTGAGAAAGTAAGTGGATTAAGCTCTCCAATAAAAAGATAAACATTGGCAGAATGGACTTTAAAAACATAATCCAAGTATATGCTGTCCGCAAAAAACTCACTTGATTTCAAAAGACACAAGTTGCTTGAAAGTTAAAGCATAGAATAAAATATCCCATGCAAATAGTAACAAAAAAGAAGGAAAGAGAGACAGAAAAAGAAAGGAAGGAAGGAAGGAAGGAAGGAAGATAGATCTGGGATGGCTATGTTACTATCACACAAAATAAACTTTAAATCAAAAACTATCACAAGAGGAAAAGGAGGCCACTATATGTTGATAACAAGTTCAATCTATCAAGAAGATAGAACAACTATAAACATATATGTACCAAACAACCCCCAAATATGTGAAGCAAACATTGACAGAATTGAAGGAAGAAATAGATAGTTCTAAAATGATAGTTGGAGATCAATACCTTGCTTTCAATAATGGAAAACACATCTAGACAGAAGATCAGTAGAGAGGTAGGGGGACTGAATGACACATTTAACCAACTAAACCTAACAGCCGTATATAGATCACTCCATTCAACAACAGAAGAATACACATTTTTCTCAAGTACACATGGAACACTCTCCGGGAAAGACCATATTTTAGGCCACAATACAAGTACCAATACATTTTTAAGAAATTGAAATCATACAAAGTATCTTGTTTAGCCACAGTGAAATGAAGGTAGAAATCAATAACAGAACCATTGATAGCCATTTCTCATCATGCCTGCCACACATGATATAAAGCAATGAAGGGAAAAACATAATTTACCACTTAGAAAAGTGGGAAAGAGGACATACCATTGACACAGAGTGTGTGCTGTTTTCCGTTGTCAGGGATAGAAATAAATTAGCATCATTTATTCATTAGTGTGTTAATTTCTTGGTCAATCATTGGGCAGCCAGTGTTTCTGCCTGATGGGAAGATTTCCTATACTCAGTGTTGAGTGGAGCCAACCTTGAAAGGGACATTTTAAAGGATTATACTGTGATGGGCTTCGCAGTACCCTTCCTCCTATGCCAGTATTTAGGCTGGGGTATTTCCATGGAGTGTGTACAATCGTAGGCCCCAGTTCACCAGAATTTAGTTTGACTCGTTTTGTTAATACATTCCCTCAGTACTTTGTCTTTTGTATCCGTTTGCATTTACTTCATTCTTTATTATCACTGCGAAACAACTTTGCTTCCTGTTCAGATGCCAAAAAGTGGATATCAATACCTCCTGAGTTTTACACATCACAGATCAGTTTTGGATATCAGGGACAGAGACAACAGCTATTTCCAATGACTTTGAGACATACTTTGAACATGTGATTAACATGTTGAGTGTTGAAATGTGTGTTGAGCTCATTATACGTGCTCTAAAAGGTTTCAAACTGCAAATATTTAAAACTCTCTTTCTTTGAATAGTTTTCCTGTGCTGTCCCTTTGTGTCAGACTGTTAATGTGCAGTCTGGCACCTTCAAATAATGTGGCTTTGTAACCAATTATTTACATGTTGTTTTATCCACAGAGAATCTTTTTTTAAAAAATAAATTTATTTATTATTTATTTTTGGCTGTGTTGGGTCTCTGTTGCTGCACAAAGGCTGTCTCTAGTTGGGGCGAGCGGGGGCTACTCTTCGTTATGGTGTGGGGGTCCTCATTGCTGTGGCTTCTCTTGTTGCGGAGCACGGGCTCTAGGTGCTGGGGCTTCAGTAGTTGTGGCACACGGGCTTCAGTAGTTGTGGCTCATGGGACCTAGAGCACAGGCTCAGTAGTTGTGGCACACGGGCCTATTTGCTCCGCGGCATGTGGGATCTTCCCGGACTAGGGCTCGAACCCATGTCCCCTGCACTGGCAGGCGGATTCCCAACCACTGTGCCACCAGGGAAGTCCCCACACAGAGAATCTTAAGGTCAAAACATATAACTCGATTAACTACGCTTCCTCCTTTTCACATTTCCCTCATCTTTTTTTTTTTTATTATTATTATTTTTTTTTTTTTTTTTTTTTTTGCGGTACGCGGGCCTCTCACTGTTGTGGCCTCTCCCGCCGCGGAGCACAGGCTCCGGACGCGCAGGCTCAGCGGCCATGGCTCACGGGCCCAGCCGCTCCGCGGCATGCGGGATCTTCCCGGACCGGGGCACGAACCCGTGTCCCCTGCATCGGCAGGCGGACTCTCAACCACTGCGCCACCAGGGAAGCCCCACATTTCCCTCATCTTTTCTTCATCTTCTATGTTTCCTTGGCCCTGTTTATATTAAGTGCTTTTGCCATTATATTTGATTGTCTGTATTCCAGTGAGTTACCACAATGCTTTATGGGACACGCTAGGATATAAATGCATTTAAGTAATATGTATATATATATATATACACATATATATGTAGTTTGCTTGAGTGCAGTGTTTTTTGTTTTCTGTACTGAATTCATTAGCATGGGTCGGTATAATATTTAGCATAGGTCGATATGTAATTTGTAAACTAATAAAGTCTTAAAGGTGAGGAAATAAGTCTTTCAAATTTAATTATTTATTTTAAAGAGCAGAATAGCATACATAAACAGGTGCCTAATGAAAACTTGTATTCTAATTTGGAACTCTCATGAACACCTATTTTTTTGTTCTTCTAATGGTATGATAGTAGGCCATTTGATTATTTTTATTTTTATGGCTTTAACTTTAGAACAATGAAATATTCGTAAATTTTAAAAAGTATTTTTCTTTATTTCATGGGGGTGGGATACTGGAGAAATGAAAGGTCAAACACCTATGGAGGAATCCATACTTGTCTATATAGTGTGTACTTTTATTTCAATAACTGATTTCAAATTCCTAAAAGGATGCTATAATAAGTTATTATGCCATTTTACAGACTGAATTAAGTGAATTTCAGGGAGGTATGAAACTTGCCTAAGGCTATCCAGCTGCCAAGTGGTAGAAGTGAGAATTAAATCCAGGTATACCTATCGCCAAAGTTTCTGCTCATCTCTTTACATCATCCACTTTTAATAGCCAATGCTTTTCTGCTTACAAATATGACTGAGGTTTCCAGACAGTCAACATGGCTTTTTAATCAGATAGAAAAATTACTGTTGCTTCTCTAAAGACATATTCCTTTTCCATTAAGTGACTTTAGTTGTTCAGATAATACTTCCAGACAGTAGTCATCATACAGTTGGAGACTAAGAACAGAACTCAGGGATGTGTCTAGCAGTCAGTAAAGACCAACTGGGCTCACTGATGGTACTTATGGTCATTTCCTCTAGACTAACATAATCTTATTAATAAGACCCTAATAATTCACAGTACTGCCCTTGCCTGATTGTTTGTTCTTCTCCCTCTATCACTCTCTCTTTCCCCATACTATTATTATTTTGGACAATTTTTGGTGAATTAAATTCAGGGATTAGTATTCAGGAGCACTAGTCACAAAAGCAGAGAATCTTAGCTCACACCAAAGGAAGAAAATAGAGAAAAAGTATAAATTATATGAATACACACATATCACACATGTACCAACTATATGTTGCACTTCTCCAAAATCTATTCGGTATCTGCACATTTATTGTATATTAGCAGTAAGACAAGAAATGAGCGTAACGATCTGTTTACAAGATACAGAAAACAGACCCAAATATGGAAATTAGTAGCGATGAGAATGGGGAAGAAAGACTACAACAAGGAATGTAGATGATAGTTTTGTTTCTTAGCTGTGATGCCAAATATTGAACTTTCAACTTGAGACAAGGAGGCCATAAAAAGTTGTATTAGTTTCCTAGAGCTGCCATGACAAAGTACCAGAGACTGAGGAGGTTAAACAACAGAAATTTACTCACTCACGGGTGTAGAGGCTAGAAATCTGAGATAAGGTGTCAACAGGATTGATTTCTTCTGAGGTACCTCTTCTTGGTTTGTAGATGCCATGTTTTCCTTTTGTCTTCACATGGTCTTCTCTCTGTGCATGTCTGTGTCCTAATATTTTCTTTTTATAAGGACACCAGTCATATTGAATTAGAGCCCACCCATTTGACCTCATCTGAGCTCAGTTACCTATTTAAGGGCCTTATCTCCAAATACAGTCAGATTACGAGGTACTGGGGGTTAAGACTTCCACATATTAACTTGAGCAGGACACAGTTCAGGTGATAATAGAAGATAAGAGTAATTTAAGCAAGTAAGTAACTATTGTTTACAGTGAGTTGCTTAAGGATATGAATTTACTCAAGAAAAACAAGAAGAAATTACATAACACTGTGTGTTATACAAAGATATTAAATTAAGCATCATAACATCCTGTGAGATGGGCATTAAATTAGACTAAGCAAGAGTAAGCAACTTATCCAGAATTGTATACTTGGTACTTTCCAGAATTTAAACCAGGTATTTTCCCAGTTCCATTCTACGTTATATATTCATTTCATTATTTGAAATGAATTTTGAGTCTTCATTTTGCTTAGTTCCTGAAGTTATATGGGGATAGAATGGAGTTGGATATTTTCAGTGACATTCACACATGGGGAAGGAAATTGAGTCCAGAAGCTTCAGCAATGTTTCCATGGAGAACGCTAACAACAGAACCAGAAACACCATTATCCTTTTGGTTCAGTGATCTTTCCTAAAGCACTACAAGAATCAATTTTAAGAAGCCCAATGTTTTCCAAACTTTCACCAATGGGCTCTGTAGGGTCCTCTAACAATATCTAAGAGACTAACTAGTTTCACATTCCAAGCCACTTAAGACAAGGGGTTCTGATTGTTCTCTGTGAGGAAATCAAGTGACAATCATAGCTGGTAATTTAGGATAGTTTCTTCAGGGCCCAGGCAAAACCTAATACACAAGTAATAATCATTGTTAAGTGCATCTTTGACAAGGATTCATCAAGTATCAAAGAGGTCTATAAATTGGGAGAAATTATGATCAAAGACAAACATAGACTACAGTTATTTAATTAATGCTCAATTATTTATGAGTTTAACTTTGGTTAACCTCATTTTCCTTCTTCTAGACAATTTCCAATTCATCTCCACAAAGAGACCAGAATACTTACCTTCCAAAACAAGATTTATTGTGTTCCTTTAATTCAAAGCATACAGTGACTTCTACATTCACTCCACCAAGTTTTGCTAGGAGAGAAAAGGAGACATCATATTTTGTCTTGAATTACATATGCCACCATACTTGATTTAGCTCATCCTACTGGAAGCACTTTTTTTTTTTTTTTTTTTGCGGTACGCGGGCAGCCTCTCACTGCTGTGGCCTCTCCCGTTGCGGAGCACAGGCTCCGGCCGCGCAGGCCCAGAGGCCATGGCTCACGGGCCCAGCTGCTCGGCGGCATGCGGGATTCTCCCGGACCGGGGCACGAACCCGTGTCCCCTGCATCGGCAGGTGCACTCTCAACCACTGCGCCACCAGGGAAGCCCCTGGAAGCACTTTGACGGCGGATTCTACAGTGTTGTCTTACATCCTCTACGCAATCAAGCCAAGGGAATCACACATAGTTACAGCTGGAAAAACGTTTGTTCTGGGTTGATACTTTTAGCCTTTACCACCAAGACTTTATCACCAAGATCTATCTTTACAGTCTCTAAACAGGAGACCTTCTTGCCTTCCGTTTTCATATTGACAAGGAAGGTAAAGGGACGAACTGAGAAGTACCCAAAGTCAGCTAGCAGCCAGCACAGATAAATCATCTGTGGAGATATTGTTTCTTTCAAAAGATATAAACATGAGAGGAAGTCCTAGTGTTTGAAACAATTGTGCATAATAAAATTCCATGAAAACCTAGAAATCCAGATGCAGATCAGTAACATATTGGCTAAATAAGCTGTTATGTTCATGCAATGGACAAGTGTACAGACATTAAGAAGAACGAGATACTCTTTTCTATGAGATTCTCTTTTCACTGAACTCATCAGTGCTGCAAAAACAATGTTACATAATACTTTTTCTTTAACATTATATCAGGCATCCTCATCTTGTCCTGCATTTATTGCCAGTGTTACTAAAGTTTATCATTTACCTCTTTCTCTTTTAGACATATAATTTCTTCTTATTTTGGAAGCATTCATCAATCCCTATTTTACTCTTTCTTTTAAATTACAAACGAATATTGAATTTTATAAACTATCTTTTGGGGGATATTTCAAGTGATTGTATAGTATTGCTCTCCTTGGACCTTGTTATATGGTAAATTATATTTTGTTATTTTATATATGCTATTTATTATATATCGTATTATGTTTACTAATTACATTTATTGTATTATAATTACATTATAATTAAGGTAGCATTTTGTTTTAGATAGACAAAACAACCAGTGGAATAGGAAGCATCTTAAAATTAGATGCAAGAGCATAAGGGAATTGAGATTAAACTAAAATTCACATTTTGGATCAGTAGCAAAAATTATTCAACAAAAGTGGGAAAATATGGCTATCATTACTAAATTCTAGATACAGCAAGTAGTTAAAAGTTAAAAAATAATGAAACTGTAAAAGTATCAGAAACCTGGGAGACATGAAATAAAGTATTCATGAGGAATACCTTTCTAAGATACAAAGAAAAAAGGATACATTTAATTATATAAGAAATAAAATTTGCCTCATGGCAAAATGCACTACAAAGGTCAGAAAACAAGCAAAAGAAATTGGGAAATATATTAAGAAATGGGTATGCTTTCTTTACAACTTTTGAGAGAAGCACATGTTTCTTTTTCCTTTAACCTGTTATGGGGGTATTAATCTATAATGTAAGTGCATGGTTCCTTTCCTTTAACCTGTAATGTGAGATTTAATCCATATGGTAAGTGCCTGGTTCCTTTCCTTTCATCTGTAATGTGAGTGTCAACATGGGGCACTGTTTCCAAGCACAGACTTTGGATGTTCCTGTACTGGTCCCATCACTGCCCATCCACAAAAACTTACAAATGTTGCTTCACTTTCCTGGGGGTTAGAGTCTTAGCTAAGAAATGGAAGCAAAATAGAACTTTCCCGCAGGGATGATAGAAGGTTTAAAGGAGTAAATATGTAAGTGACTTAGCACAGTGCCTAGTACAAGAGAGATCAGTATAAGTACTTATCAATTTTTTAAAGAGACAGATGAAAGAAATAAAATGTGGTGTTTTCAATCTATTGATATATATTCTTGACATTAAACTACCTTTTCATTCGTTGGATGACCTAACTTGCTCATGCTTTTTCTGACTCTAGTGAACTTGGGTAGCTAATATCATAGTTTAAAATTTTTGCTTTTATATTTACAAGTAAATTTGACCTGTAAATTTCTTTTTCCTTACAGTCCTAATCTATTTTCAGTATTAGGATTATATAGACTTCAGAAGATGAATAAAGGAGCATTCTTCCTTTGCTATCTCTAGAAGTTTTTCTTTGTTAATATTGATGTTATCTGTTTAATAGAAGTTGGATAGAATTCACCTCCCAAATGATCTGGCTGGGTCTGGTATTTTCTTGGTGAAAGACTGTAAACTATTGACTTCATTCCTTTACTGGTGAAAGAACTCCAGCTATAGATTTCCTCTTGTGTCAGTTTTGGTAAACTTTAGGAGCTAGGAAATTGTCCACTTTACAGAAATGTTCAAATTTAATGGCATTTTATATATTCTGTTTGTACTCTCTGCTATAACATTGTCCTGATTCTTTCTGTATATTATTTACTTATGTTTTTGTTTTGCTTAATCAAAGTGTGTTTTTTAAATCTTTTCAAAGAATATTCTTTTGACTTACTAAATCACCTCAATTTATACTTTTTTCTGTTTTCTTAAGTTCTGCTCATATCTTTATTTTCTATTTTTTCTATGTTCTCAGGGTTTATTGTTTTACTCTTCTGATGTCAATTAAAACACTTGGTTATTAATTTTAAGAAATCTTTTTAGTTATAAATAGTTGAACTTTTTGAAGATTCCAGCTTAGTTGTAAGTATCTAAGGGTCAGCTCGTCCACATTGTTGCTAGCCTAAGGCTAAGTTCACCCTACCGCAATGTATATATTGACATTTTTTCCCCTCGACTTTCTGTGTCGAGAGAAGCCCTTTGAAATACCCTTAACTTATTTTACAGCCAATAAGTCTTTAAAATAATGTGTATTTTTAAAAGATAAATCTACTTATATAATTAGGCAGGGCTTCCCTGGTGGCGCAGTGGTTGAGAGTCTGCCTGCTGATGCAGGGGACATGGGTTCGTGCCCCGGTTCGGGAAGATCCCACATGCCACGGAGCGGCTGGGCCCGTGAGCCATGGCTGCTGAGCCTGCGTGTCTGAAGCCTGCGCTCCGCAACGGGAGAGGCCACAACAGTGAGAGGCCCACACACCACACACACACAAAAAAAACTAGGCAGAAAATCTGACCTGCCATATTTTTAAAAAGAGCATAAATTCACTCTTCTCCATGATTAATCTGCTGTATTACACAACCTTCGAGTTTTTAGCTTTATCAATGACATGTACTTGAAAAATGTTTTAAAGATCCTACCCAGTCTTTTAAAACATCCTTGTTCCTTGTTTCAGTTCTAGTTTTATGTATATTTTCTGCCTTGCACCTGATTATTCCAACATCTGATGGATGGTCTTGGGAAATCTAATTCTGGTATTGATTGGTTTTTGCTGATTCTCTCCACTTCTAGCTGATTTCTTCATTATTGTGTAAATTTAGATCATGAGCTCATGTTTACCTAAACTTTATCTGTGGGAATGCTATAGGCCTGTGTTGAAGGTCTACCTCTCCAGAAAGGGTTTAGTTTTGTGTTTGGAATACCACCGATTTGGGAGCATTTTAAGTTAATTTCTTAGCTTCTGTTTGCAAGACCGCACATAAATTTGCAACCCAAACACTGGGAACACGGATCTGGGGTTCAGAATTCTCAAGATTTCCTACCTGTTTCCTACCCAGAGCAGAGGCCAAGAGAATTTGGTCTTAGTCTCCCTTGGCCAGCAGATATTTTTTCTCCTGGCACACCCTTTCATTGAAGGTGAAGCTAGGGATAGATAGGTTTAGTTCTAACTTCCCATCTAGTAGGGATGGAGTCTTACCTCCTGCCCCTCACGTGGTTATGGCCATTTAAAAACAAGTCTCTATGTCGGGTGTGTCATTAAACTATGGCCTGTATTACAAATCCAGACAGATGCCTATTGTTATGGCCTATGAGCTATGAATAATTTTCACATTTTAACTGGTAACATTTTAAATGGTTACATAAGTACCTAAATAATATCCTCAATTTTGCTCTTTGGTCTACAAAGCCTAAAATATTTGCCACTTGGCTCCATAAAAACAAGATTTCCAGCTTCTGTTCTAAGCTATCAAGATCTTCAATCCACTCCTAATATAGCTATAACTCTCACACATGTACCACCCTTCTTTCATGGGTCCTGGAAATTTCTACTGCATACTTCAAAAATCAACCACGCACTTAAAAATAAGTTGTGTACATTTAACCTAGCATACCTAACCCTTTTCCTTTAGGAGAGTTTTTCAAGTAATCTTGCCCACCGTATTCTTTAGAGCTTCATTAATAATGGCAAAAAAATTAAAACAACTTAACATTCAACAAATGGGAATTGTTCATAACAATTATAGAAGCACATACAGTAGAAAACTATACACTGTTATTGAAACAGTGAGACATAACTAGTTTTATTCTTAGAGAACTATGTTTATTTAGGTCCCTTTTGTTTAAATAAGTATATTTCTGTGTATGTATGTATATAGTCATGTATTTATATACACATACATTATTTGTATGATATATAAACGTATGAAATACCTACCTATACACATACCTTTGATTTATATTTGTATACATACAAAGGAATATAATTATATATATTATATAGTTATATACATTGAACTGAAAAATGGTAGTATACATATATATCATGTAGAAATGTGTGTCGTCTATGTGCATGTGTAGAAAAGCAGGTTGAGAGATATGGAAGCATGAGCTAGACAGGGTTCACGATTATAAAAGTAGTTATGTGTAGATAGTGAGGTTAAGGCCCATTTGATTGAAAATATTGCATATTTTTACATCAATTGTTATGATGAACAGATTCCTATGCAAATAAAATTATAAATAGCTATACATACTTGTATGTGTAATGTATAATTAAAATATATATAGTTTTATAGATGTATTATATTTATGTTACATAATATAATTGTCTTATACTAATACATTATGTATTGTGTTATATAGAATATATTAACTATAGTGTATTATATCAGATAATAATAATTATATATTTATAATATATATAAATATATATTTATAATTTATATATTATGATATAGTTGTTTTATAATCAATATTACAGGATATATCATATTAATATTATGAACATATTAACCATATAAATACACTTCATTACCCATATATTTTGTATATAATATATGCTAGGCAAAAATATATATTAATATAACACATAATTGTTATACATTAATATAAATATTAGTATATTACATTTATATATCAATATAATATTTAATATTGGTATATTTATATTATATTTAATATATACATAGCTAATGCTCTTTAAAGCCATCTGCTACAAGTAGAATAAGACCAGGAGTATGGCCAAAGCAAATTCTAAAAATATTAGATTACTTATATTCATTTATATGTCATTTTCCTGGAATCTGCATCTGGCTATTAGAGAGGACACACAGCAAAATCAACAAAAAGTGCCCAGGAGGACGTAGGATCCTTTATTTATCGGAACCTCAAAGGAAACACAGTGCTATCCAGTCCCCCATCAAAGAGCCAAGAGCAAACCTTGAAGCACCCAGTAAAAGCCCATTCAAACAAAAAAGCTTTCCCACTTAAACTGGAAAAAGTTAAGTTCCCAAGAGACCCCCTACATCAACCACCGAAGCTCATTTGGCAGTAAAAACAATAACGTTCACCGAACAACAAGAAACCCAAAACAATAGTTGTTTTAGCACAAACACAAAAAAGCAGCTAATTAGTGTCTCTCCTGTTTGAAAGAAGGGGGTGGGAAGTGGGCAGAAGACCTGATAGGAAAGATAAAAAGAAAAGGAAAAGGAAAATAAGTTTCCAGTTTGACACTCAAGCTGTCTTCTGCATCCATTTTGTCAAGACCACCAAGTCAATGTGGAGGCTTTTTCCCCCTTCCCTTTCTTTTCATGAGACTGATCACAACCAGCACTGCAGATTCCATCAAATTAAGGAATGCTGTTGCCTACATGTGTGAATGAGCTGTGAGTAAAGTACTGAAGTAGAGGACACCTAAAGTGAAACGTCTTCATGAATGTCCATGTGGCTGAGCAGGAAGTTAACCTTTCATAGATGTGCTAAAGAAGAAGAGTTGGCTTTTATTTTATTTACTTTTCCCTGCACTGTGTTGAATGAGTATCATCTACAAGTTCAGGCTACTTTTTGCTGAGGATTATAATATTTGCTGTGTGTATGGATCTGCCACTGCTGGACATTTCACATAAATGGAACCATACCATATGTAGCCTTTCGTGCCTGATGATAAGTTGTAGTGGTAGGAAAAACTAAAATGAGATGTACTGTATGATGTATGTTTTACTGAAGTGGCTTGGTCAGATTATAATGATTTATGATAAAATCACGTAAAGCAAGCATCACAATTCTCCAGGAACGTTCTGAAGAATGCTAATGTTAATTATGAATATGTGAATCCCAAATCTTTCATTTGTATTGACCTTATCTCATTAATTCTTCTCCCAACACTGCTATAACTAGAGTTGAGTTCTAAAATATACCTTCCTCTTTTCCCATAGAAATTGTCCCACAATTTCAAAAAGTTCTCAAAGGTGAAAAAGTGCACACGACATTTATCACGTTTGCAAATGCCAATGGAAATGCTAAGCTAACACTGTCTAAAATGCAATATTCTTCTGTGAGAGCACCCAACTTTAAACAAATACACATATTCTAAATACAGCTTAGATCTGTGACATGTTTTGGCCACTGAAGTATGAGCAGACATGATGGCCTTAAATGAGCAGAAGAGGCCTTAAATGGGCTTGTGCGGTTGGGCTCACCTCTTATGTTTCAGTGAACTTTTTGAGAAGACAGGGCCTGGGAGCTGAGGCCTCACAGTTGGGCTCCAGAGGAAGATGTGTGTGAGAGACCTCAAACTGACCCAGGACACGGAGCAAAACTAGCCATCTAGAGGTCTAAAAGAGAGCCACTGCAGCTAGCCCATAGGTCCAAGAAAAATAAATTCTTGTTTATGTAACTGAGTTTGGTGTGACTTGTTCCAAAGCATTATCACAGCAAGAGCTGACTAACACAACATCCTCCAAATCATTGTTATGTAAATGGATGCCACCATGACTACATTTAAGGCAACTGTGTCCTCAAATTGTGAGAATTCTTGAACTCTTGGTGCCTCTCCAACACAATGTACATGGCTAAATTTCCACAAATAAGTTCACTAATATGCCACAAAGATCTCCCTAAACTTTTATTAAATGTGATGCAAAGTTCTTTCTTTTCATTTTCTGCTTCTACATAGTTAAAATGCTGTTTATCAATGGAAAACGGTTCTTGCCGTTTGGCTTCTGTCGTTAGAGTCTTTTGAACTCTTTGGCTTTTCAGCTCCTAGGCTGTAACATTTGAATCAGCAAATGCCCCAAGGAGAAAAGCTGCACCAAATGTGAAGCTTGCTTCTGTTTCCCTTCTCTCCAGAACTTGGCCCACATGTCTTGGTGTCTCTCTAACATTCAGACGCCAGCGAACAGAAGTTTTCCTACTCTATCCAGCTCTTCTAAAATTTCTTTAGACTTCGCCTGATCTTATGTTATTATTCAACTATCATCTCAATTACCCCTAGGAAGAAAATTTACAATTTTTAGAGAAAACGGAATCCTGGTACACTGTTGGTAGGAATGTAAACTGGTGCAGCCTCTGTGGACAAAAGTATGGAGGGTTCTCAAAAACTAAAAATAGAACTACCATATGACCTAACAACTCCACTCCTGGGTATAAATCCAAAAAGAACAAAAACACGTGTTTTCAAAAACATGTATTTGAAAAGATACATGCACCCCAATGTTCTGAGCATCAGTGTTTACAATTACCAAGATATGGAAGCAACCTAAGTCTCATCAACTGATGAATGGATAAAGAAGATGTGGTACATGTAACCAATGGCATACTACTCAGCCTTAAAAAAGAAAGAAATGTTGCCATTTGCGGCAACATAGATGGACTTGGAGGACATTGTGGTAAGTGAAATAAGTCAAACAAAAACAAACACCATAGGATATCACCTATATATGGAATCTAAAAAATACAGCAATCTACCGAATATAACAAAAAGAAGGGGAGTCACAGATATAGAGAACAAACTAATGGTTGCCAGTGTGGAGGGGGAGGAGGGGGCAATACGGGGTGGGGAAGTGAGAGATGTAAACTACTGGGTGTACGATAGGCTCAAACATGTATTGTACAACACAGGGAATATAGCCAATATTTTGTAATAACTGTAAATGTAAAGTATCCTTTAAAAAGTATATAAAAATTTTTTTAAAACAGAAATCATACTGAAAATTGGAAACCATTTAAATGTCCATCAACAGGAAAATGCACATATAAATTATTGTATTTCCCTACATGGGAATCCTACATAGTGAGGAAAGTACATGAACTAGACAGATCTTTACGTGTCAGCATGGATGAACCTAGTAAAGATAACACTAAAAAAAGCAAGTAAGAAGAGAAAACATAGTAGAATACTATATGAGGTTTAAGAATACTTTAAAATGTAGCCTAAATAGAAAGACATCCATGCAGTGATGGAGACCAAGTTCAGAAGAGTGGTTACCCAGGGTCAGCTGGGGAGTGGCTGTGTTTGGGAAAGTGGTCACAGCAGGCTCTTCAACAGGAATGGTAATGTTTCAGTTCACACGCTGGCTGGAGGACGGAGGAGTGTCTGCAATGTTATAATGTGAGCATGCTGCATGTGAAAGCCATTGCTGACCACATCTAGGGCATCTGATACGCGGGAGCTGGTAGTGGGTGGAGGCATCCAGAAGGTGGTGGTAGAAGAGGAACGTTGTATGCATAACGCCTAAGGCCTCACCAGAGGACGACCACTGTTCTAGAAACTGGACACAAATCCAACTTCTACGGCCAATGTTAAAAGACAAACTGAGGCATGTTTAAAACAAGACTTTACGTGAGCAAAAATAGATTCAATTCCGGCACCGCCGAAGCGGAAGTGGTGAGGAGCGCTCCAGCCACAGGAGCTGCAGAGATTTTTAGTTTCAAAGGGCAGAAGCAAAGCAAGGAAATGACTCACTTGCTATCGCTTTAAAGCCTAGTTGGTGGTTTGTGACTGGTTGTCCTCAGCGGTGTGCGTCACCCTGAGGCGTTGACAGGCTTAGATTTCGGTTGCTTTACGTAGGCGGCCGCATCACTAGAGCCACCGCAGGCTAACGGCCTCCTTGCAGGGTTCATTTACTAACACCAATTGTCTGAGTCCTTACTCTTACTCGGTCACTTCACTTCCTACGCCTCAGTTTCTCTTCTGTAAAGTGGATATTCAGTAGTGAATTCTCTGTGGAGTTGTCAGTACAAAACAAAGTGATTATTAGTAACCACGATCATGTCCTGAATGCATGGAACACGTCACCATTTGCCAGCTACCGTGTCAAGTTAGCAGAAGCTACAGAAATTAAGAGCTCTCCGCATAAATTCACACACCCGTGCACCAGGTAAGGGACCACAGGCAGACGTTCACTCAGCCTTTCGTGTGTCCCTCACGGAATACACGCTCTCTCCTGGGCGGGGGGAGCACAGACACTTACGGGAGTTTACTTTTCAAATGCGTTGATACAACCAGGTCTCACTTTTGTTTGGATGAGTCAGCAAACGCTTTTTGGAAGCCCCAAAGTCTCCACACCTCCAACGTTTCGCGCTGCCTTAGTCTCAGAGCTCAAGCCCCTACTCTTCAGGCCGCGTCACCATGGGAGACAGGGCTGCATGCGGACGTGACGCACGGCGAGCGTGCTGACGTCCTCGAGCCCCGCCCCCACGGTCCCGCCCGCTGACTTAAACCGCAGCCCCGCGGCGTGGAGGGCGTAGATGCGTGCGCCAACACCAGGCCCTGCGGGGTTTCCGGAGCGCGGCATGGGGGGGGAGGTTGGCGTAGCTGGGGCCTGTGGCCCTATGTCTTCTGGCTGCGACGCCGGTCCTGCGCACGCTGCGGGGCCTCAGCCGCCGGGCGGTGGGCGCCCGAGGGGCCGGGAGGCGAGCCGGGGCCCCCAGGCGGGTGTGGGCATCGTGTCCGCAGCCAGCGTCCCCGAGGCCGCGCTCGGGCCATGATCACTTGGTGAAGCTGCGCCGGGACAGCGTGGCCGATATCTTTCTGCGCTCTGAGGATCTGTGTGCGCTGCAGGACTCGGTGCTTCTGCCCTCCGTGCGCGCTTCCCTGCAGGAGGGCCTGCTGGACTTAAGGCCGACCGCCTCCGCGGGGTGCACTGGGCGCCGCTCCTGAGCACCCGCTGCCCCTGATCTGTATCCAGAGCTTCTTCGAGCCATGGCTTGTCGAGACAGGTTTGTACTTCCCGCTTCCAGGGCCCCTCGTGTGGGCGCTGAGAAGCGGGGTTTTAAATGGTGCAAGGTGGAGGGTGGGCACTAGAACCAGTGCCCAGTGACCGGGTGTGCGTGCACTAGACGGGGCGTGCGGCCTAGGACTCCTGCCAGCTCGGTGAGCCCGGCCGAGTGCCTTAAGGCTTCAAGGTCTCAGTGTTCTCATCTGTAGCGTGGGCTTAACAGGACCCAGTCTCTGTGGCGGTTACAAGGATGCACTGTGTTAATGCTTCTAGACTCTACAAAGTAGAACACTTAGCACAGTTTGGAGCATCGTTAATTGTTGCACAGATGTTACCTGGTCTGTTGAATGACTTTGCCTGGTACACATCAAAGCGATTAGGAAATGGATATATCCCAGCTTCATTTCCTTTCCATTAAAACAGGGCTCAGGAAAAAAAAGTCTGTTTTTCAGTAGTCGTATCATATAGTGGAAAGAGCACTGGTGTGAAGGCAGCCTAGGGTTTGAATTCCAGGGCTTATGCTGTCTGTGGCCTGGGCAGGTTTCTTTTGCACTACAATCCCCACACTTGTCAAATGACATTAATAACCACTCTTTCTGTGGGTTCTTAGAATTAATTAAGCAGGTTATGTGTGTAAAGTAGCCTGGCACTTGAATGAGTTGTCAGAACCAAGGGCTGCTGGAGACGATGCTTCTGCCCTAGGTAATCTTCCCTTCTACTGGGCAGCAAGTAAACACAAGCACAGTAGTCAGTGCTCTGGAAGAAGTGAGTTCTGGTGCTATAGAGCACAGAATCTCTTTTTTCTTTAATTTAATTTTTATTTTATATTGGAGGATAGTTGATTTACAATATTGTGTTAGTTTCAGGCGTACAGTAAAGTGATTCCGTTATACATATATCCATTCCTTTTCAGATTCTCGTCCCGTACAGTTTGTTCCAGGCTATGGAGTAGAGTTCCCTGTGCTGTGCAGTAGGTCCTTGTTGATGATCTATTTGATATAGAGTCGTGTGTCTATGTTAACGCCAAAGTCCTAATGTATCCCTCCCCCCGATCTTTCCCCTTTGCAGAGCACAGAACCTTGGAAGGGAAAGTTCAGGGTAGGATTTTTGGAGGAGGTGCCATCCTTTCTAAGGATATGTAGAAGCTCCTGGGGTGGCTGGAGAGAGCAGTGTGTGTTGAAGTTTGAGAAATATAAGAAAATATGGCAAAACTACTGTACAGGACTGGAACTCAGGGTTTGGGAAAGAAATGAGAGTTGTTACTGGAAACTTAGTGGGGCCCAAGAGAAGGGGGCCTTGTTTGTCCTGTCAGAAGTTTGGATGTTTATCCTGAAGGCTGTGGGAAACACCAAAGAACAGTGAGATGAACTTGTGGTTTAGAGGCTCACTCGGACCTCCATGTGGGAGGCAGTTGATTTGGTGCAGGGTGAATTGTAATCTGAGGGTCCCACTGAAGTTATGAAAGGTGGGACTGGGTTTTGCAGATCTGAGAGAGAATGGGTGGGGCCTGGTGACCAGTTAGAAAAGGGAGGGCAGCAAGCGTGGGTGACAGTTTACAGCTGCATCTTTTTGAGAGATACAGAGCACAGTGGGAAGGGATTGGGGGTGGGGAGAGGATCTTACTTCATCTTCAGTGCTTTAGAGGGGCCTGGTAGACGAGTCTGGACCCAAGGTACAGATCTGGGCTTTTTGGGAGGCCAGGTGTTTGAAGGCATGGTAGAGACTTAGGTTACCCACAAGAAGATCCAAAGAATCATAGGTCTGAGAGATTTTTAAGTGGGTATATTTGAGGATGTTTATAAGCTGTGAGAAAGTAGCCAGCAGAGGAAGGGTGTAAAGATCTAGGACAGGAAATGATTGTTCATTTGATTTTGAAAAGCTGAATACTTATCGTGTGCCTGGCCCTTTTCTAGGATCTGGGGTTCACACCATCTGTTATCTCTTCTGCAAGGATAGATCAACTCATCCCCTGGTGAAGAGAAGTCAGATTATTCTTTGCGTCCCATTCAGGTATAAGAACTGTTCTGTACCTCTGAAGGGACTTTACTTAACCAGAGTAATAAGTTAGAAATCAAAAGAAATTAGAGCTGGAAGGGACCTTAAAGGCCACTGTACTTAATTTTGCCTGATATTTGACATTGAATGTAAGAAAAATTTATTGTAGAGCCCATTCTCTTCAGAGTTCCTTCACTGAACTTTCTTTATGTCTTGCATCCAGTGGGTCTATCTTGTAAATTTTGGCCTCCTCCTAAATTTGCTTCTTCATCCATATTACATTTTGCCCAGACTATGGCAGAAACTCCTGGGTGGTTTCACGGCCCCTGGGTTCAGTTCCTCTAAGTTCATCTGCCTCCTCGGGTTAAGTGATCTTCTAACAGAAAAAGATGTGCTTAAAATAATGCTGCTAATGGCTTGCCCACACAGAGTTAGTGCATACTAGCCGCCCAGCGTGTGCTCTGCACGGAGGCGTGTAGTATGAACTGTGCTCGGCCAAGCCTTATAGGGCTCTTTGCCCTGGGGAAGGGGAGCTTTTTGTGATCACTCCCTTTATCTAGTCGGTCCTTCAGCAGCGGGGAGCCTTTTTCTAATCAGCAGAGGCATCCTTGCTCAGCCAGTGGTAGCCCCAGGTCTCACCACCTGTGGGATACAAGCCATGCTCTCTCCCAGGCTTGCTTGGACCAACATCTCTATTTTCATTTCTGTCTCTTCTCACACTTGGACCCCTGGTCTTTAGTCATCCCCACCTGCAGTATTTACAGTGCCCAGCAGGAGTCAGGCTTGAGTGTCTTTTCACACATGTTCCCTCTGCAGCTAATGCACCTCCTACTCCACCTCTGCGTAGCCTCATCTTTCCAGACTGTACTTCAGGGTTATCATGAAGCCGTCACTTAGATATAACTTTTTACCTCCATAGGAACCTCTGTGCATAAAGGTTATGTTTATTTATCTCATGTGATTGAAATTTTGAGTTTATACATCTTCCTCCTTAATGAAGGCTTTAAGGGCAGGAGTCGTTTCTAATCCTTAGCACAGAGCAGATGCTTTTGTTTTTATTTAGATACTTTTTAATGATGATAAAATGTATGGTTTAAATCACTCATTTTACCATAATTTTGCTTTAGGTTGTGACAGAAAAGGAGTTTACAGAAGTCGTGTTCCTGCGATAGGAAATAAAGATGTGACCTTTCAGTTGTGTAAAGCTCATAAATGCTGTGTAAGTGCGTCGGGTGCACTAAGGAATATGGAGCTAAGTGGGCTAGTTGTGTGAGAGAGAGACTTAACTATGTTAACAAACGTGAGCCTTCATTGTGTCCTGCCAACATTTGATAGTTGGTTTTGGGGCTAACTAAACCAGTAAAAGTTTAAACTGTTCCTCCCCGTTAAAGGGATTGAATAATTGGCTTCTTTGGTGCACCTGTGTCTTGTGAATTGTCCAGTTGGGGATGGAGGTTTAGAAAGTGGGTTTCAGTCTTGTTTAAGTGTCTTGCCATCAGACTGGTCTTGTGATTTCCTACACACCATGTCTGTCTACCTTTTCCTGTCTACCTTTTGTTGGTAGTGTTCAGGCCTGGATTGTCTCCTGTACCTGCTCAAACCTTGGTCCATTCTCATTTGTACCATGGAAGTTTGTCATGCTGGATACTGTCAGAATTAATCTTACTTAAGTTTGTGTTAAGCCACAAACTACATGTTTTGTATATTTTCTGTTTTCTCTGTTTGTTTATATTTTTATGGTTTCTCTTCAAGAAATATTATGGGAAGGGAAATAGCAAGATGAAGAGCAAAAAAGTCATCATTCTCTTTCAATTGTTAGAACATCTATCTGCAATCATAATTATGATGCACCGTGGTATGTGTTAAAATAAGAAATATATGTAACATCCCGTAGGAGCAGCAAACTCAGTGGTGTTGGTGAGGGTGTGTCATGGAAGTAATCACAAAGCAGGTGACTCTTGATTAGGGTCCTGAAAGATTAGTGTGCCTTCCCTGTGTCCAGTAGTGGTCTGGAGGGGTCAGGAAGCCTGCTTTTCAATCTGAGGGAACAGAGAGTTTGAGGTCCTCTCTCTTCTATTGCTCTAGTATACTGCATAGCAGCTAATAAAATACTGGGTTTATAGTTGACATTTAAATCGCTGATTGATCATCAAGATTGGCATGTATCATTGGAAATGAAAATCGGAGGAGTCTTATGCTTTTTAGGTTTTTCTTTTTTTTTTCCTTTGTCTCAAAAGTATGTAGTACTTTACTGAGTGGTTGGGAATAAAGTTTGCAGTATTCAGTGTATTCAGTTTTAGTACCTAAATAGAATTAAACTGTTGCTGTAAACTGGAATAACACTTTGTTACTGATGAGTTTTAGGATGCATCAGTTCATCAATTACCTGTTTGGGAAGATTGTAGTTAATGATTTTAAGAATGTGGCTATAAACCTCCAATTGACTCAAGAAAAGCAAATAAGTCAAGATTGACAAATGTACAGGCTCTTCATCTTATTGTGTGTGTGTGTGTTTTTTCCTTTTAGTTACTTGTCAAGGTATAAAGAACTCTATCACTGTTAAGACAGTAAACTTCACAGGGTATAATCTGACATGGCAGGGAACAGATCACATGGTCAAGATCTTAAAGGTGATTTGATGTTTAAACTTTCATGAAAACATATGTGATTGAAGCACATTAACATATTGATACAGATGGCAGTTAATTTTTGTCTTTTCATACATGTGAGTGCAGCTTTTGTTTTGTAGAAAGAGTATGACCAAATGGTGATGTGAATTGCTGTTGCCTAAACTATAGTGTTGAATCCCCAGTGTTTGCACTTGAGTTTAACAACTCTGTGGTTTCCTGAGACACTTAATCTCAGGTCCATCCTCGTTACACAGCGTGGTAAATTAGAGAACAATTAATATCACCATTTAAAGAAGTGAGACTGAAATCTCAACCATCCTGAACATAGGAACTGAAGGGGGCTCTCAGCCGTTCAGAGAGTTATTACCAAGCCAGTCGGCTTAATGCTGTTCAGTTTTCTCCATAGCAGAGCCTTCCAGGTCCTTCTTTTGAGCTTATTTATTTTTATACACAATTCTGTATGGATACTGTACATAATACTAAATAGTTGTGTTAACTGGGTTTAACTGGTGATGTATTTACATGAAGATCTAACTTCGTTTTGTTGATATCTTTTTAGGGGCTTTCCATTCATCAAAGCTTGTGATGTATGTAATCAGTTGCTGGTGTGTAGCTATCACATTTATGATATATAGGGCTTGAATTGGGAAAGGTGGATGGTCATTCATCTTGCTTTTTAAACTGACAGAGCCTTACATGAAGCATTTCCCTCTCTGAAATAAATCCATGTAAAACATGTTTGGTCGCTCTCCCAATGCAACTGTGTACTTGTGTGGATTTGGCGCACAAATGGCAGCCTTGTGGTTACGTCTGTAAACAAGGAAGCCTGTTTTCCAGTCCGCAAATCAGCTGTTACCCAGTGAAACGAACTTGACTGCCATTTCTGACCCCTCACATGGAGCTGTCATACTCAAGAATGTTCACATGTTTTCAAGAAACGTTGTTTGCGGGCTATATGTACAAATTCCTGATCTGAAAGCCAATATAAAGCAACATCTCCCAAACCTCTGCTCTCTCACCAAGGCCACACACATTCCCTCGCTTATGGCCTCGTGGCAAGCTAATACTGTCAGTATCAGATTCTCCTTCCCAGTGGTCTTGGGAGACTGCATAGTTGCTCTGTGAAAGGCACCACTGCTGAGGTTGAGAGAAGAGCATCTTGGGTGTCAGTCCTGGCCTTGCATTCCCAGAGAGAGGGGTGTGCACCTCGTTCTCCTGTTAGGGTTTTCCTATGCTGCAGGGTTTGCTGCTTGTTGTCAAAATGATGTCCTAGTGACTTGTCTTCTGCGTGGTTATATAATCCCAGCACAGTTCTTTATGATCTGTAGACTTTTATGGGGTTGTGGCCAGGTCAGTTTTTAAATGTTTGGAAATGTCCTATTGAACAACATTGCAGTGGCAGTGAAGCTTGATGGGAGAATTGTATTACTGTTGCCCTAGTTTGGGCTTAAGGGTGGTGAGAAGATGAAATTTTTGATGGGTCAGTTTTAGTTGTGTATGTGTATGTGATTTATTTTTTAAAATTCTAATGTCTATTATTCACAGCTTAGATATGTTGACTTTCTGATTATTCATCAGTCCCTTTACTGATGTATTTTCCTCTGAAAAACTACATTTTCTTCCAGACTGTTTTTTTTTTTGACCTATTTTATTTTATTATTTTTTAAATTAGTTTCTGCTTTATAACAAAGTGAATCAGTCATACATATACATCTGTTCCCCCATCCCTTCCCTCTTGCGTCTCCCTCCCTCCCACCCTCCCTATCCCACCCCTCCAGGCGGTCACAAAGCACCAAGCTGATCTCCCTGTGCTATGCGGTTGCTTCCCACTATCTATCTACGTTACGTTTGGTAGTGTATATATGTCCATGCCTCTCTTTCGCTTTGTCACAGCTTACCCTTCCCCCTCCCCATATCCTCAAGTCCATTCTCAAGTAGGTCTGTGTCTTTATTCCTGTTTTACCCCTCGGTTCTTCATGACATTTTTTTTTTCTTAAATTCCATATATATGTGTTAGCATATGGTATTTGTCTTTCTCTTTCTGACTTACTTCACTCTGTATGACAGACTCTAGGTCTATCCACCTCATTACAAATAGCTCAGTTTCGTTTCTTTTTATGGCTGAGTAATATTCCATTGTATATATGTGCCACATCTTCTTTATCCATTCATCCGATGATGGACACTTAGGTTGTTTCCATCTCCGGATTATTGTGAATAGAGCTGCAATGAACATTTTGGTACATGTCTCTTTTTGAATTATGGTTTTCTCAGGGTATATGCCTAGTAGTGGGATTGCTGGGTCATATGATAGTTCTATTTTTAGTTTTTTAAGGAACCTCCATACTGTTCTCCATAGTGGCTGTACCAATTCACATTCCCACCAGCAGTGCAACTTAATAAAATAATATGGGAAATTCCCATTACTAATCCTAACCATGTACAACAGAGGTCTGTACAGTAACATAGCAAAAATAAGTTCCTGTAATTTTACTTAGTCATTGCCTGGTTTAGACTAAGGAGCAGTGAGAGACATTTATAAATAATGATACCGCAGATCACTTTTGTTAAATGCCCTCTAATGTTTGCATATTTGGATCTGGCTTGTGTTATCTATTTTACAATCTTGTCTTCTTTCTTTGCACTTTAGTGTAACAACTCTGTGATTTCCTATCTTCTTCCTCAGACACTCAGGTCCATCAGAATTTCCTGTGACTGTGACAGTAGAGAGTCCTTCCTCCTCAGAAATCGAAGAGGTCGATGATTCCTCAGAACGTGTTCAGGAGGAGCCAGAGAAAATCCGTTTGAAACAAGAAGCATTGCAGGTACAAAGTTATCACTTTAAAGCTATAGAGAAGATTATTTTTCAAACGGAAGGCTGATTGCAACACAGCACAGCTTGTGTGAGGGTTCTGTTTTCTCCTCTCATCTACATTGTATCCCCTTGAATGGTTCCTTAAACTTAGACGAAGGTGAATGGTGGACATTTGAACTCTAAGAAATAAAAATCAAAACTTGTCGTTAGTAATATATTTTCCTTTCCTTAGAACCTTAGTATATTAGATTTAGGGAGAACCTTAGCGATCGTAAGATAAGGAAATTGAGTTCTGAATGAATACAGTCAGCTGATTCAGTGATCTTGTTTAAAGATGAGAAAATTGACAGTTCTAGTTGAACTCTCTTTTTATAAGAGGAAAATATGGCCTCATTTTAAATAAAAGTAAAGTTGTAAAACGTTTCGATGTTGATATTCTCCTTTCCTAAAATCAAAAATATCAAGAAGCTACATTCTATTACCAAATAAACCTGACCTCTAATGTCATTCCATACTTTTGTTTGTATGGACAGAAAAGAAAAATTGATTTTCATAAGAAATTTTTGCACCTCAAAAATAATATATTTATTTTATTTCAACTTCAGTGCAGAGCTGAACACTTCTAGTAAATAAAGCAACACCATTTGGGGGGACCTTGTCTTTGTGCTACAAAGTCCATGTTTAATTTAAAAAAATTATTTAAATTTAATGATTTAAATTTAAAAATTATTTAATGTGATTTTCTTTTCATATGAAACATGAACCTTGACAGGTTTCAGAACTAATTATCCCATTATTGTAGGACTATGGGAATTACTCTTTGATTTTCAAAAGAGAAAGTTAGATTTTTCTTTTTTTATTTTATTTTATTTTTTTTGCAGTACGCGGGCCTCTCATTGTTGTGGCCTCTCCCGTTGCGGAGCACAGGCTCCGGACGCGCGGGCTCAGCAGCCATGGCTCATGGACCCAGCCGCTCGACTGCATGTGAGATCCCCCTGGACCGGGGCACGAACCCGTGTCCCCTGCATCGGCAGGCAGACTCTCAACCACTGTGCCACCAGGGAAGCCCGATTTTTATTTTTTTAATGAAAATTAATGATAATATAGAGAAATTTTAAGAAAAGAACTTAGAAAATTATGATTTAGAGCAGGAGAAATCTTTAGTTCATGTAGAGTTACCCCCTTTCGTTTTATAAATGAGCACCTACAATTTGTAGCACGTAAGTGGTTTATTAGTAAATGGCAGAGTACGACAAGACCCTAGAGCATGTAACCCGCATTCCTTGTCATTTTAGATGTGGTGTATTCATTTCCTTCACGAGTAGACCAGGAGATTGTATTTCTAAAAGCAATGATAGACACTGGGGAAGACCAAGAAGTTTAAACACTGGGACCACAGAATAGCAGATTCAGAATGCATGAGAACCCTTTTAGCTCTTCTCCATTTTGACAAGACACAAAGATGATGGTATCAAAGTGTTTAAGTATATAAGTCCACGACAATCAAGAGATTTCAACATAGTTTGGAAAGACGGAAGACAGGTGGAAGAGTGTGAAACCGAAGCAGTAGAACAGAGGAAAAGCATCACCTAGAATATGCACAGGGACCACGTGCAACTGAGGAGGATTCTGACCCCACCTGCAGAAGTAGCTCCGTGCTTTGATGCGCATGTATGAGAGAGGGTGGAGTTAGTTAAAAGTGTGACTGAAATAGGGGAGCTCATTGAAGGGTTGTGTTTGGAGGAGTGGACACCCAGCCCCGCCCTCAGCCTCCTGAAATGAGATGATTTCATTTTGAAAACAGTGAAACTGGCGAGATCTAGGGCAGCTAGTGTGAGTTTTTACACCCGAGAAAATTGTGTTTGGGGGGGATCCTGTTACAGTTACTCCCCACTTCTTCCTGCATAAGAAGCCAATCAATCGTTGACTTCAGGGAGCTTTGTGCACTCATTCTTTTTTTTTTCTTTTTCTGTACGCGGGCTTCTCGCTGCTGTGGCCTCTCCCGTCGCGGAGCACAGGCTCCGGATGCGCAGGCTCAGCGGCCATGGCGCATGGACCCAGCCGCTCCACGGCATGTGGGATCCTCCCAGACTGGGGAACGAACCCGTGTCCCCTGCATCGGCAGGTGGACTGTCAACCACTGCGCCACTAGGGAAGCCCTCTGCACTCATTCTTAAATAGAAAATAACTGTCATTTGCCTGATAGCTGAGTAAAGCTTACAACATCAGAGAGGGGGAAAAAGGGTGAAAACATATCCTAGTAGGACCAGGGACAATTTAGGGGACAAAATAATTTAAGGAAAAACCTTAATTAATATCCTGAGAGAGTTTTAAAAACAGCTAGAAACTGTAAAACAAGACTAGGGAGTTAATTAAAAAGAGAATGGTCAGAAATCAAGAGAGGTCTCCTGGAAATGAAAATATGGTTGCTGAAATAAACTCAGTAGGAATTTAAAAAGTTTCTCAGTGTATAAAAAAGAAAGACACAATGGAAAATGTGATAGAAATATGTTAGAGAGGCTGCACCTGGGAGATCCCACATGTTACTATTAGAAACTCCAGACCCAGAAAAAAAATGGAGGGAAGCTGTCAAAGGGCAACAAAATTCCCCACAGCTGAAAGTAGACATCAGGCCTCAGACTGAAAATAGTTATACAAGACGAGCAAGAATAGCCTCATACCTAGGCACCCTTCCTTGTGAAACTTTAAAATACTGAAAAAATAAATTAAAATAGAATAAAATACTGAGAGGATACATCCATTCCAGAGAGAAAAATACTGGCTACCTAAAAAGAAAATTTAAAATATGACTTTATCATACTTGTCATCAGCACCATGGATCCTGGAAGGCATTAGAAAGATACCTCCAAAGTTTTTCAGGCACATACTTTTCACCCTAGGGGTTTGTATCCAGCCAAACTATGAGTCATAAGTGGAGGCTGAAGAAGACATTTTGTACAGAAAGAAATTTGAAAAATTGACCTCCTGTGCTACATCTTAAGCTATTTATAGAAATAATCCAGCCAAATGAGGCAATAAACCAAGAAGGAAGGTAATAGGGGATTCAGTGCAGATTGCAGCCAGTCTAGAGTAGAGAGGCTTCTATTGATTGTGTGATTGAGAGCATAGAAACACCTTGAGGCATATTGTACTTACTAGGTATTAGGCACTGTTGGAAGGGAGGAGGGAGAGGAAGAGGAGAAGGAACTTGAACTCCAGAGGAGAAAAGGCTATACGGACATAAACATAAAGCCAACTAAACTATGGTTGATTTTTAACCTAGTATTGGTGAGGAAAGGAAGAATCCACTTCAACTTGACACTATAGATGTCCCCCTTTTCAGTGACACACAGGGGTAATGACCACGTATCTAATTTGTTGTCCAAACCAGAACTTGTCCAAACTCCTTACACTTCAATAGTGTAAGGAGGCACTCTAATGCTGTAACATCAGGACAACAGGTATAAACTGGAACAGCCCAAGGCAGCTTGGGGTATGTAGTCACCCTGCACAAGGGCAGTGACACTGGCACAGTATGGAACGAGGTGTAGTCTATACACAGAGACACAGTACATCTGCAGTGGGCAATATTAATTTCATTGTAATAATGGCAATACTGTCTTGGTTTGCAGCTTTTATTGTTAATTTGCATGTAAACACAACTAAAGTAAACTATACTTAGTATGTATTAGTATTAACTTGGTATGTACTGAAATGTATTGTATACTGGTATGTACTTAGTATATATTAGGCTCTAAGTGTTTTTGCATATATTAACTCATTTAATTCTCTGAATAGCCTTATGAGGTTGGTGCTAGTATCATTCCCACTTTTGAGAACAGGAAGCTAAGACAGGGAAGGAACTTGCCCAGGCTGTACCTAATTTAAGGTTGGATCGAGCCTTTGAGTTCAGGCTCTCCTCCTGTTCTCTTAAACCTTACTCTGTACTGACTCTCAAATAACAGAAGACTTAACTGCACATAGAACAGAATATAAATATCAACTGTGACAACGTAAAAGCTAGGTTTGGAAGGTAGACAGGAGGTAGAAAAAAGGGAAGATGGTATGAATGTCCTCATTTTACAAAGCGTGACGTTGAGAGAGTCTCTAGTTGATCAACAATGTAGGTTTCTAAGTATATCACTACAAGTCAAAGCGATCATGAGCAGTGGAATAACTCATGATGACATAACTTTACTGAGCAGTATGGACATAGGAAAGAGTGTAAAGGAACTAAACCCTTACTTATTAGTAAGTTAGAAAATGAACAGATAATGCCTCCAATTTAGTGAGAAAATAGTCATGTAAGAGTATTACTTGGAAATGGAGAAGAATTCAAAATAACAATAGTTGGACTTCCCTGGTGGCGCAGTGGTTAAGAAACTGCCTGCCAAGGCAGGGGACATGGGTTCGAGCCCTGGTCCGGAAAGATCCCACATGCCGCGGAGCAGCGAAGCCCGTGCTCCACAACTACAGACCCGGCGCTCTAGAGCCTGCGAACCACAACTACTGAGCGCACGTGCCACAAGTACTGAAGCCCATGCGCCTAGATCCTGTGCTCCCTAACAAGAGAAGCAACCTCAATGAAGAGTAGCCCCCGCTCGCCGCAACTAGAGAAAGCCTGCATGCAACAACGAAGACTCAACACAGCCACAAATAAATAAATAATAAAATAATAAAAATAATAATAAAAAATAACAATAGTTGATGTAAACCTCATAAAAAAGGAAATCCAAACAGCCAGTAAACACAGAAAAGCGTACAACTTCATTAAGTACTAAGAGAGAAGTGAGTCAAAACCAAGGGAAACTACATGCCAATGAGATGGACAAATACATACAATCTGGTAGTATCAGGTATTGTAGACCTCGAGTACTATGGGAGTCTTCTACCCTACTTATACTGGAGTATAAATCGACACAACTACTTTGGAAAGCATTTAGCACTCTCCATCAACTGAAGTTATATAAATAGCCTGTGAGCCAGCAGCCCTCACCCCTGCCCTGTGTAAATGCACCAGAAAAACCGGTACAGCAGGATTCCTGTCCATGATTTGCATTAGCACAAACTGAAAACAAACGAAATGTCCGTTAAGGGTCAAAAATTAAAGATGATACAAATAGATGGAGAGATACACCATGTTCTTGGATTGGAAGAATCAACACTGTGAAAATGACTCTACTACCCAAAGCTATCTACAGATTCAGTGCAATCCCTATCAAACTACCACTGGCATTTTTCACAGAACTAGAACAAAAAATTTCACAATTTGTAAGGAAACACAAAAGACCCCGAATAGCCAAAGCAATCTTGAGAACGAAAAATGGAGCTGGAGGAATCAGGCTCCCTGACTTCAGACTATACTACGAAGCTACAGTAATCAAGACAGTATTGTACTGGCACAAAAACAAAAAGATAGGTCAATGGAACAGAATAGAAAGCCCAGAGATAAACCAACACACATATGGTCACCTTATCTTTGATAAAGGGGGCAGGAATGTACAGTGGAGAAAGGACAGTCTCTTCAATAAGTGGTGCTGGGAAAACTGGACAGGTACATGCATGTAAAAGTATGAGATTCCATCACTCCCTAACACCATACACAAAAATAAGCTCAAAATGGATTAAAGACCTAAATGTAAGGCCAGAAACTATCAAACTCTTAGAGGAAAACATAGGCAGAACACTCTATGACATAAATCACAGCAAGATCCTTTTTGACCCACCTCCTACAGAAATGGAAATCAAAACGAAAATAAACACATGGGACCTAATGAAACTTCAAAGCTTTTGCACAGCAAAGGAAACCATAAATAAGACCAAAAGACAACCCTCAGAATGGGAGAAAATATTTGCAAAATGAAGCAACTGACAGAGGATTAATCTACAAAATTTACAAGCAGCTCATGGAGCTCAATACCAAAAAAACAAACAACCCGATCCAAAAATGAGCAGAAGACCTAAATAGACATTTCTCCACAGAAGATATACAGACTGCCAACAAACACATGAAAGAATGCTCAACACCTTTAATCATTAGAGAAATGCAAATCAAAACTACAATGAGATAGCATCTGACACCAGTCAGAATGGCCATCATCAAAAAATCTAGAAACAAATGTTGGAGAGGGTGTGGAGAAAAGGGAACACTCTTGCACTGCTGGTGGGAATGTGAATTGGTACAGCCACTATGGAGAACAGTATGGAGGTTCCTTAAAAAACTTCAAATAGAACTACCATATGACCCAGCAATCCCACTATTGGGCATATACCATAAACCATAATTCAAAAACCATAAATTCAAAAAGAGTCATGTACCTAAATGTTCATTGCAGCTCTATTTACAATAGCCAGGAGATGGAAACAACCTAAGTTTCCATCATCGGATGAATGGATAAAGAAGATGTGACACATATATACAATGGAATATTACTCAGCCATAAAAAGAAACGAAATTGAATTATTTGTAGTGAGGCGGATGGACCTAGAGTCTGTCATGCAGAGTGAAGTAAGTCAGAAAGAGAAAGACAAATACCGTATGCTAACACATATATATGGAATCTAAGAAAAAAATGTCATGAAGAACCTAGGGGTAAGACAGGAATAAAGACACAGACCTACTAGAGAATGGACTTGAGGATATGGGGAGGGGGAAGGGTAAGCTGTGACAAGGTGAGAGAGTGGCATGGACATATATACATTACCAAACGTAAAATAGCTAGCTAGTGGGAAGCAGCTGCATAGCACAGGGAGATCAGCTCGGTGCTTTGGGACCACCTAGAGGGGTGGGATAGGGAGGGTGGGAGGGAGGGAGACACAAGAGGGAAGAGATATGGGAACATATGTATATGTATAACTGCTTCACTTTGTTATAAAGCAGAAACTAACACCAAATTGTAAAGCAATTATACTCCAATAAAGATGTAAAAAAAAAAGTGTAGGCTGTTTTTATTATTGGATGCAAGCTAGTGATGCTGTAAAAGCTTTCAGCAAGTATGTGTTTCTTTCTTTTTTTTTTTTTTTTTTTTTTTGTGGTACGCGGGCCTCTCACCGTTGCGGCCTCTCCCGTTGCGGAGCACAGGCTCCGGATGCGCAGGCTCAGCAGCCATGGCTCACGGGCCCAGCCGCTCCGCGGCATATGGGATCCTCCCAGACCGGGGCACGAACCCGTATCCCCTGCATCGGCAGGCGGACTCTCAACCACTGTGCCACCAGGGAGGCCCTGTGTTTCTTTCTTATATAAAGAACTGCCATTAAGGCTGCCCTAATATTTTTTAGATTACATTTACCTATAGATTACTTACAGGTTCAAATCTACAGTGGAAATAACTTTTTTTTTTTTTTTACTAGTTTTGGAATGATGTTTTTAAACCAGTTCCTTAGAAGACTCCTATGTGACCCACACTAGTAAAATATACCTTCAGGTGCCTCCTCTGTCTGTAGGCAACAGCAGTGTAAAATATGTAAACAAATGAGTGTCCTTGTTTGCTAAAATTTAATCTGTTGATCATGTTGTATTATTGCTCTTCCCCAAATTCTCTCTCTCCGTCAGGTAACATTCCTTATTATTAGGAAGAGGAAGTTCCTTAACATGTTATTTCGACAGCATAATTTACCCAGATGATGGTCATTATGATGATGCTTCATTTGTTTTTGATTTATTTTACTTTTTTTGATGATGCTTTAGATTCATTTAGAGTCCACCATTCAGAGAGGAAGAATAGCTGGCCTACATTATTTCTCATACTTATTAAAAATTGCTGCATTCCCATTTGTGAGTTTGTTGAACGACTGGGTAGCATACCTCTTTATAAAGCTAAAATGGAGAGTAATAAATGAAAACACTCCCTAGCTATACTATTGATTTAATTGTTTATTAAAATAACCTCATATTGGACTTGTATTTTCCTCTTAGAAAATTGGCAAAATGCTAATATATTTAGTTTAACTGGACCAAGTACATGTCTTATTTAACTTTGATTCCCCAGCACAAACTCATTTATTAAGAATAAATGCTTGGGACTTCCCTGGTGGTGCTGTGGTTAAGAATCCACCTGCCAGTGCAGGGACACGGGTTTGAGCCCTGGTCTGGAAAGATCCCACATGCCGCAAAGCTGCTAAGCCTGGGTGCCACACTACTGAGCCTGCGCTCTAGAGCCCGTGAGTCACAATTACTGAAGCTCACACACCTTAGAGCCCATGCACCGCAACTACTGAGCCCACATGCTGCAACTAATGAAGCCCGTGCCCTCTAGGGCCCATGTGCTGCAACTACTGAAGCCCACATGCATAGAGCCCCTGCTCTGCAACGAGAAGCCACCACAATGAGAAGCCTGCACAGTGCAACGAAGAGTAGCCCCCGCTCGCCACCACTAGAGAAAGCCCATGCGCAACAATGAAGACCCAACGCAGCCAATAAATAAATAAAATAAAATAAAATAGAATAAACAGTCGAGAATATTGGACTTTATTTAAAAAAAAAGAGTAAAGGCCTGTTGAATCGAATTAATCAGCCAAACAGTAGACAAATGAAAGTTGTGGTTAATAAGATGGGCCAGACTGAAATAGTATTCTTGTTGAGAAGCTTACTTTAATCACCTTCTTATTTTCCAGCCTTATATAATCATGTATTAATGTGATAGAATATTTCTCATATTGAGAAAATAATAGTTTTGTATTACGCTGAATCTGCCTGGGAATAAAATAGACACCTTATCAAATTCAGTGGAGGTGTCATGAGAATTGATACCTAAGGGTTGTTGTGGGAACACATTTAAATTTTAAAAATATACAAGATTTTTGATATTGTCTCATGCCCACTATATTGTTTGGGAATAATGCAGTTTCAATTTATAGAACTGCATCATGTATTTTAGGGCTGGAGAGAAACTTGATAAGTCCTGCATTGAACCTAAAGAGGAATGCATTGCAATAAGGTGCTCATTCAAAAATCAAATAATGATGTGAATAATGTTGATCATCTCTACTGGAGGAAAAACATGCTACACATTAAACATATTACTTATTATATATTTATTTAACAATCTTGGACTTTATTAATACAATGTTTTGTAGTATGTATGCCTTATTTCTTTTCTTCTAGTTAAATGTCTGAATTCTGAGAAATTTCAGCATGCTTTGGTGAGAGGAACAGTCATCTTATTTTCAAAAAGATGCAGGCACAGACTGTTTTTGACCAAAAGGTGTATTACTGACCAAAATTCAGCCATCTAGTCTGGAAAATAAATGAAGAATTCTGCTGCTGGTGAGATGAATACATAGGTAGAGGGAGGTGAAGAATATAAACTACTTAGCAGCCTTAAACTTTCTCTTGACTTTGATATAAGTGCTGGAGAAACATCAATGTTATCATTCCCAGAGACCATTCATTTAGAAATGTAAATTAGAACAGATGGAAAAATACAGTGTTGGGAGTTACCTATCAGGAAACAAAATGGATGTGTGTGATATCTACCCACTGTCATGGTGAGGGCCCTGCATTACACTTACTGTCTAAAGCTTACTGTGCTGAAACCTTCACAGCAAAGGTTCCCGTTCCTCATAATGACCTCTAAGTGAAAGTGAATGAGGTTTAGCTACCAGGTATGTGCTTCTGGAACAACACACGAAGGGCCCTATTTTTTTTTTTTACTTTATTTTTATATTATTTTATTTTTTGGCTGCGTTGGGACTTTGTTGCTGCATGCGGGCTTTCTCTAGTTGCGGCAGGTGGGGGCTATTCTTCATTGTGGTGCATGGGCTTTTCATTTCGCTGGCTTCTCTTGTTGCGGAGCATGGACTCTAGGTGCACAGGCTTCAGTAGTTGTGGCTTGCGGGCTCTAGAGCACAGGCTCAGTAGTATGGCACATGGGCTTAGTTGCTCCGCGGCATGTGGGATCTTCCCAGACCAAGGATCAAACCCATGTCCCCTGCATTGGCAGATGGATTCTTAACCGCTGCGCCACCAGAGAAGCCCAGAGTGGGACCTTTTAACGTTGTTTCCAAAGCTATTTTCTTTGGAATACTGTTCTGTGAGACTTGGTAGAAAAAGAATCCCATGATCAGAATGTTTGGGAAGCACTGAATATTTTATCCCCACGTTATACATTCAAAATGCATATTTTTTACATCAGACATAAAATTCCTAGAATAAACAAAAACTGAAAAAACAAAACAAAAAATCCTGCTAATTCGATTAATACAAGTTTTCCACTGAACACTTGTGAATGTTTTGGAGGCACTGGCTGATACTGAACACAGTCTTGGGAAGGTTGATCGAAGGAATTAAAATTCTGTAAATTATGAGGAAAACACTTTTAGGTGAGAAGAGGTGCATATGGTAGCAGGCTTCAGTATTCTGTATTTCCATTCGGGATATTGTTCTTACTTGATCCCTTCCACCCTTGATCCTTTTTCCTTTCAGTGGACTCTGTAGTAGGGATAAAGGCAAAAATGTC
Source organism: Hyperoodon ampullatus (assembly GCF_949752795.1). Lineage (NCBI taxonomy): Eukaryota > Metazoa > Chordata > Mammalia > Artiodactyla > Ziphiidae > Hyperoodon > Hyperoodon ampullatus. The sequence goes on from NC_136920.1 coordinate 79,563,764, forward strand.
ATTTACTACCCTAGAAGAGCTATTTACTCTAGTGTAAATATAGTGGAGGCTGGTAAAAGTGTGTTGATAATAAGACATATTAGCTTAGGTTCTCTTGGTAGCAAATAACAAAAACTAAATCAAAGTTGGATATGTGAAACCCAAGGGCAGAAATACAGCCAGGCTCAGGAAAGGTCTAGGAAGCAGCTATATCATTTCCAGTAATGTGATTGCCGAACTGCTTTTCAACAAAGGGCGTCTTCCTAATGAACTTCAAAATGAGCTCTGCTGCTTGTTGGAGTTATATATATATATATATATATATATGTTTATACATATATATATGTATACACACACACACAAGCATGCATATATACATATGATACAAAGAAAGAAAACATATATAAGTGGATGTTTTGTTATTACAACATGCATGCCAGGCATTGGTGACCATGGGAGGTCACCTCCGTGTTTCTGAGCAAGACAGCCTAACACTCATTTTTCCATTATCACTGTTGCCCAGAGTGAACTTGTCAAAGAGATACTCCACCATTCAGACTTCCAAACCCCTCCACCCCCCATCTTGCTACTCATACTTAACCATTAGTATTTGCATAATTAATGCACATAAACATTTCAGGTGAAACTGAAGACACCCTTTATTTTAATCCCTGCCCAATCCCATTCCCTTCACTTGTTCCCCAGAGGCAACTGCAATCATGATTTTCAGGCTATGGTTCTATACTTTCACTATGCACATGCACCCACATTCACCAGGTACCCCTACCTCACCCCACCCCACCCCAGTCTACCCCCATATACCTACATTATTTATAAGGGGAAGACTGATTTTGTGTTTTCCAGGGCCCCATGGAACACCTTCTCCCTCCCACTGTGGAGATCCTGAGCTGCATATGGTTGGGGTATGGCTGTGTTCAGAAACTCCTGGATACCTGTTTTAAAACTTAAAAAATGAGAGATTTGCCCACATGAATCAACCAGAGACCTTTATTTATTTATGAACCAATAACTTTATTGGAAGAAATGGAAAAACTGGAAGAAAAAAACTTAAGTGATAAAATAAAGTCCAGGAAAAGAGAGTCCTGCCCTTGTTGCCAAAAAAAAAACCAAAACCAAAACTTAAGTGAACTTCTTCTGCAAGGGCACTCTTGCCGTCTGCATGGCAGGCATGGTGACCAGGGCTCTGGTCACCCCGTGGCTCTGGGGAAGTCCAGTCCAGGCTCAGTTCTTCTTGTCGCTGTCGCCCAGAGTGAGCTTGTCAAAGAGTTACCCTGCCAGCTCGACGTCTGGGGCCCCCATCATGCTCAGGGTGGTGACATGACCCTCCAGCTGTCTGATGAACGCCACCTACTGGCTGAGGTAGTGAGTTGCCAGGAAGTGGAGCAGGTGGGGGTCGCACTTGTCGGTGGCCAGCTGGTGCAGTGGAGCAGGCTCCGGGTCACTTGCTTCTCCAGGAACAAGGCGCACTTCATGGCCTTGAGGCCGCTCTTCCACCCGTCACTGACTGGCTTCCTGATGTCTTGGAAGTTGAGGCGGCCCCCCGCGGTGGTTCTGCAGGCGCTTCAGGCCCTGGGCCCACAGTGGCGCAGGAAGAACCGGCTGAAGTGCTTCAAGGCCACGTCGTCGCGGTGGAGGTAAAAGGCCGCGGCCAGGCACACGAAAGAGGCCTGGAGCTGCAGGGTGAAATGGCTGTTGACGGCGGCCTCGCAGTCGGCGTGGTAGCTCTGGCGCACCTGCGAGGGCGGCGCGGGCAGCGTGGTGGGTGTGAAGGCCAAGGTGAAGGCGAAGCCGCGGGGCCTGCGGTACCTGTCTCGGAGTCCCTTTCACGTGATTTACCAATTTCCTTCCTCTTGGGTAAGTGCAGACTTCTCTTTTGTTTGTCAGAAAACAAAAGGCTTAGGTGTATTCTTAGAGAAAGAGCTTAACTGTGTGGATGTATTTCTCCCCTCCAGCCTCATTTGTCCTTTCACTGCCACTCAGCAAGCATTTTTTTTAACCCCTCAATGATGTTGTATGGAATGAGCCACAGTGGTAGGAAATACCATTGATCTCAAATTATCTTTCATTCATTCATTCAGTAAATATTTATTGATTACTTAATATGGCCCAGGCACTGGTATGGGATTTGGGCATATATTAGTAACAAAGAGAGACAAAGTCTGTTCCCATGAGGTTTGTCTTCTAGTGGAGAAGCAGACCAAAACAAAACAAAACAAAAAACTACTGTTTTTCTCCCTTTCTTGTCTCCAGTAAATACGTATAAGATATTACACATGTATATGATATTAAAAAGTCAATATTTTCTTAGGAGTTAAGGATGTTATAGTGGAAGACATAAGACCAATCTAGGTATTTATAATTAATTAATTCAACAGCCATTTCTATACAGTATTCCAAATATGTGTCAGTGTTTGACTCTGGAGATACACAGAAGAATCAGACATGGTCTCTGTTCTCAAGGTACAAGAAAGAGTGATGGACTGTTTTAAGTGCTCTCAATGGTTTTAAAGTTTTTGGATAAAATAGCTGTTTTCACTTAAAGTTTTATTACCATGACTTTGACTAATGTACTTTTTTGGGGGGTCCCTTTATTTCTCTTTGAAAGCTCATGCTGTGCTATAATCATTGTTTATGAAGGAAGCAAAGGATCAAATATCAACTGTCACTTTGTACACTTATCTAAGCAATTTTAGAGGCATTTAATTGTTGAGTCTGTAAAGAAATAGAATAATAACTGTCTATTTGATAAGTTGATGTTAATGATAAGATCATACATTAGAGATGGAAAAGAACTGCATGATCAGTTTCTCAGTGAGATAAAATTGTATTCTATGTTTGCTTAACACCAGTGTTTAGTCTTAATATAATTGCAATCTTTCAAAAATTTCCTTGGAATAGTCCATTGTAGACTTCACTGGAAGAATCTATTTAAATAGAAGAAATCTTGATTTTGTAGAACATTTTCTCCTTATGTCCCAAGATTATTTAATAATTAATTTATCTGGACAACTTTACTCTTCAAATATTAAAATAATATTATTGAATGGTTCTATGTGTACTAAGGGGTGATAATGGTGTTTCTCAGATTTTTTATCCCTCATCATTACTCCCTAGGTTAGAAGATAATGTTAAAATACATGTTATAACTAAGAGAAACCTAAGGTTTAAAATCTAACTTTTTTAAGGGAAATCAATAAACTAGCATGAACTGGAACCTCAAATTTCCATGAAGGAAATATACATATATCTAAACAAAAACATTGCATCCAGTTTTTCTTTAATGAGGAATGTAAAGCTAAGTACAAACACAGAATGAAAAAACTTCAGAGCAGATGATGTTTTTAGAAAAATTTAAAATTTTATTTTTTTAATGTATTTATTTTATTTTTTAATTTTTGGCTGCATTGGGTCTTTGTTGGATGTGGGCTTTCTCTAGTTGCAACGAGTGGGGGCTACTCTTTGTTGCAGTGCATGGGCGTCTCATTGCGATGGCCTCTCTTGTTACGGAGCACGGGCTCTAGGTGCTTGGGCTTCAGTAGTTGTGGCATGCCGGCTCAGTAGTTGTGGCACATGGGCTTAGTTGCTCCATGTCATGCGGGATCTTCCCGGACCAGGGCTTGAATGGATGTTCCCTGCATTGGCAGGTGGTTTCTTAAGCAGTGTGCCACCAGGGAAGCCCCCGAAATTAAAAAAATTTGATAATCAAATTTTATAGTTTATAACTTGGTCTGTGCTAAGATAATGTCTTTTAAAATATCAATATAGGACTATAAGATGAAGGTTTCTTTGAAATGTTTGTGGTCAGTGTTGGTATTATGTTAGGATTCTCCAGAAAAACAGAACCAATAGAAGATATATTTGTATATTATATAAAATAAAGAATTAGCTCACGTGATTATGGAGGCTGACAAGTCTCAAAATCTGCAGTTGCCGTACTTGAGACCAGGAGAGTCCATGGTGTAGGTCCAGTGCAAAGGCCAGGAGGCTCAAGACCCAGGAAATTCAAGTTGAAGGCAGGAAAAAACAATGTCCCTGCTCCAAGGCAGTCAGGCAAGAGGAGTTCCTGCTTACTCAGAGGAAGGTCAGCATTTTTATTTTATTCAGGCCTTCAAATGATTGTATGAGGCTCATCGACTTTAAGGAAAGCAATCTGCTTTACTTAGTCTACTATTTCAAATGTTAACCTCATGGAAAAACACCCTTTCAGGCACAAACGATAATATTTGACTAAATATCTGGGTACCCCCTTTGAAGTTGACATATAAAAATTAGCTATCACAGTATTATTCATGATAAATGCAGAGTCAACAAATAAAAATTCTCATGCTATAATCTGCAAAAACTGTTTTGACTTTCAGTTCCCTTCATTAATTTACAAATGTTAAAGAACTAATAGTTGCACAACTGATATTAGACAATAAGTTCTGACTCCATGTCAATGATTAGCTCTCATTCATTCATTCAGCATATTTCTATTGAGCACCTATTATATGACAGGTATTTTCTAGGTACTAACATAAAAACTTGTTCTATAAGCTCCTCATATTTGTATTTCTTTTGTAGCTAAGTGCTAGTAAATGTTACACATAATTCCTTCTTTGAAAATTAATAGATGAAGTAGGATCAATGGTATAATCTTAAGGAAGTAGACCATAAGTAGCAGCAGTTGGTGGCTTATCTCACTCTCTGTGTTTTGTGTGTGTGTGTGTGTGTGTGTATACATACGTATAAATAAATCATTTAATGAGAGGTAGTGAAAAGTGATACATCAATATTCTATATCTCTGGGCTGTTCACTCTGCATTACCTCATTATTACAGATACTGGATTAGATTTGATTCTTATTACCCATATTTTACAGATAAAGAAATTGTGAATTAAAGTATGTAACATGATCAAACACAGAGCTTATAAATAGCAGAGAGTGACACTCTGAATTGGATTCCTCTCTAGGTAGTTTGGGAAGTTTGGCTGGACCATGAGCTCCATTAGAACAAAGACTGTTCAACTTGTGATGCTAAATTTCACATAGTAGGGGCTCAAAAATATAAATTAAAATATTGAGTGGCCTATGAAAAGCTTTAGTCTCATTATTTCTCCAAATTAAAAAAATGAGTGGGAGTAGATGTTGAATATATATTTAAACTCTGTTTCCTTTAGAAGGAAAAAAAATCAAAGACACCCAATGGTGATAAATTACTATTATAATTTTACTTTAATATGCATAAACATAAAACCAGGCATAGAAATTGGTATGCTTTTATAACTGTAAACCAGACAATTTGTAAATATATGCAAATACAACTATAAAACTATTAAAATTAAGAAGTTCCAGTTACGCATCCGATTATGCATTTTGTCTTAAACACAGTCCCTTGTCACTGAGAACATACTAGTTGACGAGATGCAGGTTTCCTTTAGAGTGCGCCATGTCTGTGTCCCGACATCCGTGAAAGATCTTAGCGCTCTACCACCCTTCTTTACTGAAGACATGACGTACTTTAGCTCATATGATGATTCATAATGTACTTTTGCTTTCAGGTAGTGGAAGTCATCATTCAAATATTGTCTGTCCATGTTCTCTTTTATTAGTTTGTGAAAAGTAATTCTGATGCAGTTTGTTGATTTCATGAAATACCATTAAAAGCCTCAGTAACTTCAATAACTGAAGAGGCTGTTCAAACTGGAAATTGAGGGGGAAGAGAACTACTGACAGAATTTTAAGGGATGACACTCTTCCCTTTGAGTTTCATTCTATTAAACTATTTTTCACCTCCCAGTCATCACTTTAAAAGGAAATTTTAGTGTTTGCAGCTGGTAAAATGTGACTATAAGGGTGGACATGCGACAGTTGTCCTTTTTACACTAGAACATGCCAGCCTAGCAGCAGTCACACTCAGTGTGATTCAGAACACACACGCAGGCATGGACAGTGAGTTTGTGCTGCTGCATTGAGCTATAGACAGATCCAGATAATTCTGAAAATGCTTCCAGTAATTTTTCATTTGGATGTAAACACAAGAACAGATCCATGGAATTCACCAATACAGGTAGAGAACACTGAGTTAGAATGGCATGGACACACCATATATCTAGTCAATAACTATCTAGGACCTAATATATTCCAGCTTTGTGCTAAATGCTGAATGATTGCAACAGGCGTTGACTTTAATCTCATGGGCCCTAGAGTCGGTTTCAGTTCACTATGTTCACTGACAGAATGTATATGGGATGGATGTAAAATTAGATGCTAATGAGTTGATAATAGAATATGTATATATATATTGAAATATTCATATATATTCAATAATATTTTGTTTGAAATCTTTACTACTATTGTCACAGATCCAGAAATTGCTACAGACGTTCTCATACCTTTTCCTACATAGCAATTAGGTTTAGGGAAAATATTTTTGGTGGAATGGTGTTAGTCAACCTACAAATCCAGAATGTCTTGGTTGAAAGTGTAGATACTTTGTTTCACTAAAATCAAGTGTAAGTTTTTCCAAACAAGTTAGGAAAAAAATGCAAAATCCTTATAAAATGTTCCTTATGATTCCATACCTTACTATACTATTAACCCAATGTGTTAATAAGCTTGTATTTAATGTAATCATTATTCTTCATAATTTGACATGAGTAATGTGCTCTCACATGTTAATTTTCTAAATTTTTTTTTTTTTTGCGGGACGTGGGCCTCTCACTGTTGTGGCCTCTCCCGCTGCGGAGCAGAGGCTCCGGATGCACAGGCCCAGCAGCCATGGCTCACGGGCCCAACCGCACTGCGGCACGCGGGATCCTCCCGGTTCGTGCCCCCCGCAACGGCAGGCGGACTCTCAACCACTGCACCACGAGGGAAGCCCTAATTTTCTAAACTTTTAAACTATATTCTCAATGACTTATTTGCTGATTTCCTTTTTTATAAAAATATGATACCTCAACCAACCACTGTGAAACTCAGCAAAAAGTACAGTTTCCAAAGTAAATGTTTTGTAAAGTGTTTCCTGTGTATTATTCACATTTATTACTTTTCCTCTGACCTTTTTATATTTCAGTTCATACATGAAAAATAAACAATGTCCTTTTGACTTATTTTCTTGAAGTCTTTTGCCATTTTCCAAATATATCTGAGTAGTTAAGGTCAGTTAAACCTATTTAAAGTTTCAAATTTCTAGGAAATATCTGATATTTAGTAACTTTCTGCCCAAATGATTTTAAATCTCATTTATTATAAAGTGAATTAAAAGATTGGCATACATTCTTTAAATAGAAAGATTATCAACCTGCTTTTGCTAATGTAGATGGTGCTCTTAAGTTCTGATTTCATACATGACAAACAATCCAGGATTAAAGGCTCATTAATAATCTGCCAAATACTGTCAGCTGTATGACTCAATGCTCCATTAGTAATGTAATCCCTTGATTTTCTTCTGCCAGAAAAGTGATTCTTTGAAACCACTGGCAGTAATATGAATTTATACATTATGTGTGTGTGTGTGTGTGTGTGTGTGTCTTGGAAGAGAGACTGAACGCCAAGACAAAACCTTGCATTCCTTTACAGGACGTGCAATGCAGATCTATTGTGGAGTAACTGCTGGATCTGGGAAGGAAGGTGAGGCTAAAGGCAGCCCATTAGAAAGGGAAGAGGCTGTTGGAACTGGGAGTTGAGGGGAAGAGAACTACTGACAATTTTAAGGGATAACACTCTTGCCTTTGAGTGTCTGTGTGGTAGAGTCCGTGGCCTGGAGTAGAAGGGGGAAGCTGTACTAGAGCAGCTTCTGGTGGCGGGAATATTATTTTCTTATACATGCAGCTATTGAAACATTCCTCGGATCTTAACTGTCAAGGACAAAAAACAGTAATGATAACTGAAAATGTCAGTTCCACATCCACAATAATCTATTCACAATTGCTTCCCTCTTTCACGAGTTCTCTATCAATTATCCATGCTTTTATCCCCCCCTAAATCATCACTTTTTCCTTAATCACATGTATTCCTCAATTATGCTGTAGAGAACTGCAATTTTCCCTACGTGGCCCTTCCCCCTTAATCCTTTTTTTATTTTCCACATTAACAATCCCTAATTTTTAGAAAAAAGACAATAGCATATAAATGAATCAAGGTGCAGAATTCCTCAAATTATAAAAATTAATTCCTGGAGCGTTATTGATTGGTAACTGTATTGTCACATCAATGTAAGTATTTTAATCCATCTGTCTACAGAGATTGCAGCTACAAGATAAAAAAAATAATCAGTTTATTCAGTTGTTACAAATGTAGGAGGCGGAAATGGAAATAGGATTAAAAAGATTTTATGCAGAACCAAGAGTCCACTTCCTTTTCTTTCCAGAGACACTATTCTATAAACCATGGTATTGCTTCTCCTAGCCAGACTATTAAGCATGTTTGGTTAGATTACATTTTGAATTATACCAGTTCATTGGAGTAAGTATCTCTATGGGACACTTGGGTTTATAAAACTCTGTTTCATAGCTGGATGATGTAGAGCATCCCTCAGACTATCTTGTTGCAAAAGAATGCTGTTGGGTCAAATGAACAAGTGAAAACAGGTAATAATATGATATTAGAACTCTCTACAAAATAACATCTCAATTCACATTTTGTGCTACGTTCAGTGACATCTTAGAAAACCATGTTGTGTGTATGTATGTATGGAGTGCACACATTTGTACGTAATATTGGGCTTTGATCACTAATGTTAATGTTCGCTAAAATTTGTACCTTAATGTGGATTGTAGTATGAATATATATGTAGTAAATTATTATAAAGAAAAATGATTATTAATATAGAATAGTATTCTGTATTTTATAATTAGGGTTAGAATGGTATAATTTAAAAATAATAATATTGAATATTTTTGCCTACCCTTCCAATATTGGACGTTAGTTAGTTAAAGCAGACACTAGTGGAAACATGCATCTTAGCTGATTGTGTATGTATATACTCTGTCAATTTTTAATTCTTTAAAAAATACAAATATTGCATTAGAAGCCATGGAGTATTAGAAGTCAGTGGTAGTGGAAAACTGAGGTTATTGATTATTTTGTGTTTTCATATCCACAATATGAAGTGATTTTGGAAGTTTTTTGCTAGCTACTAGAAAATAAGCTAAGATTTATGTTAGCTCTTTGAATGCATCTACCGAAGTTCCATCACTAGGAAAGTGAGGTCACCCTTCTTTGATTAAATCATCAAACATAACATAGTACCATTTACATGTCCTCAAAGTTTTATTACGACACAATTAATAGCCAAGATTTTAGCTATTTACAAGGTCTTCTAACTATATACCAGATAGTTTGATGTGTACATGGCATGAACTACCTTATAAAATACAGCTGCCTCTTTTTATTTCCTAAATATTATAATCTATCTATATTAGTGAACTGGAGCTGTGGATCAGATGATAAGATATGCATAACTGTGTGCACTGAGTGATTGGAATGCCACTTGTTATCTTTTTTCTGGAAATGTCTATATAAGAAAATAAAAGGTACTTTATAGAAATATGAAAAACAGCAGCCTGATACTGTTCATTCTTACCCTTTTGGGGAATTTGAATAAGTAATTTATTCTCCCTTAACCTCAAGTTCTCTATTTAAAAAGTGACCTTGGACTAGATCCTGTTGCAGATACTGTGGTCAAATGATTTTATGCCCAGGGATTTCAGCCGTTGGCTGTGAATCAAAATCAGTTGAGGGAATTCTGATTCAGCAAGTTCGGGGTTGAACTCTGGCATATGTACAGTTGACCCTTGAACAACTTTGGGGTTAAGAGTGTGGACCCTCATACAGTCGAAAATTCAGGTATTACTTTACAATTGGCCGTCCGTATCTATGGTTGAACATCTTCATATTCAGTCAACCCCAGATTGAGTAGTACTGTAGATTAAGTGAACCCACCCAGTTCAAGTCCGTGTGGTTCAAGGATCAACTGTTCTTTTAAGAAGTGCCACAAGTGATTCTGATACTCAGCCAGGATATGGAATATTGATTCTATGCTATTTGGTGCAAAGAACAAAATGGGAATCTCTCAGTCTATATATTGATTATAACTTATCTAAATATCACACCTTACTAAGAAAAAATATCATTGGGTGTAGCAATGGTAAAATAGCTGCAGTGTATTTCATTATAAGAGAAGATGGTTACCGTGTTACTGGTAGAAAAATGATCAGAATAGTGTATTAGTTAGGGTTCTCCAGAGAAACAGACCTAATAGGATATTTATATTATATTGGATTGGATTGGATATATAATAGGTTATTGTATTTTATATAATAGGGTAAAATATCCTATTGCGGTTGACCCTTGGACAATATGGGTTTGAACTGTGTGGGTCCACTTATACACGGATATTTTTCAGTAAATACTGCAGTGCTACACGATTCGTGGTTGGTTGAATCTGTGGACGCAGAACCGGATTATGCAGTTTTTAACTGCACCCTAACCCCCATGTTGTCCAAGGGTCAAATGTATATATGTGGGGAGGGGTGATTTCTTTTAAGGAATTGTCTATTGGCTTTGGTTTATGTGATTGTGGGGCTTGGCAAGTCAGAAATCTGCAGGGTAGGTCAGCAGGTTGGAAATTAAGGTAAACGTTCATGTTGCAGTCTTGAGTCCAAAAGCTAGAAACTCAGACAGAATTTCTCTATTGCAGTCTGGAGGCATAGTTCTTTATTCATGGGAGGACTTCAGTCTTCATTCTTAAGGCCTTCAACTGATTGGATGACGTCCAGCACACTATGGAGGGCTCATCTGCTTTTCTCAAAGTCTACTGATTTACAAGTTAATCACATCTCAAATATACCTTCACAGCAGCTTCTAGACCAAAGGACCAGGCACCATAGCTTAAGTTTACATGTAAAATTAACCATCATAAATGGTAAACATGAATGAGGGCTGGCTGATGCAGGCAGAAGAATGCCGAAGTGGGTTCATTCAGAGGGAATGTGATTGGGTATCAGAGGAGGGCTGGCATATGCTGTGTGGGTGGACGAGGCAGCAAGGTTGTGGACTACTTGAATCTGTTGGGGCTCAAAAATGGTGCCCTGAGCCAGCATGAATTCTACCACAGTAAATGTGGTAGGCAACTGAGGGTAGGCAGAGGCACATAGGATGTCATACTTGAGACCAATTAGGCTTCATTTAACCAGGGAGTTTCATCACATTGATTTTCATAGTTCATTCTCATTCCCTTGTTCATCTGTTCATTATATAATACTCCAGTCAGAGCCTTTCAACTTGCTTGAGCATTTGTTTATTAGCTTGGTGGTGTAGGTTTTGGTTGTCAGTACTGCACTATTCATTTTTGGAGTAGTATCACTTCATACTAAGGCAGTTGTTGCCTGTTGATTGAACAGGCCCGTTGTAATTTCTCTGCACTCCATAGCAATATCACTTGTCTTCAACCCAGGAAGGGTTGTTTGAATAAGCAAGTTGCTTCCACTTCTAGTCTTTCAGCTGCTACTTGGATACTTACCATACTTTGAATCCACTTGCCAAACTATCATGACCCTGTTATCCTATGTGCCCACCAGTTATGTACATATTATCTTTCCTTACTATCTTGCATATGCTGAATTTTGACTTTCTTCAAATTTGGTTACCTTGGATAATACCATTACTACTTTGGTTTTTAAAGCTTTTAAAAGTTTTTTGGACTATAAAAGGCGCAGGGCTCTAGAAATGGAATCCTCAGATTTTGGTGTGCATAAGATTTACCTATAGCTATATGAAATGCAGATTCTTGGCTCCATTTCTAGAAAATTCTGATACAATTTATATGGAGAGGGGGGGTCTGCAAATCTGCATTTTACAGGAGCTGCAGTTTCTACTATGCTTAATAGCTATTCTGTGTTGATTCATCATAATGCAATGCAACTACGCACTTAAAATAACTGAACCTGTTTTTGAGAATATTAGATTTATCAAACAGTTGCAGAAATAGTACAGAGAGTTCTCATGTACTCTTCACCCATCTTACTCTAATGTTACTATTTTACGTAGTACATATGTTAAAACTAAAAAGACAGTGGTGCATTACTTTTAGCTAAACTCCAGACTTTATTCAGATTTATCGATTTTTTTTTTTACAATTATGTCTTTTTTCTGTTCTCGGATGTAATCAAGTATATCACATTGAATTTAGTTATAATCTCTCTTCTATGGTCTCTGACAGGTTCCCAGCCTTTCCTTGTTTACCATGACCTTTATAGTTTTGAGAAGTACTGGCCAGGCTTTTGTAGAATGGCCCTGAATTTGCGTTTGTTTGGTGTTTTTCTCATGATTAGACAGACCAGGGTTTTTGGGGTTTTGGGGAAGATTACCATAAAGGTGAAATGTCTTTCTCATCACCTTGTGTCAGTAATGACTTATTACTGGTGATGTTAACCTTGATCACTTGGTTAAGGTGAGGTCTGCCAGATTTCTTCACTGTGAAGTTACTATTGTTCCCTTTCCATAATCTATCTTTTGGAATCCAGCCAATACTCCTAAGAGGGAGTTTAAGCCCCATCTCCTGGAGGGAAGAGTATTTACATATGTTATTTGAAATTCTTTGTAAGAAAGATTTGTACCTTCTTCCCCATTTATCTATGTATTCAGTTATTTCTATCAGTATGGACTCATGAATATTTATTTTATATTTCTCTATAACTTTAAAGTTTAATTAATTTTATGACTCAAATTGTTCCAGCTTAGGCCATCAGGTGCTCCTTCAGTTGGGTTCTTGTGTCCCTTTGATCTGCCTCTATCCTTTTGATTTTTGAGTGCCGCCTTATTTCCTGGCCCTACATAATGCTCCAGGCTCATCTTGTGTTTTCATTGCCCCAGGCCTAGAATTAGTCATTTCTCCAAGGATGTCTGGTTTTTGTTATTTTGGAGAACCATATTTAGAAACTAAGGCCTGGATGCTAGATGTGTTTGTTGCTACTTGGTGTCATTGTTTCTAGTCTCTCCGCAGAGTTATGAAATATATGCATGTATATTAACCAATATATACACACATATCTATAATCCTTTCTATAGGTGTCTATCTCTATACCTATTAAACTAAACGAGAGTTCATAGTAATGTATAAGACTCTAATCCAGTATCACATGGTTCATTCTAGCTTTTGCCCCTTGCTTATTTGTAAGTTCTTTTACTGTCAGTGAGAAACCTGACTCCAATTATTTACCATTATTTACTGTTCTACAGTAGTGTAAATGTGTTTTCAGATTTCTTAACTGTATTCCTGTGAGAAACAAACTTACCAACTAAAATTGTGTTTATGTACAGTTATTTTTGCGCCTACTCTTATATTTACCAATCAAAACATCATTTTCCAAAGTCACTTATGTCAGTTCCTTTTTCTCCACCCCCTTCAGTGCCGTTTTGTCATATATTGGGAATACAGTTAAATTTATTTGTCACAGTATGCATTACATCCAGGATACTCTGATTAAAAATTGCATACACTAAAGTTCACCCTGTGATGTACTATTCTATGTGTTTTGACAAATGCGTAGTCATGTATCTTATGCCTAGTACCATACACTAGTTTCATCAACCTAAAATATTCTCTGTGCGTGGCCTTTGTAGTCATTCACTCCCAGCCTCTGACAAATGCTGATTTGTCTTCCATCCCTATAATTTGTCTTTTCCAGAATGTTGAATAAATGGCATCATACAATATGTAGACTTTTGAATTTGGCATCTTTGACTTAGCAACGTGCATTTAGGATTCATCCATGTTGTTGTGTGAATCTATAGTTTCTTCCCTTTTATCACCTGAAGTATCCATCATCTCGAGTACCAAGTTTTTTATCCATTCACCTGTTGAAGGATAGTATGATATGATTATTTCCAGTTTGGGACAAGTACAATAAAAGCTGCTATAACCATTTGGGTATAGGCCTTTGTGTGAACATTGGTTTTCAATTGGCTGGGGAGTATGATTGCTGGATCCTATTGTAAAACTATGCTTAGCTCTGTAGGAAACTGTCAAACTGTTTTCCCAAATAACTGTATCATTTTATATTCTCACTAGCAATGAATATATGTTCCTGTTGCACTTCGTCAGCATTTGGTATTGTCAGTTATCGAATTTTAGCTATTCTAATAGGTGTGTAGTGATATCTCATTGTGGTTTTATTTGTATCTCCCTAATGACATATGATGTTGAGCATCTTTTCATATGCTTATTTGCCATCTGTATATCTTCTTTGGTAAAAATATGTATATATGTATTTTTTTTCTTTTGTTCTTATAGATTGTGTGTGTGTGTGTGTGTGTGTATATATACACACATATATAAAGTTAGGTTGCTTGTTTTCTCATTGTTGAGTTTTAAGAGTTCTTTATATATCCTAGATATGAGTCCTTTATACAATATATTGTTTTGGAAAGTAAAAGAAATGAAATGGATACAAGGTACAAATAAAAGTTTTAATCAACAGTCATATGAAAAATTTTGAAGCTGCCCAGTTGAACTTTAGGATATTCTAGATAAGTGAATACTCATTAGGCTTGCTAGTTACAGTATTATTAAAGGGAATGGTTGAAACATTGGCTCTTATACAAGTTCCTCAGAATTTTTCTAGGTAAGGAAGCTAAAATTATATCCTTATGAAAATTCTCTTACTATATAAATAAACATCATGAAATCTAAATATCTTGAGACTTTAAAGCATATTCCTATAAATAAATGAAAATATTTGTGAGATATAAGAAGATCTCTATGACTTTTGCTTCCGCTTTATGCATTGAATATAGTTTACTTCTGTTTTCTGATTATAATTATACTGTATGAAATAGCAATATTATACTGGATGCTTATTCTGAGACAGATAACATGCAAAACCATGTTACATAAATTATATTGATTTACAAATAACCCGTTTGATTTCGTATGAAATTTAGAAAGAATCTATATTGTGTCCAGTTTACAGAGGAAGAGCCAGAGGCAAAAGAGGCATTTATCATTCCTCATTCACAAGGAGAAACTAAGGCATACTTGTTAGTAAGGTAGAAAACATCGTTCAGCTACATCTAACAAAGGAAATGATAAATATTCCCTTGACAAGTTAATAAACATGTTTAGAACAATTAATTCTGTCATGAAAAATACTGTGATAAAAGAATAATCCAAGATGAATTTGTCTGTATTTCAAATCTTTAGAAAACAGCTTTTTCACGGGCATTGTTGTAAGCACCATAGAAGAGATAAAAATCTAACTGTTATTATTCATGGAAAAATCAAGGATTGCAATTGGATCTATAGAGTAACAAATATAAATCTGTGATGTTAATCACCTACTGCTTAAGAGGTAAATGTCTCAGTTTTCGAAGTCTAAAGTATTTATTTATTTATTTTTTAAAATTTATTTATTTATTAATTTATTTTTGGCTACGTCGGGTCTTTGTTGCTGCACGTGGGTTTTCTCTAGTTGCAGCGATAATGTATTTATTTTTATTTCTTTGGAGATTTATTGTCTTCTTACAGATCATACGGTATCACCACTGTTTAAAATTCTCATATTATTCTTTCATTTAAAAATTATTTTGTTAAAGTACTTAAAATTTTTATACAATTTTAAAGGTTACTTTCCATTTACGGTTATTACAAAATGTTGGCTGTATTCCCCGTGTTGTACAATATATCCTTGAGCCTGTCTTACACCCAAGAGTTTGTACCTCCCACTCCCCCACCCCTATATTCCCCTTTCCCCTCATGTGTGGTAACCACTAGTTTGTTTTCTATATATGTGAGTCTGCTTCTTTTGTGTTATGTTAATTAGTTTGCTGTGGTTTTAGATGATACATATAAGCGATATCATACAGTATTTATCTTTCTGTCTGATTTATTTCACTGAGCATAATGCCCTCCAAGTCCATCCGTGTTGCTGGAAATGGCAAAATGTCATTCTTTTTTATGGCTGAGTAGTATTCCATTATATATATATATTTGCATATATATATATATATATATATATCTCGCATGTTCTTCATCCATCTATCTGTTGATGGAAACTTAGGTTGCTTCCATACCTTGGCACTGTAAATAACACTGCTTTGAATATTGGGATGCATGTATCTTTTTGAATTAGTGTTTGTTTGTTTGTTTGTTTCTTTGGTATATACCCAGGAGTGGAATTGCTAGGTCACATGGTATCTCTGCCATTCGTTTTTTGAGAAACCTCCACTGTGTTTTCCACACCGATTTACTTTCTCAACAACAGTGTACAAGGGTTCTCTTTTCTCCACATCCTCACCAACATTTGTTATTTGTTGACTTTTTGATGATAGCCATTCTGACAGGTGTGAAGTGATATCTCACTGTGGTTTTTATTGGATGGGCCAAAAGCTTTGTTCAATTTTTTCTGTAAGATGGCTCCAGTAGCACTTAGTTGTCTTTAACTTTCTTCAAAACAATTTTGTTAGTTTGTATGTGACAGCTGTCATATCAGCATGCATATAAAGAAAGACTTATCAAAATTGGTAAATTTTTGTGTAGCCATTTTAATATTGAAGATGGAAGAAAAAAGCAACATTTTTGGCATATTATGCTTTATTATTTCAAGAAAGGTAAAAACGCAACTGAAATGCACAAAAAGATTTGTGCAGTGTATGGAGAAGGTGCAGTGACTGATTGAACATGACAGAAGTGGTTTGCGAAGTTTCGTGCTGGAGATTTCTCGCTGGATGATGCTCCATGGTCAGGTAGATCAGTTGAAGTTGATAGCAATCAAATCGAAACAGTAATTGAGAACAATCAACATTATACCACGTGGGAGATAGCCAACATACTCAAAATATCCAAATCAAGCACTGAAAATCATTTGCACCAACTTGGTTATGTGACTCGCTTTGATGTTTGGGTTCCATATATGTTAAGTACAAAAAATCTTCTTGACCATATTTCCACCTGCGATTCTCTACTGAAACGTAATGAAAACGTTGCATTTTCAAAACACATTGTGATGGGTGATGAAAAGTGGATACTGTACAACAATGTGGAATGGAAGAGATCGTGGGACAAGCGAAATGAACCACCACCAGCCACACCAAAGGCTGGTCTTCATCCAAAGAAGGTGATGTTGTGTATATGGTGGGATTGGAAGGGAGTCCTCTATTATGAGCTCCTTCCAGAAAACCAAAGGATTAATTCCAACAAGTAGTGCTCCCAATTAGACCAACTGAAAGTGGCAGTCAACAAAAGCATCCAGAATTAGTCAACAGAAAATGCATTAATCTTCCACCAGGATAACACAAGACCACATGTTTCTTTGATGACCAGGCAAAAACTGTTACAGCTTGGCTGGGAAGTTGTGATTCATCTGCCCTATTCACCAAACATTGCACCTTTGGATTTCCGTTTATTTTGGTCTTTACAAAATTCTCTTAATGGAAAAAATTTCAATTCCCCGGAAGACTGTAAAAGGCACCTGGAACAGTTCTTTGCTCAAAAAGATAAAATGTTATGGGAAGATGGAATCATGAATTTGCCTGAAAAATGGCAGAAGGTAGTGGAACAAATGGGTGAATATGTTGTTCAATAAAGTTCTTGGTGAAAATGAAAGATGTGTCTTTTATTTTTCCTTAATAACTGAAGGCACTTTTTGGCCCACCCAATATTTGCATTTCCCTGATGATTACTGATGTTAGGCATCTTTTCATATGGCTATTGGCTATCTGCATTTCTTCTTTGGAAAAATGTCTATTCAGTTCTGCCCATTTTTTAATTGGGTTGTTTGTTTTTGATGTTGAGTTTTATGAGCTGTTTATATATGTTGGATATGAATCCTATATTGGTCATATCATTTGCAAATATTTTCTCCCATTCAATAGGTTGTCTTTTCATTTTGTTGATGGTTTCCTCTGCTGTGCAAAAGCTTTTAAGTTTAATTAGTTTAAGTCCCATTTGTTTATTTTTGCTTATATTTTCTTTACTTTAGGAGAGGAATCCAAAAAATAGAGCAGAAATAAATGAAATACAGTCCAAAAAATCAATGAAACTAAAAGCTGGTTCTTTGAAAAGATAAACAAAATTGATAAATCTTTAGCCAGACTCATCAAGAAAAAAAGAGAGAGGGCCCAAATCAATAAAATCGAAAATGAAAAAGAACTTACAACTGACACCACAGAAATACGAAGGATCCTAAGAGACTACTATGAGCAACTCTATGCCAATAAAATGGACAACCTAGAAAAAAATGTACAAATTCTTAGAAAGGTACAATCTCTGAAGACTGAACCTGGAAGAAATAGAAAATATGAACAGACTGATTACCAGTACTGAAATGGAATCAGTTATTTAAAAACTTCCAACAAACAAAAGTCTAGGACCAGATGGCTTCACAGGTGAATTCTACCAAACATTTAGAGAAGAGTTAACACTGATCCTTCTGAAACTAATGCAAAAAATTGCAGAGGAAGTACCACTTCCGAACTCATTCTTTGAGGCCACCGTCACCCTGATACCAAAACCAGACAAAGATACTACAAAAAATGAAAATTACCAGCCAATATCACTGATGAACATAGATGCAAAAAGTCTCAACAAAATACTAGCAAACTGAATCCAACAAAACATTAAAAGGATGATACACCATGATCAAGTGGGATTTATCTCAGGGATGCCAGGATTTTTCAGTATCCCAAATCAGTCTGACACACCACATTAACAAATTGAACAATAAAAGCCATATGATCATCTCAATTGATGCAGAAAAAGCTTTTGATAAAATTCAACATCATTTATGATAAAAACTCTCCAGAAAGTGGGTATAGAGGGAACCTACCTCAACATAATAAGGGCCATATATGATAAGCCCACAGATAACATCATACTCAACAGTGAAAAGCTGAAAGCATTCTCTCTAAGATGGGAAACAAGACAAAGAAGCCCATGCTTGCCACTTTCATTCAACATAGTTTTGGAAGTCCTAGCCATGGTAATCAGAGAAGAAAAAAAAATAAAAGGAATCCAAATTGGAAAGGAAGGAGTAAAAACTGTCACTGTTTGCAGATGACATGATACTATACATAGGAAATCCTAAAGGTGTCACCAGAAAACCACTAGAGCTCATCAGTGAACTTGGTAAAGTTGCACGGTACAGAATTAATATACAGAAATCTGTTGCATTTCTATATGCTAACAATGAAATATCAGAAAGGGAAATTATGGACACAATCCCATTTACCATTGCATCAAGGAGAATAAAATACCTAGGAATAAACCTACCTGAAGAGGCAAAGACCTGTACTCCAAAAACTATAAGACATTGATGAAAGGAATTGAAGATGACAGAAACAGATGGAAAGATATATCGTGTTCTTGGACTGGAAGAATCAATATTGTTAAAATGACCATACTACCCAAGGCAATCTGCAGATTCAGTGCAATCCCTATGAAATTACAAATGGCATTTTTCACAGAACTAGAACAAATAATTTTAAAATTTGTATGGAAACACAAAAGATCCCGAATAGCCAAAACAATTTTGAGAAAGAAGAACAGAGCTGGAAGAGTCATGCTTCCTGTTTTCACACTATACTACAAAGCTACAGTAATCAAAACAGTATGGTACTGGCACAGAAACAGACACATAGATCAATGGAACAGGATAGAGAACCCAGAAATAAACCCACATACTCATGGTCAATTAATCTGTGACAAAGGAGGCAAGAATATATAGTGGAGAAAAGACAGTCTCTTCAATAAGAGGTGCTGAAAAACTGGATAGCTACATGTACAAGAATGAAATTAGAATGTTCTCTAACACCATGTACAAAACTAAGCTCAAAATGGATTAAAGACCTTAGTTTAAGAGTGGACACTATACAACTTCCTAGAGGAAACCATAGGCAGAACACTCTGACATAAATTGAAGCAATAGTTTTTTGTAAAAATACTTTTCGTAGAATTTTAAAAATATGAACATGTGGTAGGAAAATTTTCTTCGCATTTGCATTTTTTTCTTCTTTCACAGAATTGGTCATCTGACTGGGTATAAACTATTGGTATAAAATAGTTTTTATCAGGCATTATTCTGTTGATGTCTAGTATCCAGCAGTTCTGGTAAAGGGTTAGATGTACATCTGATTCCTTAGTAGGTCCCTTGTTTTTCTGCTCTGACATCTTTTTAGAAAGCCTTATACTTAAGTTTCTGAAATTTCATCAGCGTATGGTTCGCTATGAATCTTTTTTTTAACACTTTGAACTCTGTAAATTACTCCGTGGACCTATTTCAGTCTAAAAACTCAGATATTTGTTCAGCTAAGGGATATTATTTTGTTAATGGCTCTGATGACTTCTTCTCTGTTTCTTATGTTAACTGATTTAAGAACTTCTGCTAGTTTTGTGTTGGACTTAATCACCATATATCTTAATTATCCCTCATATATTTAATCACTGTAACTTTTATTCAACATTCTGTAGTATTTCCTCAATTTTATTTCCCTTTTGCCTGATTCATTGCATTATTCAGTTCCTATACTGAAGATTTAAATTCGAGAAATAGTATTTTAATTATTTATTTATAATATATAAATGTAATATTGTGTTAATTTTTATAACTTGCTTAATCTGAATTGTAAACACAGATAATATTCTCTTATCTGGTGTTTTTCCAAAGGATGTTCCACTTGATATATGAGAGTTTAATAGGTATTACTTGAAAAAAAATCTTTTCTAAAGTTAAAAGAGTTTAGGAAACACTGCGCTTAACAAATATTAAATTTATTTCTTGAATCCGTTATTGTAAATGGCATTTAATGAACTCATGGGCATTGGGAAACTCTAAGCGATTTTATAGGGCGAATTTTTCAGATTTATTTTACTAAAATATTTATAAATTAAAGAACATATTAAGGCACAGGGCAGTTTAAGAAATGGAACCATGTCACTTTAGAATATACAGCATTGGAAATACATATTTTACAATCAAATTTTGTTAAATTTAATCTGGTATATTATTAGAAATTTCTAATATCTTTGTATTAAATAAATAAATTAAGAAGTACTTTATGAAGATAGGAGCAAGGGAATATCATTTTTTCCTCCATGCCCATTTCATTTCCTCCTCCAGGATTTTGAAACTAATTTATCACATCTTTATTTTGGTGACAGGTTAAAGTTTGGTTGTCTTTTTCTAGATGATAGTAATTATATTAAATGAAGGGAATTAAAGTACTACAGAAAGGCTTGACTAAGTTTACTTTAGCTTTCCTCCTTATCACTATTAGGAAAACAGTATTCAATCAAGATCTGTCGGTTTGGAGACTAACTGTTGACAGGGTCTAAAAAAACACTGTGTTAAGATTATTTCTGGTATAAAATTTATTATAATCAGATCAACAGTGGGCCACAGAAATAGCTTTTTAAAAGTAAAACCAATCAGTCAACATACGTATTGACTGCCTATATATTTGTAATAAGAAGAGCGGAATTGTATATTGACTGTTTTGTTGCCAAATTACAGGAAAAAACCACAGTTGTTTACAGCAGTGACTTTTTTTACCCAGCAGGAGGGACAAAACATTCTCAGAAATGTTATAAATATTTTCAACGTAGTCAGTTTTGTGGTTGCAACTGTATTTATTTTGATTGATTTAACTCATGGTTAAGTGTTTGCAAGGCCCTTTGTATGTAAGTCTGTGGTGCATTATTGAACTAGAGTTCATTAGGTAATGGAGTTTTATGAACTTTATTAACTTTTTCATTTTCTTACCCAGGAGTAAATAAATAACGTTCTTGCTCTAAATAATAATTTCATAAACTATTGGTCAGATGACTTTAATTTTAAAAAGGCTAGCAAAAATAAATGAATGAAAAGCTTGTTGCTGTGTTCTGTCATCATCATCTTGCAGAACACAAATTTCATATTCACATTAAAAAGACATATTGCTCAAGTTGATCATTAACTAGGAAAATGAGCCATAGGGTATACATTATGCTAAAGAACAGTGAAGTGAGAAAAATATCCAAGACATTTGCCTCTTGAAAACAGCCTATAAGTAAAATCTTTTAAGCACCATGCTGTCATTTGATAAACTGTTATACTGAAAAGGTAAAAGTCAACACCCAAATTTGAGATGTCACCACACACATATACTGTGTGACTTCACTTGTCTGTAAATTGAAGTCCTCTTTTTAATTTTAGTTATAATAGTCAATATTCTGGTAGTTAGCAGAAAGTTAACAATAATAGCTTAATGATATAATAGCAGCCCTGGGAATTGAGATAATTCATGATCTATATATATTCTCAGTGTACTGCTACTTCATTTAAGATATATAGGTACAAAATGAATGCAATAAGCATTCTTTATTTCTTTCGCAGGTATGAAAGACTTGGGCTTCTGTGTCAAAAAGTCCTCAGTTGAAAGCTTGTTCCAAGCTATGTGAACTTGCATATAGTGATTTACTCATCAGAAGAATGGGGCTAATAATACCATATATTATAAGTATTAAGTTAGATGATTCATTTAAAATGATGCTAATGTTAAACTTAGCTCATTGGCTTCAATTAATATGTGGTAGCAATTATTTTTAAAAGACTGACCTTGATAAAGTAGTCTATTCATTATGAAAAAACTCAAGTTCATTTTTAAACTTTAGGTTCTTCTGTTGTGAGTTTGGAAGGCTAACATAATACCTTTCCCCCCTTTTTTCTTTTTTTTTTCTTTTCCAGCTAGTCACTGAAATCTCATTTATAGTTTTTCTTGTAGAAGTGTTAGTAGGTAGCACATTTCCAGCATGTGAATAGCTTTTGGAATCAATAAATCCTGAAGATTAGTTTGAGACAGAGGAACTAAACTTCAAAAAGTAGCTTATCAAGGGCTACATTTATATGGCCTTTAGACATTTCTTATATTATTGTCCTGAATTTTTATTTAATTTCAAGAGTAACTGTCTTGTCTCTCTAAAAACAGCAGAAAAGGAACCTTAGATATTGTCTGTGTTTCCATTACAGATTTTTCTCTCCCAGAGGCTCAATAATAATGGTGTAATAAGTAGTAGATCTTATGGAGTTTTTTAGTCCACTGAATACAGATCCACTAAATATTGGTAATGATGCACTGTACTGTGAAAATTTTGAAGGTTCATCATGCTAAATTTGCTTTTTAAAAAAACTGGAGGAAAGATTGCAAACATACAATATATAGTAGATTTCAGTGGTTTTTATTTTTTATTTATTTTTAAAAATAAATTTATTTATTTATTTTATTTGTGGCCACATTGGGTCTTTGTTGCTGTGCGTGGGCTTTCTCTAATTGTGGCAAGCAGGGGCTACTCTTTGTTGTGTTGTGTGGGCTTCTTATTGTGGTGGTTTCTCTTGTTGCAGAGCATGGACTCTAGGCTTGCAGGTTTCAGTAGCTGTGGTGCATGGGCTCAGTAGTTGTGGCTCACGGGCTCTAGAGCGCAGGCTCAGTAGTTGTGGTGCAAAGGCTTAGTTTCTCTGTGGTATGTGGGATGTTCCTGGACCAGGGCTCGAAACCGTGTCCCCTGTATTGGCAGGCAGTTTCTTTTTTTTTTTAATTTTTGAATTTTATTTTATTTTTTTGTGCAGCAGGTTCTTATTAGTCATCCATTTTATACACATTAGTGTATATATGTCAATCCCAATCGCCCAATTTATCACCCCCCCACCCCCACCCCCCTGCAGCTTTCCCCCCTTGGTGTCCATACGTTGTTCTCTACATCTGTGTCTCAACTTCTGCCCTGCAACCCGGTTCATCTGTACCATGTTTCTAGGTTCCACATACGCGTGTATGACAGTCTCTAGGTCCATCCACGTCTCAGCAAATGACCCAATTTCGTTCCTTTTTATGGCTGAGTAATATTCCATTGTATATATTACCATGTCTTCTTTATTCATTTGTATGTCGATGGCCATTTAGGTTGCTTCCATGACCTGGCTGTTGTAAATAGTGTTGCAGTGAACATTGGGGTGCATGTGTCTTTTTGAATTATGGTTTTCTCTGGGTATATGCCCAGTAGCGGGATTGCTGGATCCTATGGTAATTTTATTTTTAGTTTTTTAAGGAACCTCCATACTGTTCTCCATAGTGGCTGTATCCATTTACATTCCCACCAACAGTGCAAGAGGGTTTCCTTTACTCCACACCATCTCCAGCATTTGTTGTTTGTAGATTTTCTGATGATGTCCATTCTAACTGGTGTGAGGTGATACCTCATTGTAGTTTTGATTTGCATTTCTCTAATAATTAGTGATGTTGAGCAGCTTTTCATGTGCTTCTTGGCGATCTGTATGTCTTCTTTGGAGAAATGTCTATTTAGGTCTTCTGCCCATTTTTGGATTGGGTTGTTTCCTTAATATTGAGCAGCATGAGCTGTTTGTATATTTTGGAGATTAATCCTTTGTCCGTTGATCTGTTTGCAAATATTTTCTCCCATTCTGAGGGTTGTCTTTCATCTCGTTTATGGTTTCCTTTGCTGTGCAAAAGCTTTGAGGTTTCATTAGGTCCCATTTGTTTATTTTTGGTTTTATTTCCATTACTCTAGGAGGTGGATCAAAAAAGATCTTGCTGTGATATCTATCAAAGAGTGTTCTTCCTAGGTTTTCCTCTAAGAGTTTAATAGTGTCCAGTCTTACATTTAGGTCACTAATCCATTATGAGATTATTTTTGAGTACGGTGTTAGGGAGTGTTCGAATTTCATTCTTTTACATGTAGCTGTCCAATTTTCCCAGCACCACTTATTGAAGAGATTGTCTCTTCTCCATTGTATATCCTTGCCTCCTTTGTCATAGATTATTTGACTATAGGTTAGTGGATTTATCTCTGGGCTTTCTATCTTGTTCCATTGATCTATGTTTCTGTTTTTGTGCCAGTACCATATTGTCTTGATTACTGTAGCTTTGTCTTATAGTCTGAAGTCAGGGAGTCTGATTCCTCCATCTCTGTTTTTTTTCCCTCAAGACTGCTTTGGCTATTCGGGGTCTTTTGTGTCTCCATACAAGTATTAAGATATTTTGTTCTAGTTCCATAAAAAATGCCATTGGTAATTTGATAGGGATTGCATTGAATCTGTAGATTGCTTTGGGTAGTAGAGTCATTTTCACAATATTGATTCTTCCAACCCAGGAACATGGTATATGTCTCCATCTGTTGGTATCATCTTTAATTTCTTTCATTAGTGTCTTACAGTTTTCTGCATACAGGTCTTTTGTCCCCCTAGGTAGGTTTATTTCTAGGTGTTTTATTCTTTTTGTTGTAGTGATAAATGGGAGTGTTTCCTTAATTTCTCTTTCAGATTTTTCATCATTAGTGTATAGGAATGCAAGAGATTTCTGTGCATTAATTTTGTATCCTGCTACTTACCAAATTCATTGATTAGCTCTAGTACTTTTCTGTTGGCATCTTTAGGATTCTCTATGTATATATCATGTCATCTGCAAACAGTAACAGTTTTACTTCTTCTTTTCCAATTTGTATTCCTTTTATTTCTTTTTCTTCTCTGATTGCCATGGTTAGGACTTCCAAAACTATGTTGAATAATAGTGGTGAGAGTGGACATCCTTTTCTTGTTCCTGATCTTAGAGGAAATGCTTTCAGTTTTTCACCATTAAGAATGATGTTTGCTGTGTGTTTGTCATATATGGTCTTTATTATGTTGAGGTAGGTTCCCTCTATGCCCCCTTTCTGGAGAGTTTTTATCATATATGGGTGTTGCATTTTGTCAAAAGCTTTTTCTGCATCTATTGAGATGATCATATGGTTTTTCTTCTTCAATTTGTTAATATGGTGTATCACATTGATTGATTTGCGTATATTGAGGAAACTTTTCATCCCTGGAATAAATCCCACTTGATCGTGGTGTATGATCCTTTTAATGTGTTGTTGGATTATGTTTACTAGTATTTTTCTGAGTATTTTTGCACCTATGTTCATCAGTGATATCGGTCTGTAATTTTCCTTTTTTTGTAGTATGTTTGTCTGGTTTTGGTACCAGGGTGATGGTGGCCTCATAGAATGAGTTTGGGAATCTTCCTTCCTCTGCAATTTTTTGGAGGACTTTGAGAAGGATGGGTGTTAGCTCTTCTGTAAATGTTTGATAGAATTCACATGTGAAGCCATCTGGTCCTGGACTTTTGCTTGTTGGAAGATTTTTAATCACAGTTTCAATTTCATTACTTGTGATTGGTCTGTTCATATTTTCTATTTCTTCCTGGTTCAGTCTTGGAAGGTTATACCTTTCTAAGAATTTGTCCATTTCTTCTAGGTTGTCCATTTTATTGGCATAGAGTTGCTTGTAGTAGTCTCAGGATGCTTTGTATTTCTGCAGTGTCTGTTGTTACTTCTCCTTTTTCATTTCTAATTTTATTGATTTGAGTCCTCTCCCTCTTTTTCTTGATGAGTCTGGCTACTGGTTTATCAATTTTGTTTATCTTCTCAAGGAACCAGCTTTTAGTTTTATTGATCTTTGCTATTGTTTTCTTTGTTTCTATTTCATTTATTTCTGCTCTGATCTTTATGATTTCTTTCCTTCTGCTAACTTTGGGTTTTGTTTGTTCTTCTTTCTCTAGTTCCTTTAGGTGTAAGGTTAGATTGTTTATTTGAGATTTTTCTTGTTTCTTGAGGTAGGCTTGTATAGCTATAAAGTTCCCTCTTAGAACTGCTTTTGCTGCATCCCATTGGTTTTGGATCGTCTCGTTTTCATTGTCATTTGTCTCTAGGTATTTTTTGATTTCCTCTTTGACTTCTTCAGTGGTCTCTTGGTTATTTAGGAACGTATTGTTTAGCCTCCATGTGTTTATGTTTTTTACGTTTTTTCCCCTGTAATTCATTTCTAATCTCATAGCATTGTGGTCAGAAAAGATGCTTGATATGGTTTCAAGTTTCTTAAATTTACTGAGGCTTGATTTGTGACCCAGGATGTGATCTATCTTGAAGAATGTTCCATGTGCACTTGAGAAGAAAGTGTAATCTGCTGTTGGATGGAATGTCCTATAAATATCAATTAAATCTAACTGGTCTATTGTGTCATTTAAAGCTTCTGTTTCCTTATTTATTTTCATTTTGGATGATCTGTCCATTGGTGTAAGTGAGGTGTTAAAGTCCCCCACTATTATTGTGTTACTGTCGATTTCCTCTTTTGTAGCTGTTAGCAGTTGCCTTATGTATTGAGGTGCTTCTTTGTTGGGTGCATATACATTTATAATTGTTATATCTCCTTCTTGGATTGATCCCTTGATCTTTCTGTAGCGTCCTTCCTTGTCTCTTGTAACATTCTTTATTTTAAAGTCTATTTTATCTGATACGAGTATTGCTACTCCAGCTTTCTTTTGATTTCCTTTTGCATGGAATATCTTTTTCCATCCCCTCACTTTCAGTTTGTATGTGTCCCTAGGTCTGAAGTGGGTCTCTTGTAGACAGCATATATATGGGTCTTGTTTTTGTATCCATTCAGCAAGCCTGTGTCTTTTGGTTGGAGCATTTAATGCATTCACGTTTAAGGTAGTTATCGATATGTATGTTCCTATGACCATTTTCTTAATTGTTTTGGGTTTGTTTTTGTAGGTCCTTTTCTTCTCTTGTGTTTCCCACTTAGAGAAGTTCCTTTGGCATTTGTTGTAGAGCTGGTTTGGTGGTGCTGAATTCTCTTAGCTTTTGCTTGTCTGTAAAGCTTTTGATTTCTCCATCGAAACTGAATGAGATCCTTGCCGGGTAGAGTAATCTTGGCTGTAGGTTCTTCCCCTTTCATCACTTTAAGTGTATCATGCCACACCCTTCTGGCTTGTAGAGTTTCTGCTGAGAAATCGGCTGTTAACCTTATGGGAGTTCCCTTGTATGTTATTTGTCGTTTTTCCCTTGCTGCTTTCAGTAATTTTTCTTTGTCTTTAATTTTTGCCAATTTGATTACTATGTGTCTTGGCGTTTTTCTCCTTGGGTTTATCCTGCGTGGGACTCACTGCCCTTCCTGGACTTGGGTGGTCATTTCCTTTCCCATGTTAGGGAAGTTTTCGACTATAATCTCTTCAAATATTTTCTCGGGTCCTTTCTCTCTCTCTTCTCCTTCTGGGACCCCTATAATGCGAGTGTTGTTGCATTTAATGTTGTCCGAGAGGTCTCTTAGGCTGTCTTCATTTGTTTCCATTCTTTTTTCTTTATTCTGTTCCGCAGCAGTGAACTCCACCATTCTGTCTTTCAGGTCACTTATCTGTTCTTCTGCCTCAGTTATTCTGCTATTGATTCCTCTAGTGTAGTTTTCATTTCAGTTATTGTATTGTTCATCTCTGTTTGTTTGTTCTTTAATTCTCCTAGGTCTTTGTTAAACATTTCTTGCATCTTCTCAGTCTTTGCCTCCATTCTTTTTCTGAGGTCCTGCATCATAATCTTCACTATCATTATTCTGAATTCTTTTTCTGGAAGGTTGCCTATCTCCACTTCATTTAGTTGTTTTTCTGGGGTTTCCTCTTGTTCCTTCATCTGGTACATAGCCCTCTGCCTTTTCATCTTGTCTATCTTTCTGTGAATGTGGTTTGTGTTGCACAGGCTGCGGGATTGTAGTTCTTCTTGCTTCTGCTGTCTGCCCTCTGGTGGATGAGGCTATCTAAGAGGCTTGTGCAAGTTTGGCATGCAGATTCTTAACCACTGTGCCACTAGGAAAGCCCAATTTTTATTTTCTTAATTAAACAAATTTCCAACTTTATTGAGATATAATTGAGAAATAACATTGTATAAGTTTCAGGTATATAATGTGATGATTTGTTACCTGTATGTATTATGAAATGGTTACTACAGTAAGGTTAGTTTATCCATTGCCTCACATAATTAAATGTTTATGTGTATGTGGTGAGAACATTTAAGGTTTGTCTTAGCAACTTTCAAGTATATAATATGGCACTGTTAACCATAGTCACCATGTTGTATTTTAGGTCCCCAGAACTTACTCACCTTATAACTGGAAGTTTGTACACTTTGACCAACATCTACCCATTTCCCTCACCCACCAGTACCTAACAACCACCATTCTGCTGTTTCTGTGAGTTTTTTGTTTTAGATTCGACATAGAAGTGAGATCATAGAGTGTTTGTCTTTCTCTGTCGGGCTTATTTCACTTGGCATAATGTCCTCAAGGTCCAGCCCTGTCACAGATGGTAGGAGATCCTTCTTTTTTATGGTTGAATAATATTCTTTTATATTTAGGTATGTATGTATGTGTGTGTGTATATATACATATATATATATATATATATGTATGTATATATGTATGTATATGAGATAACATATTCTGCAAAGCCACTTGCCTATAGCCGCAGGATAACAACATGGCAGTGCTGGACTATGAACTCATTTCTGCCTGGCTCAAAAGGCTGGACTTTTAATGCTGTTTCATGCAGAGTGCCAGAAATGAAAAACAATTTCCTTTTTCTTTATTAAACTACATATTCTTAGAACGAAATTCTCCAAAGGTTTTGTTACCCCTTATGTGACACTGTAATACAATTGATTATTATAATATTTGTATAATATACCATCAGCTTTAGGCACGTGGCTGGCTTAAAGTGGAGGCTCACATGGACACACACATCACCAAAGGGAATTTTAACAGAGAGGAAGTTTCCTCCAGTCTACTGCAACCTATTTTCCTAACCTAAGCAAATCCTTATTTTAAAGAATTTTAATATGAGCATAATTAACCTGGTTAGCAATGTTTAGTAATTACACAGTGTTTGTTTTCAGTAGGGTTGTAGCAAATAGAAAATACATGTTTCAAAAAATAGGATGAGGTATAATATTTTCCCTTTTTTAGTAGGATACAATTTGATGTAAAAAGTTAAGTGCTGTGCATTTGGGCAAAAAAGCAGCAGTGAAAGGGCGATAATTAAGAAATCACAGGTTTCCATTTTGTAAGATATTAAATAACAGGAGTGGCTATTCATTACCTTTCAATTCTTCCATGTACTATCAGTTTCTTCCTCATGATGGAAATATCTGTTGAATAAATTATGCCATAAATATTTGCTTACTTAAAGGCATTGTCTTTATTATGCACAATAAAAGTTCCTTATTTACTCTAATGATAGAGTGAAAGAGAACAATATCCTTAACTTTTTTTTAAATGGTGAAAGATCAGGAGAGCATGATACGAGTATGAGTGGCCATGCAGTCCACTTCCACCTTGTCTGTGGCTTTTACATCCAGAAAGGAATTTATTCCCCCTCCTGCCACATAACTGACCAACAACAGGTAAGATGAAAAGCAGGGTACAACTCATTCCAGAAAATGAAAGTATATCTTTGTGTTTTCTTTATTAGAGGCGGTACATATGTTATTGCCCTAGTTTCAATAGTTGGGGTCCAAGGTTTCAAGATGTATATTTCATTTTTCATAATATTGCTGAATGTCAGTGTGGAAATAATGCACACAATTAGAAGACACTGACTCAGATCTCACACTTTAGGTAACTCAAGTTATCTGGAGTTTCCTCAGTTATTAAAATGAAGACAATAATACCCTCTGGTTTCTCTATATCGTTAACCTCAAAAAAACCAAAGATGGGCTTCCCTGGTGGTGCAGTGCTTGGGGGTCCGCCTGCCGATGCAGGGGAGACGGGTTCGTGCCCCGGTCCGGAAGGATCCCACATGCCGCGGAGCGGCTGGGCCCGTGAGCCATGGCTGCTGAGCCTGCGCGTCCGGAGCCTGTGCTCCGCAACGAGAGAGGCCGCAGCGGTGAGGGGCCTGCGTACCACAAAAAAACCAACCAACCAACCAACCAAAAAAAAAAAAAAAAAAAAACAAAACCCAAAGATTGTGAATGGGCTTTGAAAACTTTAGGAGGCTACACTAACACAGATATATAAGGCTCTCCTGGTTTCTCTCTCCTAAAAACTACAGATTTGAGGGCAGGTTATTTCTTAAAATCTCATTGATGCTAAAAAAAAAAAATCCAAAGAGATCAAACATTGCTCCTGTTTATTTCTATATGACAACTTATACCAATACAGGTAATTACAGCAATGGAAAAAACCACATAATTTCTCCAAGGAAAGTTTATTTCACTGGAAGTAGCCATCACCAATAAGCAATAGGAAGCTTTTCTAGTGACTCTCATTTTGCAAATACATTTTTTTCATCTTAATAGATAAGATTGACTGAGCTTTAATTGAAGGCTATCACACAAGATAAACCCCATTAAAGCTTTTTTTGTCTTGGGTTCTCTGTACCTTTTTGGAACTCTCCTTCCTTCCTCTCTCCCTCCTACTCTTCTACAAATATTTGCTGAGTATCATTCTGTGATGCTTGTAATATTAGGGACTTATGTAAAGTGATCATTTAATTCTCACCAAAGTTTGAGTTTGATGATATGGTTTCCACTTTATAGTTGAGTAAATGTGTTCTGTGAAATGCAAGGTCACGTAACCAAAATGTGGAAAAGCAGATTTTATGGGATGGAATAGTGTAAGGGTGAAAGCTGCTTCACAAAGTCAAAGGCTTGAATGAAGAGCCACAGAAACCAGATAATGCTGAGCCAGAGGGCATAATATTGGCCTCTTTGATGTGTGAGTAAATAAGTTTTTCAATTTCCTAGATTTTTTTTGGAGGGGGGGTATGCGGTCCTCTCACTGTTGTGGCCTCTCCCATTGCGGAGCGCAGGCTCCCGACGCGCAGGCTCAGCGGCCATGGCTCACGGGCCCAGCTGCTCCGTGGCATGTGGGATCTTCCCGGACCGGGGCATGAACCCGTGTCCCCTGCATCGGCAGGCGGACTCTCAACCACTGCGCCACCAGGGAAGCCCCAATTTCCTAGATTTTGAAGGCATTAGTTACTCATTTGTCTGGAGTATTAGAATGAATTCTTCAGTAGAAGGCAACTGGCAAATGAGGGTCCTTGTCTAAAAACATAAGATCTTAATAAAATCAATCATAAAATTGGCCTCGAAGGAGAGAGCATTGAAACAAGATCACAGTGGCCTGAGTGAAACCCTAACAATAGGGAAGATCATGTACAAAGACATAGAGGTATGAAAAGGACATGTTGACTGGAATCTGGAATGTAAGAGTGTGTTTGTGTGGCTGTGTGTGTGTGAGAGAGATGTGTTTATGCGTATAGGTAAGTTTAGATGAGCCTGGAGAATTAACAAGCATATGAATTTGACCAGATTTGCATTTTATAAAAATATACTTAAGAAGAGAGACTAATTTGGAAATCATTGCATAAATAAGATACAGCAGTGATATGGACTTAAGGTTGTGGTGAGAAATTTTAGATTAGAGAGCAATTCTAGGCTTTGGCTTCCAAAACTACATAGAAAGGACCTGGTTCTTCAGGCACACGATGCTCATAGGCAAACTTCATTTGAAATAGAATATTTGCACATAAACAGATATCCTCTCCTATAAGGATGAAATATATACATATACTTCCATTTATAGATGAATTCCTTCATTAATGGAAACAGAAGTACACTTTAGGTCTGCACTATGAATTTTTCTAGCTACAAATTTTCCTGTCCCAGACAGTTTTAGCTGTTATTTTGGAAATGTAAAGGAGTTGCTTGATTTCTTAATGAGTGAATTTTAAATTGCTATTCATGAAATGCAAAGTATATGAATAGATTTCTGAGGATATTTGATGTTGCTGTGTAGTTTTGATCACAGATGTCTATTTTGCAAACTACATTTGCCAGGGACTTGAAGCACCCTGCTGTTCTGTATCTGTGATATAGGATATGGAAATATTCCTTTGTGGTGAATTTTTATGAATATTGTAAAATTTAAAAATTATATTTAGTTGGGAGATAAGGTAAAAGGGCATAACTCAAGTTTTACCTACAATTTAAGTAAGTAGTATTCAATCTGGCTTTGGGGGCTTGATGGAATTGTAAAAGGGGAGTTAATAATTTCATTATTAAGGAGAGTTAACACTGTTTTGACCATAGGTTTAAATTTTTGGTTAACAAAATAATTGTCATAATTATTTCATTACAATCTTAATATAAGTGGAGCTATACAATTCTCTTTTTACTCAACACTATTATTTTGAGATTCCTCCCATGCTGTAGTGACTTAACAAGATCTTTTTTTTTTTTTTTTTTTTTTTTTGCGCTACATGGACCTCTCACTGTTGTGGCCTCTCCCATTGCAGAGCGCAGGCTCCGGACACACAGGTTCAGCGGCCATGGCTCACGGGCCCAGCTGCTCTGCGGCATGTGGGATCTTCCCAGACTGTGGCACGAACCCATGTCCCCTGCATCGGCAGGCGGTCTCTCAACCACTGTGCCACCAGGGAAGCCCAACTACATCATTTTTTTTTAAGAGTAATTCTGCTTTTACTTATGGCTTCATTTTCACCAGTAATTGATACAACAGTGTAATGTTCATAGCACTACAAAAATATGAGAGGAGTATATATGAATGTTGGTCTCATAGTTGATAAAATATTGATGAACCTGAAGCAAAATTCAACTTCTTTAATAGATATAGGTATATTCACATTGTCTATTTATTCTTGAATGAACTTTATTAGTTTGTGTATTTCAAGGAATATATCTATTTCATCTATCTTGTCAAAATTATAGTCAAAGTATACATGTTACTTCTTGTTATCCTAGATAGCTGTGGAATCTCTAGAGTGATGTCACCTCTTTTGTTGCTGATTTTAGCAGTCTTTTTTTTTTTTTACTAATTAGACTGGCTTGAGGTTAATATACTTTATTGGTCTTCTTAAAGAATCAGCTTTTACCTTCATTGATTTATCTCTATTTTTTCTGTCTTCCATTTCATTGAGTTCTCCTCCCAATTTTGTTCTACTGTTGACATCCATTTTGCTCTTTTGTATCTTATAAATTCCATACTACCTAAAAAAATACCTTTCTTTAAATACTGAATCACCAATGATTTTAATATATAGGAAATCTTATTTATCTACCCATGTAGTTATCAATTTCACTACTCTTTATTCCTTTAGATACTTATTTCCATCTGGTATAATTTTCCTTCTGCCTAAATGAAATTATTCAACTCTTTTGGGGGTACTTTATGTCTGCTGGTAATGAATATGTTCATCTTTCATATGACTAAAAAAAATCCCTATTTTGCCTTGGTTTAAAGAGATGTTTTCACTGTACATAGAATTCTAAGTTTACCAATTTTTTTCTTTAAGAAGGCTGTCTACTTTTTCTCAGTTGCATTATTCAGATAAGAGGTCTGATTTCATCCTGATTTTTGTTTCTTTGTATGTAATGTGTCTTTTTTCCCTCTGGCTCCTTTAAAATTTTTCTGTTTATCACGGTTTTTGAACAATTTGTTTGCGATATGACTTGTCCTTTTTTTTATGTTTCTTGTGCTTGAAGTTTGTTGAAGTTCTTGGATTTGGGGACATAGTTTCCATTAAAATTGGGGAAAAGTTGCCATTATTTCGTCAAACATGTTTTCTGTCTTGCCTTCTCTCTCCTCTCCTTTGGAGACTCCAATTTTTTATATATATACGTTAGATTGTTTGAAGTTTTCTTCAAACAGTTTACTGATGCTCTGCTCATTTTGAAAAATCTTTTCTTTTTGTTTGTGTTTTATTTTGGTTAATATTTCTTGCTTAGTCTTCAAGTTCACTAATCTGCAGTGTCTAATAATGTCATGGATGCCATTCAATGTGTGTTTTTTTTATTATCTTACACTTTGCATTTTTCATTTCTAGCAGTTTGATTTAGGACTTTAAAAAATATATTGCATGTCTCTAACTTAACTTTTTGAACCTTTTGAGTATAGTAATAAGAATTGTTCTATGGTCATTTCTGCTAATTCTAACATCTGTGTCGATTATGAGTTGGCTTTGATTGCTTCATTTCTTCATTACAAGGGCGATTACTGCCTCTTTGCTTCCTTGATAATTGATTATTGGATGCCAGCCATTGTAAATTTTACCTTTTTGGGTGCTGGATAATTTTTTATTTTTACAAATATTTTTTACCTTTTTTTCTGGGATACTGTGAAGTTGCTTGGAAATGGTTTGATCCTTTTAGGTCCTTTTAAAGATTTGGTAGAAAGAAACAGAAGTCTCTCCTGTTATATTATATGGCTAAATAATGTTCCTATATTGTTCTTTTATAATATATGGTTAAATATTCCCAACCACCGAGGCAAGACCTTTCCATGTATATTGTCCATTGCCCTGTTAATCTTGAGGTTTTACAGTCTGGCTGATAGGAAAAGTCAGTATCTCAGGCCCTATATGAATACTAGGCACTCTTTTCTATAGTCCATTTAAGTGGTTCCTTTCCTGCCCTCTAGTAATGTACTCACACACATAAGCTGATCAGTAATCAGCTGAACAGTTAGCTGAACAGTAATCAGCTGAACAGTTAAGATTGCCAATCAGTGAACAGTAAACAGCTGAACAGTTAGGTGCAAGATTCTGGAGTTCCCTCTCTGTGAATCGTTCTCCTCTCTGGTACTCTGTCTTGAAAACTCTACCCACCGTGTTCTGTAGAGTCTCTCAGCCCTTTCTCCTTTATTTAGTGAGACTGCTGGTCTCTGCCTGGGATTCCCCTCCCTGAGCTGTGGCCTGGAAACTCAGGTAACGTGAAGCAACCATAAGGCTCACATCATTTATTTCCTGTCTCTCAGGAATGAGTCTCTGCTCCTTGATGTCCAGTGTCTTGCAAACTGTTGTCTTATTTCCCTACCCTTTTTTTTTTAGGTGTTCTAGAGGGTAACTCTGATCCCTGTTACTCTATTTTGGCCAGAACAGAAAATGTAATTGACTTTTTCTTGCTTTGTCTCCACCTGTTTGTCAATCTACCTTCTCAAAAGTCACCAATGACTTCCAAATCATCAAATATCGTCAGTCCCTGACTTACCGTGGTTCGACTTTGTGATGGTGTGGAAGTAATACACATTCAGTAGAAACCATACTTCAGATTTTGAATTTTATCTTTTCCCAGGCTAGCGATATGTGGTATGATACTCTTTCGTGATGCTGGGCAGCAGGAGTGAGCTGGAGCTCCGAGTTAGCCACGCTATCATGAATGGGAACAACTGGTACACGTAAAGCCATTCTGTACCCATTAACCATTCTGTTTTTCACTTTCAGTGCAGTATTCAATAAATTACATGAGATATTTAACTCTTTATTAAAAATAGGCTTTTTGTTAGATTATTTTGCCCAAATGTAGGCTAGTGTAAGTGTTCCAAGCCTGTTTAAGGTAGGCTAACAAGCTATGCGGTTTGGTAGGTTAGGTCTATGAAATGCATTTTCAATATATGACATTTTCAAGTTACAATGGATTTCTCAGGATATTACCCAATCATAAGTTGAGGAAGATCTGTACCTTATTACATTCTTACTGATCTCCATCCTTAGAAATTGTAGCTCACACTCACATCATTGAAACCAAGTTCTCGCTTAACATCCATCCCATTCTATTTTTCTTTTCCCCCAATACTCATGAAATTTATCTACTTTAAAATCCATGAAATAAATACCAAACTCCTTAGCATACAACATTAGGTGTTTTACAAGTTTGATGCAGCATAGCTCTTCTTTTGCCATAGCCAATAATACTCCAGTACACAAATTACATATTAGATATAATTCTTCAACCATGGCTGCAACTCATATCTTTTCTTAAAATACATTTTTTATTCGTTTGCTCAACACGTTTGTTAAGTTCCCATTTTGTGTCACAGTGTGCTGTATCCTCAAACTATTGCAATTAAAGATACAAACATTATGTTTTCCTATAATAAAATTTCTACCAATTCTTTGCCAGATGAAATACATTTTGTCATATGAATTATTTCAAAGATTTTGTTCAAACTTCATCCTTGAAGTACGTTCTTTCGGAGTAAGTTTTGAGTGGGGCAGGTTAAGATTGCAAATCAGTGAAATAGAATTAAATGTGTCAGTACAACCAGGATGACCTAAGATTGGTGTGTCAGAAGCTAAAGTATGAAGCAAAGGAATAAAAATTTAGGTGACCGTCATTCAATGGGAACTTGGTTTAGTCTAGTGACCATTGTGTGTTACTGTTATTATTATTATTATTCCTTGCAGTATGAATCACAGGCAGAACATCTCCACTTAAGGTCAAGGACAACGTGACATTTTCATTTAAAGAAGAAAAGATGATTAGCAAATTGCCTACAGTTAATGGCCAGTTAGGAAAACATCTGATAATCAGATACCTTTGAAAGTTCACTATCTCCCCACTTTGTGATATGGCATATACTTTTTCCATATGATGAGAGATGTACAATTAAAATTACACACACCCATTATTACAATTATCAAGTGAAATGTAATGAATCAGCATCATGTGTTCCAAGTAATGCTTTCAGAGCTCACTTCACTCAAATGAAAGAGATTACATTACTGTATGAAAATCAGAATCTTCCAATTATCCATCCTACTCTGGCTATGGAAGTCAATATCAGGAGATAAGGCTATTGAAAAGGAGCCTGCTGAGGTTGTTTAACATCTCTCAAAGCCATATTTCTGAAAAGTGATTATCGATGTAGGAGCCCATCTGTTTGCTCAGGTGCCCCATGTTTTGCTTCTTGAAGTATTAGGGAGCATGTTAATGTTGTATCTTAAAGGTAATTGTTACCATAAGTTTGGTTTTTTATACCAACGCACAATAAAAACAGTTTTGACACCTTGTTGTCTAGGAAACCTTTTCAATATCAGATTATTATACTAGCTTTCTCTTTTAGTTTTCATTTTGATTTTCCTTTTTTTTTTTATCAACATGACATTGTTAATTCTCTATATGCTTGGCTTCTATGTGTCACTTCTCTCTCTTTTGATATGATCAAATATTTGTATATAATGATGTTTCTACTTAGTCATCTGCTTTTCCAAGTTTTCCAAATTTAGTCTCCCTTGTTTAATACTTCTTTATAAATCATTCCAGGCATGCATCATTATGTTCATCTTCTCTGAAGTTCAATTTCATCTAATTTTGCCCTTAATTTTCACTGTGGAAGCATGCAAAGTTTGTTCTTCCTGAAATATCAAGAAACTTCATATTTTATTACTTGAATAATCAAATGAAAAGAACATGACTGTGAAATTGTAGATTCATTTCTGACCTAGCAAACGGAAACACAACCAAGAAGCTGTGTTGTGTAAAGTTTAAGTATATAGGAGAAAAGTATCAGCCATTGTAACATTGAAAGCATAATGTGACTAATCACAGACCAAAACTTTGTGAATTTTAGAAATTAAAGTGTTAAAAGATGAAGTTCAGCATTCAACTATCATGAGAGGCACTGATTCTTTCCTGTAATAATGTACTTTATATAGGGAAAAATAAAAAAGTACAGACTCATTTCTGATTTCTTAAAGAGGAAACACCTTTTATCTTTTCAGAAATATAAGTCTGATACATGTTAGTTTTCCTTCATTTTCCTGGATCAGATTTTCAGTGTGTCTCACCACAAAAAAAATATCATTCTCATGG
Source organism: Hyperoodon ampullatus (assembly GCF_949752795.1). Taxonomy (NCBI): domain Eukaryota; kingdom Metazoa; phylum Chordata; class Mammalia; order Artiodactyla; family Ziphiidae; genus Hyperoodon; species Hyperoodon ampullatus. The sequence continues at coordinate 79,602,202 of NC_136920.1, forward strand.
TCTCTCTTACGTCAGGTTTGTACCCTCCACTTTCTACACTGATGGTAGAATATTACTCTTCTTTTTTTTAAATAACAGCTTTATTTTGATTATGATTCACGTACCATACAATTAACCCATGTAAAGTGAACAATTCAATGGCTTTTAGTACGTTCACTCAGTTGTGCAGCTATCACAACAGTCAATTTTAGAATACTGTCGTCATCCCCAGAAGAAACACTATATCTATTAGTAGCCACTACCTTGTACCCCCATCTCCCTCAGCCCTTGGCAACCACAAATCTACTTGTTGTCCATAGATTTGCCATTCTGGACATCTCATAAATGATTACATAGAATATGTGGTCTTTTGTGGCTGGTTTATTTCACTTAGCATGATGTTTTCAAGGCTCATCCATGTTGTAGCATATATCAATACTTCATTTCTTTTGATTGCTAAATAGTATTCCATTGCATAGGTATACAATATTTTATTTTTTCTACTGTGAATAAGGCTGCTATACACATTTGCATATACTTTTTTTATGTGACATACATTTTCAGTTCTTTTAGGTATATACCCAGGAATGGAATTTCCGGGTCATATGGTGGTAACTGTATGTTTAACTTTTAGAGGAACTGTGAGATTATTTCAAAGCATCTGTACCATTTTACATTCCCAATAGCAGTATATGAAGGTTCTAATTTCTTCACATCCTCACCAACACTTGTTGTTATGTCTTTTTGATGATAGCCATGTCAGGGTGTGTGAAGTGGTATCAAGTTGTTGTTTCAATTTGCATTTCTCTGATGGTTAATGACATTAAGCATTTTTTCATGAATTTACAGACCATTGTATATCTTCTTCAGAGAATGTTTATTCAGATATTTTGCCCATTTATAATTGGATTATTTGTCTATTATTGATCTGTAAGAGTTCTTTATATATTCTAGATTACAGGCCCTTTATTATATATATGCTTTTCACATATCTTCTCCCATTCTGTGGATTGTCTTTTCATTTTCCTGATGGTGTCCTTTGAAGCAGAAAAGTCTTTTTAAAAAATTTTTTATCAAGTTTGATTTATCTATTTTTTTTCTTTTGTTGCTTGTGCTATGATTTTGGTATCATATTTAAAAAGTTACTGCCTAATCCAAGGTCACAGAGATTTACCCCTAAGAGTTTAATAGCTTTAGCTCTTACATTTCCATTTTGAGTTAATTTTTTTCTATGATATGATATGAGAGATGGGTCCAACTTCATTCTTTTGAATATGAATATTCAGTCATCTCAGCTGCATTTGTTGTAAAGTCTATTCTTTCCCCCATTGAATTATCTTAGCAGTGCTGTTGAAAATCAATTAAATGTAAATGTGAAGATTTATTTCTGGGCTCTCCATTATATTCCACTGATCTATATGTCTAGCCTTATGCCAGTACCAAACTCTCTCGATGATTGTAGCCTTGTTTTAAGTTTTGACGTATGGAAGTGTGAGTCCTCCATTCTTTTCAAGATTGTTTTTGCTAGTCTGGGTCCCTTGAATGTCCATATGAATTTAGGGTCAATGTGTCAAATTGTGCAAAAAAGCTAACTGGAATTTTGATAAGGATTGTGTTTAAGGTGTAGATAAATTTGAGGAATATTTCTCCCTCAACAATATGAAGTCTTCTGATCCAAGATGTCTTTCCATTTCTTTAGGTGTTTAATTTCTTTCAGCAAGGTAATGCTACTTTCAGAGTATATTCTTTTGTTATAAGCCTCTGCCCTATGAGTAGAGGCTTTAAGTGGTTTTAAAAAAAATCATTTTCACCAGCTATGATTGTTTTGCTGGGGAATGGGTCTGCTTTTCATATCATCATTCCATAAGTGCTAACGTGAGAATAATCTTGAGGTTGATTCTGACTGTATCCATTTCTTCCTTGAATTATATTGCTCTCTTATTACCCTCTAAACAATTAATGATCATTTTCTAAATATGGTGATGTGCCATCTGCCTTACAAGCATTGTTTTTCATTTTTTCTCCATGATAATCTGGACATAGAGAATGACTCACTATGTTCTGAAAACCCCTGTACCTTTTAGTAATTTTACCTTTACAATGAACCTTTTTACATGGCTCTTTCCTCTACCTCTGTCAAAGAGTTTTCAGTCTTTGAAGGATCCTTCAAGTACCACCTTCTCCTTCATGAATCGTTTTGCATTCTCAGGAGGCAAAAGAAGCATTTCCGTCATCTGCCTATATTAGCAATTTGAAATTCTTCCATAGTCCTTATCCCATTAAACTTTGCTCTAGAGTCATTTTATGTATACTTTTCTAGTATACTATTCCATGAGCTCTTTGTAGGCAAGATTTCTTACCTTTTTATTAGTTCACTTCCACAATACTTAGCCCAATTCCTTTCATATAATGCGATCTCAAATTTTTGCTGAATCCAAGTGAATGTTTTCTGTGTCAAAGTACTATGCAGCTTTTATTCCCTTAAAGAATTCTATATATAAAACATTCAAGGGGCTTCCCTGGTGGCGCAGTGGTTAAGAATCTGCCTGCGAATGCAAGGGATGCAGGTTCGAGCCCTGGTCCGGGAAGATCCCACATGCCGCGGAGCGGCTGTGCCCATGAGCCATGGCCGCTGAGCCTGCGCGTCCGGAGCCTGTGCTCTGCAACGGGAGAGGCCACAACAGTGAGAGGCCCACGTACCAAAAATAAATAAATAAATAACAGCAAAAAAACATTCAAAATTGATCATGGAGCAATTTAAATTTGATCTCTTAATTCTTTTACTGGACCATTAAAGCGCTATATTTCATCTTCTAATTAAGGGGTCTAGCAAAAGGAACAAAGCTGGCCTTTCAGTCTTTACTGTGACTGCAGCAACACCATGGATTACAGTGTAGATTACACTGATTTACTGCTAAGTAAATGGAGACTTGTGGACTAGTCAACACTGTGTATACTCTGCTCATTGGTCATATTAGGTCACAGTATTGCTTCTATTTGCAATGGCTTCACTGACTTATGGGGAAAATAAAATCTTTTCCTCCTAGGAGCTTTAACAGATTATATTTACATTATTTTGGTTAAAATAAATACTTATGAAAAAGTAAAATTTCCAAGGAGTGGGTAGCATTAATAGCACTGATTTGCATTGATTTGATAATTTAGGAGTATGAAAAGTGGTTTGAGAAGTGTTACGAGCATTCATAGTCATTTAGATATTTTTTTCTAGAGCTTTTTGGAACTGTGAAATTGAAAACAGATGAGATTTGGACTTGATGGTAAACAGCCCTTAGATTTGCCATGAGATGGCATAGAATCCATTTTCTTCTTTAATACAAAAGATAATGGACAATTTGAATATCATACTTGCACAATCTTATAGACTTGTTTTCCGATCTGTACATTTTGTTTCTGTGATAAGGCATGATTCATTTCAAATTTATGTTATATTTTGTGATGGCTTTTTAAAAATTCTTGTTTCATATTGGTTGTTTTGGTTTTTTCCATCTACTAGGATATATATAGGACAGAGAATTATATATATATATATATATATATGACAGAGAATTACAACAGGGCATATGAGTACATATATATTGAGTATATACACACATACAGAGAAAAATACAAATAAGAGAAAATAAAATAAGGAAATTCTTAGGATCTTCCTAATATTATTCTAATGTCATTTTTCTTATTTTAACCTAAATCTGTGCTTGAACAAATTCATCAAATAAGATAGAATACTTCTTTAAGATGGGATCATATATTTTTTTCTACTTTAATGTCTTATGACAAGAATTTTGCACTTACATTCCCAGATTGCCTTTCTAAAATTGGTAATTTTTATTAGTGGCATTTAATTGAGTTTTAAAAACGATTAAAACTATGACTTTATAAATAAATTATTTGAAATTTCTCACAACACATGCTGTGTATGTAATCCATAGATACAAGGCAACAACAAGATGTGTGGGCTCGGGTAAAGCTCAGATTTCAATTTAAACAATGAATATTTTCTAAAAGAATTTCTAAATATCTTTAGGATAAATGACACAATACTAATAAATTCTGTTGTTTGTATTTGTATGTATGTATGTATTTACTTATTTTTTACAAAGAACTGGAAGTGATACAGCATTGGTGGAGTTGTTCCTCTTTGAGCCCCTAGCATCTAATATGAGGGAAATTCTGCTCCGTGCCTCTGTTACCCCTAATTTCTTAGATTTATTTGACCGAACTTCCTATTCTTTTTCCTTTTCACTGCTCCATTTGTGTTCTTCTTGAAGGTGAGATCTTTAACAGGATAAACTTTGTACTTGTTCAAATAGTCTTTAATTCAATTAAAATAAAATTACCAATTAAAAGTCCTCATCACAAGAAAAAAAACTTTTGTAACTATGTATGGTGGTGGATGTTAACTAGACTTTTGGGGATGATCATTTCACAATATATACAAATATCAAATCATTATGTTATACACTTGAAATTAATATAATGTTATATCAATTATACCTCAATAAAATTTTTTTAAGTATTGAAAGAAAGAAAGAAAAATCTGGACCTCAGTCGTCTCTATCATCAAGAAACTTTTCTTTTTGTGATACTTTTTGTGTCCCTGGAACTGCCTTTCAGAGTGGCTGATGTCCCTCACCTTGGACAGACCTGGGAAACTGCTGTGGATGCTTTGGTTGCTGGAAAGAGAGAGTATGATGAAGTTTAAAGTTGGCTAGATTGTGTCAGAGTGATCATGGAATATCCAACTAGGTAAAGAGGTGCCAGAAGAAAAGTTTCCAAATAACCAGCATCTTTCCTTGTCTTCCACAGAAAGCTTCCCCCTTCCTCAGTGCTGAATAGTGTATCTAGAGCAAAATGACGTGCACTCAAGTGCCTGCTTATTAAGAGAAGAGGTAAATATGCACGTTCAGGGGTGAGAATATAGGTATTAAGCATTTAAAGATGAGTTTCAACAATCCCTTTCTTGATCTTTTGCTTAGCAACAAATGGCTTTGACAAAAATCTCTGGGTACACACACATGCGTGTGCACGCGCGTGTGCGCGCACACACACACACAAAGGGTGGGGGGGAGAGAGAGAGAAGCGTTTGTGTTATTGCTTATTTAGCTTATTTAGAAGACTGTAAGAAGACCCTGTTTTTCTCAAACCTCACTGTCGAAAGAACCAGGATTCAGGTTGTCTGCTAAAGAGTTCAGTATTTAATTACAATCAACCATTCAGTTAGTGAAATGTATATTTTGCTCACTAAATGCAAGGGGTTTTAGATACAACTTCTGGGTTGAATATTAAATTTCCATATTTAAGCTTTTTTCTTATATCTTGCATTCATTATTCAAAACTTTATCCTCGTTGTGTTGCTTATACTTAGACTTATCCCTATTGCAAATTTCCTAGACTTTTCTTTCCCACCTCTAACCTACCTGCTCCTAATTTTCTTCTTTCTCATTTTCTTTCTATAAATCTGTTTTGCAAAGCTTGGGTCAGAAAGCAAAGTAGATTTTGGAATCCTAGAGGTCTATTTCAAAGTTATTATAATTATTATATTACTATTATTTTTACTATAGTCTTTTGAGCTCATACTATCTGCCAGATACTTTAAAAATGTTCTAAATATATTAGTTCATATAATCTCCATAAGAAAAAAATTATCATCAAAGCAGCGTTCTCATTTTACAGTCAATCACTCTCATAAATATAGTTTCTCTGGATCTGTATTCATCAGTTTAGTAAATAAATAGTTTGTGTGTTCATTTTGTACCGTGTAATGTATAAGTTACTGTTGTTAAACAGTGATTAGCCTCATAATCTTTTTCTTAATGAGGATAACAAATAAGCAAAGAAAAAACTATAATAGCAGGTAACAAATGCAGTGGTACAGATATCCTTGTCATCTCATAAGATAAAGATAGGGATGTCAGGGGAATGTTTTAGAGAAGGTAATATACTTTTCTTCTTGAAAGAGGAATTAATCAGATACACAAGGTTGGTGTGGACATGACCATGGAGAGAGTATCCCAGGTGAATGGAAAAGAATGTGAAAGATCTCAGACACATAAAACCTATGATATTTTCAGGTAATTTAAAGAAAGTCAATGAAAGGAAAATTAGAAAAGCAGAAAGTACCAGATCTTGAGAGCTGGCTAAAGCAGAGTTTCTTTTTAAACCCCCCAGTTTTATTGAGGTATAATTGACCAAAAACATTGTGTAAATTTAAAGTGTACAATGTGATTATCTGACATACATATATATTGTGAAGTGGTTACCACAATAAAGTTAGGTAATGTGTTTCAGAAGTTGTGTAGCCTTAGTTCAAATCCAAGTTCTGCCCACTGTTACCTTTTTGTGCCTCAGATTTACATCTGTATAATTGAGATAATAATAATATTTTCCTTATAAAGTTATTGAGGGGTTAAATCAGTTAATAGCTGCAAAGATTTTACAGTAGCCTCTATCATATAACAAATGCTATATGAATGTTGGCTGCTATTATGCTCTGCTAAAGAGACTGAAGTGACAGGTATATATTTAGATTTTCTTTAACAGGATCCCTGCAGAATAACTGAGATGAATGGATAGTGGGATGCATAACTGCCCTCACTGAGACCAGTATATAGGTTAGAAATATTGCATGAACCAACTAAGATGGTACCTGTGCCTATGGAGAAGAGGGCATGGATGTAGATTGTCCCTGACTCAGGACCTTTATTATATGGAGAAGGAAAATCTGTTTTGAAAAACTGGCTATACTGTGGTTCTGCTTACAGAAATAGGAAAAAAAAAGTAGGAAGAGGTTTTTCATTTGAACACCTTGTCTTTAGTTGCCTATCATGCATTGTAATGGAGGTATCTGGTAAGTGGTTGAAAATGTATGTCTGGAGCTTACATTTCGATTTGTGAGAGAGTCATCATGAGAAAAATTGGTAAATTTTTGAAGTATAGTTAGAAAAATTATGAATCATAAGTGCATAGCTCAATGAATTTTCACAAAATAAAATACCCATATCATCACTATATTTTAATCTGAAGATAACTCACTTGAACACATGAAACATATATTCTAGTCTGAGAGTGGCATTTTAGTATAAGAAACAGACCATAAACTAAATAAACTTCAAAATAATTGGAGTTATTTAATTGTTTATAAAACATTAGCAAAGATATATGGAGTTTAGAGAAACCCTTATTAAAATGCCATTTTCTTTCTCTTATACTTCCCTTCACCCATAAAATTTCTCAGCTATCTATTCCAAACTCTTCAGTAGAACCCCAACCCTCTTTACAGTTCTTTTTAAAAACTCTGACAAAATATCTTTGCTTTAAGCAATAATATATTTCTTTTAATTGTTTAACTGTTCCTCTTCCCCTAATTTTATGTCCCATGCAACTCAAAGAACTAGGCTGTGAATGTTCAAACCCTTTCAGAGAATGGATATCAGCAAAAACACTAATAAAGAAGAATCAGAACCTCTTTTATAGGAAATTATTGGGAATGCTCACAGAACAATATTTCTTTTATATTGACATTTAAAAAGCTTTGAGAAGGAAGCTCTGGAAAACATCAAAAGTAGACATTGCAGCAGGAAAAATAAGCAAGGGACATCTGGAGAGGAGTCATAGAAATCAAAGGAGGAAGAAATTTCAGAGAAATGGAGGGTGGCAATCAGTATAGTAGGTTTCAGAAGTAATGTAGATGGTTTCCAAAAATTTTCAATTGGCTTTGACAAATTGAAAGTTTTGGTGATTTGAGTAATTCCTTCTAGTGGAGTGACTAGAGAAGCTAAATTCCAGTGGGTTGGGAAGTGCATGGGGATTAAAAAGTAGAGGTAGAGGGGCTTCCCTGGTGGTGCAGTGGTTGAGAATCTGCCTGCCAATGCAGGGGACACAGGTTCGAGCCCTGGTCTGGGAAGATCCCACATGCCGCGGAGCAACTGGGCCCGTGAGGCACAACTACTGAGCCTGCGCGTCTGGAGCCTGTGCTCCGCAACAAGAGAGGCCGCGATAGTGAGAGGCCCACGCGCCGCAATGAAGAATGGCCCCCGCTTGCCACAACTAGAGAAAGCCCTCACACAGAAACGGAGACCCAACACAGCTATAAATAAATAAATAAATAAATTTATTAAAAACAAAAAACAGGGGCTTCCCTGGTGGCACAGTGGTTGGGAGTTCGCCTGACGATGCAGGGGACGCGGGTTCGTGCCCCGGTCCGGGAGGATCCCATGTGCCGCGGAGTGGCTGGGCCCGTGAGCCATGGCCGCTGGGCCTGTGCATCCGGAGCCTGTGCTCCGCAACGGGAGAGGCCACAACAGTGAGAGGCCCGCGTACTGCAAAAAAAACAAACAAAAAACAAAAGACAAACGTAGATGTAGAGAATTTAGATGACATTTCAAAAGAACTAAAGTATGAGGGACATGAAAGGAATAGTAAGATTTCTGGCAGGGTGAGGGAGATGCAGAATAGATGGAGAGTTGCTTTTGAAGATTTGAGTGGCTTAAATGAATATTTTCTTAAATTCTGAAGAGGAAAGAACCAGTAGAAAGGAAGAAGATATGATATATAAATCAGATGAATTACGATGATTGAAGAAATGAAAGCATATGGAGTCCAGAACACAGATGGAAGGATTGTCACAGTCATGAGGAAGAATACTTCCTTTAGTGGGACAGGTAAGAGAAGTGGATATGACTGTAGATACATTACAGAGGGATCAGGGAGGTGAGCTATGCTTTGCTGAAAAGGCAGTGTTTCTTGCTGAAACACTTGAAATCAGGTATGTTGCTTCCATGAGAAGTGATTCAAGTCCACTTTCTGACCCTTTCCTAATCCCTCACATAACACGTCTGGAGGGAGAAGGATAGTTTATGAATTGGTTAGAATGAATGTCTTGTTTACTTTTGGAATTGGATGTGTTAAATTTTAGTTTATCATAGTGGTTCTTTCTCTTTTACTCAAGTGGCTGGAACATTAAGCAAACCAATGACCTACTCTGTTAGGTAGTCCTTTTTTTTCTTCTTCTGCCTCTTCTTGCCACTCAAATAGGAGATAGAAAGTAAGGAGGATTGAGTTTGGATGCATGCCATGTCATCTACGTTCCTGCTTACCTCTTTTCCCCTGGTACCTTCCTCTGCCTAATTCCTGTTGGTAGGACCTGGTGAAATTCTCCCTTCTTCAAAGAGATTGCTAACCCCACATCTGAATCATGACCAGTGTTATATTTATGTGTCTCATAATAGCCCATTTTTTATGTCAAACAACTGTTGATATTTATAATTGCATGTTTTTGGTATTGTTTAAATGTTGCTTTCCCATAAGACTGTAAGCTTTGGAAAGGTAGGTACAAAGTATATTATAACTCTACGTTCCCATTGTTCCTTTTACAATGATCTGTTTAGAGGACCTCCCGGCCAAGGAACCATATGTCTGTGGTCCACAGCAGGATTAAGGTAATCTTGATTCTATGAACAAGCACTGAAGTGTCACTATAGCTTGTATACTAGTTGGAGGTAAAGGCAATTGATTATTAATGATCTGGCTGACATAATGGAAAACATACTCATTAAATTTTAAGAGGACACTGACAATGTATTATTGGGAATTTTAAATGGTCCAGTGTCATTTGTTTCCTTTTTGTATTCTCACTTGATTTACTGTTTCTTAGTTAAAAAGAATGCAAACATCTGATTACAGACAGCCTAACCAGCTAAACACCAGACCAAACAGGAAAAGAAATGAGAAACAGATTAAAATTAATTTTTGATGTCCAACACATCATTAGTCAGTAGGCACATAAGCAAGTGATTATTTTCTTAGTTAATTCAGGAGTGCTAGACCAAAGAAGTTAAGAAAAAGCTCTTTAACTTTTTGTGTGTTTCTGTTTTTAAAACTTTCAGAGCAGTGCAAGTAAACCTCAAAAGTGACAGGTAACTTGGTTCAGAGGCATAAGCCCTGCTGGAATTAAGCCTAAAGTTACTGCTAATCTTATAATAAAATTGTATTATATGTGTGTTTAAAGTGCTTCCCCTTTATGAATACGGAATAACTCAGAAGGCAAGGCAAGGCTTATTTAAATAAAGCATAAAAATAATTCCAAGCGTACAATGATTGTTTCTGACCTCTGAGTTTCTGTAGGATGATAGCAGCTTCTTAAATCCTAATCTTTCCACACATGCTCTAGAACCCATAGAGATCAACAAGGAAAGAAAATAAAACCATGAGAAACTTATGCCAAAAGCATAGAAGTCAGAGAATACTACAACTTGGGTTTATGTCTAATAGGAAGACATCTGAAACCAACAAAACTCATCTTGAAGCCCAGGGTGAAGGGGAGATTCAGATGAGACTGCTGAAAATCACGAGCATGCAGCAGGATAAAACTGGTGCCAGAACACAGATAAATTTCTCCTAGAAAAATGAGGTCTTACCCTGAATGGAAAAATACCAAAAACAAGTAAGAGACAGGAAGAATTAGAAAACACTGGGTACTAAGAATCCAAAGGAAGGGACCTAAAAGTGTGGGACCAGAGGTAACAGTCATAGAAAGGCACTGCTTCTGGGAGAAAGGGAGCAACTTGGAAGGGATGAGCATCCCCTGGACTTTTGAAGATGAAGAGAAAGAAAAAACTATATGGAGGAGATCAGAGGTCCTACAGAAACAAAATAATGCATAATCAGAATATATAACCCTCTTTTCATTGTGTCATTCATTAAAGAAACTGTACTTCACTATAGCAATTCTATTCTAACTCTAGAAAATAATTAGGAAGAAAAAGAGAGAGTTATACATGATTATAGGGTTTTGACATTTTGACCTGCCAGTAGCAAAGAGCATAAATAATACTGAGATCTTGGTTTTTAAAAATCATTCCTTGCTGAAAGGAACCAGGATTCCTTGGAGATATGGCCTGTTGTAGGAAAGGTCAGAGAAAGTACAGGGTAAACCAGAAAGCAAGGAAGTGCTCAAACACAGATGAGACCATATCCAAAAAATTCAGTAGTTGACTTGAAGTTGGGCCCAATGAATACATTTGGTACAGTGTGAGCATTACAGAGAATAATGATGGTAGTACATTAAACAATAATAAATATCTATGAATAAGAGTAAAGAAAATTTCATAATTATTTTGGAAAGAGAGGAGAGGGATAGAAAAGATAGGAAATGATCTCTTAAATATAGGATTTAAGATCATACCAAATGATCTCAGCAAGTAAATGTAAAAAGAATTTCAGAATTAGAAACTCACTGTTTTGTAACTCCTGATGTCATAATATTTTCAGTTAAGGGTCAATGGCTGAAACCATATGGTAAAGAAATGTGGAGAACAGGCTCTTTACAATCCCTTAAATTACGAATTAATTACAAATGGAAAATATGTCTTTACAACAGAGAAATCAGTGGCCCTCTCATAAATCACTAATGTTATGACCTGGCATTAATGAAATGCAGAGAAAGTTACACAATATTACCTACGTGGTGTCCTTGCCAGAAATATTTTATCTGAATTTAAACATGGGAACACACTCTGATGAATCCTGAAAGTATAACATACTGAAGAACAGCTGGCCTTGACTCTGCAAAGTATTCAATGTAATTAGAAGTACAGGACAATAGATCAACTCTTCCAGATCATGGAAGACTTCCATGATCATAGCAAAATACGATGGTTGATGGTTGAATTAGATTGAATCATGGGGAAATTCACGAGCAGTAAAAAGTACATTTTGGGGAAAATAAGAAAAGTTTTAGTGTTGTATGGGAGGAAAAATAATTTTCCCTTTACCCTTCTAGATTCTTGGCTAAGATGCTATAAGGGTAGAAAAATTTTCCTTCTATCCTTCTAAGTTCTTTGGCTGGTCTAATAAACAGATAGACATAAAACAGATTAACAGGAGAAAGACAAATTTAATTTCGTATGTAAGAGAGTCCCAGAAAATATGAGACCCAAAAGGCAGCCAGGTAATTGAAGCTTATATAACATCCCGAGCTAAGGAAAGGGGTAGGGGTCTGGGGATACAAAAGGAAGGAAGGCATTCACAGGAATGCAGAGGAGATGTTTAGAAAACAATGGTTATCCTATTATGCAGGTAAGTTTCTTAGGTAAAAAGTTATCTCTGGTAATAGCTCTCTTCCTGTATAGGCTCCCTTTCCAATGTAAATTTAGGAACTTGAGGTAGAGGTAAAGAGCTTTTCCTGAATCTGTTGGGTTTTGATTGTTTATAGCTCAAAATAATCCTCCTGCCAAAGTAGCATATTTTGGGGTGGCAAATGCTGCTTCCCTTAAGTTCCACCTTTGAAACTTCAAATAAGTTTCACAACCCAGACGCTAAGTTGATAGATTGCTGCCTATCTCGTTGACCCAGTCTCAGTCTTGAGAATAGGTCAGTTGAGTTAACAGTTGTGTTTCATTTCAGGAGGTGGATGATGCAGGTGGGCTCCCAAAGTCAGGCTTTATGCAATACAGATATTTAGTAAGAGGATTTCCATGGAATAGAGAGTTTCTATGGAAGAAAAAGAAAAACGAAGGTTAATGGTTGGAGCAAATTATGAACCCAAGGTCTGAGTCCTGAGAGCTGCCAGTCAAGAAGACCTCTAGATCTAGATGTCAGGCTTGAAACATCTTCAGATGGAGAGAGGGCAGACAGACAGTGGGAATCTGATGGATTTTCCTGGTTTGCAGTTTGAATGTCTCTGATGAGGGTACTGGGTGTACCAGTCTGAGTGGCCCATGCAGTAACAGGCACAAAGTCGATTGTCTAAACAAGCTATTGTGGTGATTTCTCTGAAGTTTATATCAAGTCATTCACATTCTGTTTGCAGGGGTGCAGGAAAAAGCTTTTGTTCTCCCATCTAAGGATGGGAGAAAATCAGAAATATTAGTTTGGAGAGTTGTAGCCAGGTATTTGAGGGAACTGAAGGAATTAAAGATCCAGTCCACTTTACAGGCAAATAATAAAACCTCAAAGACAAGAAACAGCTCTAGAATCTAATATCCACAAAGGTGTATTGCTGAAACATACTTTATCTCTCTAAAAAATTTCTACACCCCCATTTTTACAAAGAAACAAAATAAGACTAATTTGTTTGCAAAGTAAGTCTAATTTCAATAAAACTTGTCCTGACTTTGTACAGAAGTGCAGCAAGAATAGTGATTGACCACATAAGCTCTTTTAAACATGCTTTGCTGGAATTTTTCATAGGGAATCTCAGATTGAACTTTTGAGCTTTTTTTTTTTTTGGCTATGCCCCGCAGCTTGTGGGATCTTAGTACGCCAACTGGGGATCGAACCTGCACCCTCAGCAGTGACAGCACGGAGTCTTAACTACTGGACCGCCAGGGAATTCCTGAGATTGAACTTGTAAAAGCCTCTCAAGGGTAGGAAGCCAAACCAAAGACTTGCTATCTGACTTCACTTGCAATACCTATAGATATAGGTGAATTCTTCTCTTCTCTAGGTTCCCCAATTATCCTGAGATTACTGCACCTGTCAAGAAGTTCATTACTCACCTGATTAGGCTGTTGGGAACCCTGTAAGCAAGATTCCAGGCTGTCTTTTCAAGGGTTTTTATTCGCTCCATAAAGTCACCCTTAATTTTTTAAAGTTGTCTGGTCATATTTGATTCTATGTACATTATTCTCAAATATTACATTCCAGTCAAAGCCTTGGTTAATATAATCAGTTTCCTATTGTGTCCTGTTACAAGAAAAGCAGATATCTATTGCACTTCTGCAGATAACTAACTGTATTGCCGTGAGATGAATACTCAAGAGTTTCCAAAATCTGGAGGGTCAGGTAGGGAGAAAAAGTAAATGTTTCATCTTTGTTTACAAAGGTGTATCTTACCCAATTGCTGCTAGCTTAAGAGAAAAAGTTTTCTTTTTTTTTAAACATCTTTATTGGAGTATAATTGCTTTACAATGGTGTATTAGTTTCTTCTGTATAACAAAGTGAATCAGTTATACATATACATATGTTCCCATATCTCTTCCCTCTTGCGTCTCCCTCACTCCCACCCTCCCTATCCCACCCCTCTAGGTGGTCACAAAGCACCGAGCTGATCTCCCTGTGCTATGCAGCTACTTCCCACTAGCTATCTATTTTAGGTTTGGTAGTGTATATGTGTCCATGCCAATCTCTCATTTTGTCACAGCTTACCCTTCTCCCTCCCCGTGTCCTCAAGCCCATTCTCTAGTAGGTGTCTTTATTCCCGTCCTACCCTTAGGTTCTTCATGACTTTTTTTTCCCTTAGATTCCATATATATGTGTTAGCATACGGTATTTGTTTTTCTCTTTCTGACTTACTTCACTCTGTATGACAGACTCTAGGTCCATCCACCTCACTACAAATAACTCAATGTCGTTTCTTTTTATGGCTGAGTAATATTCCATTGAATTGCACTTTATTTTTGACTTGGCCCCCAAATTAGTCACACAATTACACAGTGTTTAACAGTTAATCCTTCTTGGATTTATCTACGTGTATATCACTTTCTTTGCTCAGTATTGTTCTTTAATCCCACTTCTTCACGGTGAGTTTAATTCCCTTCAGTAAGAAACCTATTCCTTGGAAGTTTTACTATTGAGGGTCTATAGGTAGAAATTTCTGTCTTTGTCTGAAAATGTCCTCTCTTGCATTTTTTAATATGGTTAGTTAAATGTTCTATTCTAGGTTAAGAGTGATTTTTCCATTAGTACTTTAAGGATAGTGCTTTCAGCTATCTTCTGGCATCTATTGTTACTGATGAGAAGATTGCTACCAGTCTAATTGCTCTTCTTATTTGATATTCTTTCTTTCTTCCAAATTGTTTTTTAGACTTTCCTCTTTGCCATTATGTGATGTGGTTTGCCAGCTGTTTTTTAGCCTTGGTTCCCCAGAAAGCAGAGCCTCAGGCCAAGAGTTTATGTGCTATTATTTAATTAGAGAGTACAATGCAAGTGAACAGGATTGCAGGGCAAAAGCAGTGAAGCAGGGAAGGATGGCGATTCAATATGAGAATGCATGATCAAGCTGGGATTTGACCTCTGGAAGTTCTGTAAACTGGATCTCAAAATTATGGGGAGGGAATGTGAAGAAAGGAGAAAGAGTTCATCCATGGGTTTAGCCTGTGGGGGAACTGAAAGGGTTGCTTTAGGAATATTCTCACCTGCTGGAGTAAGGAGAGAGGTGGGGGATAGATTTGTTGGAATCATGAACACAGTGAGACACTGTCAGATTGTATATATAAGTAGTCTGCCAGTGTTGCACATTCTTGTAATGTGGAACAAAGGAAGGATCAGGCTGAGGTGAGGTACACGATACAGGATATAGTCATGTATTTGTTTTCATTTCTTTTACTGGTGACTCCATGCACTTCTTTTATCTGAGGATTTATTTCTAACTTAATCTCTGAGAAGTACTATTTCTTCAAATACTTGTTAAATTCACTCTAATCTCACCTTCTAAAAATATTATTAGATGAATGTGGGTCTTCCGTTTTATCCTTTATTCCTTTATCATTCACATTTTCATTTATTCTCATAATTTTTTCTGGCTTATTTCCAACTTATAAAATTCAAATTCAGTTTTATCAAATATGTTATTTAAACTTTCTATGGAGTTTTGAACTCCAATGAACATACTTTTTCTGCCTTTTTCTGCATCAATTGAGATGATCATGTGGTTTTTCTGTCCTTCATTCTGTTAATGTGGTGTATCACATTGATTGATTTTTGTATGTTGAACCATTTTACAAATAAATCCCACTTGGCCATGATGTATAATCCTTTTAATATGGTGTTCAGTTCATTTTTCTAGTTGGATTATAGCTTATCTTTGAAGGTTCCAGCTTATCCTTGATCTCCTAACTTCAAATCATCTCTCATTCCTGACTGCCAGCCCTACTGACTTCGGGACTTGCACCAAGAGGCAGGGCAGTGGATGTACATAGACTGCTTAACCAAGTCCCACTATCATGTAAGTTTTAATCTCTATAATAAAGTCCTTCTAGTGGTTCTACTTCTCCAATCAAACCTTAATATAGAGTTTATCTAATGTCATCTGATATTCTGATCAAGGAAAAAGGGAGAAAGCCAAGGTATAAAGTATAGGAACAGAAAGAAAAAAAATACAAAGGGAAATATATTAAATTTAGGATGATGCACTGAACATAAATATGCTGTAAAAATCTAAAAACTGGATGAAATTGATTATTTCCTAGTAAAATACATATCACCAGAATTGATTCAAAAAGAGTATGAAAAACAAAGAGAACCCTTAGAAGACCTTCATTGCTACTTTTGGTGAATTTGTCCACATTTCCATCTCCGTTTGGCTTGGAGATCCCACCTCCATATTCTCGTGCTGGGCATGTGACCAAGACCTGGCCAGTTAGAATTCCAGAACTTGAGGTTTTAACAGAAATCCCAAGCTGAGTCAGTCTTTTGTATAAAGGCTTTCTCTTTGCCTGGGTTCAGTAAATTGGTAATATATAAAAATAGAGTTGCT
Organism: Hyperoodon ampullatus; assembly: GCF_949752795.1. NCBI lineage: Eukaryota > Metazoa > Chordata > Mammalia > Artiodactyla > Ziphiidae > Hyperoodon > Hyperoodon ampullatus. The sequence continues at coordinate 79,618,676 of NC_136920.1, forward strand.
TTTGGTCATTTTTCTTGCCACCCCTTGGAGAAAGCTTTCCCCAGAATAATACAAAACAAAACAAACTGCAGAGGGAAGAATATCCAAGTCAGAGAAACATTTTCTATTTATATCCTTTGGGCTCCCACACTTACCTGTGTCTGAAAGTATCAGCACTTTCAAACTTTGGTGTATTGTGAGTCAATAAATTCCTTTTTAGCCTTTAAACTAATTTGTAAGGGTTCTCTAAAATTACAATTTATAATTAATACAATGACCATGGCAGCAATTGCATAAGATTTCAAGAAGCTAATTTTCTTGCAAAAATGAAGTTATGGGTATATACTCTTTCAAGTTCAAATACTCTGAAACTCTTTCCCTGTTGCTGAATTTTTTGATTCCTTTATATTGGATTTCAAAATACAAAAGAAAATAGGCTCTGCTTCAAGATGTTTGTGAATGTAAGCGTACGTAGCCATTACCTTTGCCTCTCAAGAATTTATCATAATAATGGTGAAATCTGAAAGAAAGGGAAGCCCACTACTATAATATGCAAGGAGGGGGCTTCAGCTTCGGAGGTGTATATATATGTGCCCAGCAGAACTCCTGAGTAACTCAGGATGGCAAGAGGGAGAAGTAGACTGAAAGTCTATGTGGGGCAGAGTTACTTCACCTACACCTTTTTCTCCGAAACAAAAAGCCTGACAGAAAGGCATTTAACCACCCTCTTACCAATTCTTTCTTTTAAAAAGGAGACTTTTAAAAAAGATATGTAAAGACTGTTTCCAGGTGATCTATAATGGCCAGTATGTTTGTTACAGTTCCTGCCAAAGACTTATTCTTTCAACATTTGTAGGTTTTTAGAATAGTGGCAGGTCTCCATCTGTTCATAGTAAAACTAAGCATTTCAGGTTCTGTCCTAGTCCATGAATTATTCCTATTTCTCCCAGGATTTATTTTTCTATTTTTAATATTTATCTTATTCTGTCTTATGTCATGCCTATCTCAAATATCTCAACAAATATTTATGGAACATCTACTTTGGACAAGGCAGTATTTTGGGTGCTATGACTATTGTAGTGAAAATTACAAAACCCTTGCTTTCCTAGTAGTTTACATTCTTCTTAACATCTAGAGATATTTTGTTTTCTCTTCATATTTACGAATGAAGACCGTGAGCTCTGTGTTTATGATTATCTTTACACCTCTCATTTTTCTGTCTTGATTATCTTTGCTAGCTTCTTTATGTCTGTCTACTTTATAATTGCTCCTGTTCCAAAGGATTCCATCCATCTCCCTCCACAACTACCATGGAACATACTTTCACAGGCAATACTCATACTTCTTTGACTTCAGTCTGGCATCTTTATCCTGATTTTAGAAGCATACGTGATATTCTGTGATAGCTAGATGAACATTGCCACTAAAATATCACTCTGACGTCTCAAATCTCAGAGATTCCAGCTGAATTGTCATCTATTCCTCTACTATGACAAACAAGTTATATTGCATTTCTTGTATCAGTGGAACTTCTCACCATCTACTCAGTCACCTAAACCAGAAACTTAAGGTCATCTTTAAATTATCCAAGCAGCCACCAAATTTTATTGTGCTTCTTTAATACTACTTGAATCTATATGCATCCATATCTCAACTGTCTCACTATTATTTCAGGACTTCATAGTTTTTTCTTCCAGTTAATGCCATAACTCCGTAAGTGGGACAATCTAAATTTTGACAATCTGTTCATATCCCTGCTAGTATGACCATTCTAAAAACTGAAAAATTTTATTCCTATTAGAAAAATCGTGTTGATTGTGCATTGCTTAGAGATCTAGTTCAACTCTTCAGCCTGATACACAACACCACTTGTTACCTCTTTGGCCTCATCTCTTCATTTTTTGCTAATGTACTTACATCTCTTCCTCTTCTACCCCAGAGCATGATGATTCATACTTACTGTTTACTGAGCCCTAAATTTTCAGTGCATCTTTACTGTTGCATGCAGTGTTTATTTTGCTTAGAATAAAATTAGTGACTCTATTTCATTGGCTAATTGCTACTAGTCCTGTAAGATACAACTCAGATATAACCCAACTTTAAGGAGTTTTGAATTATTGGTGTAGATTTCCCCTCCTAGATCATTCCATTATATCCTGTATCTGAATCTGTGTCAGGGCATCCCTCACATAGAGTGTTACTGTATGTTTATTCATCTGCCTTCTTTAAAATGTAATACATTGCTTAATGATAAGTGCTATACTTCTTAACTATAACCCTAGCACCCAGCATTGGGCATGGCACATTCTTGGTCAGTGTTGAATGCCTGAAATAGTGATTTAGAAAAGGGTTGGCAGATATTATAACTTAATAGGCAAGAAACCCTATACAAATATGTTAAGTAAGTGAGAGAGATCTAGATTGAAATAGATCAAATCCAGGATGGTAGGTAACAGTATTAAAATAGGTTTTCTTTGGAGAATAAAGGGTGAAAAATAAGTCTGAGATGTTCACAGTGGCCAAAAATTCTGAAGCAATGTGTGTGTGTGTGTGTGTGTGTGCGCGCGCGCCAGTAACTGTTCTAGTTTTTAGAAATGTAGTAGTAATTAAAAAAAAAGAAAGATCTTTTGGAGCTTCTATTTTGGGATAGGAATGGGGAGGAAAACAAGCACAAGATAAATAAAAAATGTTTTAGAGAGTCACAAGTGCTACTAAAGAAAAAAAAAAACTGCCAGAATAGAAGATGACAAGGCCAGGGGTGGTAGATAACTGTGTTGTGACTAGTGATGTCAGAATGGAGAACCCAGAGCCCAGAGTTGGCTTATAATTAGTGTCTGTCCTCAACAAATGGTGGATGAGAGAAAAAGGAATTTCCCCAAAATGCTTTTCCAAATCCCCACATTTTTGCAGTGATGTTAAAGATGCTGGCTTGATGATTAAAAATGGAGAGTTTTGAATATCACACAAAGGAGAGCGTCTTATTTCATAGTGAAAAAGCCTGAGTTAGGATGGTAAAGAATTTTCAAATCTTAAATGAAGTCACAGAAAAGGAATGCAGTTCAGATTTCCATTCGAAATTCTTATACCAGGAAACTTCTCATTGAAGGGAGTATACATTCACCTCTCAGATAATGAAAAGACATGAAATGTTTGGTTAATTGTAGTAAAGAAGATACTGAAGATCTCAAAGTATTGTATATGGATAACAAGTAATATTAATTAACAGAAATGTCACATTTCTTTGTGAACTTTCCAGTACATGCAGTGTTTTGATGTTCATGTTGTTCAATGCTCAGGCTTGTTTGCATTTACAAAAGAATCTTTATACTTAATTCTTCATGGAATATTGAGAGCACAACTTATTTTCATGGTTAGCCAAAAAAAGATAGATTTTATATTGCTGTCAAAAGCTTATCCACAGGCTATAACTACTTTCAAAAAGAATTTGTTATTCAGATAAGGGTTTTTTTTTTTGGAATTAGGCCAAAATAAACAAATATTTTTAAAACTACAAAGAAAATACAGAGAAAATTCTTAAGATGGAAATATTTATGCTCACAATCACAGTGATGCTGTGTATTTAAACTGATATACTGTAATGTAAAAAACATATCAGGTTGAGCTCAGCAGATTCAGGTACAAATCTTCTCCATTTCTGATTTGTCAGGGCAGACAGAGAGGAATATGATTTGGAAGAGCAATATAATACTCAGCAATCGCTTTGAGACAAAAATAAGTGGCTATATAGTTTCAAAGTCAGAGTGTTGAACTGGGTTTATGATATAAGCAGCATACACTGGTACAATGAGATAGGGTGATGTGAAGTAAAGTTAGAGCGATACGATATTGGTGGTTGTTCAAACAGGAAGGATACTGTCCTCTAGGAGCTTCAGTAGCAGGAATTAGGGATTCCATTCTTGGGAAAAATGGTAGAATATCATGTCGTAGTGGGCCTAGAACCAAGACATTAAGCCATTTACTTGTCTAGGACTCATTATAATCATTTTCTAGGTACAGGATGGATCCCAGATGAGAAGTTGTATTAGTTTTCTGTTGCTGCATAAGAAATTAGTACAAATGTAATGGCTTAAAACAGCATCCCTGTATTAGCTCACAGTTCTGTAGGTTGGGATACTGGCATGGAGTGACTAGGTTCTGTGTTCAAGGTCTTAAAGGTCTGAATTCAGCATTTTTAAACCCTTGTCAGATAATTCTAACATCTAATTCATTTTGCGTTGGCATCATCTATCACATCTTATTCAAGCTGTCATGTATCTGGTTCTTGGTATAAGTAGTGATAGTTTATTGTCTTTGGGACATTTTGGCTATTATGTTAGGATACTTTGGTCCCTATTTAAAGTGTTTTTTTAAAATTTTTAGCAGGCATTCACTCTTTATAGGTTTGGCACACATTTCCTGTACTTTTATGGACTGTGGTTAAATGATAACCTAATTTTCAGAACCTTTGTGGTACTCTTTTGGTCTGTTTCTCTTGTGCAGGTGGGGTTACCTCTGGTCCCTTCTCATGATGCTTATGGGGTCTGAAGTAGCTTCCCCAGGATATGGCACTTGGTACTTCTGCTGAGGGAAGGGAATCTCTGGAACACTTGATGAAGAGTCCTTCCTGGGCCAGGCACTTGTGACAGGGTCTCCCTGGACTATAAGGAGTGGAGGGTGCTTACCAGGTTGAGAGCTTTCTGTGGAGGGATCTCCGTTGCTGGTACGAGCAAGTTGCCAGATGTTTCTGGGGAGGGGAGAGGAGTCTCAGGCCCATCTGAGGAGAGCATTTTCCAGGTGGGAGCTTTTTGTGGTAGGAGCACTTTTGCTGGGACCCTTAGCCACTGATGTGTCTGGCTGGTGAAGGGGGATCTCAGGCCCAGTGGGGAAGGAAAGCACTTTCCCTGGTCACTTATTGTCATCAGGGCTTCCAATTGTTCGTCCTTGCAGGTTCTGCAAGGCTCGCCTGGTGTTTGGGGGATTCCCATTTGATGTGATGGAGGAAGAGCCTCTTTGAGCCACTTCCTGTTACTAAGTTGGGAGTTAGGAAATGCTGGGCCTGGATCACATTTTTTTTGTTGGTAGAGGGTCATAAGGTGCCCTGCCATGAGGTTGTTCATCCATTCTGAGGGTCCCTAGGCAATTCACCTTCTCTAGACCTTTCAGAGATCTCCTTTGGTTGCCTCATATTATTTCCAGAATATATAGTTGTGCGTATAAAGGGGGAGCAGGGAGAGGGAAGTATAAACCATCTTATCTGGATTAGAAGTCCTCTCTGTGCCTTTTAAGTGCTCACCTGATTAGGTCAGGCTCACTCTGGATAATCTCCCAATCAACTGTGCTATATATCATAATCTAATAATGGGAATGATATTCCATCACATTCACAGGTCTCATATTCAAGGAGAGGGGCTACTACAAGGATCATTGGGCATCATCTTAGAATTCTGTCGACCAGAGAAGGTGCATGTGAATGTACTGAAGCATTAATTAAGCAATTATCATCCTTTGGAAGGTTTTAATCTGTTAGGATAGTATGAAAGCCAAGTACTGTTATAATTATTCTACTCACTTTAAATGAAGTATATCTGATATCAAAAATACTTCCTAAAAATCAGACTATTCAAGCAACTTTCAGAAGTTAATGTAAATTTCAGAGGTTTGATCCAAGCCTTCATTTCTGGCCATGCAGATATCTTCTGTGTGAAAAATATGCTACCTCAAAGATGTTTTCAAAAACTTCACCACCATTCCCCATTTATATTTTGTAGTTATGTGCAAATACTGTGGCTGCCAGCAATTCACATAGAAAAGAAAGGTCAGTGATGTTTCTGAATTTAACCTTTTAGAGAAGGTGTATACTTAACACTGCCTACATTTGTATAGGTTGCACATTGCACAAAATTTCTGATTATTGCTTTAGGTTATAATACAATGTACTCTCACCTATACCAGGATTGAAAATTTTAAGCAAAATTTTCTGGACTGGCCAATACAACCCCCCAAAAATAGTTTTCGGGCTGAATTAGGAGAAAAATCCTTCACTGTGTTTAGGTTGGAAGGAAGCATGACCTAAATTTTGATTTCAAATACTCGGGGTTTTGGGTGATGGTTTTACTGGGGACAATTAGAATTGAACTATGTAGACATGTTTCTTGAAGCCCAGTTTTACCTTTAAGGCTTTCATATTGCAGCTTGTGAGGCTCCAAGCAGCAATTGGGTACTTTGGGTCATTCACACAAGGATTAAGAGTCATATATAAACCATAAAACCCTTTATAAGAAATCAGAATCTGTTTTAAAAATTATATGAACTAAACATATATAGAAAGAAATTGAAGCTTGAATATATTTAAGAAGCAAAAATTAAAGACATACCTCTAACTGCCCTTTTTCCTTAGTTGTTTACAATCACAGCAAATCAAAGTGTGACATGTTTAAGAGAAAGGTAATTAAGTTCTAAGGCTTTGTCATCTTATCACTTTTAAAAATACAAGATCTGGGGCTTCCCTGGTGGCGCAGTGGTTGAGAGTCCGCCTGCCGATGCAGGGGACATAGGTTCGTGCCCCGGTCTGGGAAGATCCCACATGCCGTGGAGCGGCTGGACCCGTGAGCCACGGCTGCTGAGCCTGCGCGTCCGGAGCCTGTGCTCCGCAGAGGGAGAGGCCACAACAGTGAGAGGCCCGCGTACCAAAAAAAAAAAAAAAAAATACAAGATCTGAGTAAATGAAAGGAAAATAGAGAGGGTTGTTAAAGAGCTGAGTCATAGAGTGGAATAGAGAACAAGCGGAAGCGGAAGAGGCAAGAAAGCATACACAGACTGGGTTTGAAGAGAGTTGGGAATACTGGTTGTGGTAGATGGTCTCTGATTTGCTTACCGGATCTACTCGCCATCCTTCTTAACCCTGCTCCATGATTCCAGGAGGCTGACCTTTATCAGCTTCATGGACCAGTCTCTCTGTGTCTTCAGGTTGGGTTTGGTTAATATGAACTACTGACGAGATTAGAAGTCAGGAGGAAAGAAGGCAAGGGTATTTGTTTCCATGATCTGCCCCCTTCCAAACTTCAGGTTGACAGTGGATGCCATTTTCTAAGGTTACATCTCTTGTTGGGTGGGCTTCTACTACAACTCTAATAAGACATTCTGGGTTGCAGGAACTGCTGTCTCTCTATGCCCCTTCAAACCTAGTGGTTATAATACTGGCTTCTCACAGCTGCTAGCCTCAAGGTACTTCATCATCTCTTGGTTTCCCTTCATTCTTTACACACTTCAGTCTCTTCATTAAATGCTATTCCATCACTCTTTTAAAGTGTGCCATCAGTTTTTAGCTAGAACTGACTGATACATTGGTAGTGGGGAATAGGAGAAACTTTAAGGTAGTGTTAGGGAGGTGGGATAAACTGCTGTGGAGAGAGAGAGGAAGAGAAGGGTTTCAAGCTTTTTATGGCATTCTATGAATGTAACATGACTTCTTTATGTGAATGACTCTAATGTAGTCTTAAATTGCTTCTTAATTATTGATATTTGGTTGGGTTTCTGTTTCTTTGCATGCACAGCCAGGATTGTACAGGGCTAAGAGATGTCTGGGATTTACATGACTAGATAATACTACTAGGATCTATCTAGATTCATTATATCATATTAAGACATTTCTCCCATAGAATCAGGAACATCCCAACCCAGTGCACATGCTAAGTTTTTATTGAAATTCAGTGAACTGCTATGGTGTGAAATTAATTTTTATTGTCAGATTGAACAACATTGTTTGACTTTTTAATATTTCCTTTTATTATGGAACAGAAATTGGGGAAAGCCCAATAATTCCTTCAGGAACTAGTGATTCAGTTCAATTGTTACATATGGCACACGGGCCCAGCCGCTCCGCGGCATGTGGGATCTTCCAGGACCCGTGAGCTAATTTCTGAATTTTCATCACTTGAGCTGGACCTGGAAATAAGACTAGAACTGGAAATAGACATACAATCAGGGCTTGAATGACAAATCAGTGTGGAACTTGAATGGGTATCATAGCTAGGATTTGAATCAGAACCAAATATACCACTACTACTACCATTAGGTGACTCTAGCCATTCCATGTTTTGACTTGGAGGTGAGACACTATGCTCTAAATTACTGTCACTGTCCATAAGGTTACTTGAGTTACTAAATTCTGTCATTGTCTGCCTTAACGTGCTCTGAATTGGAACAGATGTTGTATCATTTAAGGTAGTATTTAATATTCTACAAATGGGATTTCTAATGGTATTGACATAAGCTCTCACACCTGCCTGCTCAGAATGTGAATACATATGCCTCAGTCCTCGTTCACTTTCAGAAGTGACAGTGTTGTTTGGTGTCTCAGATGTTAACTGAGTTCTACTAGCTCTGCTGTCTCTCTGAGAATATGCTCCAGAATGAACTTGTCCTACTTCAAGATTGAAGGGTATGGTTGGATATATTTCCCTCATTCCCCAAGATTCACCACTGCTGGTTGTATCTGGAGAATTTTCTCCACGAACGGCATTCCTTGTTCTAGAAGTTTCAATAAGACCTCTATTTTGCAACTCAAATCCAGTCATTTGCTGTCTCAATATTTCCTGGTGCTCAGTTCTAGAAAATCTCGCATTCTCACTTAGCAGAGGCTGCTCAAAATTCTGAGATGGTATACTATGATTAAGTCTTTGTACAATTTCCCTAAGTGAACATGAAGGTGACCAACTTTCAATTCTTGCTCTGGTTCTCGGATACTCTGGGCTCCTACTTCTTGCTCTTCTCTGACTTGTGGTAGGTGGGAATTCCATTAATGTTTCAGTTGTATCTTGTTCAGACATAGATGGTCTTGCAAATATTGATTCAGATTGTGGACTTTCCACTTGCCTTTGGCTGTCTTCCATATTTTCTCTTCTGGGAAGTCTTGCAGATGCTACATCTTCATTCTCTGGATTTGGACTCCCATTATCAAGGTTAACATTTATTTCTAAACTGAATATGAACTGATCACTTTTAGGATTAATTTGGCTCTCTTCTCTCCAAGATTGGTTTTCTCTTTGTCCACTTGTCATATTTTCAGTTTGTCCAGAACAGTTAAGCCAGTCTATTATAGAGTCACCACTAGACACATCATCTGAAGAGTCTCCTCTGTCTGTTAACAAAAAAAATGGGGAGGGTGCATAAAAGAACTACCAAAATTAGAACCATCATAAAATAGCACTCTGAAACTTTGTTTCAAAAACAAACAAAAAATGAGAACTTAAATACTCAGATGTTTTAAACTGATTTCACATTTATAGAGTTAATATTTTATAAACTGCACTGTGTAGATTTATAAGTAAAGGTAGAAAAGTTTCGATTCCATCCGAAAAGAGTGAGCTGATCCTAGATAAACTTAGAGAATTTTTTAAAAAGAGAATCCGGAGGAAGTCTATTTTCAGTATTTCATCATATACACAGCCCTGTGTACCACTGTAGGAGGAATGTCAAGAGACTTTTTTTTCAGTCCACTGTCAAAAACACTAATGCAATTAAACAAGGTAAACACCAGTTAAGGTACAATGCTAGTATTTTAGTTCAATTTGCATTATTGTCTAATTTTCATTAGTCTCCAACATGACTACTTCTAGGCTCTTCACTTACATGCTTTTGATAATAGATAAGCTGTTTTAAAATATAAGGTTATTGCCCAAACATAAACAAGTTTTAGAGGTTTAAAAGTGTTTGCATTTTGAATACTTCTTAATGTTACCAAGATTTTTAATTGACATTAAATTGAAGGTCAGATCCAATGAATAGACTGAACCTAGCATGGTACCTATAAGACCATATTCAAGAACCAAAGTATTATAGTCTCCTCTTCACTAGACAGCAAAATCCTCTGCTTCACACTGGGAGGGAAGGCACCAGACCTGAGGCTCGAGCAGGGTTTCTCAGCCTTAGCACTATTGACCTTTTGGTGCTGGACAATTCTTTGTTTTGGGGAGCTATCCTGTGCATTGTGGGATATTTGGCAGCATCCCTGGCCTCTGCCCACTAGATGCTAGTAACACCCATGCCTCCCCTGTGACAACCAAAAATATCTCTAGCCATTGTCAAATGTCCCCAGGTGTTGGAGAGAGCACAATTGTCCCCAGTTGAGAATATTTGTTTGCTTTTTTTACATGTCTATGTAGAAAAAATAATTCAGGAAGTAGGAGGGACTTTCAGTTGAGGTAGAAAACCAAGAAAAATACAAATAGGCTACTTTGCACTGTTTCCCAATTAAAACAACCCAAATGTGAATCAGGAAAACAAACAAACATACCTTGACATTCTCACCAAAAATCAAGTAAATGCCAGTTCTTTTTATGAGAAGTTACTTACCAAATTAATTTAAGTCACTTCTGTATAATTTACTATTTACTATTATGAAGTTACTATTTACTATTATGAAGTTCCTTATTCATTCCATCCTATTCCCTCCAAAAGCAAAATATACCTGTATTTTCATCTGAGTCTTGTGGTGCGTTTTCTTTAATTAGCTGAAGTCTTGTCAGCAACTCTTCTTCCATACTTTCACCTGGAATGCCTAGAAGATTGTTGTCTCTCATAAATTCGTAATCTTCTTCACTCCGATTATTTACGAACCTGGAGAAATCTTCTTCCCGAACCAATCGGTCCTTTTGACTTATGTGTTGGGCCGAAACTCCATCTCCTTCATCGTTGGAATCCGAGTTTTCCATCTGAATAAACAAGTGGAAAATTACCTGAAATTCACGACGTGGTGTTGAAATTCACCAATGGTCGTTTAGTTTTCCTCGCTTTCTACTTCCTGCCAGAGTGTCCGGTCCTCCGCATAGATTCCTCCCTTCTCCCTTCCCGACTGAGTTCTGTGGCCCCTGGCGACGCAACAGTTGGGAGCCGCCTCTATCCCAGAACTTGCTAGACGTTGCCTAGGCACCCATTATCTTCCCCGCTGTTACCGAGCAGGGACTGGATTCAGGTTAGGTTTCATTTCATTCAAAACCAGCCAATGTTACTGAGGGTTTATAGTGTACCAAGTACCGTGCTTCACCTCGTTTCACCCACATGAACCTATTCTCAGGTTTTCAGGCTCTGATATGCTCTATTTATTCGTTACATTCCATATGACTGCCTTCTTCAAAATGCATTGCCAAAGTCAGCCTAGTTCAATGCAGCAATTCTCATTTTCAGGTGCCCAAGGCCCTCCGCCTTTTCTCCTCATGAATTTCTCAAATCATAGACTCTCACTAAGAAAGCCCACAATTTTTGATAATTTACCAGGGCCCTAGCTGAGTCTCTTTAGTGTGTCCTGTCCCTTTTAACTGTTAATGGGTTCATCTTGCATTATACGGTCCTTCAATCTTGTTTCAAACAAACAAACAAGAAACACCAAAACTTTGGCAGGTTTTTCTGCTCAGCCAGGGAATTCCTTCTCCACAAAAGCATCAGGTTCATTTTTGTCCTCCTTTCTCATAAATGTTATAAATATTACTTAAGCAAAACTAGCCAGAACATCACAGGAACTTTTAGGACAGATACATAATAGTTACTTTGTCTGCCACAGTGAGTACTGACTTTGCTGATTTTGTTGCATGTATCACCTGAAAGGCTTGGTGAAAATAAAATAATGCTCATTTGCAATGCTATCTGGAGGAGACCTCTAATTCACTCTCAGTACACAGCTTAGAAGTTTAAGGAGCTGTGTAAATTCACAGTTGTTTTGTTCACGGTCCACAGCAGGCTTTCTTGTTTGTTCTAAAGGAGATGGAAGGATGGTAACCTTACTGGTGTGACAGTGAAGAATCTAAGTCCATGTCCTGCTTTTGACATTTGTTCGATGCCTCGTTTAACTTAAGCTAGAAAAATCAATCTTTCCCCTCTGAATCAAATCTCAGCAAGTCTTTGGATGAGAACAGAATCCCCTAGACTACCCTGCCTCCTTTATAGACTTCTGAGTGTATTTGTTATCTTTTACTGAAGTTATTATTTTCACAGGGGAAATCTGTTGTAAACTTGTTTGCTGTGCCTCAATCAAAACTAGCAGTATTATGAAAATTCAGCGTGATTTGTACTCTTGATGCAGGAAACCCTAACAATCGTTAGTGTTCTTGAGAGTGATTGATTCAGTTTAATTCAATTCAATCAATTCAAGTGTGGAGTATATTTAGCGTTTGTTAAATGTCAGTCATATTATCGGATATTAAGATACAAAGATGAGTATATTTAAGAATCTGTTGTCATTAGAGTATAACAAACAATTGAGCTACACAGAGGTAAAATTACAGTTTTGAGGAGAAAGTGATTTGAGTGAGAGAGAAAATCGGTTTCACTGCATTTGGGTTTTAAAGGATGAATAGGAGTTTTCTAAGTGAACGAAAGGGGGAAATATTTTCAACAGTGAGAACAGCAACTGCTAACACTCGTAAAACAACAAGGATAGTAGATTTTAATTACTAAAAAAAGACATTAGTTAAATTGGCAGAGCAAGGCCAAAAAATGGAGACCTTTATGACATGTTTAGAAGTTGGACTTTATCATTAGTGCAATGGAAAGATGTTGAAGTCTTTAGACAGTTGATGGTCAAATTTGCAATTTAGAAATAATATTGATAGTAGTGTTGAGGATGAATATGAAGGGCAACAGTTCAGATGGGAGGGGCAGAAATAGATAGAGGGCAGCCTAGGCTAGTGATGACAAGGATCTGAATCAGGGCAAAGGAATATGATTAAAATGAAGGACTTTAACAGATCTCTAGGCAGCAGAACTGATTAAACCTAGTAATATATGGGAAAGAGGGAAAAGTGGGGAGGGGGAATATATGAGGGAAAGGCAGGGGTCAGGATTACTTCTGTATTTCTGTCTTTGCTTAGTGGACAGTGGTACCAATAAGAAGTAACACCTGATTCTGAAGTTGTATGGTTTAGCTTAAGAGGGAGCATGATTGCTTGTGATTAGAATAGTATGCAAGTTACCTGAAGATTCAGAAAGTCTTACAGTCTTTCCAAATTTAGGTACAGAAGCACGTGAACTAATAGCCCCGGATGTTTGGTGTTCCCTGTAGTTGGCTCTCAGTGTCAGTGACTCTAGCTTCCTGAACTATTCGTTCCTGGTTATGTCCCAATTCTGGTGCAAGTAACAGGGTATAGGGATCATCATCCCAGAGGCCTACTTATTGACCTTGATTATTTAAATAGAAGCCACCAATATAGCTGTGCTTTACACTTAGTTCTCTCATGTCTTGACTTTCCTTCTGAATATTGCAGTGTAGGTTCAGTAGTTTTTCCTCTGGATGGCAATATTGCTGCTTTGGCCTTTGTTCTATCCCTTGTCTTGATATCAGAAGTCTTCTGAAGATGTTTTTTCTTCACTTCTCATTTCAGAGATGGGAGGTGCAGCAGGAAGTCCGGAGGTTGACTAGAGCATCACTCTAAGTTGAGTTGGAGGGGAAGAGGTTGAAGATGGAAAGTTGCTTACTTTCAATCAGAGTCAACCACTTAAAAATTTGGCCAATCCATTGTTTATGATGTGGTGAAAAAATGGGGTGTGTGTGAGCAGATGTGGCTGTTCTTTTATCCTGGTTGTAATAATGGAGTTTTGTAATCAAGACTTTTCTTTTACTGACTCTGTCCAAGGAAGCTTCTGAACAGATTCTGTGACTCAAAGGGAGACTGAAAATAAGCAAGAGATAGCATTCTCCCTGAATATGGGTAAAAGGAGTTCCGTGGCTTTAGAACTGTAAGAAATGATCAAGACATATATTCCAGATACCTATTGCAGTATAACAAACCATTCCAAAACGCAGTGGTAGATACAATAGAAACCATGTTGTTATAGTCAGGACTTTGTGAGCTAAGAATAAAGATAAAGAATACTGGGGATGGCTCATCTCTGCTCCATCATGACTGGGCCTCAGCTGTGGTGGCTTGAATGATTGGAGATAGATTAGACTACTTGACTGGTGTCATATGTCTGGGGCCTTGGTTCTGGCTAAGTTTTCTTTGAGTCACATCTTTTGGTGCTGAAATGTCCAACCAAGATGGCATCTTCATTCACAAATCTGGGGCTTGAGTTGGGCTGCACAGGCTGAAAAATCTGGGGCTGGTTTTCCCTCTGTCTCTGTCTTTCTCCATGAAATTTCTCGGTGTAGTTTTGGAGTCTTAGCAACCTGGATATCTCAAAGTAGTTGAATTCTTACATAGTGAGTGGCTTCACCCAAAGTAAACATTTCAAGAGACTTGGCTGGAATCTGTAAGTCTTCCCGTGACTTAACCTCACAAGTGCAAGAACACCTTTTCTCTTGCATTCTGTTGATTGAATAAGCCACTGGATCGGCCCATATTCAAGAAGAGGGACACCACATTCTACCTTTCAATAGAGAGGTAACAAAGATTTTATGGTTCTATTTAATGTACTATAGCACATGATGAAAAAAATCTTATAATGATGACTTTTCAGTTTAAGTGGAAATTAATCTCTCCCTCTGTTTTCTGAATTGCATTATTCTCTGGGTAAAAATAAAAAAAGGGGGGACATAAAATCTGAAGTTCTTTGCATTCAGCCTGATTTTAAAGATACCCGATTAAGGATCTTTTTATTATGTAATAGTTTTCCCACATCAGAGAACATTGGTAATATTAAGAGCTATTTACTGAGCAACTGTAATTGCTAGACACTCTGCTTGTGTTTTAACTTATTTGATCTCAAGCCCCATGCAAGATAGGTATTACCGTTCTCAGAGATAAAGGCATTGAGGCTGATGCAAATTAAGTGATTTTCTCAAAGTTACAGTAATAGATAATATGTTTAGATTCAAACAAGGTCTATCGGATGACTCTCCCTGTTTCGCTCTACTCTGCTATGTTTAATGAAAACACAATTTTAGACATCATTACACAAACGTAGTAAAATCTCAGTTAAATGAGATGCTTGAATCATGTTTGATCATTTTCGTGTGCCATTTCAATTCTGCTTTGGAGTTAGTCTAGAATATCTTCGTTTTAACTTAATAAAGAGTAATTTTAAATCAAGAAGTAACCATAATTAAAGCTTGATAAGATATTTCATATTTTTATGTTTTTTTCTTTCCCACCAGAAGGATGGGTTAAAAGCTTGAAAGCATTGATGCAGAAAAATGAATATAAATATGCATGTCTCATGGAATCTCCTGGAATTGGTTCTTTGACACAAATACTTGTTTTGAATCTAAACATGAAATTCTGTTAACTGAAATGACAACCTTTCCACTTACATAGGCTTGACACTAGGAATTAGTTTCATCTCTTCCTTATGCTTACCTCTAATTATGGAAATAAAAATGTATTTATTTAGCAAGGTCTCATCCCTCTTATGATTTCCTTTCTTCCCGGTTCTGCTCAGATTTAGACTTTTGATAGCTTTTCTATTAGTGCCGTGTCAGTGGATATTTGCTTCTATGCTTTCTCTAGTATTGAGCCATTTTACACACTTTCTCTGAGGCATGCTCCAGGTCTGTTATTCACAAGCAAGTTAGTTCATATTTCTGCACATTTGTTTATTTGTAAAGTCTTACCTCCTAGGTTATTGTAATAAATAAATAAACTTACATATACATAAATAATATTCTGTTTGTTACCTATATAGATATATTTAAAGATGAATTTTACGGTTCCAAGGAGGAAACGGATATCAGGTTTGTTTCTCAAAACAAATGAACACAGAGAACACAAAATGAATAAGCAACACAAAAGCTCACAATATATGAGCAAAACCAAATTAAGCAGGCCTGCCATATACAGATTCACAGGTTGTGCCCTCTAAAATTCCCAGGGGGCACCATTCATGTAAAGAAAGTGAATGACACTCGTATAAATATGCAGTGCACCACCTGTACAACTGAACATGCAGACCCTGAAAATGAGCTTTAATGTTATCTTCTGCCTTCCTTCGACCCAGTAGGGAGAAGAGAAGAGGATAATGAACTCAGGGGAGAGTAAATAGTTACTTTATTACTTGTTCTTCTCCAGGCCTAGAATTTTATATGCTCCTATTGAAGGGAGGTTGGTGATTTTGTTCAGTAGCCTGCAGTCACAGGGAGGTGCACTGCCTCTTTCACCAAGTATTTACACCAGTAGGTGTAACCACAATGGCAGCGTGTGGTGTGGGTAAAAATGGTCACCTCACATCTCTGTCATGTCGACTCTCCCTTTTATGGTGCTAATTGGGTGTTGTAGTCGCTCTTATGGAGAGCCACTGAATGGTCAGTCTGGGTTGCCTATTCAAAGAAACTCACCACATTTTCAAATTACATTACAAAAAGGCCCCTACATTTCAGGCATACCATTTTGCTTAAATTCAAACTACTGTACTATAATCAAGTTGCATCTCTTGCTTAAGTCTTAATATCCACAAACCTCAACAAATTCAATGGACAGTAGGTTGACCAAAGGGTGAAAGTTTTTTAAAAAGTAGCATTTGTATTGGGAGCAGAGTTTGGGTTTCCTTATGGTCGGGTTTCCTGGGGCCTCTTTAATATTCAGGCTAAATGCAAGCTCTTATCCACACTATTAGAATGCATCCTCTATCTTCAAACACATTTGACAACTTATTGCGTATAGAATAAAGTAAAATGTGTAGTAAGTCCTTACAAAAATCACTCCAGATTTGCCAACATTACTACATTTTCATCTTTCAAACTTCAGTTTAAATGTCACTTCCATGGAAAGGTCTTCCTGACAGTTTATCTAAAATAAAATTGTGCATGTCATGCTCTGTCACAGACGCTTATCTCTTCCTCCAATAAACTGTATACTATAAGAATAGTAATCTTTATAGCTCAACCTGTGTTTTCCATCTGTTCAGTTCCTTAAAGCAGATACTAAATGAATATGCGTTGGAGAGTGAAATAAGTAAAGTAAGGAAGAAAGGCCAGAGGGAGGAAGGGAGGAAGGAAGGACCTCTGGCAAAGATTCTCTCTCTGTCTTTTTTCATTCTGGCTGCTGTAACAAAATACCACAGACTGGGTAGCTTATAAACAACAGAACTTTGTTTTGTAATGTTATGGAGGCCTGAAGTCCAAGATCAAGGTAGCAGCATGGTCTCATTCTGGTGAAAGCCCTCTTCCTGATTCATAGCCAGAACCTTCTTGCTGTGTCCTCACATGGTAGAAGGGGGCTAGTGAGCTCTCTGGAGCCTCTTTTAAAAGACATTGATCCCATTCATGAAGGAATTTGTGGAATCTAAAAAATACAACCAACAAGTGAATATAATGAGAAAGAAACAGACTTACAGATGTGGTGAACAAACTGGTGGCTACCTGTGGGGAGAGGGAAGGGGAGAGGGTAGGGGATTAAGAGGTACAAACTATTATGTATAAAATAAGCTACAAGGATATACTGTACAGCACAGGGACTATAGCTAATATTTTATGATAACTATAAATGGAGTATAACCTTTAAAAATCGCAAATGACTATATTGTACAGCTGTAGCTTATATTGTATACCAACTATATTTCAATTAAAATAATAAGAATAGTCACAAAAAATCTGAAATAAAAGGCATGAATCCCATTCATGAGGGTGCCACCCTCATGACCTAATCACCTTCCAAGGGCTCCGCCTCCTAATACCACCAATCTGGGGGGTTAGGATTTCAACATATACATTTTGAGGGAACATAAATATTCAGACCATAGCACTCTTCTTTGACCAAACTTGAGTCAGGCTTCTCTGAGTCCTCTTTCTAACTAGTCCCTGACCTTAGGCTCTGTCCTTGGCCCATTTAGACTAGTATTAGCATGAATTCTGGTGGGTCAGTTTAGCAAAAATCCTCTACCCTTGATATATGGTCAAACTCTTTATCCCTCACCGTTCATGTCTTACCACCCTAGCCTGACTACAGAAAAAAGTTCTGCCAATTGGTTTAGCCAGAAGTCTCCTTACCCCTGATGTTTCCTCTTAGTGATTTTCTATCCACTGACCCCCACCCTGCTCCTTGCCTTTATATCTCTACTTGTTCTTATTATATTAGGAGTTGAGCCCCATCTCCCTCTCCTACTACACAGCCCCTCTGTAGTAGTCTCCCTGACTTATCCTTGCTATCTTTAACAAGTATCATGTATACTTGTTTTCTTCAGTACCTTCCAAGGCTTTCCTTACCTACATCTCTCTGCATATGCTGTCACTTTTTCCATGCCTTTGTTCACATTGTAATCTGTGCTTGCGATGCCCTACCCTTTATGCCCTAGTTCATATCAGACCTCTCTGTAATATCTGTACCCTTCTAGTCCTGTATTAAATACACTGCCCTTCAAGATGGCCTGTAAAACTCCTGTTTGCATAAATATTTGCCATTTTTCACCTTCCTGTTTCCTCTTAGACTCTTAAATAGAACAATGTGTGCACTTGCCTTCTACTAGATTGTGAACTGTAGTGATGCAAGAAGTAGGCATCATTATGTGCCCCTCCAATGCCTAACACCAAATGTTATGCACAGTTAGAAACTCAATAAATACCTGATTAGTTGAACTATGGTCCTACTATATAGTGAAAAATTCAAAGGCTATTGAATTGGATTCTGATCTCCCCTGCTCATGAGCTGTGTGACATTGGGTAAGTTATTTAATCTCTCAGTTTTAGTTTCATTATTTGTAAAAGGCAATGATACCTAAATGGATTGTGGTAAACTTTAGTGACATTCTATGTAAAATAAAGTAAATGTGATACTATATGTAAAGGTGTCTCCTGCTTAAGGTCAGGAATCCATTTGTAAAAATCAAGCAGTTTTTGTTAAAATGTAACCAGGAAATGATTTCCTATTATTTTAATGGAAACCTTTAATATGTTTTATATGTTAGCCCAACAACTCCAACAAATTTCCTGAAACGCAATGAAACAAAAGAAACAAAAAATTGTTATAATATAGATATTTAAAATCATCATATCCTAATCACCTAATGATTAATATGGTTTTAACAAACATTGCTTTGCAGTAACATGGCCTCTCTTAACCCCAGTAACATCAGAGTTGCACATCCTCTTCTGTGACACTTTGCAGGCTTTTCAAAATGTCTACACAGGAGTCTGAAGTTTTACCCAATGTATTTGGAATGTAACTCAAGATTTTCTCCAACCACTGTGTTCTTATAAAAGTTACCTTGAGTTTGCAGATGCAAATATGTTTTATTGCTGTATAATCACTGGCTGAAGAATATTTGATTGAGAACTAATTAAATTCTCTGTAGTGTAAGTATTAAAGCAAAGAGCTCTTCTAACAGGGAAGTAATAGGAGATATTTTGTGTGTTATATCTTCATATAGGATTGCTAAACAGTGTTGTTCTTAATAAATGTTATTTTCTAACTTCCTTCCATTATGAATCAAATTAGTTCTAAACCCAAGATTTAGTTTAGTCTTCATTTCTCAAATTCAGTTAAAACATTCATTTTGGGGGTTTTAAGAATTTAATTCAGTTATGCAAAAATATATCTAGGGGGTTATTTTATTTTTTAGTTTTAATTTAATTTAATTTTTTTCTTGAAGTATAGTTGATTTACAATATTGTATAACTTTCTGGTGTACAGCAAAGTGATTCAGTTATATATATATACATACATATTCTTTTTCAGGTTCTTTCCCCTTATAGGTTATTACAAAATATTGAATATAGTTCCCTATGCTATACAGGAAGTCCTTGTTGGTTATCGATTTTATATGTAGTCGTGTTTATATGTTAATCCCAAACTCCTAATTTATCCCTCACCCCCTTCCCCTTGGCTAACCATAAGTTTGTTTTCTATGTCTGTGGGTCTATTTCTGTTTCATATATAAGTTCATTTGTATAATTTTTTTTAGATTCCACATATAAGTGATATCATATTATATTTGTCTTTCTGTGTCTGGCTTACTTCACTTAGTATGATAGGTCCATACATGTTGCTGCAAATGGCATTATTTCATTCTTTTTTATGGCTGAGTAATATTCCAGTGTGTGTGTGTGTGTGTGTGTGTGTGTGTGTGTGTATGACACATCTTCTTTATCCATTCATCTGTTGGTGGGCATTTAGGTTGCTTCCATGTCTTGGCTATTGTAAATAGTGCTACAGTGAACATTGGGGTGCATGTATCTTTTCAAATTATGATTTTCTCCTAGGGCTTTATTGATAATGACATACACTCTAGCCCACCTACCTCACTTATATTTCCATATATCCTGAGTGAGTCAGTCTCTTTTTTTTGGCTTTTTAAGAAATCTGGATGCTTTCTAGATAATAGTTATCTCCATATGCACATCTGAACCATTTGCATGGTTTCTTTGTCAGTTTATTATTAGGGAAGCTTAGAGTAATTTCATAACAACATAGAAAGTGATTGTATACAAACTTTATTTTAACTGTGGACTACCCCCACTCCTACCCCAAATACTCATAGACTGAAAGGTCATCAGAGATGAGCTTGTCTTTGGGAATTGGAGCGTGGAAATCAGAGAAAGGAAGGAAATCACGGAACTACTTCAGTTGGAGATGAAGGAGTGGGTAAATGCCCTTTTCTTGGAAAAAAGATGAATTTCCTACTAGAGGAGAAATCTCTTAAAATATTCAGCTGCGCCAGTGATTAACTCTGTTGCAAATTTAGTTGCATTCGGCAGGTACTGCAGGGAACAACTAGTGTGTATGCCTTGGCATAGTAAAAAAAATTATGTAGACAGAAAGTATATTTCATTTATCTAGTTACTGAATAGCCTGAAATATAGAGCAGTCGAATACTATTTGTAATTTGCGTGAGTGTGTGTGTGTGTGAGAGTGAGCAAAGCTGTGTTTGACACTAACATCCATTTTTCCTGACTTAAGAACAATATTTTAATAGATAACTGTGGTTTAAAGAACTGATTGATGCCAGACAGGAAGTTCTCCTCATATTGATTATGTGTAAAAATGCCTAGGAGGGCTTGGGACTGACAGAAACCATCAGTAAACTTCAAAACTCAAACGAGAATTTAGTTGACAGCAGGGTGTTCAGTACAGAAAATAGTTTCAGCACTGACACTGTCTTCTAAGGATCAGTATCTATCCATCTGTATAACAGATATCTGTGCGAAAGACAGTGTGGTATGGTGGAATGAAAACTGAACTTGTAATTGGAATATGGGGATTAGGTTCCAGCTGAGTTCTTTCTACTGGTGCTATCTTGGAGAGTTACACCTCTAAGAATAACATTCTTTGTTTTTAAACTATGTCTAAGGATCTTTTGAGCTCTATATTTCTATGAAACTCTGATCCTATTTTATCATTGTAGGGGTACTGTGTGTTGGAAGATAGCTAGATAGATCAATGGGTGCATGTATGGGTGGGTGGAAAGATAAGTGAGTACATACACACACATATACATATACGTACATATGTATGCACAATATATACATAAAAAATATATATACTTACATATATAGGACTATATATGTGTGTGTGTAACACCTACAGGTTATTTCCATGCATATGTGTCTACATAGAGTGACATCACAAATTCTGGCCATGGTTTTCCTTTTCATTTGCAAATATGACAATAAATCATCTAACATCATTACAGAGGTAAGACCTCTTAACAGCAAATGGGTCTTGAAAGAGATTTTAACATTGTGAAAGATACATTAAAATAATCCACAAATACTCATATGCATGTATTGTGAAAATGCTTCTTAGTGGATACAAATGTAAAAGGTGAATAATAAAAGTATCATGAATTCTTTATTCTTCATCGATAAAGAATTCTAATTTTGAAAATTTACTGGGCAGTACTAAATAAGTGAGTATCAGGAGTCTGATCTTGCCAAAATAATAACTTTAACTTTTGATGTATAGTATAAATACTATTAGCAGAAACATATTTTTCTAGCAATGACCTTAATAAAAATAAAGCTCCTGTAAATAACACACAGTGAAATCTACATTTTACTCCGTTAATCAACATGTTTAGGTTCATGGGACACTAAAGACCACAGTCATCAATATTACAGAGCATTTTATTAAGTATATATTATTACACCGTGAGTGGGTAGACATTTAGATCTGTATTCTACACAGACTGAGTGCATTTCTGCGGCATAGTTGTCTTTAGTTGAGTGGAATAGGCCCATGGGTGAGAGGTCACAAGTAATCAGCTATCTATATATACTTGGAAGTTTAGAAATAGTTGAGAGTTTATTTATTTATTTTACTTTAAATGTGTACAGTTTATTATATATCAATTACACCTCACTAAAGCTAAATAATTGAGTTTTCTTGGGATTGATTAGAGACAATGTTTTGAGATGGAGAGAGAATTATCTTAGAGAGTAAATGAAGAGTTGGGATAAATGATCATTTTCTCTGGAAGGAAAAGGGTTTATAATAGGAACCCCTAAGAAGGCATATTGAACTGGCCTTATTTAACATTTTTTTCAAGGGATCAAGATAAGAAGTACCATGGGAGAATTTCCAAATTTGTGCACAGAACTAAGTTCTTCCAGGTAATAAAAAGATCATCAAAGTAGGATGAACAGGAGTTGAAATGAGCAGAGGCGCTCTAATGAGAGCAGGGAGAAACAGTTCAGGTGAAATCATTGAAACTCTTCTATGAGATGGAAGACCCTGAGAACTGATTATCACTGCGGAAGAAAGCCTAAGGACTCCGTTGCCTGAAGGTTCAAAGATTACGACCAGGAAACCAACATTGACAAAATTTGTTGGACATCATCACAAAGGATATTGGAAACAAAGTGAAAGGTATTGTCTTACCCTTGGACAAAACAGAAATTTGTCTGAACCTAGAAGTTCTTATGAAGTTTTGATAAGTACACCTTAAGATACAGAGGGAAGCAAAAACCATCGAGGGGGAGAAGGAACTTCCGTTTGAGAATAGGCAGTTGGAAGAACTCCTCAGTCTGGAAGACACGATGTGGGAGGGAATCTGAGTAGCTCATGTAACGTGTGTATAGATTATTCACTAAATCTTGAGTTAGCTCTTAAGATTGAGAAGAAGCAGCATTAGGGAAAAATAAAGCAAGCTGCCCTCCACATCCTAAGACACGGTACCAACTGAGACTATAAATCTGCAGGTCCAGATTCATTCACAGATGGTAGGCTGATGGGAAGCTGTTAGCCAGAGTTAGTGGGGTAGGGAGCAAATCCCCAACTTCAGATGCTGTAGAGGGTAACAACCTGCCTCTCTCATGCAGGGGGAGATGGAATTCTCAGCTCAATGCCTCAGGACTCCGGTCCATTATCATGGCTGTTCTAATCTGTTTCTGAAGTGGTCTCTTCTACAGCATTTAAAAAAGTGACTGCATTATCCTGAACATTTTTATCAAGTAACAAGTCAGCTGATATAAATGCATAAAGTTGGCTGAAAGCAGGCCTGGATTTCAAAGCCCCTTCGGCATGTCTAGGTTGGGCACACGTCATGGAGCCTAAGAGTTTATTTAGATGGGGAGTCTTAAAAAGCTGAAACTAAAAGTGACCATAAAATCATCAAACTTTAAAGTCGGAAAAAGTCTCATTCTTTTTCAAATGTAAAAAGCATTAACTGAGTCATTAAATGAGCTTTTAAAAAAGCCTCCTGGCAAGAGTGACAGATATAGAACTTTAAACCCATGCCTCTGGGGCCAATGCTCTTTCTATCATAAAATGTTTCTCCCTAACATTTGATGAATCAAAACATACACACACAAACACACACACACACACACACACATAACGTTAAGACCCAGGGTTCACTCTTCAACTTGCTTTCAACCACATGGAAACTTTATGGATTGAGTCTTTCAGATATTATTTCAGAGCAGATAAGCCAAATGCTATTTCTCTCACCTGGCTCCAAGCACTGTTTAGTCTTCTCCAACTGGGTATAATTATTCACTAGGGATCTCACCTGTTGTTCAACACTCAAACTTGTGATGGCCATGCTGTGGACTCCATTGTCTTGAGAGGAAAGCTTACACACCAAAACATTTGGGTGGGTGAAAGGAACACAGGAGAGGAGACTAGAGGAAAGGTATCGGTAAATATGTAGTGAGTTGTTGCTTTTCTACCTTGATTATGCCTGAATGGCTATTTTTATTGACACGAGCTTGCGCTACATGCTTGATGCATGACACACGCAGACTCCCTTAACTTAGAACATAATTGTGGCACATGTATCTCCAGCTACAAATATAGGTACCAAAGAGCCTAAGGAGCTCTGAGGGTCATATAAATTCATTTATTTTTTGAGTTTTTCTTTTTTTGTGTGAGAATTGAATAGAAATAAAAGCTAAAATATATCCCTTACTCACCTGGCAATTTCTTTTCATCTTCCTTTTCTCAGGTAACATCTCCTCTAGGAATCCTCCCATACCCAGGAAAAGATAGTTTCTCCTACTCTATACAATCAAAACCCCCTGAGCAACCCTTTCTCATACCTTTTATAGAAAAGTGTTGAATTGTGGATTTACTTGTCTGAATCTTCTTTAACCTGTGAGAAAATTGAGTGCAGGGGCTGCATCTTCCAACAGTGTATCTTCCAGTGCCAAGCACAAAAGAGTCAACTAACATGTAGCTTTAAAAAAAGTATCTTGTACATATTGTAAGTGTTCAATACATTTGTACATCAAATACATGAAATAATCAAGGCTAAGAAATACGCTAAGAAAAAATTAATGTTAAGGAGGATTTATAAATGAGTAGAAAGGGGGTTTTAGGGAAGAAATCATGATTTAAGATTATTAGTTTTTTTTAACCTGGTATATGTTGAGGATTGCTATAGAAGAAAAGGCAATTCAATACTTTGAAAATGTGTGAAGTCTATATTCATTAGTTCATCAGCTAAAATAAGGTGGTATGCACACAGCTGCTCATCTTTCAAAATTTTTCATAAATGTCAACTTGTTGAAAATATTTTGAAACTAATTTTTCTTCACCTTTTAAATTCTCTTGGAATTAAACATGGTGATTTACCACTAAGACCTTCAAGATGTATTAACTTATTTAGGCCACCATAATAAATTTGAGAGAGAGTCTTTGTACGGAGATGCATTTTAAAAAGCACAGTTAATCACCCAAAAGTAATTTATAAAGGAATTCAAATTTTAAGCATTACTCATAAAAAAATGTTGAAAGGAATTAAATTCATAAAAAGTTGAACATTCTTAAATCTTCATCCCCCTACTCAATTTTCTTGTAGTTCACAGTGCTGCAGAATTTCTAATGCAGAAATCCTCAAATATATCCAGCATTTTTTGGCTTTTCCCTTTTCTTTACAAACCCTCCATTATTTTCTTTTTCTTTTTTTTAAACATCTTTATTGGAGTATAATTGCTTTACAATGGTGTGTTAGTTTCTGCTTCAAAACAAAGTGAATCAGCTATATGTATACATATATCCCCATATCCCCTCCCTCTTGCGTCTCTCTCCCACCCTCCCTATTCCACCCCTCTAGGTAGTCATAAAGTATCCAGCTGATCTCCCTGTGCTATGCGGCTGCTTCCCACTAGCTAGTTATTATTTTATATTTGGTAGTGTATATATGTTCATGCTACTCTCTCACATCGTCCCAGCCTAACCTTCCCCCTTCCTTGTGTTCTCAGGTCCATTCTCTACGTCTGTGTGTTTATTCCTTTCCTGCTCCTAGGTTGATCAGAACCATTTTTTTTTTTAGATTCCATATATATGTGTTAGCATACAGTATTTGTTTTTCTCTTTCTGACTTGCTTCACTCTGTATGACAGACTCTAGGTCCATCCACCTCACTACAAATAACTCAGTTTCGTTTCTTTTTATTGCTGAGTAATATTCCATTGTATATATGTGCCACATCTTCTTTATCCATTCATCTGTTGATGGACACTTAGGTTGCTTCCATGCCCGGGCTATTGTAAATACAGCTGCAGTGAACATTGTGGTACATGACTCTTTTTGAATTATGGTTTTCTCAGGGTATATGCCCAGTAGTGGGATTGCTGGGTCGAATGGTAGTTCTATTTTTTAGTTTTTTAAGGAACCTCCATACTGTTCTCCATAGTGGCTGTACCAATTTACAGTCCCACCAACAGTGTAGGAGGGTTCCCTTTTCTCCACACCCTCTCCAGCATTTATTGTCTGTAGATTTTTTGATGATGGCCATTCTGACTGGTATGAGGTGATACCTCACTGTCATTTTGATTTGCATTTCTCTAATGATTAGTGATGCTGAGCATCCTTTCATGTGTTTGTTGGCCACCTGTATGTCTTCTTTGGAGAAATGTCTATTTAGGTCTTCCGCCCATTTTTGGATTGGGTTGTTTGTTTTTTTGATATAGAGCTGCATGAGCTGATTGTAAATTTTGGAGATTAATCCTTTGTCAGTTGCTTCACTTGCAAATATTTTCTCCCATCCTGAGGGTTGTCTTTTCGTCCTGTTTATGGTTTCCATTGCTGTGCAAAAACCCCATAGCAGTATTATGAGTGTCACTGAAGCAAACTTCGGTCCACCTATCCATGTGCAATAAACCCAATCTCCTGACACTGGGTTGTGGTGAAAGAAAGTTCCGTGTTTTATTGTAAGGCGCCATACAAAGAGTCCAGGACAGCTAGTACTCAAAAAGCCTCATTTTCCAGATGGGTTTCAGCAGAGTGTTTTTAAAGGCAAGGTGAGGGAGGGGAGTCCCAAGGTATGTGATCAGCTTGTGCACAGTTCTCTGTTTGGTTGATGGTGAGGTTACAGGACAGTGTCACAGGGGTTAACGTCATCAATTCTTTGGCTCCAGTAGGCCTGGGGGCTATGTGCTCATGGTCATTAAGTAGTTAACCTTCCATTTGGTGGGGGTTTTAGCATCTGTAAAGCAGGAAATGTGCATCAAATACTGTTATCTATGTACTTCAGAGAGGAGCTAAAGTAGAGGATATGGGGGAGGGTTCTATCCTAGGAAGGCCCCATAGGGTCCTCCTCTGTTACATGAGCCCTGATGTTCTTTCCAAAATCCTCTTAAAGTTGAGGACAGATTTGGTTTCCATTTTTTGCTACCAAAAGCATCCTAACTTATACACTTAGCATAAAAATACTCTACTAATTTGGTACCTGCTCAGAAGTCTTGCTCAGGGCTGTACACAACTCCAGCATGTGTCATTCACATTGACATTATTATGAATGGTACCCCCTGGAGTTGTGCAGTCCCCAACTTTCATAGTTGTAAAAGGCTGTGCTGCTTTGTATCTGCTCATCTTTCCAGCTCCCCTTCAGTTGTCTTACATATGTGAGCTACAGTTGAGTCAGTTCCAACTACTTTTGCTCTCCAGAGGAACCACGGTATTACTTGGGCTTTTTGTGATCACTTTGTTCCCAATGCCAAATACAGATTCTTCACAGTTTGTTCATCTGACAGAGTCGTGTTTATTCTTTGATGCTCTTCTCAGATATCACCTTTACTATAAAACTTTTCTTGTCACATCATTTTCCTGCCATAGGCCCTAGGCACTCATAGTAAATGACTTTATCAAATGTAAACATAGCACTTTGTGCACATTTCTATCAATGCATCTCATGATGGTTTTATGTTAGTCTTCTGTACTGACCTATGTGCTTTTTGAGCAAACAGATTTTTCTAATTGTGGCCTAGTAGAGGAAACCCTAGCACACAACAGATGCTTAAAGGACTCTCTCTTTGTGGACTGTTTAATGCATTCATTAACACTCATAATTCACTGAATGAACCAAATCATTTAAAATTTACAGTTTTCCACAGCAAGATCTTTTTCGACCCACCGCCTAGAGTAATGAAAATAAAAACAAAAATAAATAAATGGGACCTAATGAAACTTAAAAGCTTTTGCACAGCAAAGACACCATAAACAAAATGAAAAGACAACCCTCAGAATGGGAGAAAATATTTGCAAACAAAGCAACTGACAAGGGATTAATCTCCAAAAGATACAAATAGCTCATTCAGCTCAATATCAAAAAGACAAACGACCCAATCAAAAAATGGGTGGAAGACCTAAATAGACATTTCTCCAAAGAAGACATACAGGTGGCCAACAAACACATGAAAAGATGCTCAACATCACTAATCATTAGAGAAATGCAAATCAAAATGACAGTGAGGTATCACCTCATACCAGTCAGAATGGCCATCATCAAAAAATCTACAGACAATAAATGCTGGAGAGGGTGTGGAGAAAAGGGAACCCTCCTACACTGTTGGTGGGACTGTAAATTGGTACAGCCACTATGGAGAACAGTATGGAGGTTCCTTAAAAAACTAAAAAATAGAACTACCATTCGACCCAGCAATCCCACTACTGGGCATATACCCTGAGAAAACCATAATTCAAAAAGAGTCATGTACCACAATGTTCACTGCAGCTGTATTTACAATAGCCCGGGCATGGAAGCAACCTAAGTGTCCATCAACAGATGAATGGATAAAGAAGATGTGGCACATATATACAATGGAATATTACTCAGCAATAAAAAGAAACGAAACTGAGTTATTTGTAGTGAGGTGGATGGACCTAGAGTCTGTCATACAGAGTGAAGCAAGTCAGAAAGAGAAAAACAAATACTGTATGCTAACACATATATATGGAATCTAAAAAAAAAAATGGTTCTGATCAACCTAGGAGCAGGAAAGGAATAAACACACAGACGTAGAGAATGGACCTGAGAACACAAGGAAGGGGGAAGGTTAGGCTGGGACGATGTGAGAGAGTAGCATGAACATATATACACTACCAAATATAAAATAATAACTAGCTAGTGGGAAGCAGCCGCATAGCACAGGGAGATCAGCTGGATGCTTTATGACTACCTAGAGGGGTGGAATAGGGAGGGTGGGAGAGAGACGCAAGAGGGAGGGGATATGGGGATATATGTATACATATAGCTGATTCACTTTGTTATGAAGCAGAAACTAACACACCATTGTAAAGCAATTATACTCCAATAAAGATGTTTAAAAAAAAGAAAAAGAAAATAATGGAGGGTTTGTAAAGAAAAGGGAAAAGCCAAAAAATGCTGGATATATTTGAGGATTTCTGCATTAGAAATTCTGCAGCACTGTGAACTACAAGAAAATTGAGTAGGGGGATGAAGATTTAAGAATGTTCAACTTTTTATGAATTTAATTCCTTTCAACATTTTTTTATGAGTAATGCTTAAAATTTGAATTCCTTTATAAATTACTTTTGGGTGATTAACTGTGCTTTTTAAAATGCATCTCCGTACAAAGACTCTCTCTCAAATTTATTATGGTGGCCTAAATAAGTTAATACATCTTGAAGGTCTTAGTGGTAAATCACCATGTTTAATTCCAAGAGAATTTAAAAGGTGAAGAAAAATTAGTTTCAAAATATTTTCAACAAGTTGACATTTATGAAAAATTTTGAAAGATGAGCAGCTGTGTGCATACCACCTTATTTTAGCTGATGAACTAATGAATATAGACTTCACACATTTTCAAAGTATTGAATTGCCTTTTCTTCTATAGCAATCCTCAACATATACCAGGTTAAAAAAAACTAATAATCTTAAATCATGATTTCTTCCCTAAAACCCCCTTTCTACTCATTTATAAATCCTCCTTAACATTAATTTTTTCTTAGCGTATTTCTTAGCCTTGATTATTTCATGTATTTGATGTACAAATGTATTGAACACTTACAATATGTACAAGATACTTTTTTTAAAGCTACATGTTAGTTGACTCTTTTGTGCTTGGCACTGGAAGATACACTGTTGGAAGATGCAGCCCCTGCACTCAATTTTCTCACAGGTTAAAGAAGATTCAGACAAGTAAATCCACAATTCAACACTTTTCTATAAAAGGTATGAGAAAGGGTTGCTCAGGGGGTTTTGATTGTATAGAGTAGGAGAAACTATCTTTTCCTGGGTATGGGAGGATTCCTAGAGGAGATGTTACCTGAGAAAAGGAAGATGAAAAGAAATTGCCAGGTGAGTAAGGGATATATTTTAGCTTTTATTTCTATTCAATTCTCACACAAAAAAAGAAAAACTCAAAAAATAAATGAATTTATATGACCCTCAGAGCTCCTTAGGCTCTTTGGTACCTATATTTGTAGCTGGAGATACATGTGCCACAATTATGTTCTAAGTTAAGGGAGTCTGCGTGTGTCATGCATCAAGCATGTAGCGCAAGCTCGTGTCAATAAAAATAGCCATTCAGGCATAATCAAGGTAGAAAAGCAACAACTCACTACATATTTACCGATACCTTTCCTCTAGTCTCCTCTCCTGTGTTCCTTTCACCCACCCAAATGTTTTGGTGTGTAAGCTTTCCTCTCAAGACAATGGAGTCCACAGCATGGCCATCACAAGTTTGAGTGTTGAACAACAGGTGAGATCCCTAGTGAATAATTATACCCAGTTGGAGAAGACTAAACAGTGCTTGGAGCCAGGTGAGAGAAATAGCATTTGGCTTATCTGCTCTGAAATAATATCTGAAAGACTCAATCCATAAAGTTTCCATGTGGTTGAAAGCAAGTTGAAGAGTGAACCCTGGGTCTTAACGTTATGTGTGTGTGTGTGTGTGTGTGTTTGTGTGTGTATGTTTTGATTCATCAAATGTTAGGGAGAAACATTTTATGATAGAAAGAGCATTGGCCCCAGAGGCATGGGTTTAAAGTTCTATATCTGTCACTCTTGCCAGGAGGCTTTTTTAAAAGCTCATTTAATGACTCAGTTAATGCTTTTTACATTTGAAAAAGAATGAGACTTTTTCCGACTTTAAAGTTTGATGATTTTATGGTCACTTTTAGTTTCAGCTTTTTAAGACTCCCCATCTAAATAAACTCTTAGGCTCCATGACGTGTGCCCAACCTAGACATGCCGAAGGGGCTTTGAAATCCAGGCCTGCTTTCAGCCAACTTTATGCATTTATATCAGCTGACTTGTTACTTGATAAAAATGTTCAGGATAATGCAGTCACTTTTTTAAATGCTGTAGAAGAGACCACTTCAGAAACAGATTAGAACAGCCATGATAATGGACCGGAGTCCTGAGGCATTGAGCTGAGAATTCCATCTCCCCCTGCATGAGAGAGGCAGGTTGTTACCCTCTACAGCATCTGAAGTTGGGGATTTGCTCCCTACCCCACTAACTCTGGCTAACAGCTTCCCATCAGCCTACCATCTGTGAATGAATCTGGACCTGCAGATTTATAGTCTCAGTTGGTACCGTGTCTTAGGATGTGGAGGGCAGCTTGCTTTATTTTTCCCTAATGCTGCTTCTTCTCAATCTTAAGAGCTAACTCAAGATTTAGTGAATAATCTATACACACGTTACATGAGCTACTCAGATTCCCTCCCACATCGTGTCTTCCAGACTGAGGAGTTCTTCCAACTGCCTATTCTCAAACGGAAGTTCCTTCTCCCCCTCGATGGTTTTTGCTTCCCTCTGTATCTTAAGGTGTACTTATCAAAACTTCATAAGAACTTCTAGGTTCAGACAAATTTCTGTTTTGTCCAAGGGTAAGACAATACCTTTCACTTTGTTTCCAATATCCTTTGTGATGATGTCCAACAAATTTTGTCAATGTTGGTTTCCTGGTCGTAATCTTTGAACCTTCAGGCAACGGAGTCCTTAGGCTTTCTTCCGCAGTGATAATCAGTTCTCAGGGTCTTCCATCTCATAGAAGAGTTTCAATGATTTCACCTGAACTGTTTCTCCCTGCTCTCATTAGAGCGCCTCTGCTCATTTCAACTCCTGTTCATCCTACTTTGATGATCTTTTTATTACCTGGAAGAACTTAGTTCTGTGCACAAATTTGGAAATTCTCCCATGGTACTTCTTATCTTGATCCCTTGAAAAAAATGTTAAATAAGGCCAGTTCAATATGCCTTCTTAGGGGTTCCTATTATAAACCCTTTTCCTTCCAGAGAAAATGATCATTTATCCCAACTCTTCATTTACTCTCTAAGATAATTCTCTCTCCATCTCAAAACATTGTCTCTAATCAATCCCAAGAAAACTCAATTATTTAGCTTTAGTGAGGTGTAATTGATATATAATAAACTGTACACATTTAAAGTAAAATAAATAAATAAACTCTCAACTATTTCTAAACTTCCAAGTATATATAGATAGCTGATTACTTGTGACCTCTCACCCATGGGCCTATTCCACTCAACTAAAGACAACTATGCCGCAGAAATGCACTCAGTCTGTGTAGAATACAGATCTAAATGTCTACCCACTCACGGTGTAATAATATATACTTAATAAAATGCTCTGTAATATTGATGACTGTGGTCTTTAGTGTCCCATGAACCTAAACATGTTGATTAACGGAGTAAAATGTAGATTTCACTGTGTGTTATTTACAGGAGCTTTATTTTTATTAAGGTCATTGCTAGAAAAATATGTTTCTGCTAATAGTATTTATACTATACATCAAAAGTTAAAGTTATTATTTTGGCAAGATCAGACTCCTGATACTCACTTATTTAGTACTGCCCAGTAAATTTTCAAAATTAGAATTCTTTATCGATGAAGAATAAAGAATTCATGATACTTTTATTATTCACCTTTTACATTTGTATCCACTAAGAAGCATTTTCACAATACATGCATATGAGTATTTGTGGATTATTTTAATGTATCTTTCACAATGTTAAAATCTCTTTCAAGACCCATTTGCTGTTAAGAGGTCTTACCTCTGTAATGATGTTAGATGATTTATTGTCATATTTGCAAATGAAAAGGAAAACCATGGCCAGAATTTGTGATGTCACTCTATGTAGACACATATGCATGGAAATAACCTGTAGGTGTTACACACACACATATATAGTCCTATATATGTAAGTATATATATTTTTTATGTATATATTGTGCATACATATGTACGTATATGTATATGTGTGTGTATGTACTCACTTATCTTTCCACCCACCCATACATGCACCCATTGATCTATCTAGCTATCTTCCAACACACAGTACCCCTACAATGATAAAATAGGATCAGAGTTTCATAGAAATATAGAGCTCAAAAGATCCTTAGACATAGTTTAAAAACAAAGAATGTTATTCTTAGAGGTGTAACTCTCCAAGATAGCACCAGTAGAAAGAACTCAGCTGGAACCTAATCCCCATATTCCAATTACAAGTTCAGTTTTCATTCCACCATACCACACTGTCTTTCGCACAGATATCTGTTATACAGATGGATAGATACTGATCCTTAGAAGACAGTGTCAGTGCTGAAACTATTTTCTGTACTGAACACCCTGCTGTCAACTAAATTCTCGTTTGAGTTTTGAAGTTTACTGATGGTTTCTGTCAGTCCCAAGCCCTCCTAGGCATTTTTACACATAATCAATATGAGGAGAACTTCCTGTCTGGCATCAATCAGTTCTTTAAACCACAGTTATCTATTAAAATATTGTTCTTAAGTCAGGAAAAATGGATGTTAGTGTCAAACACAGCTTTGCTCACTCTCACACACACACACACTCACGCAAATTACAAATAGTATTCGACTGCTCTATATTTCAGGCTATTCAGTAACTAGATAAATGAAATATACTTTCTGTCTACATAATTTTTTTTACTATGCCAAGGCATACACACTAGTTGTTCCCTGCAGTACCTGCCGAATGCAACTAAATTTGCAACAGAGTTAATCACTGGCGCAGCTGAATATTTTAAGAGATTTCTCCTCTAGTAGGAAATTCATCTTTTTTCCAAGAAAAGGGCATTTACCCACTCCTTCATCTCCAACTGAAGTAGTTCCGTGATTTCCTTCCTTTCTCTGATTTCCACGCTCCAATTCCCAAAGACAAGCTCATCTCTGATGACCTTTCAGTCTATGAGTATTTGGGGTAGGAGTGGGGGTAGTCCACAGTTAAAATAAAGTTTGTATACAATCACTTTCTATGTTGTTATGAAATTACTCTAAGCTTCCCTAATAATAAACTGACAAAGAAACCATGCAAATGGTTCAGATGTGCATATGGAGATAACTATTATCTAGAAAGCATCCAGATTTCTTAAAAAGCCAAAAAAAAGAGACTGACTCACTCAGGATATATGGAAATATAAGTGAGGTAGGTGGGCTAGAGTGTATGTCATTATCAATAAAGCCCTAGGAGAAAATCATAATTTGAAAAGATACATGCACCCCAATGTTCACTGTAGCACTATTTACAATAGCCAAGACATGGAAGCAACCTAAATGCCCACCAACAGATGAATGGATAAAGAAGATGTGTCATACACACACACACACACACACACACACACACACACACTGGAATATTACTCAGCCATAAAAAAGAATGAAATAATGCCATTTGCAGCAACATGTATGGACCTATCATACTAAGTGAAGTAAGCCAGACACAGAAAGACAAATATAATATGATATCACTTATATGTGGAATCTAAAAAAAATTATACAAATGAACTTATATATGAAACAGAAATAGACCCACAGACATAGAAAACAAACTTATGGTTAGCCAAGGGGAAGGGGGTGAGGGATAAATTAGGAGTTTGGGATTAACATATAAACACGACTACATATAAAATCGATAACCAACAAGGACTTCCTGTATAGCATAGGGAACTATATTCAATATTTTGTAATAACCTATAAGGGGAAAGAACCTGAAAAAGAATATGTATGTATATATATATAACTGAATCACTTTGCTGTACACCAGAAAGTTATACAATATTGTAAATCAACTATACTTCAAGAAAAAAATTAAATTAAATTAAAACTAAAAAATAAAATAACCCCCTAGATATATTTTTGCATAACTGAATTAAATTCTTAAAACCCCCAAAATGAATGTTTTAACTGAATTTGAGAAATGAAGACTAAACTAAATCTTGGGTTTAGAACTAATTTGATTCATAATGGAAGGAAGTTAGAAAATAACATTTATTAAGAACAACACTGTTTAGCAATCCTATATGAAGATATAACACACAAAATATCTCCTATTACTTCCCTGTTAGAAGAGCTCTTTGCTTTAATACTTACACTACAGAGAATTTAATTAGTTCTCAATCAAATATTCTTCAGCCAGTGATTATACAGCAATAAAACATATTTGCATCTGCAAACTCAAGGTAACTTTTATAAGAACACAGTGGTTGGAGAAAATCTTGAGTTACATTCCAAATACATTGGGTAAAACTTCAGACTCCTGTGTAGACATTTTGAAAAGCCTGCAAAGTGTCACAGAAGAGGATGTGCAACTCTGATGTTACTGGGGTTAAGAGAGGCCATGTTACTGCAAAGCAATGTTTGTTAAAACCATATTAATCATTAGGTGATTAGGATATGATGATTTTAAATATCTATATTATAACAATTTTTTGTTTCTTTTGTTTCATTGCGTTTCAGGAAATTTGTTGGAGTTGTTGGGCTAACATATAAAACATATTAAAGGTTTCCATTAAAATAATAGGAAATCATTTCCTGGTTACATTTTAACAAAAACTGCTTGATTTTTACAAATGGATTCCTGACCTTAAGCAGGAGACACCTTTACATATAGTATCACATTTACTTTATTTTACATAGAATGTCACTAAAGTTTACCACAATCCATTTAGGTATCATTGCCTTTTACAAATAATGAAACTAAAACTGAGAGATTAAATAACTTACCCAATGTCACACAGCTCATGAGCAGGGGAGATCAGAATCCAATTCAATAGCCTTTGAATTTTTCACTATATAGTAGGACCATAGTTCAACTAATCAGGTATTTATTGAGTTTCTAACTGTGCATAACATTTGGTGTTAGGCATTGGAGGGGCACATAATGATGCCTACTTCTTGCATCACTACAGTTCACAATCTAGTAGAAGGCAAGTGCACACATTGTTCTATTTAAGAGTCTAAGAGGAAACAGGAAGGTGAAAAATGGCAAATATTTATGCAAACAGGAGTTTTACAGGCCATCTTGAAGGGCAGTGTATTTAATACAGGACTAGAAGGGTACAGATATTACAGAGAGGTCTGATATGAACTAGGGCATAAAGGGTAGGGCATCGCAAGCACAGATTACAATGTGAACAAAGGCATGGAAAAAGTGACAGCATATGCAGAGAGATGTAGGTAAGGAAAGCCTTGGAAGGTACTGAAGAAAACAAGTATACATGATACTTGTTAAAGATAGCAAGGATAAGTCAGGGAGACTACTACAGAGGGGCTGTGTAGTAGGAGAGGGAGATGGGGCTCAACTCCTAATATAATAAGAACAAGTAGAGATATAAAGGCAAGGAGCAGGGTGGGGGTCAGTGGATAGAAAATCACTAAGAGGAAACATCAGGGGTAAGGAGACTTCTGGCTAAACCAATTGGCAGAACTTTTTTCTGTAGTCAGGCTAGGGTGGTAAGACATGAACGGTGAGGGATAAAGAGTTTGACCATATATCAAGGGTAGAGGATTTTTGCTAAACTGACCCACCAGAATTCATGCTAATACTAGTCTAAATGGGCCAAGGACAGAGCCTAAGGTCAGGGACTAGTTAGAAAGAGGACTCAGAGAAGCCTGACTCAAGTTTGGTCAAAGAAGAGTGCTATGGTCTGAATATTTATGTTCCCTCAAAATGTATATGTTGAAATCCTAACCCCCCAGATTGGTGGTATTAGGAGGCGGAGCCCTTGGAAGGTGATTAGGTCATGAGGGTGGCACCCTCATGAATGGGATTCATGCCTTTTATTTCAGATTTTTTGTGACTATTCTTATTATTTTAATTGAAATATAGTTGGTATACAATATAAGCTACAGCTGTACAATATAGTCATTTGCGATTTTTAAAGGTTATACTCCATTTATAGTTATCATAAAATATTAGCTATAGTCCCTGTGCTGTACAGTATATCCTTGTAGCTTATTTTATACATAATAGTTTGTACCTCTTAATCCCCTACCCTCTCCCCTTCCCTCTCCCCACAGGTAGCCACCAGTTTGTTCACCACATCTGTAAGTCTGTTTCTTTCTCATTATATTCACTTGTTGGTTGTATTTTTTAGATTCCACAAATTCCTTCATGAATGGGATCAATGTCTTTTAAAAGAGGCTCCAGAGAGCTCACTAGCCCCCTTCTACCATGTGAGGACACAGCAAGAAGGTTCTGGCTATGAATCAGGAAGAGGGCTTTCACCAGAATGAGACCATGCTGCTACCTTGATCTTGGACTTCAGGCCTCCATAACATTACAAAACAAAGTTCTGTTGTTTATAAGCTACCCAGTCTGTGGTATTTTGTTACAGCAGCCAGAATGAAAAAAGACAGAGAGAGAATCTTTGCCAGAGGTCCTTCCTTCCTCCCTTCCTCCCTCTGGCCTTTCTTCCTTACTTTACTTATTTCACTCTCCAACGCATATTCATTTAGTATCTGCTTTAAGGAACTGAACAGATGGAAAACACAGGTTGAGCTATAAAGATTACTATTCTTATAGTATACAGTTTATTGGAGGAAGAGATAAGCGTCTGTGACAGAGCATGACATGCACAATTTTATTTTAGATAAACTGTCAGGAAGACCTTTCCATGGAAGTGACATTTAAACTGAAGTTTGAAAGATGAAAATGTAGTAATGTTGGCAAATCTGGAGTGATTTTTGTAAGGACTTACTACACATTTTACTTTATTCTATACGCAATAAGTTGTCAAATGTGTTTGAAGATAGAGGATGCATTCTAATAGTGTGGATAAGAGCTTGCATTTAGCCTGAATATTAAAGAGGCCCCAGGAAACCCGACCATAAGGAAACCCAAACTCTGCTCCCAATACAAATGCTACTTTTTAAAAAACTTTCACCCTTTGGTCAACCTACTGTCCATTGAATTTGTTGAGGTTTGTGGATATTAAGACTTAAGCAAGAGATGCAACTTGATTATAGTACAGTAGTTTGAATTTAAGCAAAATGGTATGCCTGAAATGTAGGGGCCTTTTTGTAATGTAATTTGAAAATGTGGTGAGTTTCTTTGAATAGGCAACCCAGACTGACCATTCAGTGGCTCTCCATAAGAGCGACTACAACACCCAATTAGCACCATAAAAGGGAGAGTCGACATGACAGAGATGTGAGGTGACCATTTTTACCCACACCACACGCTGCCATTGTGGTTACACCTACTGGTGTAAATACTTGGTGAAAGAGGCAGTGCACCTCCCTGTGACTGCAGGCTACTGAACAAAATCACCAACCTCCCTTCAATAGGAGCATATAAAATTCTAGGCCTGGAGAAGAACAAGTAATAAAGTAACTATTTACTCTCCCCTGAGTTCATTATCCTCTTCTCTTCTCCCTACTGGGTCGAAGGAAGGCAGAAGATAACATTAAAGCTCATTTTCAGGGTCTGCATGTTCAGTTGTACAGGTGGTGCACTGCATATTTATACGAGTGTCATTCACTTTCTTTACATGAATGGTGCCCCCTGGGAATTTTAGAGGGCACAACCTGTGAATCTGTATATGGCAGGCCTGCTTAATTTGGTTTTGCTCATATATTGTGAGCTTTTGTGTTGCTTATTCATTTTGTGTTCTCTGTGTTCATTTGTTTTGAGAAAGAAACCTGATATCCGTTTCCTCCTTGGAACCGTAAAATTCATCTTTAAATATATCTATATAGGTAACAAACAGAATATTATTTATGTATATGTAAGTTTATTTATTTATTACAATAACCTAGGAGGTAAGACTTTACAAATAAACAAATGTGCAGAAATATGAACTAACTTGCTTGTGAATAACAGACCTGGAGCATGCCTCAGAGAAAGTGTGTAAAATGGCTCAATACTAGAGAAAGCATAGAAGCAAATATCCACTGACACGGCACTAATAGAAAAGCTATCAAAAGTCTAAATCTGAGCAGAACCGGGAAGAAAGGAAATCATAAGAGGGATGAGACCTTGCTAAATAAATACATTTTTATTTCCATAATTAGAGGTAAGCATAAGGAAGAGATGAAACTAATTCCTAGTGTCAAGCCTATGTAAGTGGAAAGGTTGTCATTTCAGTTAACAGAATTTCATGTTTAGATTCAAAACAAGTATTTGTGTCAAAGAACCAATTCCAGGAGATTCCATGAGACATGCATATTTATATTCATTTTTCTGCATCAATGCTTTCAAGCTTTTAACCCATCCTTCTGGTGGGAAAGAAAAAAACATAAAAATATGAAATATCTTATCAAGCTTTAATTATGGTTACTTCTTGATTTAAAATTACTCTTTATTAAGTTAAAACGAAGATATTCTAGACTAACTCCAAAGCAGAATTGAAATGGCACACGAAAATGATCAAACATGATTCAAGCATCTCATTTAACTGAGATTTTACTACGTTTGTGTAATGATGTCTAAAATTGTGTTTTCATTAAACATAGCAGAGTAGAGCGAAACAGGGAGAGTCATCCGATAGACCTTGTTTGAATCTAAACATATTATCTATTACTGTAACTTTGAGAAAATCACTTAATTTGCATCAGCCTCAATGCCTTTATCTCTGAGAACGGTAATACCTATCTTGCATGGGGCTTGAGATCAAATAAGTTAAAACACAAGCAGAGTGTCTAGCAATTACAGTTGCTCAGTAAATAGCTCTTAATATTACCAATGTTCTCTGATGTGGGAAAACTATTACATAATAAAAAGATCCTTAATCGGGTATCTTTAAAATCAGGCTGAATGCAAAGAACTTCAGATTTTATGTCCCCCCTTTTTTTATTTTTACCCAGAGAATAATGCAATTCAGAAAACAGAGGGAGAGATTAATTTCCACTTAAACTGAAAAGTCATCATTATAAGATTTTTTTCATCATGTGCTATAGTACATTAAATAGAACCATAAAATCTTTGTTACCTCTCTATTGAAAGGTAGAATGTGGTGTCCCTCTTCTTGAATATGGGCCGATCCAGTGGCTTATTCAATCAACAGAATGCAAGAGAAAAGGTGTTCTTGCACTTGTGAGGTTAAGTCACGGGAAGACTTACAGATTCCAGCCAAGTCTCTTGAAATGTTTACTTTGGGTGAAGCCACTCACTATGTAAGAATTCAACTACTTTGAGATATCCAGGTTGCTAAGACTCCAAAACTACACCGAGAAATTTCATGGAGAAAGACAGAGACAGAGGGAAAACCAGCCCCAGATTTTTCAGCCTGTGCAGCCCAACTCAAGCCCCAGATTTGTGAATGAAGATGCCATCTTGGTTGGACATTTCAGCACCAAAAGATGTGACTCAAAGAAAACTTAGCCAGAACCAAGGCCCCAGACATATGACACCAGTCAAGTAGTCTAATCTATCTCCAATCATTCAAGCCACCACAGCTGAGGCCCAGTCATGATGGAGCAGAGATGAGCCATCCCCAGTATTCTTTATCTTTATTCTTAGCTCACAAAGTCCTGACTATAACAACATGGTTTCTATTGTATCTACCACTGCGTTTTGGAATGGTTTGTTATACTGCAATAGGTATCTGGAATATATGTCTTGATCATTTCTTACAGTTCTAAAGCCACGGAACTCCTTTTACCCATATTCAGGGAGAATGCTATCTCTTGCTTATTTTCAGTCTCCCTTTGAGTCACAGAATCTGTTCAGAAGCTTCCTTGGACAGAGTCAGTAAAAGAAAAGTCTTGATTACAAAACTCCATTATTACAACCAGGATAAAAGAACAGCCACATCTGCTCACACACACCCCATTTTTTCACCACATCATAAACAATGGATTGGCCAAATTTTTAAGTGCTTGACTCTGATTGAAAGTAAGCAACTTTCCATCTTCAACCTCTTCCCCTCCAACTCAACTTAGAGTGATGCTCTAGTCAACCTCCGGACTTCCTGCTGCACCTCCCATCTCTGAAATGAGAAGTGAAGAAAAAACATCTTCAGAAGACTTCTGATATCAAGACAAGGGATAGAACAAAGGCCAAAGCAGCAATATTGCCATCCAGAGGAAAAACTACTGAACCTACACTGCAATATTCAGAAGGAAAGTCAAGACATGAGAGAACTAAGTGTAAAGCACAGCTATATTGGTGGCTTCTATTTAAATAATCAAGGTCAATAAGTAGGCCTCTGGGATGATGATCCCTATACCCTGTTACTTGCACCAGAATTGGGACATAACCAGGAACGAATAGTTCAGGAAGCTAGAGTCACTGACACTGAGAGCCAACTACAGGGAACACCAAACATCCGGGGCTATTAGTTCACGTGCTTCTGTACCTAAATTTGGAAAGACTGTAAGACTTTCTGAATCTTCAGGTAACTTGCATACTATTCTAATCACAAGCAATCATGCTCCCTCTTAAGCTAAACCATACAACTTCAGAATCAGGTGTTACTTCTTATTGGTACCACTGTCCACTAAGCAAAGACAGAAATACAGAAGTAATCCTGACCCCTGCCTTTCCCTCATATATTCCCCCTCCCCACTTTTCCCTCTTTCCCATATATTACTAGGTTTAATCAGTTCTGCTGCCTAGAGATCTGTTAAAGTCCTTCATTTTAATCATATTCCTTTGCCCTGATTCAGATCCTTGTCATCACTAGCCTAGGCTGCCCTCTATCTATTTCTGCCCCTCCCATCTGAACTGTTGCCCTTCATATTCATCCTCAACACTACTATCAATATTATTTCTAAATTGCAAATTTGACCATCAACTGTCTAAAGACTTCAACATCTTTCCATTGCACTAATGATAAAGTCCAACTTCTAAACATGTCATAAAGGTCTCCATTTTTTGGCCTTGCTCTGCCAATTTAACTAATGTCTTTTTTTAGTAATTAAAATCTACTATCCTTGTTGTTTTACGAGTGTTAGCAGTTGCTGTTCTCACTGTTGAAAATATTTCCCCCTTTCGTTCACTTAGAAAACTCCTATTCATCCTTTAAAACCCAAATGCAGTGAAACCGATTTTCTCTCTCACTCAAATCACTTTCTCCTCAAAACTGTAATTTTACCTCTGTGTAGCTCAATTGTTTGTTATACTCTAATGACAACAGATTCTTAAATATACTCATCTTTGTATCTTAATATCCGATAATATGACTGACATTTAACAAACGCTAAATATACTCCACACTTGAATTGATTGAATTGAATTAAACTGAATCAATCACTCTCAAGAACACTAACGATTGTTAGGGTTTCCTGCATCAAGAGTACAAATCACGCTGAATTTTCATAATACTGCTAGTTTTGATTGAGGCACAGCAAACAAGTTTACAACAGATTTCCCCTGTGAAAATAATAACTTCAGTAAAAGATAACAAATACACTCAGAAGTCTATAAAGGAGGCAGGGTAGTCTAGGGGATTCTGTTCTCATCCAAAGACTTGCTGAGATTTGATTCAGAGGGGAAAGATTGATTTTTCTAGCTTAAGTTAAACGAGGCATCGAACAAATGTCAAAAGCAGGACATGGACTTAGATTCTTCACTGTCACACCAGTAAGGTTACCATCCTTCCATCTCCTTTAGAACAAACAAGAAAGCCTGCTGTGGACCGTGAACAAAACAACTGTGAATTTACACAGCTCCTTAAACTTCTAAGCTGTGTACTGAGAGTGAATTAGAGGTCTCCTCCAGATAGCATTGCAAATGAGCATTATTTTATTTTCACCAAGCCTTTCAGGTGATACATGCAACAAAATCAGCAAAGTCAGTACTCACTGTGGCAGACAAAGTAACTATTATGTATCTGTCCTAAAAGTTCCTGTGATGTTCTGGCTAGTTTTGCTTAAGTAATATTTATAACATTTATGAGAAAGGAGGACAAAAATGAACCTGATGCTTTTGTGGAGAAGGAATTCCCTGGCTGAGCAGAAAAACCTGCCAAAGTTTTGGTGTTTCTTGTTTGTTTGTTTGAAACAAGATTGAAGGACCGTATAATGCAAGATGAACCCATTAACAGTTAAAAGGGACAGGACACACTAAAGAGACTCAGCTAGGGCCCTGGTAAATTATCAAAAATTGTGGGCTTTCTTAGTGAGAGTCTATGATTTGAGAAATTCATGAGGAGAAAAGGCGGAGGGCCTTGGGCACCTGAAAATGAGAATTGCTGCATTGAACTAGGCTGACTTTGGCAATGCATTTTGAAGAAGGCAGTCATATGGAATGTAACGAATAAATAGAGCATATCAGAGCCTGAAAACCTGAGAATAGGTTCATGTGGGTGAAACGAGGTGAAGCACGGTACTTGGTACACTATAAACCCTCAGTAACATTGGCTGGTTTTGAATGAAATGAAACCTAACCTGAATCCAGTCCCTGCTCGGTAACAGCGGGGAAGATAATGGGTGCCTAGGCAACGTCTAGCAAGTTCTGGGATAGAGGCGGCTCCCAACTGTTGCGTCGCCAGGGGCCACAGAACTCAGTCGGGAAGGGAGAAGGGAGGAATCTATGCGGAGGACCGGACACTCTGGCAGGAAGTAGAAAGCGAGGAAAACTAAACGACCATTGGTGAATTTCAACACCACGTCGTGAATTTCAGGTAATTTTCCACTTGTTTATTCAGATGGAAAACTCGGATTCCAACGATGAAGGAGATGGAGTTTCGGCCCAACACATAAGTCAAAAGGACCGATTGGTTCGGGAAGAAGATTTCTCCAGGTTCGTAAATAATCGGAGTGAAGAAGATTACGAATTTATGAGAGACAACAATCTTCTAGGCATTCCAGGTGAAAGTATGGAAGAAGAGTTGCTGACAAGACTTCAGCTAATTAAAGAAAACGCACCACAAGACTCAGATGAAAATACAGGTATATTTTGCTTTTGGAGGGAATAGGATGGAATGAATAAGGAACTTCATAATAGTAAATAGTAACTTCATAATAGTAAATAGTAAATTATACAGAAGTGACTTAAATTAATTTGGTAAGTAACTTCTCATAAAAAGAACTGGCATTTACTTGATTTTTGGTGAGAATGTCAAGGTATGTTTGTTTGTTTTCCTGATTCACATTTGGGTTGTTTTAATTGGGAAACAGTGCAAAGTAGCCTATTTGTATTTTTCTTGGTTTTCTACCTCAACTGAAAGTCCCTCCTACTTCCTGAATTATTTTTTCTACATAGACATGTAAAAAAAGCAAACAAATATTCTCAACTGGGGACAATTGTGCTCTCTCCAACACCTGGGGACATTTGACAATGGCTAGAGATATTTTTGGTTGTCACAGGGGAGGCATGGGTGTTACTAGCATCTAGTGGGCAGAGGCCAGGGATGCTGCCAAATATCCCACAATGCACAGGATAGCTCCCCAAAACAAAGAATTGTCCAGCACCAAAAGGTCAATAGTGCTAAGGCTGAGAAACCCTGCTCGAGCCTCAGGTCTGGTGCCTTCCCTCCCAGTGTGAAGCAGAGGATTTTGCTGTCTAGTGAAGAGGAGACTATAATACTTTGGTTCTTGAATATGGTCTTATAGGTACCATGCTAGGTTCAGTCTATTCATTGGATCTGACCTTCAATTTAATGTCAATTAAAAATCTTGGTAACATTAAGAAGTATTCAAAATGCAAACACTTTTAAACCTCTAAAACTTGTTTATGTTTGGGCAATAACCTTATATTTTAAAACAGCTTATCTATTATCAAAAGCATGTAAGTGAAGAGCCTAGAAGTAGTCATGTTGGAGACTAATGAAAATTAGACAATAATGCAAATTGAACTAAAATACTAGCATTGTACCTTAACTGGTGTTTACCTTGTTTAATTGCATTAGTGTTTTTGACAGTGGACTGAAAAAAAAGTCTCTTGACATTCCTCCTACAGTGGTACACAGGGCTGTGTATATGATGAAATACTGAAAATAGACTTCCTCC
This sequence comes from Hyperoodon ampullatus, assembly GCF_949752795.1. Taxonomy (NCBI): domain Eukaryota; kingdom Metazoa; phylum Chordata; class Mammalia; order Artiodactyla; family Ziphiidae; genus Hyperoodon; species Hyperoodon ampullatus. Next base: position 79,663,418 of record NC_136920.1, read on the forward strand.
GGATTCTCTTTTTAAAAAATTCTCTAAGTTTATCTAGGATCAGCTCACTCTTTTCGGATGGAATCGAAACTTTTCTACCTTTACTTATAAATCTACACAGTGCAGTTTATAAAATATTAACTCTATAAATGTGAAATCAGTTTAAAACATCTGAGTATTTAAGTTCTCATTTTTTGTTTGTTTTTGAAACAAAGTTTCAGAGTGCTATTTTATGATGGTTCTAATTTTGGTAGTTCTTTTATGCACCCTCCCCATTTTTTTTGTTAACAGACAGAGGAGACTCTTCAGATGATGTGTCTAGTGGTGACTCTATAATAGACTGGCTTAACTGTTCTGGACAAACTGAAAATATGACAAGTGGACAAAGAGAAAACCAATCTTGGAGAGAAGAGAGCCAAATTAATCCTAAAAGTGATCAGTTCATATTCAGTTTAGAAATAAATGTTAACCTTGATAATGGGAGTCCAAATCCAGAGAATGAAGATGTAGCATCTGCAAGACTTCCCAGAAGAGAAAATATGGAAGACAGCCAAAGGCAAGTGGAAAGTCCACAATCTGAATCAATATTTGCAAGACCATCTATGTCTGAACAAGATACAACTGAAACATTAATGGAATTCCCACCTACCACAAGTCAGAGAAGAGCAAGAAGTAGGAGCCCAGAGTATCCGAGAACCAGAGCAAGAATTGAAAGTTGGTCACCTTCATGTTCACTTAGGGAAATTGTACAAAGACTTAATCATAGTATACCATCTCAGAATTTTGAGCAGCCTCTGCTAAGTGAGAATGCGAGATTTTCTAGAACTGAGCACCAGGAAATATTGAGACAGCAAATGACTGGATTTGAGTTGCAAAATAGAGGTCTTATTGAAACTTCTAGAACAAGGAATGCCGTTCGTGGAGAAAATTCTCCAGATACAACCAGCAGTGGTGAATCTTGGGGAATGAGGGAAATATATCCAACCATACCCTTCAATCTTGAAGTAGGACAAGTTCATTCTGGAGCATATTCTCAGAGAGACAGCAGAGCTAGTAGAACTCAGTTAACATCTGAGACACCAAACAACACTGTCACTTCTGAAAGTGAACGAGGACTGAGGCATATGTATTCACATTCTGAGCAGGCAGGTGTGAGAGCTTATGTCAATACCATTAGAAATCCCATTTGTAGAATATTAAATACTACCTTAAATGATACAACATCTGTTCCAATTCAGAGCACGTTAAGGCAGACAATGACAGAATTTAGTAACTCAAGTAACCTTATGGACAGTGACAGTAATTTAGAGCATAGTGTCTCACCTCCAAGTCAAAACATGGAATGGCTAGAGTCACCTAATGGTAGTAGTAGTGGTATATTTGGTTCTGATTCAAATCCTAGCTATGATACCCATTCAAGTTCCACACTGATTTGTCATTCAAGCCCTGATTGTATGTCTATTTCCAGTTCTAGTCTTATTTCCAGGTCCAGCTCAAGTGATGAAAATTCAGAAATTAGCTCACGGGTCCTGGAAGATCCCACATGCCGCGGAGCGGCTGGGCCCGTGTGCCATATGTAACAATTGAACTGAATCACTAGTTCCTGAAGGAATTATTGGGCTTTCCCCAATTTCTGTTCCATAATAAAAGGAAATATTAAAAAGTCAAACAATGTTGTTCAATCTGACAATAAAAATTAATTTCACACCATAGCAGTTCACTGAATTTCAATAAAAACTTAGCATGTGCACTGGGTTGGGATGTTCCTGATTCTATGGGAGAAATGTCTTAATATGATATAATGAATCTAGATAGATCCTAGTAGTATTATCTAGTCATGTAAATCCCAGACATCTCTTAGCCCTGTACAATCCTGGCTGTGCATGCAAAGAAACAGAAACCCAACCAAATATCAATAATTAAGAAGCAATTTAAGACTACATTAGAGTCATTCACATAAAGAAGTCATGTTACATTCATAGAATGCCATAAAAAGCTTGAAACCCTTCTCTTCCTCTCTCTCTCCACAGCAGTTTATCCCACCTCCCTAACACTACCTTAAAGTTTCTCCTATTCCCCACTACCAATGTATCAGTCAGTTCTAGCTAAAAACTGATGGCACACTTTAAAAGAGTGATGGAATAGCATTTAATGAAGAGACTGAAGTGTGTAAAGAATGAAGGGAAACCAAGAGATGATGAAGTACCTTGAGGCTAGCAGCTGTGAGAAGCCAGTATTATAACCACTAGGTTTGAAGGGGCATAGAGAGACAGCAGTTCCTGCAACCCAGAATGTCTTATTAGAGTTGTAGTAGAAGCCCACCCAACAAGAGATGTAACCTTAGAAAATGGCATCCACTGTCAACCTGAAGTTTGGAAGGGGGCAGATCATGGAAACAAATACCCTTGCCTTCTTTCCTCCTGACTTCTAATCTCGTCAGTAGTTCATATTAACCAAACCCAACCTGAAGACACAGAGAGACTGGTCCATGAAGCTGATAAAGGTCAGCCTCCTGGAATCATGGAGCAGGGTTAAGAAGGATGGCGAGTAGATCCGGTAAGCAAATCAGAGACCATCTACCACAACCAGTATTCCCAACTCTCTTCAAACCCAGTCTGTGTATGCTTTCTTGCCTCTTCCGCTTCCGCTTGTTCTCTATTCCACTCTATGACTCAGCTCTTTAACAACCCTCTCTATTTTCCTTTCATTTACTCAGATCTTGTATTTTTTTTTTTTTTTTTTGGTACGCGGGCCTCTCACTGTTGTGGCCTCTCCCTCTGCGGAGCACAGGCTCCGGACGCGCAGGCTCAGCAGCCGTGGCTCACGGGCCCAGCCGCTCCACGGCATGTGGGATCTTCCCAGACCGGGGCACGAACCTATGTCCCCTGCATCGGCAGGCGGACTCTCAACCACTGCGCCACCAGGGAAGCCCCAGATCTTGTATTTTTAAAAGTGATAAGATGACAAAGCCTTAGAACTTAATTACCTTTCTCTTAAACATGTCACACTTTGATTTGCTGTGATTGTAAACAACTAAGGAAAAAGGGCAGTTAGAGGTATGTCTTTAATTTTTGCTTCTTAAATATATTCAAGCTTCAATTTCTTTCTATATATGTTTAGTTCATATAATTTTTAAAACAGATTCTGATTTCTTATAAAGGGTTTTATGGTTTATATATGACTCTTAATCCTTGTGTGAATGACCCAAAGTACCCAATTGCTGCTTGGAGCCTCACAAGCTGCAATATGAAAGCCTTAAAGGTAAAACTTGGCTTCAAGAAACATGTCTACATAGTTCAATTCTAATTGTCCCCAGTAAAACCATCACCCAAAACCCCGAGTATTTGAAATCAAAATTTAGGTCATGCTTCCTTCCAACCTAAACACAGTGAAGGATTTTTCTCCTAATTCAGCCCGAAAACTATTTTTGGGGGGTTGTATTGGCCAGTCCAGAAAATTTTGCTTAAAATTTTCAATCCTGGTATAGGTGAGAGTACATTGTATTATAACCTAAAGCAATAATCAGAAATTTTGTGCAATGTGCAACCTATACAAATGTAGGCAGTGTTAAGTATACACCTTCTCTAAAAGGTTAAATTCAGAAACATCACTGACCTTTCTTTTCTATGTGAATTGCTGGCAGCCACAGTATTTGCACATAACTACAAAATATAAATGGGGAATGGTGGTGAAGTTTTTGAAAACATCTTTGAGGTAGCATATTTTTCACACAGAAGATATCTGCATGGCCAGAAATGAAGGCTTGGATCAAACCTCTGAAATTTACATTAACTTCTGAAAGTTGCTTGAATAGTCTGATTTTTAGGAAGTATTTTTGATATCAGATATACTTCATTTAAAGTGAGTAGAATAATTATAACAGTACTTGGCTTTCATACTATCCTAACAGATTAAAACCTTCCAAAGGATGATAATTGCTTAATTAATGCTTCAGTACATTCACATGCACCTTCTCTGGTCGACAGAATTCTAAGATGATGCCCAATGATCCTTGTAGTAGCCCCTCTCCTTGAATATGAGACCTGTGAATGTGATGGAATATCATTCCCATTATTAGATTATGATATATAGCACAGTTGATTGGGAGATTATCCAGAGTGAGCCTGACCTAATCAGGTGAGCACTTAAAAGGCACAGAGAGGACTTCTAATCCAGATAAGATGGTTTATACTTCCCTCTCCCTGCTCCCCCTTTATACGCACAACTATATATTCTGGAAATAATATGAGGCAACCAAAGGAGATCTCTGAAAGGTCTAGAGAAGGTGAATTGCCTAGGGACCCTCAGAATGGATGAACAACCTCATGGCAGGGCACCTTATGACCCTCTACCAACAAAAAAAATGTGATCCAGGCCCAGCATTTCCTAACTCCCAACTTAGTAACAGGAAGTGGCTCAAAGAGGCTCTTCCTCCATCACATCAAATGGGAATCCCCCAAACACCAGGCGAGCCTTGCAGAACCTGCAAGGACGAACAATTGGAAGCCCTGATGACAATAAGTGACCAGGGAAAGTGCTTTCCTTCCCCACTGGGCCTGAGATCCCCCTTCACCAGCCAGACACATCAGTGGCTAAGGGTCCCAGCAAAAGTGCTCCTACCACAAAAAGCTCCCACCTGGAAAATGCTCTCCTCAGATGGGCCTGAGACTCCTCTCCCCTCCCCAGAAACATCTGGCAACTTGCTCGTACCAGCAACGGAGATCCCTCCACAGAAAGCTCTCAACCTGGTAAGCACCCTCCACTCCTTATAGTCCAGGGAGACCCTGTCACAAGTGCCTGGCCCAGGAAGGACTCTTCATCAAGTGTTCCAGAGATTCCCTTCCCTCAGCAGAAGTACCAAGTGCCATATCCTGGGGAAGCTACTTCAGACCCCATAAGCATCATGAGAAGGGACCAGAGGTAACCCCACCTGCACAAGAGAAACAGACCAAAAGAGTACCACAAAGGTTCTGAAAATTAGGTTATCATTTAACCACAGTCCATAAAAGTACAGGAAATGTGTGCCAAACCTATAAAGAGTGAATGCCTGCTAAAAATTTAAAAAAAACACTTTAAATAGGGACCAAAGTATCCTAACATAATAGCCAAAATGTCCCAAAGACAATAAACTATCACTACTTATACCAAGAACCAGATACATGACAGCTTGAATAAGATGTGATAGATGATGCCAACGCAAAATGAATTAGATGTTAGAATTATCTGACAAGGGTTTAAAAATGCTGAATTCAGACCTTTAAGACCTTGAACACAGAACCTAGTCACTCCATGCCAGTATCCCAACCTACAGAACTGTGAGCTAATACAGGGATGCTGTTTTAAGCCATTACATTTGTACTAATTTCTTATGCAGCAACAGAAAACTAATACAACTTCTCATCTGGGATCCATCCTGTACCTAGAAAATGATTATAATGAGTCCTAGACAAGTAAATGGCTTAATGTCTTGGTTCTAGGCCCACTACGACATGATATTCTACCATTTTTCCCAAGAATGGAATCCCTAATTCCTGCTACTGAAGCTCCTAGAGGACAGTATCCTTCCTGTTTGAACAACCACCAATATCGTATCGCTCTAACTTTACTTCACATCACCCTATCTCATTGTACCAGTGTATGCTGCTTATATCATAAACCCAGTTCAACACTCTGACTTTGAAACTATATAGCCACTTATTTTTGTCTCAAAGCGATTGCTGAGTATTATATTGCTCTTCCAAATCATATTCCTCTCTGTCTGCCCTGACAAATCAGAAATGGAGAAGATTTGTACCTGAATCTGCTGAGCTCAACCTGATATGTTTTTTACATTACAGTATATCAGTTTAAATACACAGCATCACTGTGATTGTGAGCATAAATATTTCCATCTTAAGAATTTTCTCTGTATTTTCTTTGTAGTTTTAAAAATATTTGTTTATTTTGGCCTAATTCCAAAAAAAAAAACCCTTATCTGAATAACAAATTCTTTTTGAAAGTAGTTATAGCCTGTGGATAAGCTTTTGACAGCAATATAAAATCTATCTTTTTTTGGCTAACCATGAAAATAAGTTGTGCTCTCAATATTCCATGAAGAATTAAGTATAAAGATTCTTTTGTAAATGCAAACAAGCCTGAGCATTGAACAACATGAACATCAAAACACTGCATGTACTGGAAAGTTCACAAAGAAATGTGACATTTCTGTTAATTAATATTACTTGTTATCCATATACAATACTTTGAGATCTTCAGTATCTTCTTTACTACAATTAACCAAACATTTCATGTCTTTTCATTATCTGAGAGGTGAATGTATACTCCCTTCAATGAGAAGTTTCCTGGTATAAGAATTTCGAATGGAAATCTGAACTGCATTCCTTTTCTGTGACTTCATTTAAGATTTGAAAATTCTTTACCATCCTAACTCAGGCTTTTTCACTATGAAATAAGACGCTCTCCTTTGTGTGATATTCAAAACTCTCCATTTTTAATCATCAAGCCAGCATCTTTAACATCACTGCAAAAATGTGGGGATTTGGAAAAGCATTTTGGGGAAATTCCTTTTTCTCTCATCCACCATTTGTTGAGGACAGACACTAATTATAAGCCAACTCTGGGCTCTGGGTTCTCCATTCTGACATCACTAGTCACAACACAGTTATCTACCACCCCTGGCCTTGTCATCTTCTATTCTGGCAGTTTTTTTTTTCTTTAGTAGCACTTGTGACTCTCTAAAACATTTTTTATTTATCTTGTGCTTGTTTTCCTCCCCATTCCTATCCCAAAATAGAAGCTCCAAAAGATCTTTCTTTTTTTTTAATTACTACTACATTTCTAAAAACTAGAACAGTTACTGGCGCGCGCGCACACACACACACACACACACACATTGCTTCAGAATTTTTGGCCACTGTGAACATCTCAGACTTATTTTTCACCCTTTATTCTCCAAAGAAAACCTATTTTAATACTGTTACCTACCATCCTGGATTTGATCTATTTCAATCTAGATCTCTCTCACTTACTTAACATATTTGTATAGGGTTTCTTGCCTATTAAGTTATAATATCTGCCAACCCTTTTCTAAATCACTATTTCAGGCATTCAACACTGACCAAGAATGTGCCATGCCCAATGCTGGGTGCTAGGGTTATAGTTAAGAAGTATAGCACTTATCATTAAGCAATGTATTACATTTTAAAGAAGGCAGATGAATAAACATACAGTAACACTCTATGTGAGGGATGCCCTGACACAGATTCAGATACAGGATATAATGGAATGATCTAGGAGGGGAAATCTACACCAATAATTCAAAACTCCTTAAAGTTGGGTTATATCTGAGTTGTATCTTACAGGACTAGTAGCAATTAGCCAATGAAATAGAGTCACTAATTTTATTCTAAGCAAAATAAACACTGCATGCAACAGTAAAGATGCACTGAAAATTTAGGGCTCAGTAAACAGTAAGTATGAATCATCATGCTCTGGGGTAGAAGAGGAAGAGATGTAAGTACATTAGCAAAAAATGAAGAGATGAGGCCAAAGAGGTAACAAGTGGTGTTGTGTATCAGGCTGAAGAGTTGAACTAGACCTCTAAGCAATGCACAATCAACACGATTTTTCTAATAGGAATAAAATTTTTCAGTTTTTAGAATGGTCATACTAGCAGGGATATGAACAGATTGTCAAAATTTAGATTGTCCCACTTACGGAGTTATGGCATTAACTGGAAGAAAAAACTATGAAGTCCTGAAATAATAGTGAGACAGTTGAGATATGGATGCATATAGATTCAAGTAGTATTAAAGAAGCACAATAAAATTTGGTGGCTGCTTGGATAATTTAAAGATGACCTTAAGTTTCTGGTTTAGGTGACTGAGTAGATGGTGAGAAGTTCCACTGATACAAGAAATGCAATATAACTTGTTTGTCATAGTAGAGGAATAGATGACAATTCAGCTGGAATCTCTGAGATTTGAGACGTCAGAGTGATATTTTAGTGGCAATGTTCATCTAGCTATCACAGAATATCACGTATGCTTCTAAAATCAGGATAAAGATGCCAGACTGAAGTCAAAGAAGTATGAGTATTGCCTGTGAAAGTATGTTCCATGGTAGTTGTGGAGGGAGATGGATGGAATCCTTTGGAACAGGAGCAATTATAAAGTAGACAGACATAAAGAAGCTAGCAAAGATAATCAAGACAGAAAAATGAGAGGTGTAAAGATAATCATAAACACAGAGCTCACGGTCTTCATTCGTAAATATGAAGAGAAAACAAAATATCTCTAGATGTTAAGAAGAATGTAAACTACTAGGAAAGCAAGGGTTTTGTAATTTTCACTACAATAGTCATAGCACCCAAAATACTGCCTTGTCCAAAGTAGATGTTCCATAAATATTTGTTGAGATATTTGAGATAGGCATGACATAAGACAGAATAAGATAAATATTAAAAATAGAAAAATAAATCCTGGGAGAAATAGGAATAATTCATGGACTAGGACAGAACCTGAAATGCTTAGTTTTACTATGAACAGATGGAGACCTGCCACTATTCTAAAAACCTACAAATGTTGAAAGAATAAGTCTTTGGCAGGAACTGTAACAAACATACTGGCCATTATAGATCACCTGGAAACAGTCTTTACATATCTTTTTTAAAAGTCTCCTTTTTAAAAGAAAGAATTGGTAAGAGGGTGGTTAAATGCCTTTCTGTCAGGCTTTTTGTTTCGGAGAAAAAGGTGTAGGTGAAGTAACTCTGCCCCACATAGACTTTCAGTCTACTTCTCCCTCTTGCCATCCTGAGTTACTCAGGAGTTCTGCTGGGCACATATATATACACCTCCGAAGCTGAAGCCCCCTCCTTGCATATTATAGTAGTGGGCTTCCCTTTCTTTCAGATTTCACCATTATTATGATAAATTCTTGAGAGGCAAAGGTAATGGCTACGTACGCTTACATTCACAAACATCTTGAAGCAGAGCCTATTTTCTTTTGTATTTTGAAATCCAATATAAAGGAATCAAAAAATTCAGCAACAGGGAAAGAGTTTCAGAGTATTTGAACTTGAAAGAGTATATACCCATAACTTCATTTTTGCAAGAAAATTAGCTTCTTGAAATCTTATGCAATTGCTGCCATGGTCATTGTATTAATTATAAATTGTAATTTTAGAGAACCCTTACAAATTAGTTTAAAGGCTAAAAAGGAATTTATTGACTCACAATACACCAAAGTTTGAAAGTGCTGATACTTTCAGACACAGGTAAGTGTGGGAGCCCAAAGGATATAAATAGAAAATGTTTCTCTGACTTGGATATTCTTCCCTCTGCAGTTTGTTTTGTTTTGTATTATTCTGGGGAAAGCTTTCTCCAAGGGGTGGCAAGAAAAATGACCAAAAGCAACTCTATTTTTATATATTACCAATTTACTGAACCCAGGCAAAGAGAAAGCCTTTATACAAAAGACTGACTCAGCTTGGGATTTCTGTTAAAACCTCAAGTTCTGGAATTCTAACTGGCCAGGTCTTGGTCACATGCCCAGCACGAGAATATGGAGGTGGGATCTCCAAGCCAAACGGAGATGGAAATGTGGACAAATTCACCAAAAGTAGCAATGAAGGTCTTCTAAGGGTTCTCTTTGTTTTTCATACTCTTTTTGAATCAATTCTGGTGATATGTATTTTACTAGGAAATAATCAATTTCATCCAGTTTTTAGATTTTTACAGCATATTTATGTTCAGTGCATCATCCTAAATTTAATATATTTCCCTTTGTATTTTTTTTCTTTCTGTTCCTATACTTTATACCTTGGCTTTCTCCCTTTTTCCTTGATCAGAATATCAGATGACATTAGATAAACTCTATATTAAGGTTTGATTGGAGAAGTAGAACCACTAGAAGGACTTTATTATAGAGATTAAAACTTACATGATAGTGGGACTTGGTTAAGCAGTCTATGTACATCCACTGCCCTGCCTCTTGGTGCAAGTCCCGAAGTCAGTAGGGCTGGCAGTCAGGAATGAGAGATGATTTGAAGTTAGGAGATCAAGGATAAGCTGGAACCTTCAAAGATAAGCTATAATCCAACTAGAAAAATGAACTGAACACCATATTAAAAGGATTATACATCATGGCCAAGTGGGATTTATTTGTAAAATGGTTCAACATACAAAAATCAATCAATGTGATACACCACATTAACAGAATGAAGGACAGAAAAACCACATGATCATCTCAATTGATGCAGAAAAAGGCAGAAAAAGTATGTTCATTGGAGTTCAAAACTCCATAGAAAGTTTAAATAACATATTTGATAAAACTGAATTTGAATTTTATAAGTTGGAAATAAGCCAGAAAAAATTATGAGAATAAATGAAAATGTGAATGATAAAGGAATAAAGGATAAAACGGAAGACCCACATTCATCTAATAATATTTTTAGAAGGTGAGATTAGAGTGAATTTAACAAGTATTTGAAGAAATAGTACTTCTCAGAGATTAAGTTAGAAATAAATCCTCAGATAAAAGAAGTGCATGGAGTCACCAGTAAAAGAAATGAAAACAAATACATGACTATATCCTGTATCGTGTACCTCACCTCAGCCTGATCCTTCCTTTGTTCCACATTACAAGAATGTGCAACACTGGCAGACTACTTATATATACAATCTGACAGTGTCTCACTGTGTTCATGATTCCAACAAATCTATCCCCCACCTCTCTCCTTACTCCAGCAGGTGAGAATATTCCTAAAGCAACCCTTTCAGTTCCCCCACAGGCTAAACCCATGGATGAACTCTTTCTCCTTTCTTCACATTCCCTCCCCATAATTTTGAGATCCAGTTTACAGAACTTCCAGAGGTCAAATCCCAGCTTGATCATGCATTCTCATATTGAATCGCCATCCTTCCCTGCTTCACTGCTTTTGCCCTGCAATCCTGTTCACTTGCATTGTACTCTCTAATTAAATAATAGCACATAAACTCTTGGCCTGAGGCTCTGCTTTCTGGGGAACCAAGGCTAAAAAACAGCTGGCAAACCACATCACATAATGGCAAAGAGGAAAGTCTAAAAAACAATTTGGAAGAAAGAAAGAATATCAAATAAGAAGAGCAATTAGACTGGTAGCAATCTTCTCATCAGTAACAATAGATGCCAGAAGATAGCTGAAAGCACTATCCTTAAAGTACTAATGGAAAAATCACTCTTAACCTAGAATAGAACATTTAACTAACCATATTAAAAAATGCAAGAGAGGACATTTTCAGACAAAGACAGAAATTTCTACCTATAGACCCTCAATAGTAAAACTTCCAAGGAATAGGTTTCTTACTGAAGGGAATTAAACTCACCGTGAAGAAGTGGGATTAAAGAACAATACTGAGCAAAGAAAGTGATATACACGTAGATAAATCCAAGAAGGATTAACTGTTAAACACTGTGTAATTGTGTGACTAATTTGGGGGCCAAGTCAAAAATAAAGTGCAATTCAATGGAATATTACTCAGCCATAAAAAGAAACGACATTGAGTTATTTGTAGTGAGGTGGATGGACCTAGAGTCTGTCATACAGAGTGAAGTAAGTCAGAAAGAGAAAAACAAATACCGTATGCTAACACATATATATGGAATCTAAGGGAAAAAAAAGTCATGAAGAACCTAAGGGTAGGACGGGAATAAAGACACCTACTAGAGAATGGGCTTGAGGACACGGGGAGGGAGAAGGGTAAGCTGTGACAAAATGAGAGATTGGCATGGACACATATACACTACCAAACCTAAAATAGATAGCTAGTGGGAAGTAGCTGCATAGCACAGGGAGATCAGCTCGGTGCTTTGTGACCACCTAGAGGGGTGGGATAGGGAGGGTGGGAGTGAGGGAGACGCAAGAGGGAAGAGATATGGGAACATATGTATATGTATAACTGATTCACTTTGTTATACAGAAGAAACTAATACACCATTGTAAAGCAATTATACTCCAATAAAGATGTTTAAAAAAAAAGAAAACTTTTTCTCTTAAGCTAGCAGCAATTGGGTAAGATACACCTTTGTAAACAAAGATGAAACATTTACTTTTTCTCCCTACCTGACCCTCCAGATTTTGGAAACTCTTGAGTATTCATCTCACGGCAATACAGTTAGTTATCTGCAGAAGTGCAATAGATATCTGCTTTTCTTGTAACAGGACACAATAGGAAACTGATTATATTAACCAAGGCTTTGACTGGAATGTAATATTTGAGAATAATGTACATAGAATCAAATATGACCAGACAACTTTAAAAAATTAAGGGTGACTTTATGGAGCGAATAAAAACCCTTGAAAAGACAGCCTGGAATCTTGCTTACAGGGTTCCCAACAGCCTAATCAGGTGAGTAATGAACTTCTTGACAGGTGCAGTAATCTCAGGATAATTGGGGAACCTAGAGAAGAGAAGAATTCACCTATATCTATAGGTATTGCAAGTGAAGTCAGATAGCAAGTCTTTGGTTTGGCTTCCTACCCTTGAGAGGCTTTTACAAGTTCAATCTCAGGAATTCCCTGGCGGTCCAGTAGTTAAGACTCCGTGCTGTCACTGCTGAGGGTGCAGGTTCGATCCCCAGTTGGCGTACTAAGATCCCACAAGCTGCGGGGCATAGCCAAAAAAAAAAAAAGCTCAAAAGTTCAATCTGAGATTCCCTATGAAAAATTCCAGCAAAGCATGTTTAAAAGAGCTTATGTGGTCAATCACTATTCTTGCTGCACTTCTGTACAAAGTCAGGACAAGTTTTATTGAAATTAGACTTACTTTGCAAACAAATTAGTCTTATTTTGTTTCTTTGTAAAAATGGGGGTGTAGAAATTTTTTAGAGAGATAAAGTATGTTTCAGCAATACACCTTTGTGGATATTAGATTCTAGAGCTGTTTCTTGTCTTTGAGGTTTTATTATTTGCCTGTAAAGTGGACTGGATCTTTAATTCCTTCAGTTCCCTCAAATACCTGGCTACAACTCTCCAAACTAATATTTCTGATTTTCTCCCATCCTTAGATGGGAGAACAAAAGCTTTTTCCTGCACCCCTGCAAACAGAATGTGAATGACTTGATATAAACTTCAGAGAAATCACCACAATAGCTTGTTTAGACAATCGACTTTGTGCCTGTTACTGCATGGGCCACTCAGACTGGTACACCCAGTACCCTCATCAGAGACATTCAAACTGCAAACCAGGAAAATCCATCAGATTCCCACTGTCTGTCTGCCCTCTCTCCATCTGAAGATGTTTCAAGCCTGACATCTAGATCTAGAGGTCTTCTTGACTGGCAGCTCTCAGGACTCAGACCTTGGGTTCATAATTTGCTCCAACCATTAACCTTCGTTTTTCTTTTTCTTCCATAGAAACTCTCTATTCCATGGAAATCCTCTTACTAAATATCTGTATTGCATAAAGCCTGACTTTGGGAGCCCACCTGCATCATCCACCTCCTGAAATGAAACACAACTGTTAACTCAACTGACCTATTCTCAAGACTGAGACTGGGTCAACGAGATAGGCAGCAATCTATCAACTTAGCGTCTGGGTTGTGAAACTTATTTGAAGTTTCAAAGGTGGAACTTAAGGGAAGCAGCATTTGCCACCCCAAAATATGCTACTTTGGCAGGAGGATTATTTTGAGCTATAAACAATCAAAACCCAACAGATTCAGGAAAAGCTCTTTACCTCTACCTCAAGTTCCTAAATTTACATTGGAAAGGGAGCCTATACAGGAAGAGAGCTATTACCAGAGATAACTTTTTACCTAAGAAACTTACCTGCATAATAGGATAACCATTGTTTTCTAAACATCTCCTCTGCATTCCTGTGAATGCCTTCCTTCCTTTTGTATCCCCAGACCCCTACCCCTTTCCTTAGCTCGGGATGTTATATAAGCTTCAATTACCTGGCTGCCTTTTGGGTCTCATATTTTCTGGGACTCTCTTACATACGAAATTAAATTTGTCTTTCTCCTGTTAATCTGTTTTATGTCTATCTGTTTATTAGACCAGCCAAAGAACTTAGAAGGATAGAAGGAAAATTTTTCTACCCTTATAGCATCTTAGCCAAGAATCTAGAAGGGTAAAGGGAAAATTATTTTTCCTCCCATACAACACTAAAACTTTTCTTATTTTCCCCAAAATGTACTTTTTACTGCTCGTGAATTTCCCCATGATTCAATCTAATTCAACCATCAACCATCGTATTTTGCTATGATCATGGAAGTCTTCCATGATCTGGAAGAGTTGATCTATTGTCCTGTACTTCTAATTACATTGAATACTTTGCAGAGTCAAGGCCAGCTGTTCTTCAGTATGTTATACTTTCAGGATTCATCAGAGTGTGTTCCCATGTTTAAATTCAGATAAAATATTTCTGGCAAGGACACCACGTAGGTAATATTGTGTAACTTTCTCTGCATTTCATTAATGCCAGGTCATAACATTAGTGATTTATGAGAGGGCCACTGATTTCTCTGTTGTAAAGACATATTTTCCATTTGTAATTAATTCGTAATTTAAGGGATTGTAAAGAGCCTGTTCTCCACATTTCTTTACCATATGGTTTCAGCCATTGACCCTTAACTGAAAATATTATGACATCAGGAGTTACAAAACAGTGAGTTTCTAATTCTGAAATTCTTTTTACATTTACTTGCTGAGATCATTTGGTATGATCTTAAATCCTATATTTAAGAGATCATTTCCTATCTTTTCTATCCCTCTCCTCTCTTTCCAAAATAATTATGAAATTTTCTTTACTCTTATTCATAGATATTTATTATTGTTTAATGTACTACCATCATTATTCTCTGTAATGCTCACACTGTACCAAATGTATTCATTGGGCCCAACTTCAAGTCAACTACTGAATTTTTTGGATATGGTCTCATCTGTGTTTGAGCACTTCCTTGCTTTCTGGTTTACCCTGTACTTTCTCTGACCTTTCCTACAACAGGCCATATCTCCAAGGAATCCTGGTTCCTTTCAGCAAGGAATGATTTTTAAAAACCAAGATCTCAGTATTATTTATGCTCTTTGCTACTGGCAGGTCAAAATGTCAAAACCCTATAATCATGTATAACTCTCTCTTTTTCTTCCTAATTATTTTCTAGAGTTAGAATAGAATTGCTATAGTGAAGTACAGTTTCTTTAATGAATGACACAATGAAAAGAGGGTTATATATTCTGATTATGCATTATTTTGTTTCTGTAGGACCTCTGATCTCCTCCATATAGTTTTTTCTTTCTCTTCATCTTCAAAAGTCCAGGGGATGCTCATCCCTTCCAAGTTGCTCCCTTTCTCCCAGAAGCAGTGCCTTTCTATGACTGTTACCTCTGGTCCCACACTTTTAGGTCCCTTCCTTTGGATTCTTAGTACCCAGTGTTTTCTAATTCTTCCTGTCTCTTACTTGTTTTTGGTATTTTTCCATTCAGGGTAAGACCTCATTTTTCTAGGAGAAATTTATCTGTGTTCTGGCACCAGTTTTATCCTGCTGCATGCTCGTGATTTTCAGCAGTCTCATCTGAATCTCCCCTTCACCCTGGGCTTCAAGATGAGTTTTGTTGGTTTCAGATGTCTTCCTATTAGACATAAACCCAAGTTGTAGTATTCTCTGACTTCTATGCTTTTGGCATAAGTTTCTCATGGTTTTATTTTCTTTCCTTGTTGATCTCTATGGGTTCTAGAGCATGTGTGGAAAGATTAGGATTTAAGAAGCTGCTATCATCCTACAGAAACTCAGAGGTCAGAAACAATCATTGTACGCTTGGAATTATTTTTATGCTTTATTTAAATAAGCCTTGCCTTGCCTTCTGAGTTATTCCGTATTCATAAAGGGGAAGCACTTTAAACACACATATAATACAATTTTATTATAAGATTAGCAGTAACTTTAGGCTTAATTCCAGCAGGGCTTATGCCTCTGAACCAAGTTACCTGTCACTTTTGAGGTTTACTTGCACTGCTCTGAAAGTTTTAAAAACAGAAACACACAAAAAGTTAAAGAGCTTTTTCTTAACTTCTTTGGTCTAGCACTCCTGAATTAACTAAGAAAATAATCACTTGCTTATGTGCCTACTGACTAATGATGTGTTGGACATCAAAAATTAATTTTAATCTGTTTCTCATTTCTTTTCCTGTTTGGTCTGGTGTTTAGCTGGTTAGGCTGTCTGTAATCAGATGTTTGCATTCTTTTTAACTAAGAAACAGTAAATCAAGTGAGAATACAAAAAGGAAACAAATGACACTGGACCATTTAAAATTCCCAATAATACATTGTCAGTGTCCTCTTAAAATTTAATGAGTATGTTTTCCATTATGTCAGCCAGATCATTAATAATCAATTGCCTTTACCTCCAACTAGTATACAAGCTATAGTGACACTTCAGTGCTTGTTCATAGAATCAAGATTACCTTAATCCTGCTGTGGACCACAGACATATGGTTCCTTGGCCGGGAGGTCCTCTAAACAGATCATTGTAAAAGGAACAATGGGAACGTAGAGTTATAATATACTTTGTACCTACCTTTCCAAAGCTTACAGTCTTATGGGAAAGCAACATTTAAACAATACCAAAAACATGCAATTATAAATATCAACAGTTGTTTGACATAAAAAATGGGCTATTATGAGACACATAAATATAACACTGGTCATGATTCAGATGTGGGGTTAGCAATCTCTTTGAAGAAGGGAGAATTTCACCAGGTCCTACCAACAGGAATTAGGCAGAGGAAGGTACCAGGGGAAAAGAGGTAAGCAGGAACGTAGATGACATGGCATGCATCCAAACTCAATCCTCCTTACTTTCTATCTCCTATTTGAGTGGCAAGAAGAGGCAGAAGAAGAAAAAAAAGGACTACCTAACAGAGTAGGTCATTGGTTTGCTTAATGTTCCAGCCACTTGAGTAAAAGAGAAAGAACCACTATGATAAACTAAAATTTAACACATCCAATTCCAAAAGTAAACAAGACATTCATTCTAACCAATTCATAAACTATCCTTCTCCCTCCAGACGTGTTATGTGAGGGATTAGGAAAGGGTCAGAAAGTGGACTTGAATCACTTCTCATGGAAGCAACATACCTGATTTCAAGTGTTTCAGCAAGAAACACTGCCTTTTCAGCAAAGCATAGCTCACCTCCCTGATCCCTCTGTAATGTATCTACAGTCATATCCACTTCTCTTACCTGTCCCACTAAAGGAAGTATTCTTCCTCATGACTGTGACAATCCTTCCATCTGTGTTCTGGACTCCATATGCTTTCATTTCTTCAATCATCGTAATTCATCTGATTTATATATCATATCTTCTTCCTTTCTACTGGTTCTTTCCTCTTCAGAATTTAAGAAAATATTCATTTAAGCCACTCAAATCTTCAAAAGCAACTCTCCATCTATTCTGCATCTCCCTCACCCTGCCAGAAATCTTACTATTCCTTTCATGTCCCTCATACTTTAGTTCTTTTGAAATGTCATCTAAATTCTCTACATCTACGTTTGTCTTTTGTTTTTTGTTTGTTTTTTTTGCAGTACGCGGGCCTCTCACTGTTGTGGCCTCTCCCGTTGCGGAGCACAGGCTCCGGATGCACAGGCCCAGCGGCCATGGCTCACGGGCCCAGCCACTCCGCGGCACATGGGATCCTCCCGGACCGGGGCACGAACCCGCGTCCCCTGCATCGTCAGGCGAACTCCCAACCACTGTGCCACCAGGGAAGCCCCTGTTTTTTGTTTTTAATAAATTTATTTATTTATTTATTTATAGCTGTGTTGGGTCTCCGTTTCTGTGTGAGGGCTTTCTCTAGTTGTGGCAAGCGGGGGCCATTCTTCATTGCGGCGCGTGGGCCTCTCACTATCGCGGCCTCTCTTGTTGCGGAGCACAGGCTCCAGACGCGCAGGCTCAGTAGTTGTGCCTCACGGGCCCAGTTGCTCCGCGGCATGTGGGATCTTCCCAGACCAGGGCTCGAACCTGTGTCCCCTGCATTGGCAGGCAGATTCTCAACCACTGCACCACCAGGGAAGCCCCTCTACCTCTACTTTTTAATCCCCATGCACTTCCCAACCCACTGGAATTTAGCTTCTCTAGTCACTCCACTAGAAGGAATTACTCAAATCACCAAAACTTTCAATTTGTCAAAGCCAATTGAAAATTTTTGGAAACCATCTACATTACTTCTGAAACCTACTATACTGATTGCCACCCTCCATTTCTCTGAAATTTCTTCCTCCTTTGATTTCTATGACTCCTCTCCAGATGTCCCTTGCTTATTTTTCCTGCTGCAATGTCTACTTTTGATGTTTTCCAGAGCTTCCTTCTCAAAGCTTTTTAAATGTCAATATAAAAGAAATATTGTTCTGTGAGCATTCCCAATAATTTCCTATAAAAGAGGTTCTGATTCTTCTTTATTAGTGTTTTTGCTGATATCCATTCTCTGAAAGGGTTTGAACATTCACAGCCTAGTTCTTTGAGTTGCATGGGACATAAAATTAGGGGAAGAGGAACAGTTAAACAATTAAAAGAAATATATTATTGCTTAAAGCAAAGATATTTTGTCAGAGTTTTTAAAAAGAACTGTAAAGAGGGTTGGGGTTCTACTGAAGAGTTTGGAATAGATAGCTGAGAAATTTTATGGGTGAAAGGAAGTATAAGAGAAAGAAAATGGCATTTTAATAAGGGTTTCTCTAAACTCCATATATCTTTGCTAATGTTTTATAAACAATTAAATAACTCCAATTATTTTGAAGTTTATTTAGTTTATGGTCTGTTTCTTATACTAAAATGCCACTCTCAGACTAGAATATATGTTTCATGTGTTCAAGTGAGTTATCTTCAGATTAAAATATAGTGATGATATGGGTATTTTATTTTGTGAAAATTCATTGAGCTATGCACTTATGATTCATAATTTTTCTAACTATACTTCAAAAATTTACCAATTTTTCTCATGATGACTCTCTCACAAATCGAAATGTAAGCTCCAGACATACATTTTCAACCACTTACCAGATACCTCCATTACAATGCATGATAGGCAACTAAAGACAAGGTGTTCAAATGAAAAACCTCTTCCTACTTTTTTTTTCCTATTTCTGTAAGCAGAACCACAGTATAGCCAGTTTTTCAAAACAGATTTTCCTTCTCCATATAATAAAGGTCCTGAGTCAGGGACAATCTACATCCATGCCCTCTTCTCCATAGGCACAGGTACCATCTTAGTTGGTTCATGCAATATTTCTAACCTATATACTGGTCTCAGTGAGGGCAGTTATGCATCCCACTATCCATTCATCTCAGTTATTCTGCAGGGATCCTGTTAAAGAAAATCTAAATATATACCTGTCACTTCAGTCTCTTTAGCAGAGCATAATAGCAGCCAACATTCATATAGCATTTGTTATATGATAGAGGCTACTGTAAAATCTTTGCAGCTATTAACTGATTTAACCCCTCAATAACTTTATAAGGAAAATATTATTATTATCTCAATTATACAGATGTAAATCTGAGGCACAAAAAGGTAACAGTGGGCAGAACTTGGATTTGAACTAAGGCTACACAACTTCTGAAACACACTACCTAACTTTATTGTGGTAACCACTTCACAATATATATGTATGTCAGATAATCACATTGTACACTTTAAATTTACACAATGTTTTTGGTCAATTATACCTCAATAAAACTGGGGGGTTTAAAAAGAAACTCTGCTTTAGCCAGCTCTCAAGATCTGGTACTTTCTGCTTTTCTAATTTTCCTTTCATTGACTTTCTTTAAATTACCTGAAAATATCATAGGTTTTATGTGTCTGAGATCTTTCACATTCTTTTCCATTCACCTGGGATACTCTCTCCATGGTCATGTCCACACCAACCTTGTGTATCTGATTAATTCCTCTTTCAAGAAGAAAAGTATATTACCTTCTCTAAAACATTCCCCTGACATCCCTATCTTTATCTTATGAGATGACAAGGATATCTGTACCACTGCATTTGTTACCTGCTATTATAGTTTTTTCTTTGCTTATTTGTTATCCTCATTAAGAAAAAGATTATGAGGCTAATCACTGTTTAACAACAGTAACTTATACATTACACGGTACAAAATGAACACACAAACTATTTATTTACTAAACTGATGAATACAGATCCAGAGAAACTATATTTATGAGAGTGATTGACTGTAAAATGAGAACGCTGCTTTGATGATAATTTTTTTCTTATGGAGATTATATGAACTAATATATTTAGAACATTTTTAAAGTATCTGGCAGATAGTATGAGCTCAAAAGACTATAGTAAAAATAATAGTAATATAATAATTATAATAACTTTGAAATAGACCTCTAGGATTCCAAAATCTACTTTGCTTTCTGACCCAAGCTTTGCAAAACAGATTTATAGAAAGAAAATGAGAAAGAAGAAAATTAGGAGCAGGTAGGTTAGAGGTGGGAAAGAAAAGTCTAGGAAATTTGCAATAGGGATAAGTCTAAGTATAAGCAACACAACGAGGATAAAGTTTTGAATAATGAATGCAAGATATAAGAAAAAAGCTTAAATATGGAAATTTAATATTCAACCCAGAAGTTGTATCTAAAACCCCTTGCATTTAGTGAGCAAAATATACATTTCACTAACTGAATGGTTGATTGTAATTAAATACTGAACTCTTTAGCAGACAACCTGAATCCTGGTTCTTTCGACAGTGAGGTTTGAGAAAAACAGGGTCTTCTTACAGTCTTCTAAATAAGCTAAATAAGCAATAACACAAACGCTTCTCTCTCTCTCCCCCCCACCCTTTGTGTGTGTGTGTGCGCGCACACGCGCGTGCGCACGCATGTGTGTGTACCCAGAGATTTTTGTCAAAGCCATTTGTTGCTAAGCAAAAGATCAAGAAAGGGATTGTTGAAACTCATCTTTAAATGCTTAATACCTATATTCTCACCCCTGAACGTGCATATTTACCTCTTCTCTTAATAAGCAGGCACTTGAGTGCACGTCATTTTGCTCTAGATACACTATTCAGCACTGAGGAAGGGGGAAGCTTTCTGTGGAAGACAAGGAAAGATGCTGGTTATTTGGAAACTTTTCTTCTGGCACCTCTTTACCTAGTTGGATATTCCATGATCACTCTGACACAATCTAGCCAACTTTAAACTTCATCATACTCTCTCTTTCCAGCAACCAAAGCATCCACAGCAGTTTCCCAGGTCTGTCCAAGGTGAGGGACATCAGCCACTCTGAAAGGCAGTTCCAGGGACACAAAAAGTATCACAAAAAGAAAAGTTTCTTGATGATAGAGACGACTGAGGTCCAGATTTTTCTTTCTTTCTTTCAATACTTAAAAAAATTTTATTGAGGTATAATTGATATAACATTATATTAATTTCAAGTGTATAACATAATGATTTGATATTTGTATATATTGTGAAATGATCATCCCCAAAAGTCTAGTTAACATCCACCACCATACATAGTTACAAAAGTTTTTTTTCTTGTGATGAGGACTTTTAATTGGTAATTTTATTTTAATTGAATTAAAGACTATTTGAACAAGTACAAAGTTTATCCTGTTAAAGATCTCACCTTCAAGAAGAACACAAATGGAGCAGTGAAAAGGAAAAAGAATAGGAAGTTCGGTCAAATAAATCTAAGAAATTAGGGGTAACAGAGGCACGGAGCAGAATTTCCCTCATATTAGATGCTAGGGGCTCAAAGAGGAACAACTCCACCAATGCTGTATCACTTCCAGTTCTTTGTAAAAAATAAGTAAATACATACATACATACAAATACAAACAACAGAATTTATTAGTATTGTGTCATTTATCCTAAAGATATTTAGAAATTCTTTTAGAAAATATTCATTGTTTAAATTGAAATCTGAGCTTTACCCGAGCCCACACATCTTGTTGTTGCCTTGTATCTATGGATTACATACACAGCATGTGTTGTGAGAAATTTCAAATAATTTATTTATAAAGTCATAGTTTTAATCGTTTTTAAAACTCAATTAAATGCCACTAATAAAAATTACCAATTTTAGAAAGGCAATCTGGGAATGTAAGTGCAAAATTCTTGTCATAAGACATTAAAGTAGAAAAAAATATATGATCCCATCTTAAAGAAGTATTCTATCTTATTTGATGAATTTGTTCAAGCACAGATTTAGGTTAAAATAAGAAAAATGACATTAGAATAATATTAGGAAGATCCTAAGAATTTCCTTATTTTATTTTCTCTTATTTGTATTTTTCTCTGTATGTGTGTATATACTCAATATATATGTACTCATATGCCCTGTTGTAATTCTCTGTCATATATATATATATATATATATAATTCTCTGTCCTATATATATCCTAGTAGATGGAAAAAACCAAAACAACCAATATGAAACAAGAATTTTTAAAAAGCCATCACAAAATATAACATAAATTTGAAATGAATCATGCCTTATCACAGAAACAAAATGTACAGATCGGAAAACAAGTCTATAAGATTGTGCAAGTATGATATTCAAATTGTCCATTATCTTTTGTATTAAAGAAGAAAATGGATTCTATGCCATCTCATGGCAAATCTAAGGGCTGTTTACCATCAAGTCCAAATCTCATCTGTTTTCAATTTCACAGTTCCAAAAAGCTCTAGAAAAAAATATCTAAATGACTATGAATGCTCGTAACACTTCTCAAACCACTTTTCATACTCCTAAATTATCAAATCAATGCAAATCAGTGCTATTAATGCTACCCACTCCTTGGAAATTTTACTTTTTCATAAGTATTTATTTTAACCAAAATAATGTAAATATAATCTGTTAAAGCTCCTAGGAGGAAAAGATTTTATTTTCCCCATAAGTCAGTGAAGCCATTGCAAATAGAAGCAATACTGTGACCTAATATGACCAATGAGCAGAGTATACACAGTGTTGACTAGTCCACAAGTCTCCATTTACTTAGCAGTAAATCA
Organism: Hyperoodon ampullatus; assembly: GCF_949752795.1. Lineage (NCBI taxonomy): Eukaryota > Metazoa > Chordata > Mammalia > Artiodactyla > Ziphiidae > Hyperoodon > Hyperoodon ampullatus. The sequence continues at coordinate 79,686,396 of NC_136920.1, forward strand.
GTGTAATCTACACTGTAATCCATGGTGTTGCTGCAGTCACAGTAAAGACTGAAAGGCCAGCTTTGTTCCTTTTGCTAGACCCCTTAATTAGAAGATGAAATATAGCGCTTTAATGGTCCAGTAAAAGAATTAAGAGATCAAATTTAAATTGCTCCATGATCAATTTTGAATGTTTTTTTGCTGTTATTTATTTATTTATTTTTGGTACGTGGGCCTCTCACTGTTGTGGCCTCTCCCGTTGCAGAGCACAGGCTCCGGACGCGCAGGCTCAGCGGCCATGGCTCATGGGCACAGCCGCTCCGCGGCATGTGGGATCTTCCCGGACCAGGGCTCGAACCTGCATCCCTTGCATTCGCAGGCAGATTCTTAACCACTGCGCCACCAGGGAAGCCCCTTGAATGTTTTATATATAGAATTCTTTAAGGGAATAAAAGCTGCATAGTACTTTGACACAGAAAACATTCACTTGGATTCAGCAAAAATTTGAGATCGCATTATATGAAAGGAATTGGGCTAAGTATTGTGGAAGTGAACTAATAAAAAGGTAAGAAATCTTGCCTACAAAGAGCTCATGGAATAGTATACTAGAAAAGTATACATAAAATGACTCTAGAGCAAAGTTTAATGGGATAAGGACTATGGAAGAATTTCAAATTGCTAATATAGGCAGATGACGGAAATGCTTCTTTTGCCTCCTGAGAATGCAAAACGATTCATGAAGGAGAAGGTGGTACTTGAAGGATCCTTCAAAGACTGAAAACTCTTTGACAGAGGTAGAGGAAAGAGCCATGTAAAAAGGTTCATTGTAAAGGTAAAATTACTAAAAGGTACAGGGGTTTTCAGAACATAGTGAGTCATTCTCTATGTCCAGATTATCATGGAGAAAAAATGAAAAACAATGCTTGTAAGGCAGATGGCACATCACCATATTTAGAAAATGATCATTAATTGTTTAGAGGGTAATAAGAGAGCAATATAATTCAAGGAAGAAATGGATACAGTCAGAATCAACCTCAAGATTATTCTCACGTTAGCACTTATGGAATGATGATATGAAAAGCAGACCCATTCCCCAGCAAAACAATCATAGCTGGTGAAAATGATTTTTTTTAAAACCACTTAAAGCCTCTACTCATAGGGCAGAGGCTTATAACAAAAGAATATACTCTGAAAGTAGCATTACCTTGCTGAAAGAAATTAAACACCTAAAGAAATGGAAAGACATCTTGGATCAGAAGACTTCATATTGTTGAGGGAGAAATATTCCTCAAATTTATCTACACCTTAAACACAATCCTTATCAAAATTCCAGTTAGCTTTTTTGCACAATTTGACACATTGACCCTAAATTCATATGGACATTCAAGGGACCCAGACTAGCAAAAACAATCTTGAAAAGAATGGAGGACTCACACTTCCATACGTCAAAACTTAAAACAAGGCTACAATCATCGAGAGAGTTTGGTACTGGCATAAGGCTAGACATATAGATCAGTGGAATATAATGGAGAGCCCAGAAATAAATCTTCACATTTACATTTAATTGATTTTCAACAGCACTGCTAAGATAATTCAATGGGGGAAAGAATAGACTTTACAACAAATGCAGCTGAGATGACTGAATATTCATATTCAAAAGAATGAAGTTGGACCCATCTCTCATATCATATCATAGAAAAAAATTAACTCAAAATGGAAATGTAAGAGCTAAAGCTATTAAACTCTTAGGGGTAAATCTCTGTGACCTTGGATTAGGCAGTAACTTTTTAAATATGATACCAAAATCATAGCACAAGCAACAAAAGAAAAAAAATAGATAAATCAAACTTGATAAAAAATTTTTTAAAAAGACTTTTCTGCTTCAAAGGACACCATCAGGAAAATGAAAAGACAATCCACAGAATGGGAGAAGATATGTGAAAAGCATATATATAATAAAGGGCCTGTAATCTAGAATATATAAAGAACTCTTACAGATCAATAATAGACAAATAATCCAATTATAAATGGGCAAAATATCTGAATAAACATTCTCTGAAGAAGATATACAATGGTCTGTAAATTCATGAAAAAATGCTTAATGTCATTAACCATCAGAGAAATGCAAATTGAAACAACAACTTGATACCACTTCACACACCCTGACATGGCTATCATCAAAAAGACATAACAACAAGTGTTGGTGAGGATGTGAAGAAATTAGAACCTTCATATACTGCTATTGGGAATGTAAAATGGTACAGATGCTTTGAAATAATCTCACAGTTCCTCTAAAAGTTAAACATACAGTTACCACCATATGACCCGGAAATTCCATTCCTGGGTATATACCTAAAAGAACTGAAAATGTATGTCACATAAAAAAAGTATATGCAAATGTGTATAGCAGCCTTATTCACAGTAGAAAAAATAAAATATTGTATACCTATGCAATGGAATACTATTTAGCAATCAAAAGAAATGAAGTATTGATATATGCTACAACATGGATGAGCCTTGAAAACATCATGCTAAGTGAAATAAACCAGCCACAAAAGACCACATATTCTATGTAATCATTTATGAGATGTCCAGAATGGCAAATCTATGGACAACAAGTAGATTTGTGGTTGCCAAGGGCTGAGGGAGATGGGGGTACAAGGTAGTGGCTACTAATAGATATAGTGTTTCTTCTGGGGATGACGACAGTATTCTAAAATTGACTGTTGTGATAGCTGCACAACTGAGTGAACGTACTAAAAGCCATTGAATTGTTCACTTTACATGGGTTAATTGTATGGTACGTGAATCATAATCAAAATAAAGCTGTTATTTAAAAAAAAGAAGAGTAATATTCTACCATCAGTGTAGAAAGTGGAGGGTACAAACCTGACGTAAGAGAGACCATGAGAATGATATTTTTTTTGTGGTGAGACACACTGAAAATCTGATCCAGGAAAATGAAGGAAAACTAACATGTATCAGACTTATATTTCTGAAAAGATAAAAGGTGTTTCCTCTTTAAGAAATCAGAAATGCCTCTGTACTTTTTTATTTTTCCCTATATAAAGTACATTATTACAGGAAAGAATCAGTGCCTCTCATGATAGTTGAATGCTGAACTTCATCTTTTAACACTTTAATTTCTAAAATTCACAAAGTTTTGGTCTGTGATTAGTCACATTATGCTTTCAATGTTATAATGGCTGATACTTTTCTCCTATATACTTAAACTTTACACAACACAGCTTCTTGGTTGTGTTTCCGTTTGCTAGGTCAGAAATGAATCTACAATTTCACAGTCATATTCTTTTCATTTGATTATTCAAGTAATAAAATATGAAGTTTCTTGATATTTCAGGAAGAACAAACTTTGCATGCTTCCACAGTGAAAATTAAGGGCAAAATTAGATGAAATTGAAGTTCAGAGAAGATGAACATAATGATGCATGCCTGGAATGATTTATAAAGAAATATTAAACAAGGGAGACTAAATTTGGAAAACTTGGAAAAGCAGATGACTAAGTAGAAACATAATTATATACAAATATTTGATCATATCAAAAGAGAGAAAGTGACACATAGAAGCCAAGCATATAGAGAATTAACAATGTCATGTTGATTAAAAAAAAAGGAAAATCAAAATGAAAACTAAAAGAGAAAGCTAGTATAATAATCTGATATTGAAAAGGTTTCCTAGACAACAAGATGTCAAAAATGTTTTTATTGTGCATTGGTATAAAAACCCAAAATTATGGTAACAATTACCTTTAAGATACAACATTAACATGCTCCCTAATACTTCAAGAAGCAAAACATTGGGCAATTGAGCAAACAGATGGGATCCTACATCGATAATCACTTTTCAGAAATATGGCTTTGAGAGATGTTAAACAACCTCAGCAGGCTCCTTTTCAATAGCCTTATCTCCTGATATTGACTTCCATGGCCAGAATAGGATGGATAATTGGAAGACTCTGATTTTCATACAGTAATGTAATCTCTTTCATTTGAGTGAAGTGAGCTCTGAAAGCATTACTTGGAACACATGGTGCTGATTCATTACATTTCACTTGATAATTGTAATAATGGGTGTGTGTAATTTTAATTGTACATCTCTCATCATATGGAAAAAGTATATGCCATATCACAAAGTGGGGAGATAGTGAACTTTCAAAGGTATCTGATTATCAGATGTTTTCCTAACTGGCCATTAACTGTAGGCAATTTGCTAATCATCTTTTCTTCTTTAAATGAAAATGTCACGTTGTCCTTGACCTTAAGTGGAGATGTTCTGCCTGTGATTCATACTGCAGGGAATAATAATAATAATAACAGTTACACACAATGGTCACTAGACTAAACCAAGTTCCCATTGAATGACGGTCACCTAAATTTTTATTCCTTTGCTTCATACTTTAGCTTCTGACACACCAATCTTAGGTCATCCTGGTTGTACTGACACATTTAATTCTATTTCACTGATTTGCAATCTTAACCTGCCCCACTCAAAACTTACTCAGAAAAAATGTACTTCAAGGATGAAGTCTGAACAAAATATTTGAAATAATTCATATGGCAAAATTTATTTCATCTAGGAAAGAATTGGTAGAAATTTTATTATAGGAAAACGTAATGCTTGTATCTTTAATTGAAATAGTTTGAGGATACAGCACACACTGTGACACAAAATGGGAACTTAACAAACATGTGTTGAGCAAACAAAAGAATAAAAAATGGATTTTAAGAAAGATACAAGTTGCAGCCATGGCTGAAGAATTATATCTAATATGTAATTTGTGTATTGGAGTATTATTGGCTATGGCAAAAGAAGAGCTATGCTGCATCAAACTTGTAAAACACCTAATGTTGTATGCTAAGGATTTTGGTATTTATTTCATGGATTTTAAAGTAGATAAATTTCATGAGTATTGGGGGAAAAGAAAAATAGAATGGGATGGATGTTAAGCGAGAACTTGGTTTCAATGATGTGAGTGTGAGCTACAATTTCTAAGGATGGAGATCAGTAAGAATGTAATAAGGTACAGATCTTCCTCAACTTATGATTGGGTAATATCCTGAGAAATCCACTGTAGCTTGAAAATATCATATATTGAAAATGCATTTCATAGACCTAACCTACCAAACCGCATAGCTTGTTAGCCTACCTTAAACAGGCTTGGAACACTTACACTAGCCTACATTTGGGCAAAATAATCTAACAAAAAGCCTATTTTTAATAAAGAGTTAAATATCTCATGTAATTTATTGAATACTGCACTGAAAGTGAAAAACAGAATGGTTAATGGGTACAGAATGGCTTTAAGTGTACCAGTTGTTCCCATTCATGATAGCGTGGCTGACTCGGAGCTGCAGCTCACTCCTGCTGCCCAGCATCACGAAAGAGTATCATACCACACATCGCTAGCCTGGGAAAAGATAAAATTCAAAATCTGAAGTATGGTTTCTACTGAATGTGTATTACTTCCACACCATCACAAAGCCGAACCACGGTAAGTCAGGGACTGACGATATTTGATGATTTGGAAGTCATTGGTGACTTTTGAGAAGGTAGATTGACAAACAGGTGGAGACAAAGCAAGAAAAAGTCAATTACATTTTCTGTTCTGGCCAAAATAGAGTAACAGGGATCAGAGTTACCCTCTGGAACACCTAAAAAAAAAGGGTAGGGAAATAAGACAACAGTTTGCAAGACACTGGACATCAAGGAGCAGAGACTCATTCCTGAGAGACAGGAAATAAATGATGTGAGCCTTATGGTTGCTTCACGTTACCTGAGTTTCCAGGCCACAGCTCAGGGAGGGGGATCCCAGGCAGAGACCAGCAGTCTCACTAAATAAAGGAGAAAGGGCTGAGAGACTCTACAGAACACGGTGGGTAGAGTTTTCAAGATAGAGTACCAGAGAGGAGAACGATTCACAGAGAAGGAACTCCAGAATCTTGCACCTAACTGTTCAGCTGTTTACTGTTCACTGATTGGCAATCTTAACTGTTCAGCTGATTACTGTTCAGCTAACTGTTCAGCTGATTACTGATCAGCTTATGTGTGTGAGTACATTACTAGAGGGCAGGAAAGGAACCACTTAAATGGACTATAGAAAAGAGTGCCTAGTATTCATATAGGGCCTGAGATACTGACTTTTCCTATCAGCCAGACTGTAAAACCTCAAGATTAACAGGGCAATGGACAATATACATGGAAAGGTCTTGCCTCGGTGGTTGGGAATATTTAACCATATATTATAAAAGAACAATACAGGAACATTATTTAGCCATATAATATAACAGGAGACTTCTATATTTCTTTCTACCAAATCTTTAAAAGGACCTAAAAGGATCAAACCATTTCCAAGCAACTTCACAGTATCCCAGAAAAAAAGGTAAAAAATATTTGTAAAAATAAAAAATTATCCAGCACCCAAAAAGGTAAAATTTACAATGGCTGGCATCCAATAATCAATTATCAAGGAAGCAAAGAGGCAGTAATCGCCCTTGTAATGAAGAAATGAAGCAATCAAAGCCAACTCATAATCAACACAGATGTTAGAATTAGCAGAAATGACCATAGAACAATTCTTATTACTATACTCAAAAGGTTCAAAAAGTTAAGTTAGAGACATGCAATATATTTTTTAAAGTCCTAAATCAAACTGCTAGAAATGAAAAATGCAAAGTGTAAGATAATAAAAAAAACACACATTGAATGGCATCCATGACATTATTAGACACTGCAGATTAGTGAACTTGAAGACTAAGCAAGAAATATTAACCAAAATAAAACACAAACAAAAAGAAAAGATTTTTCAAAATGAGCAGAGCATCAGTAAACTGTTTGAAGAAAACTTCAAACAATCTAATGTATATATATAAAAAATTGGAGTCTCCAAAGGAGAGGAGAGAGAAGGCAAGACAGAAAACCTGTTTGACGAAATAATGGCAACTTTTCCCCGATTTTAATGGAAACTATGTCCCCAAATCCAAGAACTTCAACAAACTTCAAGCACAAGAAACATAAAAAAAAAGAACAAGTCATATCGCAAACAAATTGTTCAAAAACCGTGATAAACAGAAAAGTTTTAAAGCAGCCAGAGGGAAAAAAGACACATTACATACAAAGAAACAAAAATCAGTATGAAATTAGACCTCTTATCTGAATAATGCAACTGAGAAAAAGTAGACAGCCTCCTTAAAGAAAGAAAAAAAATTGGTAAACTTAGAATTCTATGTACAGTGAAAACATCTCTTTAAACCAAGGCAAAATAGGGATTTTTTTCAGTCATACGAAAGATGAACAAATTCATCACCAGCAGACATAAAGTACCCCCAAAAGAGTTGAATAATTTCAATTAGGCAGAAGGAAAATTATACCAGATGGAAATAAGTATCTAAAGGAATAAAGAGTAGTGAAATTGATAACTACATGGGTAGATAAATAAGATTTCCTATATATTAAAATCATTGGTGATTCAGTATTTAAAGAAAGGTATTTTTTTAGGTAGTATGGAATTTATAAGATACAAAAGAGCAAAATGGATGTCAACAGTAGAACAAAATTGGGAGGAGAACTCAATCAAATAGAAGACAGAAAAAATAGAGATAAATCAATGAAGGTAAAAGCTGATTCTTTAAGAAGACCAATAAAGTATAGTAACCTCAAGCCAGTCTAATTAGTAAAAAAAAAAGACTGCTAAAATCAGCAACGGAAGAGGTGACATCACTCTACAGATTCCACAGCTATCTAAAGGATAACAAGAAGTAACATGTATACTTTGACTACAATTTTGACAAGATAGATGAAATAGATATATTCCTTGAAATACACAAACTAATAAAGTTCATTCAAGAATAAATAGACAATGTGAATATACCTATATCTATTAAAGAAGTTGAATTTTGCTTCAGGTTCATCAATATTTTATCAACTATGAGACCAACATTCATATATACTCCTCTCATATTTTTGTAATGCTATGAACATTACACTGTTGTATCAATTACTGGTGAAAATGAAGCCATAAGTAAAAGCAGAATTACTCTTTAAAAAA